>NC_140581.1:72245192-72845192 GCF_964204655.1 Triturus cristatus | reverse complement strand
CGTTCCCCAAAGTCTTTCGAGAAAAACGGTACCACACTTGTGTGGGTCAGCCTAGTGCCCGCGACAGGAAACGGCGCAAAACATAGTGAGGTGACATCAAAATTGCCTATCTCAAAACCACCTGGTTTTGCAAGGGGGGTCTCTTGGCTTTTTGGCCCGGGGCACGGCGGCCATCTAGGGAAACCTACCAAATCCATACATTTCTGAAAACTAGACACCCGGGGGAATCCAGGATGGGGTGACTTGACTGCCTCCCACCAGGGTCTGTTACCCAGAAACCCTTGCAAACCTAAAAAATTGGCAAAAAAAACACATTTTCTCCACATTTCCGTCGTGGAAAGTTCCGGAATCTGCGTGGATCCACAAATTTCCACCCACCCCGCGTTCCCCAAAGTCTTTCGAGAAAAATGGTACCTCACTTGTGTGGGTCGGCCTAGTGCCAGCGACAGGAAACGGCGCAAAACGCAACCTGGTCACACCTCAATTTCGCAGTGAAAAATGACCCTTTTTTGGAAAAATGACTAGCTGTAGTTTTTGAACCCTAGCTCTGCGGGCACCTGGGGAAACCTAGCAAACCTATACATTTGTGAAAACTAGACACCCAGGGGAATCCAGGATGGGGTGACTTGACTGCCTCCCACCAGGGTCTGTTACCCAGAATCCCTTGCAAACCTAAAAAATTGGTAAAAAAAACACATTTTCCACACATTTCTGTCGTGGAAAGTTCCGGAATCTGCGTGGAACCACAAATTTCCACCCACCCCACGTTCCCCAAAGTCTTACGAGAAAAACGGTACCTCACTTGTGTGGATCGGCCTAGTGCCCGCGACAGGAAACGGCGCAAAACGCAACCTGGTCACACCTCAATTTCGCAGTGAAAAATGACCCTTTTTTGGAAAAATGACTAGCTGTAGTTTTTGAACCCTAGCTGTGCGGGCACCTTGGGAAACCTAGGCAACCTATACATTTTTGAAAACTAGACACCCAGGGGAATCCAGGATGGGGTGACTTGACTGCCTCCCACCAGGGTCTGTTACCCAGAAACCCTTGCAAACCTAAAATATTGGCAAAAAAAACACATTTTCTCCACATTTCTGTCGTGGAAAGTTCCGGAATCTGCGTGGATCCACAAATTTCCACCCACCCCGCGTTCCCCAAAGTCTTTCAAGAAAAACGGTACCTCACTTGTGTGGGTCGGCCTAGTGCCCGCGACAGGAAACGGCGCAAAACGCAACCTGGTCACACCTCAATTTCGCAGTGAAAAATGACCCTTTTTTGGAAAAATGACTAGCTGTAGTTTTTGAACCCTAGCTCTGCGGGCACCTTGGGAAACCTAGCAAACCTATACATTTTTGAAAACTAGACACCCAGGGGAATCCAGGATGGGGTGACTTGACTGCCTCCCACCAGGGTCTGTTACCCAGAAACCCTTGCAAACCTAAAAAATTGGCAAAAAAAACACATTTTCTCCACATTTCCGTCGTGGAAAGTTCCGGAATCTGCGTGGATCCACAAATTTCCACCCACCCCGCGTTCCCCAAAGTCTTTCGAGAAAAACGGTACCTCACTTGTGGGGGTCGGCCTAGTGCCCGCGACAGGAAACGGCGCAAAACGCAACCTGGTCACACCTCAATTTCGCAGTGAAAAATGACCCTTTTTTGGAAAAATGACTAGCTGTAGTTTTTGAACCCTAGCTCTGCGGGCACCTGGGGAAACCTAGCAAACCTTTACATTTTTGAAAACTAGACACCCAGGGGAATCCAGGATGGGGTGACTTGACTGCCTCCCACCAGGGTCTGTTACCCAGAAACCCTTGCAAACCTAAAAAATTGGCAAAAAAAACACATTTTCTCCACATTTCCGTCGTGGAAAGTTCCGGAATCTGCGTGGATCCACAAATTTCCACCCACCCCGCGTTCCCCAAAGTCTTTCGAGAAAAACGGTACCTCACTTGTGTGGGTCGGCCTAGTGCCAGCGACAGGAAACGGCGCAAAACGCAACCTGGTCACACCTCAATTTCGCAGTGAAAAATGACCCTTTTTTGGAAAAATGACTAGCTGTAGTTTTTGAACCCTAGCTCTGCGGGCACCTGGGGAAACCTAGCAAACCTATACATTTTTGAAAACTAGACACCCAGGGGAATCCAGGATGGGGTGACTTGACTGCCTCCCACCAGGGTCTGTTACCCAGAATCCCTTGCAAACCTAAAAAATTGGCAAAAAAAACACATTTTCCCCACATTTTTGTCGTGGAAAGTTCCGGAATCTGCGTGGATCCACAAATTTCCACCCACCCCGCGTTCCCCAAAGTCTTACGAGAAAAACGGTACCTCACTTGTGTGGATCGGCCTAGTGCCCGCGACAGGAAACGGCGCAAAACGCAACCTGGTCACACCTCAATTTCGCAGTGAAAAATGACCCTTTTTTGGAAAAATGACTAGCTGTAGTTTTTGAACCCTAGCTCTGCGGGCACCTGGGGAAACCTAGCAAACCTATACATTTTTATAAACTAGACACCCAGGGGAATCCAGGATGGGGTGACTTGACTGCCTCCCACCAGGGTCTGTTACCCAGAATCCCTTGCAAACCTGAAAAATTGTGAAAAAAAACACATTTTCCACACATTTCTGTCGTGGAAAGTTCCGGAATCTGCGTGGATCCACAAATTTCCACCCACCCCGCGTTCCCCAAAGTCTTACGAGAAAACGGTACCTCACTTGTGTGGATCGGCCTAGTGCCCGCGACAGGAAACGGCGCAAAACGCAACCTGGTCACACCTCAATTTCGCAGTGAAAAATGACCCTTTTTTGGAAAAATGACTAGCTGTAGTTTTTGAACCCTAGCTCTGCGGGCACCTGGGGAAACCTAGCAAACCTATACATTTTTGAAAACTAGACACCCAGGGGAATCCAGGATGGGGTGACTTGACTGCCTCCCACCAGGGTCTGTTACCCAGAATCCCTTGCAAACCTAAAAAATTGGCAAAAAAACCACATTTTCCCCACATTTCTGTCGTGGAAAGTTCCGGAATCTGCGTGGATCCACAAATTTCCACCCACCCCGCGTTCCCCAAAGTCTTACGAGAAAAACGGTACCTCACTTGTGTGGATCGGCCTAGTGCCCGCGACAAGAAACGGTGCAAAACGCAACCTGGTCACACCTCAATTTCGCAGTGAAAAATGACCCTTTTTTGGAAAAATGACTAGCTGTAGTTTTTGAACCCTAGCTCTGCGGGCACCTGGGGAAACCTAGCAAACCTATACATTTTTGAAAACTAGACACCCAGGGGAATCTAGGATGGGGTGACTTGACTGCCTCCCACCAGGGTCTGTTACCCAGAATCCCTTGCAAACCTAAAAAATTGGCAAAAAAAACACATTTTCCCCACATTTCTGTCGTGGAAAGTTCCGGAATCTGCGTGGATCCACAAATTTCCACCCACCCCGCGTTCCCCAAAGTCTTACGAGAAAAACGGTACCTCACTTGTGTGGATCGGCCTAGTGCCCGCGACAGGAAACGGCGCAAAACGCAACCTGGTCACACCTCAATTTCCCAGTGAAAAATGACCCTTTTTTGGAAAAATGACTAGCTGTAGTTTTTGAACCCTAGCTCTGCGGGCACCTGGGGAAACCTAGCAAACATATACATTTTTGAAAACTAGACACCCAGGGGAAGCCAGGATGGGGTGACTTGACTGCCTCCAACCAGGGTCTGTTACCCAGAATCCCTTGCAAACCTAAAAAATTGGCAAACAAAACACATTTTCCCCACATTTCTGTCGTGGAAAGTTCCGGAATCTGCGTGGATCCACAAATTTCCACCCACCCCGCGTTCCCCAAAGTCTTACGAGAAAAACGGTACCTCACTTGTGTGGGTCGGCCTAGTGCCCGCGACAGGAAACGGCGCAAAACGCAACCTGGTCACACCTCAATTTCGCAGTGAAAAATGACCCTTTTTTGGAAAAATGACTAGCTGTAGTTTTTGAACCCTAGCTCTGCGGGCACCTGGGGAAACCTAGCAAACCTATACATTTTTGAAAACTAGACACCCAGGGGAATCCAGGATGGGGTGACTTGACTACCTCCCACCAGGGTCTGTTACCCAGAATCCCTTGCAAACCTAAAAAATTGGCAAAAAAAACACATTTTCCCCACATTTTTGTCGTGGAAAGTTCCGGAATCTGCGTGGATCCACAAATTTCCACCCACCCCGCGTTCCCCAAAGTCTTACGAGAAAAACGGTACCTCACTTGTGTGGATCGGCCTAGTGCCCGCGACAGGAAACGGCGCAAAACGCAACCTGGTCACACCTCAATTTCGCAGTGAAAAATGACCCTTTTTTGGAAAAATGACTAGCTGTAGTTTTTGAACCCTAGCTCTGCGGGCACCTGGGGAAACCTAGCAAACCTATACACTTTTAAAAACTAGACACCCAGGGGAATCCAGGATGGGGTGACTTGACTGCCTCCCACCAGGGTCTGTTACCCAGAAACCCTTGCAAACCTAAAAAATTGGCAAAAAAACCACATTTTCTCCACATTTCCGTCGTGGAAAGTTCCGGAATCTGCGTGGATCCACAAATTTCCACCCACCCCGCGTTCCCCAAAGTCTTTCGAGAAAAACGGTACCTCACTTGTGTGGGTCGGCCTAGTGCCCGCGACAGGAAACGGCGCAAAACGCAACCTGGTCACACCTCAATTTCGCAGTGAAAAATGACCCTTTTTTGGAAAAATGACTAGCTGTAGTTTTTGAACCCTAGCTCTGCGGGCACCTGGGGAAACCTAGCAAACCTATACATTTTTGAAAACTAGACACCCAGGGGAATCCAGGATGGGGTGACTTGACTGCCTCCCACCAGGGTCTGTTACCCAGAATCCCTTGCAAACCTAAAAAATTGGCAAAAAAAACACATTTTCCCCACATTTTTGTCGTGGAAAGTTCCGGAATCTGCGTGGATCCACAAATTTCCACCCACCCCGCGTTCCCCAAAGTCTTACGAGAAAAACGGTACCTCACTTGTGTGGATCGGCCTAGTGCCCGCGACAGGAAACGGCACAAAACGCAACCTGGTCACACCTCAATTTCCCAGTGAAAAATGACCCTTTTTTGGAAAAATGACTAGCTGTAGTTTTTGAACCCTAGCTCTGCGGGCACCTGGGGAAACCTAGCAAACCTTTACATTTTTGAAAACTAGACACCCAGGGGAATCCAGGATGGGGTGACTTGACTGCCTCCCACCAGGGTCTATTACCCAGAATCCCTTGCAAACCTAAAAAATTGGCAAAAAAAACACATTTTCCCCACATTTTTGTCGTGGAAAGTTCCGGAATCTGCGTGGATCCACAAATTTCCACCCACCCCGCGTTCCCCAAAGTTTAACGAGAAAAACGGTACCTCCCTTGTGTGGATCGGCCTAGTGCCCGCGACAGGAAACGGCGCAAAACGCAACCTGGTCACACCTCAATTTCCCAGTGAAAAATGACCCTTTTTTGGAAAAATGACTAGCTGTAGTTTTTGAACCCTAGCTGTGCGGGCACCTTGGGAAACCTAGGCAACCTATACATTTTTGAAAACTAGACACCCAGGGGAATCCAGGATGGGGTGACTTGACTGCCTCCCACCAGGGTCTGTTACCCAGAAACCCTTGCAAACCTAAAAAATTGGCAAAAAAAACACATTTTCTCCACATTTCTGTCGTGGAAAGTTCCGGAAACTGCGTGGATCCACAAATTTCCACCCACCCCGCGTTCCCCAAAGTCTTTCGAGAAAAACGGTACCTCACTTGTGTGGGTCGGCCTAGTGCCCGCGACAGGAAACGGCGCAAAACGCAACCTGGTCACACCTCAATTTCGCAGTGAAAAATGACCCTTTTTTGGAAAAATGACTAGCTGTAGTTTTTGAACCCTAGCTGTGCGGGCACCTTGGGAAACCTAGGCAACCTATACATTTTTGAACACTAGACACCCAGGGGAATCCAGGATGGGGTGACTTGACTGCCTCCCACCAGGGTCTGTTACCCAGAAACCCTTGCAAACCTAAAAAATTGGCAAAAAAAACACATTTTCTCCACATTTCTGTCGTGGAAAGTTCCGGAATCTGCGTGGATCCACAAATTTCCACCCACCCCGCGTTCCCCAAAGTCTTTCGAGAAAAACGGTACCTCACTTGTGTGGGTCGGCCTAGTGCCCGCGACAGGAAACGGCGCAAAACGCAACCTGGTCACACCTCAATTTCGCAGTGAAAAATGACCCTTTTTTGGAAAAATGACTAGCTGTAGTTTTTGAACCCTAGCTCTGCGGGCACCTGGGGAAACCTAGCAAACCTATACATTTTTGAAAACTAGACACCCAGGGGAATCCAGGATGGGGTGACTTGACTGCCTCCCACCAGGGTCTGTTACCCAGAATCCCTTGCAAACCTAAAAAATTGGCAAAAAAAACACATTTTCCCCACATTTCTGTCGTGGAAAGTTCCGGAATCTGCGTGGATCCACAAATTTCCACCCACCCCGCGTTCCCCAAAGTCTTTCGAGAAAAACGGTACCACACTTGTGTGGGTCAGCCTAGTGCCCGCGACAGGAAACGGCGCAAAACATAGTGAGGTGACATCAAAATTGCCTATCTCAAAACCACCTGGTTTTGCAAGGGGGGTCTCTTGGCTTTTTGGCCCGGGGCACGGCGGCCATCTAGGGAAACCTACCAAATCCATACATTTCTGAAAACTAGACACCCGGGGGAATCCAGGATGGGGTGACTTGACTGCCTCCCACCAGGGTCTGTTACCCAGAAACCCTTGCAAACCTAAAAAATTGGCAAAAAAAACACATTTTCTCCACATTTCCGTCGTGGAAAGTTCCGGAATCTGCGTGGATCCACAAATTTCCACCCACCCCGCGTTCCCCAAAGTCTTTCGAGAAAAATGGTACCTCACTTGTGTGGGTCGGCCTAGTGCCAGCGACAGGAAACGGCGCAAAACGCAACCTGGTCACACCTCAATTTCGCAGTGAAAAATGACCCTTTTTTGGAAAAATGACTAGCTGTAGTTTTTGAACCCTAGCTCTGCGGGCACCTGGGGAAACCTAGCAAACCTATACATTTGTGAAAACTAGACACCCAGGGGAATCCAGGATGGGGTGACTTGACTGCCTCCCACCAGGGTCTGTTACCCAGAATCCCTTGCAAACCTAAAAAATTGGCAAAAAAAACACATTTTCCCCACATTTCTGTCGTGGAAAGTTCCGGAATCTGCGTGGATCCACAAATTTCCACCCACCCCGCGTTCCCCAAAGTCTTACGAGAAAAACGGTACCTCACTTGTGTGGATCGGCCTAGTGCCCGCGACAGGAAACGGCGCAAAACGCAACCTGGTCACACCTCAATTTCCCAGTGAAAAATGACCCTTTTTTGGAAAAATGACTAGCTGTAGTTTTTGAACCCTAGCTCTGCGGGCACCTGGGGAAACCTAGCAAACATATACATTTTTGAAAACTAGACACCCAGGGGAAGCCAGGATGGGGTGACTTGACTGCCTCCAACCAGGGTCTGTTACCCAGAATCCCTTGCAAACCTAAAAAATTGGCAAACAAAACACATTTTCCCCACATTTCTGTCGTGGAAAGTTCCGGAATCTGCGTGGATCCACAAATTTCCACCCACCCCGCGTTCCCCAAAGTCTTACGAGAAAAACAGTACCTCACTTGTGTGGGTCGGCCTAGTGCCCGCGACAGGAAACGGCGCAAAACGCAACCTGGTCACACCTCAATTTCGCAGTGAAAAATGACCCTTTTTTGGAAAAATGACTAGCTGTAGTTTTTGAACCCTAGCTCTGCGGGCACCTGGGGAAACCTAGCAAACCTATACATTTTTGAAAACTAGACACCCAGGGGAATCCAGGATGGGGTGACTTGACTACCTCCCACCAGGGTCTGTTACCCAGAATCCCTTGCAAACCTAAAAAATTGGCAAAAAAAACAAATTTTCCCCACATTTTTGTCGTGGAAAGTTCCGGAATCTGCGTGGATCCACAAATTTCCACCCACCCCGCGTTCCCCAAAGTCTTACGAGAAAAACGGTACCTCACTTGTGTGGATCGGCCTAGTGCCCGCGACAGGAAACGGCGCAAAACGCAACCTGGTCACACCTCAATTTCGCAGTGAAAAATGACCCTTTTTTGGAAAAATGACTAGCTGTAGTTTTTGAACCCTAGCTCTGCGGGCACCTGGGGAAACCTAGCAAACCTATACACTTTTAAAAACTAGACACCCAGGGGAATCCAGGATGGGGTGACTTGACTGCCTCCCACCAGGGTCTGTTACCCAGAAACCCTTGCAAACCTAAAAAATTGGCAAAAAAACCACATTTTCTCCACATTTCCGTCGTGGAAAGTTCCGGAATCTGCGTGGATCCACAAATTTCCACCCACCCCGCGTTCCCCAAAGTCTTTCGAGAAAAACGGTACCTCACTTGTGTGGGTCGGCCTAGTGCCCGCGACAGGAAACGGCGCAAAACGCAACCTGGTCACACCTCAATTTCGCAGTGAAAAATGACCCTTTTTTGGAAAAATGACTAGCTGTAGTTTTTGAACCCTAGCTCTGCGGGCACCTGGGGAAACCTAGCAAACCTATACATTTTTGAAAACTAGACACCCAGGGGAATCCAGGATGGGGTGACTTGACTGCCTCCCACCAGGGTCTGTTACCCAGAATCCCTTGCAAACCTAAAAAATTGGCAAAAAAAACACATTTTCCCCACATTTTTGTCGTGGAAAGTTCCGGAATCTGCGTGGATCCACAAATTTCCACCCACCCCGCGTTCCCCAAAGTCTTACGAGAAAAACGGTACCTCACTTGTGTGGATCGGCCTAGTGCCCGCGACAGGAAACGGCACAAAACGCAACCTGGTCACACCTCAATTTCCCAGTGAAAAATGACCCTTTTTTGGAAAAATGACTAGCTGTAGTTTTTGAACCCTAGCTCTGCGGGCACCTGGGGAAACCTAGCAAACCTTTACATTTTTGAAAACTAGACACCCAGGGGAATCCAGGATGGGGTGACTTGACTGCCTCCCACCAGGGTCTATTACCCAGAATCCCTTGCAAACCTAAAAAATTGGCAAAAAAAACACATTTTCCCCACATTTTTGTCGTGGAAAGTTCCGGAATCTGCGTGGATCCACAAATTTCCACCCACCCCGCGTTCCCCAAAGTTTAACGAGAAAAACGGTACCTCCCTTGTGTGGATCGGCCTAGTGCCCGCGACAGGAAACGGCGCAAAACGCAACCTGGTCACACCTCAATTTCCCAGTGAAAAATGACCCTTTTTTGGAAAAATGACTAGCTGTAGTTTTTGAACCCTAGCTGTGCGGGCACCTTGGGAAACCTA
Organism: Triturus cristatus; assembly: GCF_964204655.1. Classification (NCBI taxonomy): domain Eukaryota; kingdom Metazoa; phylum Chordata; class Amphibia; order Caudata; family Salamandridae; genus Triturus; species Triturus cristatus. The sequence continues at coordinate 72,835,815 of NC_140581.1, read as the reverse complement.
GGCAACCTATACATTTTTGAAAACTAGACACCCAGGGGAATCCAGGATGGGGTGACTTGACTGCCTCCCACCAGGGTCTGTTACCCAGAAACCCTTGCAAACCTAAAAAATTGGCAAAAAAAACACATTTTCTCCACATTTCTGTCGTGGAAAGTTCCGGAAACTGCGTGGATCCACAAATTTCCACCCACCCCGCGTTCCCCAAAGTCTTTCGAGAAAAACGGTACCTCACTTGTGTGGGTCGGCCTAGTGCCCGCGACAGGAAACGGCGCAAAACGCAACCTGGTCACACCTCAATTTCGCAGTGAAAAATGACCCTTTTTTGGAAAAATGACTAGCTGTAGTTTTTGAACCCTAGCTGTGCGGGCACCTTGGGAAACCTAGGCAACCTATACATTTTTGAACACTAGACACCCAGGGGAATCCAGGATGGGGTGACTTGACTGCCTCCCACCAGGGTCTGTTACCCAGAAACCCTTGCAAACCTAAAAAATTGGCAAAAAAAACACATTTTCTCCACATTTCTGTCGTGGAAAGTTCCGGAATCTGCGTGGATCCACAAATTTCCACCCACCCCGCGTTCCCCAAAGTCTTTCGAGAAAAACGGTACCTCACTTGTGTGGGTCGGCCTAGTGCCCGCGACAGGAAACGGCGCAAAACGCAACCTGGTCACACCTCAATTTCGCAGTGAAAAATGACCCTTTTTTGGAAAAATGACTAGCTGTAGTTTTTGAACCCTAGCTCTGCGGGCACCTGGGGAAACCTAGCAAACCTATACATTTTTGAAAACTAGACACCCAGGGGAATCCAGGATGGGGTGACTTGACTGCCTCCCACCAGGGTCTGTTACCCAGAATCCCTTGCAAACCTAAAAAATTGGCAAAAAAAACACATTTTCCCCACATTTCTGTCGTGGAAAGTTCCGGAATCTGCGTGGATCCACAAATTTCCACCCACCCCGCGTTCCCCAAAGTCTTTCGAGAAAAACGGTACCACACTTGTGTGGGTCAGCCTAGTGCCCGCGACAGGAAACGGCGCAAAACATAGTGAGGTGACATCAAAATTGCCTATCTCAAAACCACCTGGTTTTGCAAGGGGGGTCTCTTGGCTTTTTGGCCCGGGGCACGGCGGCCATCTAGGGAAACCTACCAAATCCATACATTTCTGAAAACTAGACACCCGGGGGAATCCAGGATGGGGTGACTTGACTGCCTCCCACCAGGGTCTGTTACCCAGAAACCCTTGCAAACCTAAAAAATTGGCAAAAAAAACACATTTTCTCCACATTTCCGTCGTGGAAAGTTCCGGAATCTGCGTGGATCCACAAATTTCCACCCACCCCGCGTTCCCCAAAGTCTTTCGAGAAAAATGGTACCTCACTTGTGTGGGTCGGCCTAGTGCCAGCGACAGGAAACGGCGCAAAACGCAACCTGGTCACACCTCAATTTCGCAGTGAAAAATGACCCTTTTTTGGAAAAATGACTAGCTGTAGTTTTTGAACCCTAGCTCTGCGGGCACCTGGGGAAACCTAGCAAACCTATACATTTGTGAAAACTAGACACCCAGGGGAATCCAGGATGGGGTGACTTGACTGCCTCCCACCAGGGTCTGTTACCCAGAATCCCTTGCAAACCTAAAAAATTGGTAAAAAAAACACATTTTCCACACATTTCTGTCGTGGAAAGTTCCGGAATCTGCGTGGAACCACAAATTTCCACCCACCCCACGTTCCCCAAAGTCTTACGAGAAAAACGGTACCTCACTTGTGTGGATCGGCCTAGTGCCCGCGACAGGAAACGGCGCAAAACGCAACCTGGTCACACCTCAATTTCGCAGTGAAAAATGACCCTTTTTTGGAAAAATGACTAGCTGTAGTTTTTGAACCCTAGCTGTGCGGGCACCTTGGGAAACCTAGGCAACCTATACATTTTTGAAAACTAGACACCCAGGGGAATCCAGGATGGGGTGACTTGACTGCCTCCCACCAGGGTCTGTTACCCAGAAACCCTTGCAAACCTAAAAAATTGGCAAAAAAACCACATTTTCCCCACATTTCTGTCGTGGAAAGTTCCGGAATCTGCGTGGATCCACAAATTTCCACCCACCCCGCGTTCCCCAAAGTCTTACGAGAAAAACGGTACCTCACTTGTGTGGATCGGCCTAGTGCCCGCGACAAGAAACGGTGCAAAACGCAACCTGGTCACACCTCAATTTCGCAGTGAAAAATGACCCTTTTTTGGAAAAATGACTAGCTGTAGTTTTTGAACCCTAGCTCTGCGGGCACCTGGGGAAACCTAGCAAACCTATACATTTTTGAAAACTAGACACCCAGGGGAATCTAGGATGGGGTGACTTGACTGCCTCCCACCAGGGTCTGTTACCCAGAATCCCTTGCAAACCTAAAAAATTGGCAAAAAAAACACATTTTCCCCACATTTCTGTCGTGGAAAGTTCCGGAATCTGCGTGGATCCACAAATTTCCACCCACCCCGCGTTCCCCAAAGTCTTACGAGAAAAACGGTACCTCACTTGTGTGGATCGGCCTAGTGCCCGCGACAGGAAACGGCGCAAAACGCAACCTGGTCACACCTCAATTTCCCAGTGAAAAATGACCCTTTTTTGGAAAAATGACTAGCTGTAGTTTTTGAACCCTAGCTCTGCGGGCACCTGGGGAAACCTAGCAAACATATACATTTTTGAAAACTAGACACCCAGGGGAAGCCAGGATGGGGTGACTTGACTGCCTCCCACCAGGGTCTGTTACCCAGAATCCCTTGCAAACCTAAAAAATTGGCAAACAAAACACATTTTCCCCACATTTCTGTCGTGGAAAGTTCCGGAATCTGCGTGGATCCACAAATTTCCACCCACCCCGCGTTCCCCAAAGTCTTACGAGAAAAACGGTACCTCACTTGTGTGGATCGGCCTAGTGCCCGCGACAGGAAACGGCGCAAAACGCAACCTGGTCACACCTCAATTTCGCAGTGAAAAATGACCCTTTTTTGGAAAAATGACTAGCTGTAGTTTTTGAACCCTAGCTCTGCGGGCACCTGGGGAAACCTAGCAAACCTATACACTTTTAAAAACTAGACACCCAGGGGAATCCAGGATGGGGTGACTTTACTGCCTCCCACCAGGGTCTGTTACCCAGAATCCCTTGCAAACCTGAAAAATTGTGAAAAAAACCACATTTTCCACACATTTCTGTCGTGGAAAGTTCCGGAATCTGCGTGGATCCACAAATTTCCACCCACCCCGCGTTCCCCAAAGTCTTTCGAGAAAAACGGTACCTCACTTGTGTGGGTCGGCCTAGTGCCCGCGACAGGAAACGGCGCAAAACGCAACCTGGTCACACCTCAATTTCGCAGTGAAAAATGACCCTTTTTTGGAAAAATGACTAGCTGTAGTTTTTGAACCCTAGCTGTGCGGGCACCTTGGGAAACCTAGGCAACCTATACATTTTTGAACACTAGACACCCAGGGGAATCCAGGATGGGGTGACTTGACTGCCTCCCACCAGGGTCTGTTACCCAGAAACCCTTGCAAACCTAAAAAATTGGCAAAAAAAACACATTTTCTCCACATTTCTGTCGTGGAAAGTTCCGGAATCTGCGTGGATCCACAAATTTCCACCCACCCCGCGTTCCCCAAAGTCTTTCGAGAAAAACGGTACCTCACTTGTGTGGGTCGGCCTAGTGCCCGCGACAGGAAACGGCGCAAAACGCAACCTGGTCACACCTCAATTTCGCAGTGAAAAATGACCCTTTTTTGGAAAAATGACTAGCTGTAGTTTTTGAACCCTAGCTCTGCGGGCACCTGGGGAAACCTAGCAAACCTATACATTTTTGAAAACTAGACACCCAGGGGAATCCAGGATGGGGTGACTTGACTGCCTCCCACCAGGGTCTGTTACCCAGAATCCCTTGCAAACCTAAAAAATTGGCAAAAAAAACACATTTTCCCCACATTTCTGTCGTGGAAAGTTCCGGAATCTGCGTGGATCCACAAATTTCCACCCACCCCGCGTTCCCCAAAGTCTTTCGAGAAAAACGGTACCACACTTGTGTGGGTCAGCCTAGTGCCCGCGACAGGAAACGGCGCAAAACATAGTGAGGTGACATCAAAATTGCCTATCTCAAAACCACCTGGTTTTGCAAGGGGGGTCTCTTGGCTTTTTGGCCCGGGGCACGGCGGCCATCTAGGGAAACCTACCAAATCCATACATTTCTGAAAACTAGACACCCGGGGGAATCCAGGATGGGGTGACTTGACTGCCTCCCACCAGGGTCTGTTACCCAGAAACCCTTGCAAACCTAAAAAATTGGCAAAAAAAACACATTTTCTCCACATTTCCGTCGTGGAAAGTTCCGGAATCTGCGTGGATCCACAAATTTCCACCCACCCCGCGTTCCCCAAAGTCTTTCGAGAAAAATGGTACCTCACTTGTGTGGGTCGGCCTAGTGCCAGCGACAGGAAACGGCGCAAAACGCAACCTGGTCACACCTCAATTTCGCAGTGAAAAATGACCCTTTTTTGGAAAAATGACTAGCTGTAGTTTTTGAACCCTAGCTCTGCGGGCACCTGGGGAAACCTAGCAAACCTATACATTTGTGAAAACTAGACACCCAGGAGAATCCAGGATGGGGTGACTTGACTGCCTCCCACCAGGGTCTGTTACCCAGAATCCCTTGCAAACCTAAAAAATTGGTAAAAAAAACACATTTTCCACACATTTCTGTCGTGGAAAGTTCCGGAATCTGCGTGGAACCACAAATTTCCACCCACCCCACGTTCCCCAAAGTCTTACGAGAAAAACGGTACCTCACTTGTGTGGATCGGCCTAGTGCCCGCGACAGGAAACGGCGCAAAACGCAACCTGGTCACACCTCAATTTCGCAGTGAAAAATGACCCTTTTTTGGAAAAATGACTAGCTGTAGTTTTTGAACCCTAGCTGTGCGGGCACCTTGGGAAACCTAGGCAACCTATACATTTTTGAAAACTAGACACCCAGGGGAATCCAGGATGGGGTGACTTGACTGCCTCCCACCAGGGTCTGTTACCCAGAAACCCTTGCAAACCTAAAATATTGGCAAAAAAAACACATTTTCTCCACATTTCTGTCGTGGAAAGTTCCGGAATCTGCGTGGATCCACAAATTTCCACCCACCCCGCGTTCCCCAAAGTCTTTCAAGAAAAACGGTACCTCACTTGTGTGGGTCGGCCTAGTGCCCGCGACAGGAAACGGCGCAAAACGCAACCTGGTCACACCTCAATTTCGCAGTGAAAAATGACCCTTTTTTGGAAAAATGACTAGCTGTAGTTTTTGAACCCTAGCTCTGCGGGCACCTTGGGAAACCTAGCAAACCTATACATTTTTGAAAACTAGACACCCAGGGGAATCCAGGATGGGGTGACTTGACTGCCTCCCACCAGGGTCTGTTACCCAGAAACCCTTGCAAACCTAAAAAATTGGCAAAAAAAACACATTTTCTCTACATTTCCGTCGTGGAAAGTTCCGGAATCTGCGTGGATCCACAAATTTCCACCCACCCCGCGTTCCCCAAAGTCTTTCGAGAAAAACGGTACCTCACTTGTGTGGGTCGGCCTAGTGCCCGCGACATGAAACGGCGCAAAACGCAACCTGGTCACACCTCAATTTCGCAGTGAAAAATGACCCTTTTTTGGAAAAATGACTAGCTGTAGTTTTTGAACCCTAGCTCTGCGGGCCCCTGGGGAAACCTAGCAAACCTATACATTTTTGAAAACTAGACACCCAGGGGAATCCAGGATGGTGTGACTTGACTGCCTCCCACCAGGGTCTGTTACCCAGAATCCCTTGCAAACCTAAAAAATTGGCAAAAAAACCACATTTTCCCCACATTTTTGTCGTGGAAAGTTCCGGAATCTGCGTGGATCCACAAATTTCCACCCACCCCGCGTTCCCCAAAGTCTTACGAGAAAAACGGTACCTCACTTGTGTGGATCGGCCTAGTGCCCGCGACAGGAAACGGCACAAAACGCAACCTGGTCACACCTCAATTTCCCAGTGAAAAATGACCCTTTTTTTTGAAAAATGACTAGCTGTAGTTTTTGAACCCTAGCTCTGCGGGCACCTGGGGAAACCTAGCAAACCTATACATTTTTAAAAACTAGACACCCAGGGGAATCCAGGATGGGGTGACTTGACTGCCTCCCACCAGGGTCTGTTACCCAGAATCCCTTGCAAACCTGAAAAATTGTGAAAAAAAACACATTTTCCACACATTTCTGTAGTGGAAAGTTCCGGAATCTGCGTGGATCCACAAATTTCCACCCACCCCGCGTTCCCCAAAGTCTTACGAGAAAACGGTACCTCACTTGTGTGGATCGGCCTAGTGCCCGCGACAGGAAACGGCGCAAAACGCAACCTGGTCACACCTCAATTTCGCAGTGAAAAATGACCCTTTTTTGGAAAAATGACTAGCTGTAGTTTTTGAACCCTAGCTCTGCGGGCACCTGGGGAAACCTAGCAAACCTATACATTTTTGAAAACTAGACACCCAGGGGAATCCAGGATGGGGTGACTTGACTGCCTCCCACCAGGGTCTGTTACCCAGAATCCCTTGCAAACCTAAAAAATTGGCAAAAAAACCACATTTTCCCCACATTTCTGTCGTGGAAAGTTCCGGAATCTGCGTGGATCCACAAATTTCCACCCACCCCGCGTTCCCCAAAGTCTTACGAGAAAAACGGTACCTCACTTGTGTGGATCGGCCTAGTGCCCGCGACAAGAAACGGTGCAAAACGCAACCTGGTCACACCTCAATTTCGCAGTGAAAAATGACCCTTTTTTGGAAAAATGACTAGCTGTAGTTTTTGAACCCTAGCTCTGCGGGCACCTGGGGAAACCTAGCAAACCTATACATTTTTGAAAACTAGACACCCAGGGGAATCTAGGATGGGGTGACTTGACTGCCTCCCACCAGGGTCTGTTACCCAGAATCCCTTGCAAACCTAAAAAATTGGCAAAAAAAACACATTTTCCCCACATTTCTGTCGTGGAAAGTTCCGGAATCTGCGTGGATCCACAAATTTCCACCCACCCCGCGTTCCCCAAAGTCTTACGAGAAAAACGGTACCTCACTTGTGTGGATCGGCCTAGTGCCCGCGACAGGAAACGGCGCAAAACGCAACCTGGTCACACCTCAATTTCCCAGTGAAAAATGACCCTTTTTTGGAAAAATGACTAGCTGTAGTTTTTGAACCCTAGCTCTGCGGGCACCTGGGGAAACCTAGCAAACATATACATTTTTGAAAACTAGACACCCAGGGGAAGCCAGGATGGGGTGACTTGACTGCCTCCCACCAGGGTCTGTTACCCAGAATCCCTTGCAAACCTAAAAAATTGGCAAACAAAACACATTTTCCCCACATTTCTGTCGTGGAAAGTTCCGGAATCTGCGTGGATCCACAAATTTCCACCCACCCCGCGTTCCCCAAAGTCTTACGAGAAAAACGGTACCTCACTTGTGTGGATCGGCCTAGTGCCCGCGACAGGAAACGGCGCAAAACGCAACCTGGTCACACCTCAATTTCGCAGTGAAAAATGACCCTTTTTTGGAAAAATGACTAGCTGTAGTTTTTGAACCCTAGCTCTGCGGGCACCTGGGGAAACCTAGCAAACCTATACACTTTTAAAAACTAGACACCCAGGGGAATCCAGGATGGGGTGACTTTACTGCCTCCCACCAGGGTCTGTTACCCAGAATCCCTTGCAAACCTGAAAAATTGTGAAAAAAACCACATTTTCCACACATTTCTGTCGTGGAAAGTTCCGGAATCTGCGTGGATCCACAAATTTCCACGCACCCCGCGTTCCCCAAAGTCTTACGAGAAAAACGGTACCTCACTTGTGTGGATCGGCCTAGTGCCTGCGACAGGAAACGGCGCAAAACGCAACCTGGTCACACCTCAATTTCGCAGTGAAAAATGACCCTTTTTTGGAAAAATGACTAGCTGTAGTTTTTGAACCCTAGCTCTGCGGGCACCTGGGGAAACCTAGCAAACCTATACATTTTTGAAAACTAGACACCCAGGGGAATCCAGGATGGGGTGACTTGACTGCCTCCCACCAGGGTCTGTTACCCAGAATCCCTTGCAAACCTGAAAAATTGTTAAAAAAACCACATTTTCCACACATTTCTGTCATGGAAAGTTCCGGAATCTGCGTGGATCCACAAATTTCCACCCACCCCGCGTTCCCCAAAGTCTTACCAGAAAAACGGTACCTCACTTGTGTGGATCGGCCTAGTGCCCGCGACAGGAAACGGCGCAAAACGCAACCTGGTCACACCTCAATTTTGCAGTGAAAAATGACCCTTTTTTGGAAAAATGACTAGCTGTAGTTTTTGAACCCTAGCTCTGCGGGCACCTGGGGAAACCTAGCAAACCTATACATTTTTGAAAACTAGACACCCAGGGGAATCCAGGATGGGGTGACTTGACTGCCTCCCACCAGGGTCTGTTACCCAGAATCCCTTGCAAACCTAAAAAATTGGCAAAAAAACCACATTTTCCCCACATTTCTGTCGTGGAAAGTTCCGGAATCTGCGTGGATCCACAAATTTCCACCCACCCCGCGTTCCCCAAAGTCTTACGAGAAAAACGGTACCTCACTTGTGTGGATCGGCCTAGTGCCCGCGACAGGAAACGGCGCAAAACGCAACCTGGTCACACCTCAATTTCCCAGTGAAAAATGACCCTTTTTTGGAAAAATGACTAGCTGTAGTTTTTGAACCCTAGCTCTGCGGGCACCTGGGGAAACCTAGCAAACCTATACATTTTTGAAAACTAGACACCCAGGGGAATCCAGGATGGGGTGACTTGACTGCCTCCCACCAGGGTCTGTTACCCAGAATCCCTTGCAAACCTAAAAAATTGGCAAAAAAAACACATTTTCCCCACATTTCTGTCGTGGAAAGTTCCGGAATCTGCGTGGATCCACAAATTTCCACCCACCCCGCGTTCCCCAAAGTCTTACGAGAAAAACGGTACCTCACTTGTGTGGATCGGCCTACTGCCCGCGACAGGAAACGGTGCAAAACGCAACCTGGTCACACCTCAATTTCGCAGTGAAAAATGACTCTTTTTTGGAAAAATGACTAGCTGTAGTTTTTGAACCCTAGCTCTGCGGGCACCTGGGGAAACCTAGCAAACATATACATTTTTGAAAACTAGACACCCAGGGGAATCCAGGATGGGGTGACTTGACTGCCTCCCACCAGGGTCTGTTACCCAGAATCCCTTGCAAACCTAAAAAATTGGCAAAAAAAACACATTTTCCTCACATTTCTGTCGTGGAAAGTTCCGGAATCTGCGTGGATCCACAAATTTCCACCCACCCCGCGTTCCCCAAAGTCTTACGAGAAAAACGGTACCTCACTTGTGTGGATCGGCCTAGTGCCCGCGACAGGAAACGGCGCAAAACGCAACCTGGTCACACCTCAATTTCGCAGTGAAAAATGACCCTTTTTTGGAAAAATGACTAGCTGTAGTTTTTGAACCCTAGCTCTGCGGGCACCTGGGGAAACCTAGCAAACCTATGCATTTTTGAAAACTAGACACCCAGGGGAATCCAGGATGGGGTGACTTGACTGCCTCCCAACAGGGTCTGTTACCCAGAATCCCTTGCAAACCTAAAAAATTGGCAAAAAAAACACATTTTCCCCACATTTCTGTCGTGGAAAGTTCCGGAATCTGCGTGGATCCACAAATTTCCACGCACCCCGCGTTCCCCAAAGTCTTACGAGAAAAACTATACCTCACTTGTGTGGGTCAGCCTAGTGCCCGCGACAGGAAACGGCGCAAAACGCAACCTGGTCACACCTCAATTTCGCAGTGAAAAATGACCCTTTTTTGGAAAAATGACTAGCTGTAGTTTTTGAACCCTAGCTCTGCGGGCACCTGGGGAAACCTAGCAAACCTATACATTTTTGAAAACTAGACACCCAGGGGAATCCAGGATGGGGTGACTTGACTGCCTCCCACCAGGGTCTGTTACCCAGAATCCCTTGCAAACCTAAAATATTGGCAAAAAAACCACATTTTCCCCACATTTCTGTCGTGGAAAGTTCCGGAATCTGCGTGGATCCACAAATTTCCACCCACCCCGCGTTCCCCAAAGTCTTACGAGAAAAACAGTACCTCACTTGTGTGGGTCGGCCTAGTGCCCGCGACAGGAAACGGCGCAAAACGCAACCTGGTCACGCCTCAATTTCGCAGTGAAAAATGACCCTTTTTTGGAAAAATGACTAGCTGTAGTTTTTGAACCCTAGCTCTGCGGGCACCTGGGGAAACCTAGCAAACATATACATTTTTGAAAACTAGACACCCAGGGGAATCCAGGATGGGGTGACTTGACTGCCTCCCACCAGGGTCTGTTACCCAGAATCCCTTGCAAACCTAAAAAATTGGCAAAAAAAACACATTTTCCACACATTTCTGTCGTGGAAAGTTCCGGAATCTGCGTGGATCCGCAAATTTCCATCCACCCCGCGTTCCCCAAAGTCTTACGAGAAAAACGGTACCTCACTTGTGTGGGTCGGCTTAGTGCCCGCGACAGGAAACGGCGCAAAACGCAACCTGGTCACACCTCAATTTCGCAGTGAAAAAAGACCCTTTTTTGGAAAAATGACTAGCTGTAGTTTTTGAACCCTAGCTCTGCGGGCACCTGGGGAAACCTAGCAAACCTATACATTTTTGAAAACTAGACACCCAGGGGAATCCAGGATGGGGTGACTTGACTGCCTCCCACCAGGGTCTGTTACCCAGAATCCCTTGCAAACCTAAAAAATTGGCAAAAAAAACACATTTTCCCCACATTTCTGTCGTGGAAAGTTCCGGAATCTGCGTGGATCCACAAATTTCCACCCACCCCGCGTTCCCCAAAGTCTTACGAGAAAAACGGTACCTCACTTGTGTGGATCGGCCTAGTGCCCGGGACAGGAAACGGCGCAAAACGCAACCTGATCACACCTCAATTTCGCAGTGAAAAATGACCCTTTTTTGGAAAAATGACTAGCTGTAGTTTTTGAACCCTAGCTCTGCGGGCACCTGGGGAAACCTAGCAAACCTATACATTTTTGAAAACTAGACACCCAGGGGAATCCAGGATGGGGTGACTTGACTGCCTCCCACCAGGGTCTGTTACCCAGAATCCCTTGCAAACCTAAAAAATTGGCAAAAAAAACACATTTTCCCCACATTTCTGTCGTGGAAAGTTCCGGAATCTGCGTGGATCCACAAATTTCCACGCACCCCGCGTTCCCCAAAGTCTTACGAGAAAAACGGTACCTCACTTGTGTGGGTCAGCCTAGTGCCCGCGACAGGAAACGGCGCAAAACGCAACCTGGTCACACCTCAATTTCGCAGTGAAAAATGACCCTTTTTTGGAAAAATGACTAGCTGTAGTTTTTGAACCCTAGCTCTGCGGGCACCTGGGGAAACCTAGCAAACCTATACATTTTTGAAAACTAGACACCCAGGGGAATCCAGGATGGGGTGACTTGACTGCCTCCCACCAGGGTTTGTTACCCAGAATCCCTTGCAAACCTAAAAAATTGGCAAAAAAAACACTTTTTCCCCACATTTCTGTCGTGGAAAGTTCCGGAATCTGCGTGGATCCACAAATTTCCACCCACCCCGCGTTCCCCAAAGTCTTACGAGAAAAACGGTACTTCACTTGTGTGGGTCGGCCTAGTGCCCGCGACAGGAAACGGCGCAAAACACAACCTGGTCACACCTCAATTTCGCAGTGAAAAATGACCCTTTTTTGGAAAAATGACTAGCTGTAGTTTTTGAACCCTAGCTCTGCGGGCACCTGGGGAAACCTAGCAAACATATACATTTTTGAAAACTAGACACCCAGGGGAATCCAGGATGGGGTGACTTGACTGCCTCCCAACAGGGTCTGTTACCCAGAATCCCTTGCAAACCTAAAAAATTGGCAAAAAAAACACATTTTCCCCACATTTCTGTCGTGGAAAGTTCCGGAATCTGCGTGGATCCACAAATTCCCACCCACCCCGCGTTTCCAAAAATCTTACGAGAAAAACGGTACCTCACTTGTGTGGGTCGGCCTAGTGCCCGCGACAGGAAACGGCGCAAAACGCAACCTGGTCACACCTCAATTTCGCAGTGAAAAATGACCCTTTTTTGGAAAAATGACTAGCTGTAGTTTTTGAACCCTAGCTCTGCGGGCACCTGGGGAAACCTAGCAAACCTATACATTTTTGAAAACTAGACACCCAGGGGAATCCAGGATGGGGTGACTTGACTGCCTCCCACCAGGGTCTGTTACCCAGAATCCCTTGCAAACCTAAAAAATTGGCAAAAAAAACACATTTTCCCCACATTTCTGTCGTGGAAAGTTCCGGAATCTGCGTGGATCCACAAATTTCCACGCACCCCGCGTTCCCCAAAGTCTTACAAGAAAAACGGTACCTCACTTGTGTGGGTCAGCCTAGTGCCCGCGACAGGAAACGGCGCAAAACGCAACCTGGTCACACCTCAATTTCGCAGTGAAAAATGACCCTTTTTTGGAAAAATGACTAGCTGTAGTTTTTGAACCCTAGCTCTGCGGGCACCTGGGGAAACCTAGCAAACCTATACATTTTTTAAAACTAGACACCCAGGGGAATCCAGGATGGGGTGACTTGACTGCCTCCCACCAGGGTCTGTTACCCAGAATCCCTTGCAAACCTAAAATATTGGCAAAAAAAACACATTTTCCCCACATTTCTGTCGTGGAAAGTTCCGGAATCTGCGTGGATCCACAAATTTCCACCCACCCCGCGTTCCCCAAAGTCTTACGAGAAAAACAGTACCTCACTTGTGTGGGTCGGCCTAGTGCCCGCGACAGGAAACGGCACAAAACGCAACCTGGTCACGCCTCAATTTCGCAGTGAAAAATGACCCTTTTTTGGAAAAATGACTAGCTGTAGTTTTTGAACCCTAGCTCTGCGGGCACCTGGGGAAACCTAGCAAACATATACATTTTTGAAAACTAGACACCCAGGGGAATCCAGGATGGGGTGACTTGACTGCCTCCCACCAGGGTCTGTTACCCAGAATCCCTTGCAAACCTAAAAAATTGGCAAAAAAAACACATTTTCCCCATATTTCTGTCGTGGAAAGTTCCGGAATCTGCGTGGATCCACAAATTTCCACCCACCCCGCGTTCCCCAAAGTCTTACGAGAAAAACGGTACTTCACTTGTGTGGGTCGGCCTAGTGCCCGCGACAGGAAACGGCGCAAAACGCAACCTGGTCACACCTCAATTTCGCAGTGAAAAATGACCCTTTTTTGGAAAAATGACTAGCTGTAGTTTTTGAACCCTAGCTCTGCGGGCACCTGGGGAAACCTAGCAAACCTATACATTTTTGAAAACTAGACACCCAGGGGAATCCAGGATGGGGTGACTTGACTGCCTCCCACCAGGGTCTGTTACCCAGAAACCCTTGCAAACCTAAAAAATTGGCAAAAAAAACACATTTTCTCCACATTTCTGTCGTGGAAAGTTCTGGAATCTACGTGGATCCACAAATTTCCACCCACCCCGCGTTCCCCAAAGTCTTACGAGAAAAACGGTACCTCACTTGTGTGGGTCGGCCTAGTGCCCGCGACAGGAAACGGCGCAAAACACAACCTGGTCACACCTCAATTTCGCAGTGAAAAATGACCCTTTTTTGGAAAAATGACTAGCTGTAGTTTTTGAACCCTAGCTCTGCGGGCACCTGGGGAAACCTAGCAAACATATACATTTTTGAAAACTAGACACCCAGGGGAATCCAGGATGGGGTGACTTGACTGCCTCCCACCAGGGTCTGTTACCCAGAATCCCTTGCAAACCTAAAAAATTGGCAAAAAAAACACATTTTCCCCACATTTCTGTCGTGGAAAGTTCCGGAATCTGCGTGGATCCACAAATTTCCACCCACCCCGCGTTCCCCAAAGTCTTTCAAGAAAAGCGGTACCACACTTGTGTGGGTCGGCCTAGTGCCCGCGACAGGAAACGGCGCAAAACATAGTGAGGGGACATCAAAATTGCCTATCTCAAAACCACCTGGTTTTGCAAGGGGGGTCTCTTAGCTTTTTGGCCCGGGGCACGGTGGCCATCTAGGGACACCTACCAAATTCATACATTTCTGAAAACTAGACACCCGGGGGCTTCCAGGGAGGTATGGCTTGCGTGGATCCCCCAACGTTTCCTTACCCAGAATCCCCTGCAAACCTCAATTTTTGCTGAAAAAATCACTTTTTTCAAACATTTTGGGGTGGGAAAGTAGTGGCATCACCGGGCTCACACAAATTTACCAACACCCAGCGTTCCCCCAGGTCTCCCGGTAAAAATGGTGCCTCACTTGTGTGGGAGGCCCAAGTACCCGCCGCAGGCAAGGGCCCAAAACGCAGTGAGGCGACATCAAAATGGCCTGTCGCAAAACCACCTGGTTTTGCAAGGGGGTCACTTGGGTTTTTGGCCTGGTGCTCGGCGGCCATCTAGGGAAACCTACCAAACCCATGCATTTCTGAAAACTAGACACCCGGCGGCTTCCAGGGAGGTATGGCTTGCGTGGATCCCCCAACGTTTCCTTACCCAGAATCCCCTGCAAACCTCAATTTTTGCTGGAAAAAATCACTTTTTTCACACATTTTGGGGTGGGAAAGTAGTGGCATCACCGGGCTCACACAAATTTACCACCACCCAGCGTTCCCCCAGGTCTCCCGGTAAAAATGGTGCCTCACTTGTGTGGGAGGCCCAAGTACCCGCCGCAGGCAAGGGCCCAAAACGCAGTGAGGCGACATTAAAATGGCCTGTCGCAAAACCACCTGGTTTTGCAAGGGGGGTCACTTGGGTTTTTGGCCCGGTGCTCGGCGGCCATCTAGGGAAACCTACCAAACCCACGCATTTCTGAAAACTAGACACCCGGCGGCTTCCAGGGAGGAATGGCTTGCGTGGATCCCCCAACGTTTCCTTACCCAGAATCCCTTGCAAACCTCAATTTTTGCTGGAAAAATCACTTTTTTCACACATTTTGGGGTGGGAAAGTAGTGGCATCACCGGGCTCACACAAATTTACCACCACCCAGCGTTCCCCCAGGTCTCCCGGTAAAAATGGTGCCTCACTTGTGTGGGAGGCCCAAGTACCCGCCGCAGGCAAGGGCACAAAACGTGGTGATGCGACATCAACATTGCCTATCCCAAATGTTGCATCACTACGTTTTGTGCCCTTGCCTGTCGCGGGTACTTGGGCCTCCCACACAAGTGAGGCACCATTTTTACCGGGAGACCTGGGGGAACGCTGGGTGGTGGTAAATTTGTGTGAGCCCGGTGATGCCACTACTTTCCCACCCCAAAATGTGTGAAAAAAGTGATTTTTTCGGAAAAAAATTGAGGTTTGCAGGGGATTCTGGGTAAGGAAACGTTGGAGGATCCACGCAAGCCATACCTCCCTGGAAGCCGCCGGGCGTCTAGTTTTCAGAAATGCATGGGTTTGGTAGGTTTCCCTAGATGGCCGCCGAGCACCGGGCCAAAAACCCAAGTGACCCCCCTTGCAAAACCAGGTGGTTTTGCGACAGGCCATTTTGATGTCGCCTCACTGCGTTTTGGGCCCTTGCCTGTGGCGGGTACTTGGGCCTCCCACACAAATGAGGCACCATTTTTACCGGGAGACCTGGGGGAACGCTGGGTGGTGCTAAATTTGTGTGAGCCCGGTGATGCCACTACTTTCCCACCCCAAAATGTGTGAAAAAAGTGATTTTTTCAGCAAAAATTGAGGTTTGCAGGGGATTCTGGGTAAGGAAACGTTGGGGGATCCACGCAAGCCATACCTCCCTGGAAGCCGCCGGGTGTCTAGTTTTCAGAAATGCATGGGTTTGGTAGGTTTCCCTAGATGGCCACCGAGCACCGGGCTCAAAACCCAAGTGACCCCCCTTGCAAAACCAGGTGGTTTTGCGACAGGCCATTTTGATGTCGCCTCACTGCGTTTTGGGCCCTTGCCTGCGGCGGGTACTTGGGCCTCCCACACAAGTGAGGCACCATTTTTACCGGGAGACCTGGGGGAACGCTGGGTGGTGGTAAATTTGTGTGAGCCTGGTGATGCCACTACTTTCCCACCCCAAAATGTGTGAAAAAAGTAATTTGTTCAGCAAAAATTGAGGTTTGCAGGGGATTCTGGGTAAGGAAACGTTGGGGGATCCACGCAAGCCATACCTCCCTGGAAGCTGCCGGGTGTCTAGTTTTCAGAAATGCATGGGTTTGGTAGGTTTCCCTAGATGGCCGCCGAGCACCGGGCCAAAAACCCAAGTGACCCCCCTTGCAAAACCAGGTGGTTTTGCGACAGGCCATTTTGATGTCGCCTCACTGCGTTTTGGGCCCTTGCCTGCGGCGGGTACTTGGGCCTCCGACACAAGTGAGGCACCATTGTTACCGGGAGACCTGGGGGAATGCTGGGTGGTGGTAAATTTGTGTGAGCCCGGTGATGCCACTACTTTCCCACCCCAAAATGTGTGAAAAAAGTGATTTTTCCAGCAAAAATTTAGGTTTGCAGGGGATTCTGGGTAAGGGAACGTTGGGGGATCCACGCAAGCCATACCTCCCTGGAAGCCGCCGGGTGTCTAGTTTTCAGAAATGCGTGGGTTTGGTAGGTTTCCCTAGATGGCCGCCGAGCACCGGGCCAAAAACCCAAGTGACCCCCCTTGCAAAACCAGGTGGTTTTGCGACAGGCCATTTTGATGTAGCCTCACTGCGTTTTGGGCCCTTGCCTGCCGCGGGTACTTGGGCCTCCCACACAAGTGAGGCACCATTTTTACCGGGAGACCTGGGGGAACGCTGGGTGGTGGTAAATTTGTGTGAGCCCGGTGATGCCACTACTTTCCCACCCCAAAATGTGTGAAAAAAGTGATTTTTTCAGCAAAAATTGAGGTTTGCAGGGGATTCTGGGTAAGGAAACATTGGGGGATCCACGCAAGCCATACCTCCCTGGAAGCCGCCGGGTGTCTAGTTTTCATAAATGCGTGGGTTTGGTAGGTTTCCCTAGATGGCCACCGAGCACCGGGCCAAAAACCCAAGTGACCCCCCTTGCAAAACCAGGTGGTTTTGCGACAGGCCATTTTGATGTCGCCTCACTGCGTTTTGGGCCCTTGCCTGCGGCGGTAACTTGGGCCTCCCACACAAGTGAGGCACCATTTTAACCGGGAGACCTGGAGGAACGCTGGGTGGTGGTAAATTTGTGTGAGCCCGGTGATGCCACTACTTTCCCACCCCAAAATGTGTGAAAAAAGTGATTTTTTCAGCAAAAATTGAGGTTTGCAGGGGATTATGGGTAAGGAAACGTTGGGGGATCCACGCAAGCCATACCTCCCTGGAAGCAGACGGGTGTCTAGTTTTCAGAAATGTGTGGGTTTGGTAGGTTTCCCTAGATGGCCGCCGAGCACCGGGCCAAAAACCCAAGTAACCCCCCTTGCAAAACCAGGTGGTTTTGCGACAGGCCATTTTGATGTCGCCTCACTGCGTTTTGGGCCCTTGCCTGCGGTGGGTACTTGGGCCTCCCACACAAGTGAGGCACCATTTTTACCGGGAGACCTGGGGGAACGCTGGGTGGTGGTAAATTTGTGTGAGCCCGGTGATGCCACTACTTTCCCACCCCAAAATGTGTGAAAAAAGTGATTTTTTCAGCAAAAATTTAGGTTTGCAGGGGATTCTGGGTAAGGAAACGTTGGGGGATCCACGCAAGCCATACCTCTCTAGAAGCCGCCGGGTGTCTAGTTTTCAGAAATGGTGGGTTTGGAAGGTTTCCCTAGATGGCCGCCGAGCACGGGCCAAAAAGACAGTTGACCCCCTTGCAAAACCAGAACGTTTCGACATTGTTTCTACAACGTGAGAATTTTGGAACAATATTGCATGGACAATGTGATCTATATTTTGAGGTTTGCAGGACATTGAGATAAAAAACCTTTTTGAAATTCACAAGAGAGACATCACCATGAACTCCCATGGGTTTACCACAATATCTACAGTCGGTGGGTTATTTTTACATGGAACATACACTTTGGCAGAGAAACTAAAAAGACAAAGAATCCTGCACAGCCACCTATTCCTCAAACACACACACATACTGGTTGGATTTGGCACGAGGGCGAGTGATGGTTCAGTATATTAAATTTTATTAACAAGAGATTTCACAAAAATGAAATGCACTGTCAATAATTCAATGGAGAAAAAACTGAACCAATGACTCGCAGCTCGTGAGCTGTAAAGCCACGGCAAGGCACCAACCGCTTTACAGGCCATTCACACATCTTTCATACGTGATACACACAAGACCATTCACACCACCAGGCACAAAAAAAACACATTTCAAAATTCACAAAAGGGACAAGGTACACCCTGCTTCAGAAAGGCAAATATTACTGCACAGCCATCTAATCCTCAAGCACACACACATACTGGTTGGATTTGGCACGAGAGTGAGTGATGGTTCAGAATATACAATTGTATTAGCAAGTGATTTCACAAAAATGAAATGCACTGTTAATAATTGAAAGGGCGAGAAACTGAACCATTGACTCACAGCTCGTGAGCTGTAAAGCCACGACAAGGCACCAACCTCTTTACAGGCCATTCATACACCTTTCATACACGTGAGACATACAAAACCATTCATACCGCCAGCCGCGGGCCCATCACATAACAAAACTCCCACCAGCACACAGCGCCATTCAAGGGCCCATCACTTTCACACGCCCACATTCCTGACACAGCAACTACACAAGCAGATGGATTGCGTGGAGTGGCACTCAGCTAGCAGTGTGTGTAGTGACCAGCAGCAAGTCACTACTCACACAGCCAGCCGAGCGCCAGTCCACGCACACCGCTAGCCGAGCACCAGTTCACGCACACCGCTAGCTAAACACCAGTCCACGCACACCGCCAGCCAAGCACCAGTCCACGCACACCGCCAGCCAAGCACCAGTCCACGCACACCGCCAGCCAAACACCAGTCCACGCACACCGCCAGCCAAGCACCAGTCCACGCACACCGCCAGCCAAGCACCAGTCCACGCACACTGCCAGCCAAGCACCAGTCCACGCACACCGCCAGCCAAGCACCAGTCCACGCACACCACCAGCCAAGCACCTGTCCACGCACACTGCCAGCCAAGCACCAGTCCACGCACACCGCCGGCCAAGCACCAGTCCACACACACCGCCAGCCAAGCACCAGGCCACGCACGCCAACAGCCAAGCACCAGTCCACGCACACCGCCAGCCAAGCACCATGCCACGTACACCGCCAAAGAAGTGCCAGTCAACACACACTGCCAACACATTTAGGATTTTTTTAGACAAAAATAAAAACACAAACAAATCACAAATAGATAAAAATCTACAAACACAAAATCAGAAACTTAACACATTGCACTAAAGCCAACCTTGAAACAGAATCACATTTTCCAAAGAAAACAAACCAATCAGTTAACTTTACCACTCATGATTGCTCCCAAAACTTCTTTTGGGTATGGTACGCTCTAAAACAAGCAGGGACACACAGCCCAGGTTTAGATGGACAGTCGGAGCAGTACATACGAGTCTCCTTCCGCTTATCTCTTCGCCAACAGACTCTACATCTCCTAGTGGGAAAATCTTTTGCCGATGTGGGAGGGATGAAATCCGGAAAGTGGCGATCTTTCAATCGAACCACATCCTCCACCACTCCAAATCTAGGAACACTTGCCTGTTCCACAACAACAAGGCTAGCTATCACAGAGTGCTGAAACTGAATAAATGTCAACTTTGACGCAGGAGAACACTCCTTGAACACAATAAAAGCATTGAACATTGCTAATTTGAAGAAATGGATGGCCAACTTCTTATACCAAACATAAGCCTTACGAATAGCAGAGTAAGGTTCCAACCTCTGATCTACTCTGTCAACACCACCCATGTGCTTATTGTAGTCTAGAATGCACACAGGTTTGCGCACTTCAGCAACCTGACCCCAAATAGCCACAGGTGAAGTACTCTCATCATGGATGGTAGTCAGCATGTACACATCCCTCCTGTCCACAAATTTCACAGCTAGTAGTTCATCACTACGCAAGGAACTGCACTGACCCCTCTGAAGTTTTTTGCAAACAAGCTCTTTCGGATAAGCTTTACGGTTAGAGCGGATTGTGCCACATGCAAAAGTGTCCACTTTATACAATTCCTTAAATAATTGCACAGCAGTATAGAAGTTATCAAGGTACAAATGGTGGCCTCTGTTAAACAGTCTCCTAGCAAGATCCCACACAATTTTCTCTGCAACTCCAAAAGTGGACGGACATCCTGGGGGGTCAATGGCAGAATCTCTACCAGTGTACACACGAAAATTAAATACATATCCTGTCCTACTCTCAGACAACATATACAGCTTAATTCCATAGCGTGCCCTCTTGCTAGGGATGTACTGCCTAAAAACCAAACGGCCCTTGAACAAGACCAAAGACTCATCAATAGATATTTCTTTCCCTGGAGTATAGATCTCAGAAAATGGATCCACAAAGTGATCAAGAACGGGCCGAATCTTAAAAAGACGGTCACAGTCAGGGTGATCTCGTGGCAACGCCATTGAATTATCAACAAAAAGCAGCATACATAGCAAAAGTAAATACCGATTACGAGTCATAACTGCAGGAAATATGGCAGTTGCAAACAAGGGGCTAGTAGACCAATATGAAGCCAAGGTTGGCTTCCTTACCACACCCATCAATAAAGTCAAACCCAAAAACTTCTTAATCTCTTCCAGATATGTGGGAGTCCACCGGGTAGCTCTAGACTGGGGCCTAAGTTTGTCGCTGTTGATCCTCAAAAACTGTTCAGCATACAAATTCGTCTGCTCAACAATCTCACCCAAAAATACATCATCCATAAACAACTGAAAAAACTGAATAGGCAAAAAGTTTTCACAATTCACTGTACACCCTGCAACACCACTAAAGGCAGGCAACACCGGCTGCACCATGTTTGGATCAACCCAAAGTCCAGCACTTCCAGTAGGAAGCCTAGCAGCCTCAGACTGCAATCCAGATGCCTCTTGCACCATCGGCACAGCAGTTTCCTCCTCTAAGACAGGCACTTCATCCGCACTGAGAGTTGCTTCATCCACACCAAGAGTACCTTCATCTGCACTGAGAGTACCTTCATCATCCGATGATTCCATGTTGAGTGAAAACTCACTGCCAGAATCTTCCCCTCCCTCCTCTCCCTCAGACGCACTGTCAGTCTCATAATCATGATCAGAGGAAGATTCAAGAAGCATACCGACCACCTGTTGAGCAGTCATTCTACGGCTAGCCATATTGCTTACTAATAAATGTAACTTGTCAACAACAACAAACTCTTTGTAAAATAAGTAATAAGCAAAAAGCACCTTTATCAAAAACTCAAATATACTCCAAAACAATACCACTCACTTGCCAGAGGCAGCAAAACTACTCACCACCACCAACTCTGTACAGACACAGTATGGATCAACAATATCCCACTAAAAAAGAAAGAGAAAAACAATTACACATAAGACTATGCAAAACACATCGCAAAGATTTTCATGCTCAAACCACTAACTAAATATGCCGCCATTATGACATCACTTACAAACAAATTCATTCGGACATTATATTATTACTCATTTGGTGTAAATACAACAACAAAAAATTTCTTACCAACACAATGCAACTACACAAAACTGCAGAACAGCCACCGTTGAAAAGCTTTAGTCTAGAAAAAAAAGAGGAAAAAAAACTTTATTGTAACATATGCATATAATGCTCTAGACCATCACGTACTGCGCAAAATGTATTGCTTGACCCTCCCACTTTCAAAAAGGAAAGATTGATGGCCCAATCCTTTACAAGCAACGCGGCGAGATTCTGGAACTGAGCCTCAGCTCCGGACCACCCCCTCCCTCTTCCCAGTCCTTCAAAACTAACCTCAAATTTCTCCTCCTGCAAAGACACTTCCAAACTTAATTCACACCCTCTCTATTGTGTGAAGTAATTCTTTACATTATAGGAAATTCTGTTCTCCATGCCCGTAGAAGTGCCTACCCAGTGTGTTCCTGTGTTTTGCGTGTCTGCCATTTATTGCACTTTTATACCTCTACTTGTACTTTGTACTCTTTGTAAGTTGACACCACTACATTACACCTGCTTGTGCTAAGACATCAAGCCTTCTAAGGTCCAGTGGGGCCTTCTACGGTGTACCATGGGAATGCGCTCCCTCAGTACAGTGGTGTGGTGGACTGGTCATGAATGCTGAACCCGGTTCCCCATTTCCAAATTCAACAGCTCCGGCCATAGTGCCACATCCCCACTGAACGCCATACTTGCCCACTGAGAGAAACTCGCACTGCCTTCAGCTATAACCTAATTGTGCCCGCTACAAACACTTGGATGTGGCTCAATTCAAATTATGCACTTGATAAGAGTAATACGCAGACAAAAAAAAAAAACTCCTAGGGAATGCCAAGCATGTGAAATGTAAGCAGAAACAACATGGTTACCTAAACGATCTCTCACTACCTATTCAGAAATCAGCGAGTGGTTTCACCGGAAAAGTTATGGACATGACTAGAGGGCCCTGAAGGGAAACGTTTCACTGTCCATTGCTTACATCCTTACAAAACATAAGCAGTATGGTAGACCACATCCATAAACACAGAACCATGGTGCACATTGTGTTTTCCAATTCACCCATCAACCAGGTATTGCAGTACCTACAGAAATGGTAACCTCTCCCACCCTAGAAACAACAATGCTGTTCAAAGGAAGACGAGAAAACGAAAGTAGCAATACACTGGCAAACTCTGACGCTGGTGTACTTGGATGCAAATGAAATCAATCTGGCCACTTTGCAACCCCTCTGTCTTACATTATTTCGCCCCCCCTGGAAACAACAATGCTGTTCAAAGTTAGATGAGAAAACGAAAGTAGCAATACACTGGCAAACTCTGAAGCTGGTGTACTTGGATGCAAATAAAAACAATCTGGCAACTTGGCAACCCCTCTGTCTTACTTTATTCGCTCCCCCCCTGGGAACAACAATACTGTTCAAAGTTAGACGAGAAAACGAAAGTCGCACTGCACTGGCAAACTCTGATGCTGGTGTACTTGGATGCAAATGAAATCAATCTGGCCACTTTGCAATCCCGCTGTCTAACTTTATTTTGCCCCCGGGGAACAACAATGCTGTTCAAAGGAAGACCAGAAAACGAAAGTAGCACTTCACTGGAAAACTATGTGATGCTGGTGTACTTGGATGCACATAAAATCAATCTGGCCACTTTGCAACCCCTATGGCTTACTTTATTTCGCCCCCCCTGGGAACAACAACACTGTTCAAAGGAAGACAAAAAACCGAAAGAAGCACATCACTGGCAAACTCTGATGCTGGTGTACTTGGAAGCAAATAAAATCAATCTGGCCACTTGGCAAACCCCTCTGTCTTACTTTCTTTCAACCCCCTTGGTACAACAATGCTGTTCAAAGTTACACGAGAAAACGAAAGTCACACTGCACTGGCAAACTCTGATGCTGGTGTATTTGGATGCAAATAAAATCAATCTGGCCACTTTGCAACCCCTCTGTCTAACTTTATTTCGCCCCCCCTGGGAACAACAATACTGTTCAAAGTTAGGCGAGAAAACTAAAGACGCACTGCACTGGCAAACTCTGATGCTGGTGTGCTTGGATGCGAATAAAATCAATCTGGCCACTTTGCAATCCCTCTGTCTAACTTTATTTCGCCCCCCCTGGGAACAACAATACTGTTCAAAGTTAGGCGAGAAAACTAAAGACGCACTGCACTGGCAAACTCTGATGCTGGTGTGCTTGGATGCAAATAAAATCAATCTGGCCACTTTGCAATCCCTCTGTCTAACTTTATTTCGCCCCCCCTGGGAACAACAATACTGTTCAAAGTTAGGCGAGAAAACTAAAGACGCACTGCACTGGCAAACTCTGATGCTGGTGTGCTTGGATGCAAATAAAAGCAATCTGGCCACTTTGCAATCCCTCTGTCTAACTTTATTTCGCCCCCCCTGGGAACAACAATACTGTTCAAAGTTAGGCGAGAAAACTAAAGACGCACTGCACTGGCAAACTCTGATGCTGGTGTGCTTGGATGCAAATAAAATCAATCTGGCCACTTTGCAATCCCTCTGTCTAACTTTATTTTGCCCCCCATGGGAACAACAATACTGTTCAAAGTTAGGCGAGAAAACTAAAGACGCACTGCACTGGCAAACTCAGATGCTGGTGTGCTTGGATGCAAATAAAATCAATCTGGCCACTTTGCAATCCCTCTGTCTAACTTTATTTCGCCCCCCCTGGGAACAACAATACTGTTCAAAGTTAGGCGAGAAAACTAAAGACGCACTGCACTGGCAAACTCTGATGCTGGTGTGCTTGGATGCAAATAAAATCAATCTGGCCACTTTGCAATCCCTCTGTCTAACTTTATTTCGCCCCCCCTGGGAACAACAATACTGTTCAAAGTTAGGCGAGAAAACTAAAGACGCACTGCACTGGCAAACTGATGCTGGTGTGCTTGGATGCAAATAAAATCAATCTGGCCACTTTGCAATCCCTCTTTCTAACTTTATTTCGCCCCCCCTGGGAACAACAATACTGTTCAAAGTTAGGCGAGAAAACTAAAGACGCACTGCACTGGCAAACTCTGATGCTGGTGTGCTTGGATGCAAATAAAATCAATCTGGCCACTTTGCAATCCCTCTGTCTAACTTTATTTCGCCCCCCCTGGGAACAACAATACTGTTCAAAGTTAGGCGAGAAAACTAAAGACGCACTGCACTGGCAAACTCTGATGCTGGTGTGCTTGGATGCAAATAAAATCAATCTGGCCACTTTGCAATCCCTCTATCTAACTTTATTTCGCCCCCCCTGGGAACAACAATACTGTTCAAAGTTAGGCGAGAAAACTAAAGACGCACTGCACTGGCAAACTCTGATGCTGGTGTGCTTGGATGCAAATAAAATCAATCTGGCCACTTTGCAATCCCTCTGTCTAACTTTATTTCGCCCCCCCTGGGAACAACAATACTGTTCAAAGTTAGGCGAGAAAACTGAAGACGCACTGCACTGGCAAACTCTGATGCTGGTGTGCTTGGATGCAAATAAAATCAATCTGGCCACTTTGCAATCCCTCTGTCTAACTTTATTTCGCCCCCCCTGGGAACAACAATACTGTTCAAAGTTAGGCGAGAAAACTAAAGACGCACTGCACTGGCAAACTCTGATGCTGGTGTGCTTGGATGCAAATAAAATCAATCTGGCCACTTTGCAATCCCTCTGTCTAACTTTATTTCGCCCCCCCCTGGGAACAACAATACTGTTCAAAGTTAGGCGAGAAAACTAAAGACGCACTGCACTGGCAAACTCTGATGCTGGTGTGCTTGGATGCAAGTAAAAGCAATCTGGCCACTTTGCAATCCCTCTGTCTAACTTTATTTCGCCCCCCCTGGGAACAACAATACTGTTCAAAGTTAGGCGAGAAAACTAAAGACGCACTGCACTGGCAAACTCTGATGCTGGTGTGCTTGGATGCAAATAAAATCAATCTGGCCACTTTGCAATCCCTCTGTCTAACTTTATTTCGCCCCCCATGGGAACAACAATACTGTTCAGAGTTAGGCGAGAAAACTAAAGACGCACTGCACTGGCAAACTCAGATGCTGGTGTGCTTGGATGCAAATAAAATCAATCTGGCCACTTTGCAATCCCTCTGTCTAACTTTATTTCGCCCCCCCTGGGAACAACAATACTGTTCAAAGTTAGGCGAGAAAACTAAAGACGCACTGCACTGGCAAACTCTGATGCTGGTGTGCTTGGATGCAAATAAAATCAATCTGGCCACTTTGCAATCCCTCTGTCTAACTTTTTTTCGCCCCCCCTGGGAACAACAATACTGTTTAAAGTTAGGCGAAAAAACTAAAGACGCACTGCACTGGCAAACTCTGATGCTGGTGTGCTTGGATGCAAATAAAATCAATCTGGCCACTTTGCAATCCCTCTGTCTAACTTTATTTCGCCCCCCCTGGGAACAACAATACTGTTCAAAGTTAGGCGAGAAAACTAAAGACGCACTGCACTGGCAAACTCTGATGCTGGTGTGCTTGGATGCAAATAAAAGCAATCTGGCCACTTTGCAATCCCTCTGTCTAACTTTATTTCGCCCCCCCTGGGAACAACAATACTGTTCAAAGCTGGGCGAGAAAACTAAAGACGCACTGCACTGGCAAACTCTGATGCTGGTGTGCTTGGATGCAAATAAAATCAATCTGGCCACTTTGCAATCCCTCTGTCTAACTTTATTTCGCCCCCCCTGGGAACAACAATACTGTTCAAAGTTAGGCGAGAAAACTAAAGACGCACTGCACTGGCAAACTCTGATGCTGGTGTGCTTGGATGCAAATAAAAGCAATCTGGCCACTTTGCAATCCCTCTGTCTAACTTTATTTCGCCCCCCCTGGGAACAACAATACTGTTCAAAGTTAGGCGAGAAAACTAAAGACGCACTGCACTGGCAAACTCTGATGCTGGTGTGCTTGGATGCAAATAAAATCAATCTGGCCACTTTGCAATCCCTCTGTCTAACTTTATTCGCCCCCCATGGGAACAACAATACTGTTCAAAGTTAGGCGAGACAACTAAAGACGCTCTGCACTGGCAAACTCAGATGCTGGTGTGCTTGGATGCAAATAAAATCAATCTGGCCACTTTGCAATCCCTCTGTCTAACTTTATTTCGCCCCCCCTGGGAACAACAATACTGTTCAAAGTTAGGCGAGAAAACTAAAGACGCACTGCACTGGCAAACTCTGATGCTGGTGTGCTTGGATGCAAATAAAATCAATCTGGCCACTTTGCAATCCCTCTGTCTAACTTTATTTCGCCCCCCCTGGGAACAACAATACTGTTCAAAGTTAGGCGAAAAAACTAAAGACGCACTGCACTGGCAAACTCTGATGCTGGTGTGCATGGATGCAAATAAAATCAATCTGGCCACTTTGCAATCCCTCTGTCTAACTTTATTTCGCCCCCCCTGGGAACAACAATACTGTTCAAAGTTAGGCGAAAAAACTAAAGACGCACTGCACTGGCAAACTCTGATGCTGGTGTGCTTGGATGCAAATAAAATCAATCTGGCCACTTTGCAATCCCTCTGTCTAACTTTATTTCGCCCCCCCTGGGAACAACAACACTGTTCAAAGGAAGACAAAAAAACGAAAGAAGCACATCACTGGCAAACTCTGATGCTGGTGTACTTGGATGCAAATAAAATCAATCTGGCTACTTTGCAACCCCTCTGTCTTACTTTATTTCACCCCCCCTGGGAACAACAATGCTGTTCAAAGTTAGATGAGAAAACGAAAGTAGCAATACACTGACAAACTCTGATGCTGGTGTACTTGGATCCAAATAAAAACAATCTGGCCACTTGGCAACCCCTCTGTCTTACTTTATTTCGCCCCCCTGGGAACAACAATACTGTTCAAAGTTAGGCTGAGAAAACGAAAGTCGCACTGCACTGGCAAACTCTGATGCTGGTGTGCTTGGATGCGAATGAAATCAATCTGGCCACTTTACAATCCCTCTGTCTAACTTTACTTTGCCCCCTGGGAACAACAATACAGTTCAAAGGAAGACAAAAAAAAGAAAAAAGCACATCACTGGCAAACTCTGATGCTGGTGTACTTGGAAGCAAATAAAATCAATCTGGCCACTTTGCAACCCCTCTGTCTTACTTTCTTTCGCCCCCCCTTGGTACAACAATGCAGTTCAAAGTTACACGAGAAAACGAAAGTCACACTGCACTGGCAAACTCTGATGCTGGTGTTTTTGTAAGCAAATAAAATCAATCTGGCCACTTTGGAACCCCTAGGACTGACTTTATTACGCCCCCCACCCCCATCCCACGCTAGCAGCACCCCCCAGGTGAAAAACGACAAAGAAACGAAAACGAGCGTTTTTTTTTTTTTCACAATTCACATAAAATCGCCTGCGCTTGGACGATCCAAGCGCAGGAACAAAGCAGAGTTTTCAAAAACCCATTTCCTCCCCCCCCAACATTGTGCCCCCACCCTACCTACCGCACAGATCCACTAATACCCCCTCCCCAGCCACAAAACTGACCTTTACTCTCCGACGCGCAGGAAGCAAATGACTTCCAGCGCCTCGGAGAGCAAAGGGGAAGCCTCCGGTGACGTCAGCGCGGCTCCCGCGCTGACGTCATTGATGACGCGGGTGGGGGGGGGGTGGGGGGAGGCAGGGGAAGGTCTTCCCCTGCCTCCCCAGCAAAAAAAAAAAAGATCGCGGAATCACGGGGGGAGCGCCAGCGCTTCCCCCAAGGGTGGGTCCCATGACGAGCTGGACTCGTCATGGGCACAGCGCGACTGTGCTCCATGACGAGTCCAGCTCGTCATGGGCACTGAAGGGGTTAATGAGTTCTTGGCCCCAGTTATTGCTTTGGCCATCCCAGTGGGATATACAATAGCAAGGGCAGACCGTGAAGTAGAAAGAGGAGGAGGGGTAGAAGTAGTGTTTAGGGATACTTGGGTTTTCACGCAAGGTGAGACTCAGGGCATCGATGAGGGGGAAGCTCTCGACTTCTCCTTCACCATATCCCCTCACTTTACGTTGGGGTCTCTCTGGTTTATTGTCCCCCTGGTCCCTTTGGCGCCTTCTTGAAGGCTTTAGATGAAGTTATTGTGCTCAGGGCCCTGCCCTTCTCAAATTTTTTACTGCTAGGGGTCTTTAACATTAATTTGGACTGTGTTGAGGCCAACGACACGAGGGAATTATGCAACTCGTTAAATCTGACTCAACTGTCCCAATGGATCAGTTCCCCATCTCATACAGGGGGGGCATACTTTAGACGCAGTCTGCTCTAATTTCCCTCTATGTGTTCAGAAACCTCTTCCAGTCTCTTGGTCTGATCATTTTTTAATTCACTTTTCGTGGACCATTCAGGTGCCTTATCCTTATCCTATCTCTTCAGGACAGACCATCTCCAAGAATAGAGCCTGCTTCATTATGCAGAGTCCTGTCCAAGGATTTGGCGGGCGCTGTAGGGAGCTTTAATAACTAGATCTCACAGGCTTTGGAACATCTTTCCCCACCTCTCACCTATAAGCGAGTGAGAAACACACCTTCCAAACCTCGGTTCACCAGACAGCTCAAGGAGCTAAAACAACCCTGTAAAAAACTGGAACGCAGCTGGAGACAGGCCTACTGCCCTTTAGCTAAAATAGTGCTAAGGAAATCCCAGAGTACTATGCTGCTATGAAGAAGGCTAAAGGCAACTTCTATACACAGCACATTGTTCAGTTAAAAAATAACTCAAAAGAAATCTTTTCTATCGTACAGAGTTTTCTGAATCCTTGTGCCGAACATTTTGCCTTTCCTGCCTCCAACTCTTGGTGTGAGAAGCTATCTGGTTTCTTTATAGATAAGATCCAAACGATCTAGGACAGTTTCGGGACGATTATTCAAGGGCAGGCAGAGCATGTTACTCAGATTGCCCTGGTCTCTGATTCAACCCTCACCTCTTTGACGGGTTTCTCTCCCATAGCCCTGTTGGATTCTCTGTCCATTCTCAAATCCCTGAAATCGGGTTTACCAGCCGATCCTTGTTCGGCCAGGCAGTTAGCAGCAGCTGCTGAGGTGGTCAACTTCGAAGTTAATAATATTATTAATATATCGCTTCAGACCGCCACAGTGCCATTCGAGTGGAAACAGGCTAAATTGCTTCCGCTGTTGAAAAAGCCCTCTTTAAAACCTGCTATGTTAGCTAGCTACCGACCCATCTCACTCCTCACGTCAGTGGCGAAAGTGTGTGAAAAGGCAGTCTATAACAACTTTCCAAATTTGTTGAGACTTTCGGTGTCCTCCACCCAGCCCAGTCGGGATTTAGGGCCACATATAGCACTGAAACAGCCCTTGTTGAGATGTCGGAGGCTATCAGAGAATGCTTGGATGCAGGCGGCAAAGCGGCCCTGATTTTATTGGATCTCTTTGCCGCCTTCGATACAGTGCATCATCGTCATCTCTTGGCCCGTCTCTTTAATATTGGAATCTCGGGCTCAGCATGGGATTGGATTAAATAGTTTTTAGAGGACAGAACACAGTAGGTTTGTCTGCCCCCGTTTTCCTCAGCCCCTAGAAAGGTGATTACGGGAGACCAGCAAGGCTCCACTCAGAGCCCCCTTTTCAACGTATACATCACGCCTCTAATCTACCTGTCGGAGGAGCTGGGAGCTAAGATCCGGGATTTCCATTGGCTCCCTGTGGCGCAACGCATTTTGTTCAAGGCCCTCACCCTGGCCCACGGGGCCCCATATGGGCCACCATATCTTAGGGGACGCTTTGACTTCTATGCGCCCCGAAGACATCAGCGATCAGCAGCACAATGCCTTGCAGTCATCCCCCATTTTCGTCTTGCTCGAAAGGGGGGGTAGGTCTCTCTCTTTCAAGGCGGCCAAAGCTTAGAATACCCTCCCATATGAACTGCGAAACACTCAGGATCTCAGGCTTTTTAAGAAGCAGTTAAAGACCTTGCTTTTTAACTAAAGTAGAGCTTTTCCTAACGCCTTTTTCTCCAGTCTCCTGTAGTTGGCTCTCGCGCCGGGACACTCTCGAGTATTCATGCGCACTATAAGTGCTGTATACCATAACATACCATAAATGTCAAATCTGCAAATTCGATCTCAAAGAAACCTTTAGGGAGCAACTGGGTCCTAGGAAATCCTGAGAAGACCCGATAGAAAACGTGGAGAGGCAGGAGTCAAGGAGGTAGGTCTTATGTGTGCTTCTTGACACAAGATCTTTGATAATAAACACACATATAAGTTTGCTGTTTTTATGAAGCAATACAATCCAGATCTAGTTTTTCTTACAGAAACTTGGACTGACAACTCCTCTGACCCTGACCTAAATAACGCAATTCCCACTGGCTATATTATCGAACAGATGGACAAAATAGGCAAGAAAGGGGCTGGGATTGCGATTGTGTTTCGCAATTCAATAAAGGCAAATTTTCAGGCAATGCTCCATCTGGATTGTGAGGCGCTTGGATTTGCATTAAAACTAGATAACAAAGTGACCTTCTAAGGCCTATTGATTTATCGCCCGTGAGGCCCAAAGGCAGATTTTATTCATGGAATACAGGATTTTATGGAATCCTGTATAAATTACCCTAGTTTTACGCTGGTAGGCGAAATTAATTTACATTTGGAGTTGCAGAATAATTACCAATGTTACCCTATGGAAGAAAAATGAGTTATCGGCTTTTGGGTAAGAACTCGACTGGCAGAGTTAAGGTTCTGGGCATAGACTCAGGGGTCTCCCAGGGTCAGGTAAGTACAGTTGTTACACCCTCAGCGGCACTGGGGCAGCCGGGTGCATAGAGAGTTAGGCCCAATGTTATCCTATGGCGGGCAGGGGGCCTTTGGTTGGTGGTTACTGGCTACCAGGCCACGCGGCTGTGGGTATGGGCTCCTGCTCACTTGCTCTGGGCAAGTGGGGAAGTGAGATAGAATAGAGGTTGCACTCTCAGGGGCACTCCGGCAGCTGGGTGCAGGGTGCTTTTGAGCCGCCGGGCGCTCAATGTTATTCAATGGGAAAGCTGGAAGTTGAACAAAGACCGCAGGCTCGGGACGGAGATTCTTCAGGTGCGATCACCACTTCGAGAGGTAAGTTGAGAAGCTGGAGGAGGGGTGGACACCCAGAAGTTGGACACCGGAGGCCGTGGGGCGCCGGGTGCAGGGGTGTCCTTTGGCGTCGGGGAATCTTACCCTCAGCTAGTTGCGGTAGGGGGGTCCCTGGTTGTGATGCTGCAGGCGTCATCCGGGTCATCGCAGTGGGTCCTTGGGCACTGAATTTCAGGTCACAATCGCCGTGGGGATGTCCTCGTGGGGTTTGTCCACTTAGGCACAGGCCAGGCTTGGTGGGTTCAGAGTATGCAGGGTTAGTGGTTCCGGGCTGGTGCCAGGGACTGCTACTGGTTGTTTGAGCAGGACCACTGCACGTGGGGGTCCCTGAGTCTCTAGGCAGTCAGGTCCTCCGGGGTTCTTAAGGTTGCTGACTACTGGATCTACCGGGGCTTAGCAGGAGCAGGTTTGAGGGTTGACAGGCCTGTAGGGCTGAGGCCAAGTAAGTTGGTGTTGTCCTCTTCTTAGCAGCTGCACGGCAGATTTTCTTATTTCTTGATCTTCTTGCTGTTTTTGGATCAGGATCTGAGGAAGGAAGGTTAAGCGTGCTCCTAAATACTACATTTAGGGGTGTTACAGGTAGGTAAAGGGCAGGGACCAATGGATCCCTTCCCTGGGGTGAGTACACCCCTTTCCTGCCACTCACCTGTGGGAGGGGGGCAGTAGCCTAGTGCTGATTGGCAGGTCTTCCCATCTTCAAGATGGCGAATGCCCGGAGATGTGCTTCACCTCGCTTCCCCCACCTGAGGGGTGGGTTTGGCAGAGGCTGGCACACCCCCTTTCCTTCCTTGGGGTTTCCCACCAGTCTCCCCACCAGGGTCCATTTGCTGAGTACAGCAAGTGGCCTGGAGAAGCTCACAAAGGCGGCATGCCTTTAAAGCTTCCCTTGCCCATTCTGGGGGGGAGACCTAGCACCTTGCCCAGGATGTGCATTGTTGCAGGCCCAGGAGAGCGGATGGCTCCCTGCCCAGGGGCCCAGCAAAATGTCTGTGGTGTGGCTGACTTGACAGCCCCTCAGACAAGACGTGGATTGTAGGTTAGGTTCAGGGGAAACTTTAAGTTGTCCTCTGTCGTGCATTTTACAGTGGATCCCACACTGGCATCAGTGTGGGTGTTTTGTGCTGAGAAATTTGATACCAAACATGTCAGTCTTCAGTGTAGCCATCATGGTGCTGTGGAGTTCGTGTTGACGACCTCCCAGCACCATATACTCTTAATGGCAGCACTGCACTTACAGTGCCCAGGAATGGACCTGGGTACTGTAGGGGCAAAGGGCTCATACACCTGTGCCCACACCACTGGCTTAGGGCACCCAGCTAGAGGGGTGACTGAAGTATACCAGTGCTGTGTGTGTTGTGGGCATGGCACACAGGGTTTTGTGCCATGTCGACTCTTTGTTTAGTTCTGCACCAAGACACTCAGTCTACAAAGGCAGTGTGTGGGTGTCAGGGTACAGGGCCTCTAAGGGTGGCACAATATTTGCTGCAGCCCTTAGGGGCCTTCTCTGGTCACAAGGTCCTGGGTACCTAGGGTAACATTTACCAGGGGCTGACATGTGGCCAATTGGGTTTAGGCTGTCATGCAGTTCTAGGGTAGGAACACAGGCCCTGGGCACCTGATTGGCAGGAGCCCAGGGCACACTCAGTCAAAGTACATCAGCAATTCAGCAAAACGTGGGGGCATACTATGCAAGAAAGATGGCACTTTCTCATACGATCCCCCCGAAATGAAAGGTGATGAGACTAACCTTGCCCTATGAAGTCTTCATTGTCTAAGTGGAAGAACCCGGAAAGTCCATCTCCATTGGAATGGCAAGTCCCTGTTCGGTGTTCCACTTCGAAGTACATTCCCTGTAGGGAGATGGACCACCTCAGTAGTTTTGGATTTTCCCCTTTCATTTGCATTAGCCATCTGAGAGGTCTGTGGTCAGTTCGAACCAGGAAGTGAGTACCAAACAAGTATGGCCTCAATTTCTTCAGGGACCAAACCACAGCAAAGGCCTCCCTATCAATGGCACTCCAATGCTGCTCTCTGGGGAGAAGCTTCCTGCTTATCAAAGCAACAGGTTGGTCTTGGCCTTCATCTTGGTCTGGGATAGGACCGCTCCTATCCCAAGCTCAGAGGCATCAGTCTGCACTATGAACTGCTTGGCATAATCTGAAGCTTTTAGAATTGGTGCTGAGCACTTTGCTTCTTTCAAGGTGTCAGAAGCCTTTTGGCAACTAACTGTCCAGTTAACCTTCTTGGGCATCTTTTTGGAGGTAAGCTCTGTGAGGGGAGTCACAATGGACCCATATCCCTTCACAAACCTCCTGTAGTACCCAGTTAAACCAAGGAATGCCCTGACTTGAGTCTGGGTTGTTGGAGCTGCCAAGTCCAGGATGGCTTGGATCTTGGGCTGTAAGGGTTATACCTGGCCTCCACCAACAAGGTGGCCCAAGTATACCACAGTGCCCTGCCCTATCTGGCATTTGGATGCCTTGATAGTGAGGCTTGCTTTTTGCAGAGCCTCTAGAGCCTTCAGAGCCTTCCCAAGGCGAATCAGGTGATCCTGCCAGGTGGAGCTAAAGACAGCAATATCACCAAGATAAGCTGCACTAAATGACTCCAACCCAGCCATGACTTGGTCCACCAACCTATGGAAGGTGGCAGGGGCATTATTTAACCCAAAAGGCATCACAGTGAACTGATAATGCCCATCAGGTGTGGAGAATGCTGTTTTCTCTTTTGCTCCTGGGGCCATGCCAATCTGCCAGTACCCTGCAGTTAAGTCAAAGGTACTGAGAAATATGGTTGCTCCCAATTTGTCTATCAATTCATCTGCTCTTGGAATAGGGTGAGCATCTGTCTTGGTGACAGAGTTGAGCTCTCTATAGTCCACACAACACCTCGTTTCTCTCTTTCTACCATGTGGGTGAGGTTTAGGGACCAGGACCACTGTGCTAGCCAAGGGGCTCTCAGAGGGTTTAATAACCCCTAACTCCAGCTTCTTGCTGACTTCAGCTTTGATGCTTTCCTTGACTTGGTCTGACTGATGATAGATCTTGTTTTTGACAGGTGCACTGTCACCAGTGTCCACATCATGGGTACACCACTTTGTCAGACCAGGGGTCAGGGAAAAGAGGATAGCATACTGTTTCAAGGCTTGCTTTCAGTCAGTCTGCTGTTGGGCAGATAGGGTGTCTGAAAAGACAACCCCATCTACTGACCCATCTTTTGGGCTGCAGGAGAGGAGATCAGGGAGAGGTGCACTCTCTGCTTCCTGTTCCTCATCCGTCTCCATCAGCATGGTGATGTCAGTCCTGTCATTGTAGAGCTTAAGGCGGTTCACATGGATGACCCTTTTGGGTGTCCTGCTAGTGCCCAGGTCAACCAAGTATGTGGCCTCACTCTTTTTTTCTAGGATAGGGTAAGGGCCACTACATCCATCTTGGAGTGCCCTTGGTGCCACTGGCTCCAAAACCCACACCTGTTGTCCAGGTTGAAATTCAACCAGTGCAGCTTTTTGGTCATACCAGTGCTTCTGAAGCTCCTGGCTGGCCTCAAGATTCTTGGAAACCTTTTCCATGTACTCAGACATTCTGAACCTTAGGCCAAGCACATAGTCCACAATGTCTTGCTTGGGTTCTTGGAGAGGCCTCTCCCAACCCTCTTTTACAAGATAGAGTGGTCCCCTCACAGGATTACCAAACAGAAGTTCAAAGGGGGAAAACCCTACTCCTTTCTGTGGCACTTCCCTGTAAGCGAATAGCAGGCATGGCAACAGGACATCCCATCTCCTTTTGAGTTTTTCAGGGAGCCCCATGATCATACCTTTCAATGTCTTGTTGAACCTCTCAACAAGACCATTGGTTTGTGGGTGATATGGTGTAGTAATCTTGTACTGCACTCCACACTCCTTCCACATGTGTTTCAGGTAAGCAGACATGAAGTTGGAACCTGAAACCACCTCCTTAGGAAACCCCACCCTGGTGAAGACACCCAGGAGGGCCTTGGCTTCTGCAAGAGCTGTAGTAGTCCTAAGTGGATTAGCCTCAGGGTACCTAGTAGCATGATCCACTACTACTAGAATTAATTTGTTCCCTGAGGCAGTGGGAGGTTCAATTGGACCCACAATGTCCACACCTACCCTTTCAAAAGGCACTCCCACCACAGGCAGTGGAATGAGGAGGGCCTTTGGGTGACCACCTGTCTTGCCACTGGCCTGACAGGTTACACAGGAGCTGACAAACGACTTCACCTTTTGGTGCATCTGGGGCCAGTAGAAGTGACTAACTAGCCTTTCCCAGGTTTAAGTTTGCCCCAGATGTCCAGCTAGGGGGATGTCGCAAGCCAAAGTTAGGAGGAACTCCCTGTACTTCTATGGCACTACCAACCTCTTGGTGGTTCCAGGAGTGGGGTTTCTTGCCTCAGCATACAGTAATCCCTCTTCCCAATAAGCTCTGTGGGTACCACTGACATCTCCCTTTGCTCCTGAAACAGCTTGCTGCCTTAGGCTTTCAAGAGTGGGACAGTCTTGCTGACTCTGGCACAGCTCTTTCCTAGTGGGTCCCCCTGGGCCCAAGAGTTCGACCTGTTAAGGGTCAAGCTCCATGGGCTCTGTTCCCTCTGGGGTATCCAAGTCCTCTCCCTGTGGAGAGGGATCCTGAGTGGTTTGATGTACAGAAGCTGGTTCCCCAGTCTTCTTACCTTTTCTCTTGGTTGGTTGGGCCATACTTTCAGGCTCCAAACCTACTTGTTCACCGTTCCTCTTGCTCTGGTTTGCACACACACCAATTCAGGGATACCCAGCATGGCTGCATGGGTATTTAGCTCAACCTCGGTTTCCAGATCATTCCCTAGGAG
The DNA here is from genome assembly GCF_964204655.1 of Triturus cristatus. Taxonomy (NCBI): domain Eukaryota; kingdom Metazoa; phylum Chordata; class Amphibia; order Caudata; family Salamandridae; genus Triturus; species Triturus cristatus. Next base: position 72,799,165 of record NC_140581.1, on the reverse strand, counting down.
ACATGCAGCTGGTAGCTTTTGAGAGACCACTACCTGTTTCAGGCCAGTAACCCCCCCAGCCTAATGTCACCATAGCCATGGGATGACTAGTGGTAATACTGTCAGTATTGGTGACTGGGTAAGTTTTCCCAATCAAATATTGCTCAGGGGAAACCAGTGCGTCTCTCACCATAGTGACACTGGCACCTGTATCCCTCAGAAGTTCTACCATAGTCCCATTCACCCACGGTTATTGCAAATACCGCTTTAAGCTGGGTGGCCACACAGCTATAGTGGCAAACTCAACTTCCCCCATTGAAACTAGACTTGCTGCAGTGTGTGCCCAGATTTGCTCAGGGCACTCTTCTGATCCTAGCTGTAGACTTGCTGCCCCAGAAGTAGCTGTACTGGGTGCCTTAGGAGCCTTGTTGTGGAGGCAAGATTCATCTACAGTTAAGTGTCCCAACTTCTTACAGTTGTTACACCAGGCCTTTAAAGAATCATAGTTCGCCCCCTTATAAGGTTGAGGTGAATAGGGAGTAGTTTTGGACCTACCCCCCTGAACAGGTTTTTGGGGCTCTTTGGAAGACTCAGACTTTTTATCTTGGGGATTCTCACCACTTTTCCCCAGGGGAGGTTTTGTAACCACCTTCTTCTGGTCACCCCCAGTGGTTGTCCTTGCCACCCTAGTCTTGACCCAGTGGTCTGCCTTCTTTCCCAATTCTTGGGGAGAAATTAGACCTAGGTCTACCGAATGCTGATGCAACTTTTCATTTGTGCAATTACTTAATATATGTTCCTTCATACACACATTGTAAAGTCTAGTAAAATCATGTACATTATGTCCAGCTAACCAACCATCCAGTGTCTTTACTGACTAGTCCACAAAGTCAATCCAGGACTGCGTCTGGGTCTTGTGAGCCCCCCTGATTCTAATTCTATACTCCCCAGTAGTGAATTCAAATCCTTCAATCAGAGTCTTCCTCATGAGGTTATAGGAACCTGCATCTGGCCCAGAGAGGGTCAGAAGCCTTTCTCTGCAGTTACCAGAGAACAGTTCCCACAGGAGTGCCCCAGAGAGGTTTTTTTACTCTTCTTATTTCACAAGCCCTCTCAAAGGCTGTGAACCATTTAGTAATGTCATCACCTTCCTCAAATTTAGGGACAATCCCTTTTGGGATTTTAGGTTCAGAAGTTTCCTCCCTATCCTTATTTTTGGTATTGCTGCCACCATTGATGGGTGTTAAACCCATCTCTTTCCTTTCTTTCTCTAGAGCTAGGAGTCTGGACTCTAGATCCAATCTTTTGGCCAGCTTTGCTAGAAAGCTGTCCTCTTCACTGGGGGGTCCCCCAGGGAACTCTCTGGTACCTTGTCCACCTATGTGGTCTCTAGGTTCCCACATGCTGATTCTTGGATTCAAGGGTATGGGGGCCCTTTCCTCCCTAGGGATGACTGGAGGGGGTTCATTATCCTCGTCTTCCTCTTCCCTCTCCTCATCTGACTGGTCATCACCATGTTCAGATGGGTGGCCCTTTGCATAACAGAAAATGAGGTGGGAGGTAGAGGCTAACACAGAAAATGAGGGGGGAGGTAAAGGTTAAAGGGTTATAGGTTCAGTATTGATTAAGGAGGGTGGCCCTTTGCATACTCAGCCAGGAGCTCCTGAAGCCCTTGTTTGGTTGGATGCAGGCCCATTGGTATACTTTTTAGTTTGCAGAGGGACCTCAGTTCATTGAAAGACAAGTGTAAGTAAGGTGTGAGGTTGAGCTCCTCCACCAGGCCCTTCATGGTATTACTTTCACTAATAGCTGGGTTTCTTTGCGTCATTCTAACCTGACAGTTCTAATCCTCTACCCTTGACTATAGTGACTTTTACTTTTCTGAAATTCTAATGGGACTTAAGCAAGGCCCTGACAGGACTTATAGTGTTTTGGAAAGACCAATCAGAATTCTAAAGGCAATTTTAGGAGTTCTGTCGTGTGATCAGATGGTAAACAAGTAGTCCAACAAATGCAAGTTTGTATCCTACGCTCATCCACTTATGTAAGAAAGTGGCTTTGTATATACTGTTCCCAAATAGGTGAAGTGTGCACAGTCCCCAGTGGTTTGGCAGAGGCTAAAGTTAGACATAACCTTACTCTCTTAAATTGGTAGCTTGATCGAGCAGTAAGGTAGTATCAGAGGGCAGTGTAAAGCATTTGTTGTACACACTCAGTCAGCAAATGGTCTCACACACTCAAGAACTGAACTCTAGGCCAATGGTTTGGCATCAAAATATATAGTTGTTTTATTTTAGAACCAACAATTGATTTCAAAATATATACTTTCTCAGAATGAGATGCTTTGGATAAATACTTTCAATAGGTAATAAGCTTTTGGGTATAATAGTTACAGTGGTTGCAATAGGCAACACAATTTCAAACACAATAATACATTGAACTCAAAGGGAATTTCTTGTTATATGAAATAGAATTCTTTTAGGATTTGTTTTGTAACCTCAAGACTGGATCCTGGATTCAGTCCTGGGACATCTCCTGCAAACAGTTGAGTATAAACATTTTTGGTTACAGTAGTGATTTTTAAGGAATTTATTGTATTTTAAAGGTTGACAATTACAAACTTTTTCACACAAAATCACCAATGTTATCCTAAGGAAGGAAATTCACTTAGCAGGTAAGTGGGGTTATGGTTACTTTTTCTAACTCAGTGTTGGATCCTAGATCCAGCACTGGGGCACCTCCTGTAAACAGTTGAAAGAATGTGTTTTTGTTATACAGGTGATTTTTAATGAATATTTGTAAGTTTGCAAAATCAACACAGAAACTTTTTCAGCAAAAACCAGGCAATGTTATCCTATGGAAGGAAATTCAAGTTACCGGTAAGTACAGTTATGATTACTTTTTAGGGTCAGTGCTGGGCACCAAGATCCAGCACTGGGATCTCTCCTGATAACAGGTGAGTAAATTCGTTTTCGAAGTTTGGCTGATTTTAGATGAATATTTAGTTTAGAAACTCCATACTTAGAAGAATGTCCAAGTGAACCCATTCAATGTTACCCTAAGGTAGAAAAGTGAGTTATTGGCTCTTGTGTAAGTACTCGACTGGCAGAGTTAAGGTTCTGGGCATAGACTCAGGGGTCTCCCAGGGTCAGGTAAGTACAGTTGTTACACCCTCAGCGGCACAGGGGCAGCTGGGTGCAGAGAGAGTTAGGCCGAATGTTATCCTATGGCGGGCATGGGGCCTTTGGTTGGTGGCTGCTGGCTAGCAGGCCACGTGGCTGTGGGAACTGGGCTCCTGGTCACTAGCTCAGGGCAAGTGGGAAAGTGAGATAGGATAGAGGATGCACTCCCAGGGGCACTCGGGCGGCTGGGTGAAGGGTGTTTTTGAGCCGTCGGGCACTCAATGGGAAAGCTGGAAGTTGAACAAAGACTGCAGGCTCGGGGACGGAGATTCTTCAGGTGCGACCACCACTTCGAGAGGTAATTTGGGAAGCCGGAGGAGGGGTAGATACCCAGGAGTTGGGCACAGGAGGCCGTGGGGTGCGGGGTGCAGGGGTGTCTTGTGGCGTATGGGAATCTTACCCTCAGCTGGTCGCGGTAGGGGGGTCCCTGGTTGTGAGGCTGCAGGCATCGTCTGGGTCATTGAGGAGGGTCCTTGGGCACTGGATTTCAGGTCACAATTGCCGGGGGGAAGTCTTTGTGCAGTTTGTCCACTTAGGCACAGGCCAGGCTTGGGGGTGCAGAGTATGCAGGGTTCACGGTTCTGGGCTGGTGCCAGGGCATGCTACTGGTTGTTTGAGGAGGACCACTGCTTGTGGGAGTCCCTGTTTCGCTAGAGTCACCAGGCAATCAGGTCCTCTTGGATTCTTGAGGTTGCTGACTACTGAAGTCGCCGGGGTTTAGCAGGAGCAGGTTTGAGGGTCGACAGGCCTGTAGGGCTGTGGCCAAGTCAGTTGGTGTTGTCCTCTTTGTAGCAGCTGCGCGGCAGGTTTTCTTATTTCTTGATCTTCTTGCTGTTTTCGGACCGGGATCTGAGGAAGGAAGGTTCAGGGTGCCCCTAAATACTAAATTTAGGGGCATTACAGATAGGTAAAGGGCAGGAACCAATGGGTCCCTTCCCTGGGGTGGGTACACCCCCTTTCCTGCCACTCTCCTGTGGGAGGGGGACAGTAGCCTAGTCCTGATTGGGCAGGGCTTCCCATCTTCAAGATGGCGAATGCCCGGAGATGTGCTTCACCTCGCCTCCCCCACCTGAGGGGTGGGGTGGGCAGAGGCTGGCACACCCCATTTCCTTCCTTGGGGTTTCCCGCCAGTGAAGTACTGGGTTTTTAAAACCCAGCGGTGCAGGGGAACACACCCTAAGACTTTGAGTTCTTCCTGTTTCAGACCCACTGAAACACAGAGTCTTCTAGGTGAAGTCAAAGATGTTGTTTATTGGCTGCAGACCAATTACAGGTGTCCTGCCTCCTACGCGGTCCCAAATTTTAAAGTACCACACCAGTCTTCCCACCAGGGTGGGGGTCAGAACCGGTAAGGGCCAGTTGCTGAGTACAGCAAGTGGCCTGGAGAAGCTCACAAAGGTGGCATGCCTTTGAAGCTTCCCCTGCCCATCCTGGGGGAGAAAACCTAGCACCTCGCCCAGGATGTGCATTGTTATAGGCCCGGGAGAGAGAATGGCTCTCGGTCCAGGGGCCCATCAACATGTCTGTGGTGTGGCAGCCTAGGTAGCCCCTCATACAAGACGTGAATTGTAGGTTAGGTTCAGGGGCAACTCAAAGTTGCTCTCTGTTGTGCATTTTACAGTAAATCCCACACTGGCATCAGTGTGGGCTTTTTGTGCTGAGAAGTTTGATACCAAACTTGTCAGTCTTCAGTGTAGCCATCATGGTGCTGTGGAGTTTGTTTTGACGACCTCCCAGCACCATATACTCTTAATGGCACCACTGCACTTACAGTGCCCAGGAATGGACCTGGGTACTGTAGGGGCACAGGGCACATGCACCTGTGCCCACACCACTGGCATAAGGCACCCAGCTAGAGGGGTGAATTAAGTATGCTAGGGCACTGTATTTTGTGGGCATGGCACACAGGGATGTGTGCCATGTCGACTCTTTGTTTAGTTCTGCACCAAGACACTCAGCCTGCAAAGGCAGTGTGTGGGTGTCAGGGTACAGGGCTTCTAAGGGTGGCACAATAAGTGCTGCAGCCCTTAGCGGCCTTCTCTGGTCACAATGCCCTGGGTACCTAGGGTACCATTTACCAGGGGCTGACATGTGACCAGAGATGCCAATTGGTTGTCATGCAGTTCTAGGGAAGGAACATAGGCTCTGGGCACCTGATTGGCAGTAGCTCAGGGCACACTCAGTCAAAGTACATCAGCAATTCAGCAAAAAGTGGGAGCATACCATGCAAGAAAGATGGCACTTTCTCACAGATAGGTACCAATTTTCACTGATACCTCTTCTGTCAAAGGGTTTGTCATTCTTTTGTTGGAGACTCCTACAACTTGGATCAATTTTCCTGAAAGGGGCAGGATTGGGACTACTGCAGATCTCACAGTAGAACGGGTGGCACCAGTATCAACCAAGAATGTAATGGGATGACCATTTACGTCTGCTTCTACATATGGTCCATTCTGGTCTACCTCTAGAACTGCACCATGTGTACAATCTTCCCCCTCCTTCAGGCATTGTCATTAGACAAGTCCTGCTCAAAGCCATCCAGAGCTTCCATTAAGGGCATCTGATTTTAGGTTTGATTACCCTGCGAGATTCTTGGAGGTTGAGGCACTTGAAATGAATGAAATGAAATGAATGAAATGAAATTATATTTATATAGCGCGTAGCTACCCGGAGGCCTCCTAGCGCTTAAAGACGGCGATTGGAGCAGAAAAAGAAAGGGTTACTGAAAAGTTGAAGGAAAGAGGTAGGTTTTAAGGTGTTTGCGGAAGAGACCAATGTTGGGTTCGCTACGGAGCGTGAGTGGGAGAGCGTTCCACAGATTGGAAGCATTCAGAATGAAGGACCGTCCGCCCCATTTTGCTCTACGGACTTTTGGGGGTGCGGTAAGCAAGGTATTACTGGACCGAAGAGCCCTAGTTGGTTGGTAAGGTACGATCAAGGATTGAAGAATTTGAGGGCCATGTTTCCAGAAAGCTTTGTGTGCCAGACACATGGCCTTGAACTGGATCCTAGCACGGATGGGCAGCCAGTGTAGGGACCTCAGGGCAGGTTTGGCTGACTGTCTACGAGGGATCTGTGCCAAGTGACGTGCCGCACAGTTTTGGATCACCTGTAATTTATTTAAGGTAGATTGGGGAGCGCCAAGATAGAGTGCGTTCCCGTAGTCTAGGCGGGATAAGATTAATGCTTGGACCATGATTCTCCTGGCTTGAAAGGGAAGTAAGGGGAGAATTTTTCTGATCAGGCGTAACAGACCGAAACATGTGGCTGAGAGCTTCGTGGTCTGATAGTTGAAGCTGAGAGTATTATCAGGCCAAATGCCTAGACTTTTGATTTGGTGCTTTGGAGGTGGCAAAGGTCCCATGCAAGGGGGCCAAGTGATGGGGGAAGAGGGAGAGGGTGACTTTCCCAGGAACATGAGTTCAGATTTTTCCCCATTTAATTTGAGGTGTGAACGGTGCATCCAATGTGCAACTGCCTCTAGGCAGAGGCCAAGAGTGTCCGATGAGCCCTCCGGATGGTTAAGAGCCACCACTAGCTGGGTATCATCGGCATAGGTGATTATTTTGATGCCGAAGGGAAGTACTACCTCAGCTAGAGGGGCCATATAAGAATTAAAGAGGGTGGGACTAAGAGAGGACCCCTGGGGGACCACGCACTTAAGAGGCCATTGCTTGGAGGTGGTTGTCCCTTCAAATACCTGATAACAGCGGTCCTCTAAGAAGGATTGAAACCAGGTATGAGCATTTTTCCCAATCCCCAGATTGGATAGCCTATCGAGCAAAATGTTGTGTCGAAGGCGGCACTGAGGTCGAGCAGAATGATAGCTGCTGATCCGCCCTGGTCAAGAAGTTTCCTGGCTTCTTCCGTAACAGCCAGTAGCGCAGTTTCTGTACCTCGCTGAGGACGGAAGCCTGTTTGGGAGATATGCAGTAAGTTGTTAGATTCAAGGTAGTTAACTAAAGTGGAGTTGATGTGGCGTTCGATCAATTTGCTCAGCCAAGGAAGAAGGGAAATGGGCCGATAATTGGCCAGGTTTGAGGGATCCAGATTAGGTTTTTTTATAAGCGCTCTGACCTGGGCGCATTTCCACGCGCGGGGAAATCTACCAGAAATGATAGAAGAGTTCAGTATATTCAAGATGACCGGGCCAACCATGTGTAAGACCAGGGATAATTGCTGAGGGGGGGCAGGGTCAATAGGAGTGCCAGAAGTAACACTGGAACAAAGAGTGTCCAGAGTTTTAGCGTCAAGCAAGGGAAAATTCTCCAGGGTTTTTGACGACTTTAAACTAGGGCTGGGGTCTGAAAAGTCAGGCACATAGGGCGAGAAAGACTGGCGAATGATCTGAATTTTTTGGTTAAAATATTCCGCCAGCTTGTTGCAGTGGAGAGAGTGGTCCTTGATTTTAAGAGGTTCCGTAGGAACGGATGAGAGGGATTTGGCAATTTTGAAAATTTCCCTGGGAGCGGAGGCGGCGGCATTGATCTTCTCCGCATAGAAGCGTGTTTGGGTGGATTTGACCTCTGATTTATAATGTTTTATTGCTTCTTTATAATCATGTTTCCTGTCAGCCTCATAGTTCTGTCTCCAGCTTCTTTCTAGGCGTCTACATGATTGCTTTATTTTCCTCAGACTAGGGGTGTACCAAGGCGCCGATTTCTCCCTAACTTTTTTTTGGGCTGGAACCTTAGGCAGGAATGAATCTAGCGAGTTACAGATCCAAAAATTAAATTTATCATTCGCTAGCTCAGGGTTGGGGTCATGGGTGGGTTTGCTGATGGCTAGTTTAGTGGACCAAGTAGTGGTCGAGAGCTTAGCCCATTGTCTCTGCAATGTGTTTATCGGTGGCTGGGGGGGGTTGGATTTCGCGGGCTCCCAGACCATAGGCACTAAGAAGTGGTCAGACCACGGGAGTGGGATGGGAGTAGCCACATACAGATTATGTACATTGCTCAAAACAGGGTCAAGTAGGTGGCCTTTATCGTGGGTTGGACACAGACTCTTTTGAATAATTTGTTAGGCAGAGAGGCCAGTAGCCAACTCTATAGTAGTCGAGTTAGAGACATCATCCAGATGAATGTTTAGGTCACCGAGCATGGTAAAATTTGAGATATTTATAGCCCGTTCTGCCACAAATGATGGGTGGGACGAGAGAAATTGACCCAAAGGGCCGGGGGGTCGGTAGATCAAAAGGCCGGAAAAGGTGCATATAGGGGAGAATTCCAAGGCGAACTGCATACTTTCGCAGTCGGGAAGGCCGTCTGAGGGGAAGTTGCGGCAGCTTATATATGCTTTATATATTATAGCTAAGCCTCCGCCTTTGGCAGTTTTCCGGTCCAACCTGCAAATACGATAGTCCGGGGGAAGAGTCTGGACAATATCCGGTGCAGAGTTGTTGTGGAGCCAGGTTTCGGTTAAAAATAAGACGTCAGGTTGACGGTCTTCTAGAAGAAGGTGGAGTTCTGTGGAATGTCTGGGCAAGGAGCGGCAATTTAGCAAAAGTAACGTAAGAGGTGGGGTGGGCATGTGTGATTTTTTGAGGAGGGATAGCAGTGAAAAGTGACAAGAGGAACAGGTGTACTGTGTGGCACTTGCACTTACTGGTTCTGATTCCCTTTAGCGTTAAGCGATCTCAGCCTAGTCACCTTCTGTAACTGATTTGTTCCATTCTCTACCTGCACGAGTTCTCCTCCCTGGACTTGATTTGCAGGATTAAGACAACACTCATGCTTCCAATGTCTGATATTGTGTCAAAAATGAAAGGCAGTGGTCTTTTTCAGGGTTTCAACATCTACCCCTGTATAAGAATCTATTGGGGCACTTCTTCCTCTTCCCTGTCCGCTCGACCCAGCGACTATTGTCACTTGGACACCTCCTGTAACATTCCCTTGGGAGCAACAGTTCCCATTCTTGCCTGCACTTGCTCTCCTTTCAGTGCATTTTTTACATTTGAACCAGCATCAATTTCTCCCTTATCCTCCTATGCTTAGAATGAACCTCATCACTGCAGTCCCTGCATACCATAAGATCTCATCTACGGATTTGTTTTGCCAGATTAGTGCTGTTGGATCATGAGGCTGATCTCTGTCCTCAATCCAGTAACAAATTTGAATACAAATTGCTTCATGTCTTAGGGTTGAGCGTATTTAACCCACTGTACTGTTTAAAGGCTGGTAAAGGCCTCTCCTAGTTAACATGTACTGACTCTTTAGGTTCTTGGATTTTTCGATCTATCTTAACCCAATCAATGTCTTGAGGGGCTATTTTGTACTGAACCATGTGATGATCACCTGATTGTACTTCTTCATCACCAATTTCGAAGGACCATGAGTTACTGTTTCCTTCTCTGGTTTAGGCCACCCAATAGAGATTTTGCAAGCAGACCATAGGTCACTATGAACCTCAATTTCAAACAAGGTATTTAAATCAATCCACAGCAATTTTGAGATTTTAACAAAGTGATCGACCACTCAGCTGGCTTCTTCCTCAACCTGGGAAAATCATTTGTGAAGACAGCTAGGTCACCTCTACTCCAGGGAACATGCACAAACCCTCCACCGGGTACTTCCTGTAATGGATATGCCTCACTCCCTGTGTTCCCACTCCTAGAGGTGGTGTCTCTCCTGTTGCTATTCTTACACTCTTCTTTGACAATCCCTCTTTCCACTTATCCGGCATACTCCAAGCCTTTATTACTATGACCAACTCTTAGATATGGATTTTCCATCAGCTCATGATTACTGTAGATATGCCTATGATTTCCCTGTAACATTTTAGTTCAAGACAGGTCTACTCCATGCCTCTTAGCTAACTCTGACAACTTCTCATGTGCTCGTCTTGCTCTACGGGTCAATCAATCAAAAAGTCAATCAATCAATCAGGAGATTGTATAGTGAGGCTACTCAGCCGTGAGGTTCTCTAGGAGCTGGAGGTGGGGGGCAGGTGGTCACACTGGTTGGAGGATCATTCAAAGAGCCAAGTCTTGAGATCCTTCTTGAATTAGGTCAGCAACACTGATTGACTGAGGTGGAGGGGCAGGGTGCTCCAGGTTTGAGCTGTGAGGTAGGAATACAAACTTCCTCCAGTTCTGGACTTGTGGATCCTGGGGACAGAGGCTAGGGCAAGTTGGGAAGAGCTGAGTTTTTCACACAGGTACGTGGAATGCAAATTAGTGGTTCAGGTATGCTGGTCCTTCGTCATGTAGTGCTTTGTAGGCGTGAGTGAGGAGCTTGAAGGTGATCCCCTTGTTGGCTGGGAGCCAGTGGAGTTGTCAAAGGTATAAAGTGATCTGGCTGCAGCAGGGGATGTCGAGGACCAGTCTGGCTGCAGCATTTTGAATGTCCTACAGTTTCTTGAGCTGTTTGTGAGTGGCGCTGGCATAGAGTGTGTTTCTGTAGTCGAGTCTGTCGGTGATGATGAGTGCATGGGTAAACATTTTTCTGGATTCTGTGGCGATCCTTCTGAATGTCTTTCAAAGCAGGTGGAGCATGAGGAAGCAGGCTGAGGAAACTGTGTTGATTTGGCAGTTCATTGTGAGCAATGAATCCAGTATGATGCCAAGGTTACATGCGTGGTCCGTTGGGGTGGGGGATCCCAGAGCAGCTGGCCACCAAGAGTTGTCCCAGGCTGAAGGGGTGAGTCCCAGGATGAGTACTTCGGTCTTGTTGAGTTGAGCTGGAGGCAGCTGTCTTTCATCCAGGGAGCAACGACCTACATTCCATTGTAGAAGTTGGTTCTGGCAGTTGTGGGTTCATTTGTAAAGGAGAAGATTAGCTGGGTGTTGTCAGCATAGGAGACAATGTTGAGTCTGTGCCCTCTGACGATGGCTGTGAGGGGGGATATGTAGAGGTTGAAGAGGGTGGGGCTCAGGGAGGAACCCTGGGTGACTCCACAGCTGATCTCTGTGGATTTTGAGAGGAACTGTGATAGTCTAACTCACTGAGTCTGGCCGGTGAGGAAGGAGTAGACCCAGTCCAGTGCCTTGTCGTGAACGTCGGCGTCATGGAGTCTCGTAATTAGGGTGCGATGGGAGACTGTGTCAAAGCAGCTGAGAGGTCTAGTAGAATGAGGGCTGCCGTCTCGCCCTGGTCGAGGAAGGAGCAGATGTTATTGGTGATGGTGAGGAGTGCAGTCTCCATGTTGTGGTTGCTTAGGATGCCAGATTGAGAGATGTCCAGGAGTTGGGCATTGATGGCCTTCTCGATGAACTTGGTTGGTAAGCGGAGGAGGGAGATGGGTCTGAAGTTCTTGAGGTCCGTCGGGTCTGGGAACGGTTGCTTCAGCAGGGGGATTATCTTGGCGTATTTCCAGTCGTCGAGGAAAGTGGCGGTTTCGATAGAGCAGTTGATGGTGCGGCAAAGCTGGCGGGTGATGAAGGTGGCTGCTCTGTGGAAAATGTGGTACGGGCAAGGATCCGTTGGGGATCCTGTGTTGATGTTCTTCATGGTCTTGAGTATGTTCTCTGTTGTGAGCATCGTCCAGCGGAGCAAGGTCTGCTGGGGTTCGCTGTGGTTGTGTGCGATGGTGGCAGGCATAGTAGCCAGGTCTAGGGTGTTGAAGTTGTTGTATATCTTCCTGATCTTGTGGTTGATGAAGGTGCTATCCTTCACTACAAACAACAGGTCATCTGGCTCATAGGTCTCCATTCTGTCCAATGGTAAATTCCCACTAATGATCTTGTCTACCTCAGATTTCAGCCTCACCACATCCAATAGTTTTGCCTTCACCACAGCCTTGATGGTACCCTGACTCGATGTACCACTCTGACACTCCTTGCTGGTATTATGGTCTCTCAACCAGGAATCCAAGTCCGCAACATCCAAGACATTTTGGTTTCCAGAGGCTCCCTGACTTGTGCTTGCTTCTAAAACCATACCAATTGGGTTTGCCACCAGAGTTTCCCACATCTGTAGGTTTGAAGTAGTGCTTGATATGGGTATAGACAGTACAGTGCTAGAACAGTACAGTGCTAGGTCTGCTGGGGTTCGCTGTGGTTGTGTGCGATGGTGGCAGGCATAGTAGCCAGGTCTAGGGTGTTGAAGTTGTTGTATATCTTTCTGATCTTGTGGTTGATGAAGGTGCTATCCTTCACTACAAACAACAGGTCATCTGGCTCATAGGTCTCCATCCTGTCCAATGGTAAATTCCCACTAATGATCTTGTCTACCTCAGATTTCAGCCTCACCACATCCAATAGTTTTGCCTTCACCACAGCCTTGATGGTACCCTGACTCGATGTACCACTCTGACACTCCTTGCTGTTATTATGGTCTCTCAACCAGGAATCCAAGTCCGCAACATCCAAGACATTTTGGTTTCCAGAGGCTCCCTGACTTGTGCTTGCTTCTAAAACCATACCAATTGGGTTTGCCACCAGAGTTTCCCACATCTGTAGGTTTGAAGTAGTGATTGCTATGGGTATAGACAGTACAGTGCTAGAACCAATACGTATTCCAGAAGGATCAGCAATAGCTGCTAAAGGGGTACTAGATTCCATAGGCACTAAAGACAGACAATTCCCACTCATGCTCTCTGTCCTTCCCAATCCTTTTCCTTCAGCCGTACAGCCTGTCTCTGACCAAGACTTCCCACTGGGCTCGGGTCATACACAGGAACAACAGGACCAGTAGTGACCAGTACTGTAAGTGCTTCTGGCTATCATGAAGCAATGTTAACCCCATTCTGTTCCATGCCTTTCCGAGGCGGACGCTCCTGTCTCTCTTACTCCTACTTATATCCTTTCCATGAGCCCCAAATCAGGGCCTACCTGAGCTGTTACAGTTCCAACATTCTCTGCATCTCCCGAGACTCACCCCCGTCCCCTGTCTGCAGACTGCAAGGTGGAGGATGCTCAGATAACAATCCATCCAACAAGCTATCTTCATTGTCACTACTGTCACTCCCATTTGTCTTTTTACTCCTATCCTGGGATCCTCCCTCTCCTACCAACACTGGGTTCAACCTTTGTCCCTCAATAGTATCCACACTCCATCTCTTAAGCTATGTGTCCCCTTGTGTATCCTGATATGCCCTCACAGCTTTCCGCAATCTCACTTGATATTTCTCCCTCTGCTTAGCATGAGCTGCACGCACCCATTCATCTAACACTTCAAACTGTGTTTTTCTTGGCAAAGGTCGCAATGCAAACATCGCTCCTCTGAGCTGATGCAGTACATCCAACCAAAATGAACCAAAGCATAGAAATTACACCTCACCCTCCTTTTCAGTGATGGTATGCCAATTTTGAAGCCAAAATAAAGTATTTTTTGTCTTGTGAAATATTTTTATTGGTTTTTGTATAATTTAAAAACACAATAACGTCGCATTCATAATGGACAGCAACATTATGATCATTTCAGCCTTTTGCTGTAGATGAACACTGATTAATTATCTCCCTTTGCGATACCACTTTGAGTGTGAGTGATTCTTGTAGCAAACAACCTTCTAAGGGAGCATATTCCGGAAGTGTGGACTTGTGAAGCTGAAAGTCAGTGCACAGGTCAGATAAGGTTTTGAGGTAGCCCTGATGATGATGTCCCACACTGTCCAAATTCCCGTCAAAATTCCCAGGGTGTCCCACGGGACAAATCCCCTCAGTTTGCTAAGCTCCTTTAGCCAGTTCTCATCCCAGAGCGGGGTCACTCTGGTAATCTTGCTTTCCCAGCCTAATGTTCTGGATGCCCTTTCCCAGGCCAGTAGAGTAGTGCAAGTGGCTGAGATTAGCCTATGTTTCTCTTTTCTCCCATAGAGGTAGTGCGTAAATGTGTGAGGTACCAGTGTTTCCCATTCTAATCTATATGTGGGATGGTCTCCTGCCACATGTATCCAGTCATTAATGTGCATATGGTGTTCTTCCCAATAATACACTACAATGTCCGGTAACACCAACCCCCCATTGTATGGGTTTCTTTGCAGTGTGCGTAACGCAATCCACAGGTGTTTCCACAGCCACAACAGTGTGCGTAGTTCGGCATCTATCTCTCTGGATATAGTGCATGGAAGGGGGTAGTAGGTATTCTGCAGTACTTAGAGAAACTGGGGCAAGGTAATCATTTTAAACTTTGCAGCTCAGCCCATAATCGTAAATGGTAGGGTTTTCCATCTCTCCACCTGCTCTTTAAACTGGCTTAGTATTCATTGTACATTGTGTTTATAGGACAATCCCTCATCAGTCGTAAGGAATATACCCAAATATTTAAACCCTGCCTCTACTACCTTTAGGTCTCATGGCAGGGGCGGCCAGGTTCTTATGGGTCTGGGGCTGTAACCAAGTGACTTGTGCCAATTTATCTTGCAGCATGAGTGTCATCCATGGTCTTCTATAGTCTGAAAGAGTAGGGGGATCATGTTGTCAGATTCCGTTATATACAGTAGGATGTCGTCTGCATAGAGGGCTATATTTTCCCCTTATTCGTATCTCTCTGAGTGATCCTGTAACCCGGTGTTGCCTAACACGGCATGCTAGTGTCTCTATCGTCAGTGCAAACAGCAATGGGGACAGGGGGCAGCCCTGCCTGGTCCCACGTCGAATAGGAAGTCCTGTGATGTTCTACCATTTACCCTTACTGTCGCCCTGGGGGAGCTGTTCAGCAGTGCCACCCACTTTCTGAACTTCGGACCGAAACCAAACTTAGACAAGGTGGTTTTCAAGAAGGGTTGGTGTACCACATCAAATGCTTTCTCTGCGTCAAGGGACAGGAATATGTGGGGAGTGTCTCGATCTTTAGTCTGCATTAACCAATTGTGGGTTCTGCATAGATTCCATTGGCGTTGCCCCACCAGGCATGAATCCCGACTGGTCACAGTGTACCAATGTTGTTATGACCTCCAATAGACTTGTGGCCAGGATGGTCGCGAGGACCTTTACCTCCAATTCAGGAGGGATAACTGGCAGTAGACTCGCACCAGTCCTTTGGCTTGCCCTCCTTGTGGATTGTGACTATTGTGGCCCTATGTAAATCTGGTGGGAGAGCCAATTCATTGTATGCAACAAGGAAAAGGTTCAGCAGATGGGGGCTGAGGAGGTCTGCACACATTTTGTAAAACTCTGCTGGCAGGTCGTTTGGGCCAGGGGTCTTACCTGAGTAATTGTTTCGTAATTGCTGCCTTCCCTTCATCCAATGTCAGGTCGGCATCCAATGCCTGTGTGTCAGTCTCATCTAGGATATGAGTTTGTATTTCAGTCAAGTAATCCTCTTTCTCTGGGGTATCACTAAGGGGTTTGGCCATATCGAAGCCTCTAAAATGTGTAGCGAACATCGTCGCTATTTATTCGTCCATGGAGTGTACCAGTTCTTGCGCATCTACTATTGACCAGACCCATCTGCTCTCTATTTCCTTTTTACTTAGCCAGCCTAATACCTTTTCAGCCTTCTCACCAACATCATATAGATGATGGAGGGCGGCTGCATTTTGCTCCCTTGCTGCGTCTCGTGCCAAGTCCCTGTATTCCTGTGTTATATTTTCCAGCTGTTGAGTGGTTTGTGGGTCTGGCCTCACAACATTCTTTTTCTCCAACATTTGGATTTGTTTTTCCAGATTCACTATCTGTTCAGAGCCTTTTTTCTTTGCCCACGTCAGTTGATCTTGCGCCCTGTCTCTCAACATCGTTTTCTACGCCTCCCAGAGTGTTGGTCCAGATTTCACCGTTCACCCATTTTCTCTAAAGAAGATATCCGTGTCTGCCCATATTCCCTTGATAAAGTCTCCCTTCTGCAGATCCCATGCCGTGAGTCTCCATTGGGGTTAGGGTTTCCTGGCCCTGCCTCCTATTTGTGTCCATAATGGTGAGTGTTTGTATTAATCAAAAGGGGGGAGACACTGTTCCAAAAAAAAGGAGGGAATAAAGAAAAACCCAAAAGGGTTTTAGGGAGATAAAGTCCTAGGCTATTATTGGGCCCAATTACGAGAAAGGGGGAAGCAGAGCTTAATTTCTCTTGTTGCCCTCACACACCCCGTAGGATGTCATGCTTCATCATTGGGCGTTTTGCTCCTCGTCGGGCCGGCGCTGCAATGCCCTACGGGTCCCCCGTAGGGTCACTTTACCGGAGATCTTTTAAGAGAAAAACGCCGTTTGGTGCATGCGGGTGTGTGAATTGGATCCTAATAAAAGGCAAAAAGTGATGCAATATGTGACGTGGTGAGTTAAAAATGTCTAAGGGTTGCTTGTAGAATGAGCTTTAATAAGACAAAAAGGGAATGGCACCCTTGACACACTAAAAAAACCCGTGGGTTAGGTGTTACCTTAACGGTAATAATGTTCCATCAGATAACATAAAAAGTGGTCAAAATAGTTGACATGTTTCGCGCCCTGGCGGTCCAGAACGGATCCGTGGCGCTTCCTCAGGACCAACTGAAGGTTAAGTGAATTGTGAAAATGAACTAGGGGATAGTACCCACAGTATATATCCGGGCGTCCAGGGTATAAGTGGCCCTGCTCTCTGTAATGTCAGAGTGAGGTTCGCTCCTGGATATAAGCCTAAGTATGGGGAGAACGATGCTCCATAGACTAGGGGACGAGCGTACACACCTTCTTGTGGGTTTTGCTCCGGTGTGATCTCTCACACACCTACCCCAGCCGTCCTCCTGTCTGGTGAGTGGTCAGATAATCCCCTTGTTACTTATTCTGCCTCAACTATCTCTCCTAATTCTTCTGCTGGGATGAATATGTTGTCTAGACATGAATGGACTCAATGTGCACTGGAAAAGTAGGAGTTTTGGTTGGTGTGTGGGTTTCATTTCCTCCACACATCGGTCAGGCCCAGTGTGTCCGTGAATTGTGCCAATAGGGTGGTAGTGACTGAATGGCAGTGATCTCCGGTAGAGTCTCTTGACATGTCCATTACATCATTAAAGTCACCTCCCATGACATGACGAGAGTTTGGGGATTCTAACAGAATTTCTGTTATTTTGGTCAGTGTGTGTGCCTGTATCCTTGGTGGTGTGTATACACACATCAGGGCCAGTTTCATTCTACCCCACATTCCTGACGCCTTGGCATATGTACCATTTGAATCCACCCACATGTGCGATATCTCAAAGGGATGTGTTTTTGTTTTCATGACCACTACTCCTCTGGCTGCGTCAGCCTATACCCTTTATACCCCTCTCCCTAGAAACCAACATCTAGTTCCTTGTAGGTGTGTCTCTTGAAGCATCACAAAGGTCCAGGTATAATTGTTTAATGAAACGCAAGACCAGCCCTCTTTTAATCCTGTCTCTCAGGCCATTCATGTGCCATGTTAGGCATGTTAGAGCCATAGTGTCTAAGGGGGTCGACATGGTTATGATATTTTCCCCACATGCTAAGAGTGTGTGTGTCATGTACCTAGGTTTCCCTTTCAGGTTGTAATGCCACTGCCCGTCGAGTCTGGTGCTTTATATCTGCATCTGAAGTTGCAGAACAACATTTACAGGTCCCTCCTGACCTGTCCCCCACCACCCCACCCCCTCAAATCCTTCTCACATCACTCAACCTCCACAACATTCTGTTTACGGGCATAAGAGGAGAAGGAAGGGTCTGTCGACCCTCTCAAACTAATAGAACCTTATGCTATGAGTTCAAACTTTTTCTGCATGCAAACAAATAAAAATAGAAGGAAAAAGAAAAAAACAACAACTGCAATAGTTCAGTCTTTTAAGGTCCTTCTCTGGTGCAATCCCTTGTTATTCGGGTTTTCAGCATCAAGGGGGGTGGCCAGTGTGCTATTCCTTCCATGGCCACAGCATCAGTTATAGTTTGTTTCCATGATTAGGTTGTTTCTACAGTTTCTTCTTTCTACGATGGATGTTCTGGTTCTGTGGTGCATTCCATTGTTAAGATTTCAGTGAATAATGGGTGCGGGGCTTAATTTTCCGAGGACATCTATCTCGGGGTTGTCAGAATCAGAGATGGAGTCTCTCAAGCTAGAGTAATCAGTTGTTTTTGGTTTCCTCTTGAGGGGGAGGGTTCTCCATTAATTTGTTATCTTTTCCACTACTTCCTCATCCCCGTAGCATGTATGGGGTGTTTCCTATGTTTTGCCTTATTTGGTGTTTCCTATGTTTTGCCTTATTTGGTGGTCCAATGATGCTTCCCACTGGGCCCAATAAAAAGCCTATCGGATGGGCATGTTTGAGCACATCGTTTCTCTGGTGGGCATAGGGACGGCCTCTCCTCCTCCCATGCTCATGCCTCCTCTGGAGATTGAAAAAAGGATGTTTTCCCCATGAAGATGACTTCAAGCTTTGCTGGGAAAAGGAGCATGTATTGTATTTCATGAGCCCTGAGTTTAGCCTTCACTGAGTCAAAAGTGCTCCGTAGGTGCTTCACCTCGCGGCTGTAGATCGGAAAGATAATTTTTTAGAGTTTTCGTGTCTTATCTCTACCCAATTTCCTAGCTTCTCTGAGAATCATGTCTCTGTCTATAAAGATCAAGATTTTTGCTATTATGGGCACCTGGTGGGGGTCTCGCCGTCAATGTCCGGTGTGCTCTTTCAATCACAAAGCATACAGAGAATTTGTCCTGAGAGATTATGTTTCTTAGTCATTTGGTCAGAAAGTCTGCTGTATTTCTGTCCTCGACTCCTTCTGGGAAGCCCACGAAATGCAGGTTATTATGCCGTGCCCTTTTTTCTGCATCGTCAATACGCCAGAGAGCATCTTTACCGGATTCCCGCAGCTCCAGCCATCCTGGTGCATAGATCTTTTAGTGTCTCCTCAGCTTTAGTGATGTGGATTTCGGCCGTAGTGACTCTTTCCTCAACATTTCACAGTCCTTGATGCAGTAGGGTCACCTGTGAGTGGACTTCCACGATTCTGTCTTCCAGTACCGTCCTCAAGGATTGTATCGCCTGCAGCAGTGTGGCCATATCAGGCATTGGGGGTTGTGTAACTTCCAGTGGTGAGACCGGTTTTGTATAGAGATCCATTTTTCCTTGTCTGGGAGGTTTGGGATTCTTGTCTTTTCTCATCCTTGGATACCAGTAGGGGATGACAATGAGATCTCTCCCTTGCCTCTGGGTGTGACTCAGATGTTTCCAGTGTCTCCTGCCTCTTTAGCCTACAATGTCATTCCCACCTCTCGATGTCCCCAGTGCAGGTCCTTCAGTCTTCTTATGTACGCTAGTTGGGCCTGACCTGATTGCATCCACTTGGTATGCCTCAACCCGGTCCAGTGGCCGGCGCACCTTTTGACTTGTTTTGTGGTGTCTCTCTCCTCCACCCCTGGGGACCCCTTCCCTTTTGCGAGTGAATTACCACCCTCTTGAAGAGGGTGGTAATTTGTGAGTGTTTTGCGCCCGCAATTGTGGACGCAAAACATTTTTACGTTGGGTTGCACTCACTATTAGGAAGGGAACGCTTCTACCTAATAGCAAGACCCAAAACCCTATTTTGCGAGGCGCAAAAAATTGAGGCTTGTAAAATAGGATTTGTACATTCCCCATCCTGTTTTTGCATGCGCAAACAGGTTCGCAAACCCATTTGCGCATGCAAAAATGGTCGTACATCTGGGCCTAAGATCATCTAATTTTCATAATTTCTAATGAAAATGCTTCAGGTATTACAGTTTTGATTGCATCAAGATGACGTTAGGCATGCCACAATGATGTTTCTTAGGCAGATGTCAGGGGCACAGACTCAAGATAATTGAGGGTTAGGAGGAGGGTGCAGGGGCAACAATTTGACCATGCTGAGCAGGTGTTACGGGGAGTGGCAGAACAATAGACCATGGAGAGAAGTAGAAAGGGGGGCAGGGACAACAAACCAATCAAGTAGACCAGAGAGGTTATGGGAAGATAATAGACCATTGAGGGCTGAAGGTAGAGGCAGTGGCAGTTGAACAATACATGGCAACAGTCCCAATTTGGACACGAGACCTCCGGTTTTTTTAAGCCCAAGAGGGATTTATTTTATCTGACTAGTGCTTAAAATCTCCTCTTTTTGAATGTAAGTAAATGGGGAAAATCAATTCCTCATCTTTTTTCAAAATCTCCCTCTTACCACGTTCAAAATGTTGGCAAGTATGGTACATTGGATCACCGAGGGCAGGATGAATGAGGTAGGGACATGGACTTGGATAAGAGAGGGCAGCAGTGAGATGGGCAGGGCCACCAAAACTGACCTTACAGGGCAGGCGTCGCAGCAGCACAACAAACCACACAGGGCAAGTAGGACAGCAGTGCAGCACAATGACAATGGAAAGCAATAGGGAGGGGACAAGGCCATGAATATGGACAACAGGGGGCAGAAGGTAAGAGGCAAGGACAACAAGCTGACCATACCGTACAGAAAGGAGGGACAATTGCAGCATAACAGACAATGAAGGTAAGGAGGGAGGGGCAGGGGCACAACAATGTACCAGGCAAGTCAGGAGGGATGAGATAGGGGCCTGCACATGGAAATGGTAGGGCAGGTGACAAGGGGCCAGGGCTGAGCACTGGAACCACAGCACACCATGGAGGGCAACTGTAAGACTATAATGGCAACACAGAGACAAAAGGAGGAAGGTGAGAGGGGGTCCGGGAAGAAAGCTGACCACAAAAGGTAGGTAGGAGGGGCTATGGCAGCACAGAAGGCCATGCATGGCAAGCAGGAGGGTCACTGGCAGCACCATAGCCATGGTGGACAAGAGGGAAGGGTAGGGGCATGCACAAAGGACCATAGGTGACAGAATGGCTGAATAGGGGCTAGACAAAGACAAGACAAGGCAGGGGTAGGGGCTTCACAACAGACCACATGGAGTAGGCAGTGGAAGAAGTTGCAGCACAAAAGAGCATGGAGGGTAGAAGGGAGTTGCACTAAAGTGAACAGTGGAGGACCACCCAAAAACCCATACACACTCTAAACCGTAAAACCTTTTTAGAAACATCAACATGTGACTGTCATCTCCGCACTATTCCTGGGTTCATATGTCTGCAATGAAAATGTGTCAACATTTAGAAACATTTACAACCTTTTTTTTAATAAATGATACAAATGTCAGGGTTTGCTAAAAATATATAAAGTTCCTTAACATAATTTCACAGAACATGTAACATTGACATCCTTTATTAACAAGCAACATTTTGAAGTGTTTATTATTTTAACTACAAGAATGTTTAAATAGTAAATTTTAAATGTATTATTTACACATTTATTTTTTGGTATTTTTTTAACCATAAGTCCATCAACGGAAGTGTGAACAACACCAAACAACTATCGCATTTCACCACAGTTATACATAAATATATATATTTTTTAATAAATGAATAAGTTACTTGAGTATTATGCAAATATAAACAAAGAAGTCAACATTTTGAGTGGTGGTGACACACTACACATTGACTAACACACTATTTGACCATCTAAAATAGCAAGAGCCTGACCGCGCCATCAGGACATTTGGAAGTAGGCAGCCGTGGCATAAGTTGACCACCTAGTGGTTGTGAAACTCCACAATGGACACCGTCATAGGCTAACATGTGTGAAAGCAACATATATGTGTCCATGACTGTTGTCGATCACGTCAATTTGTATGTTTGCAACATTGCAAAGAAAGCTCACTTGCCTTCCAACACTGCAGCCACCAAGGCCTCCCCAATGCTTGCTGCTGTTTCTGAACTCTGGGAGTCACGGTGCCAGGCAGAGCAGGTGACAGGTCCCCAGACTTCTTGCCAGAGGAGCTGAATTTGCTTTCAACGGAGGGCAGGCTCTCTGCAAGCAACTATATGGCGCACTGGAGGAACAGGTACACAGTTAAAATTTCTTTGTGAATCTATGTAAGTGGTTATTTAAAAAAGCACATGCCAGAATGACCCTTTGATTTCCTGAGTGAAGTGTAGTGATTGAAGTGGTGTCAATGAACTGGAATGGCATGGAGAGCAAAATACGATGGATTTAGGCCCAGATTTCTGTACTGGGGTGAAAGTTGTTCAACATTCTGTCCATCAAGTGCTCTTTTTGCATATTTCACCCCCAGTGGGGTGGGTATGCCCAGACGTGGGTTCCGTACTCTCCATGCCACTGGAGTCAAGCTAGCCTGGCTAAAGAGGGATGAAACCCCGATACCGATCCCAGGATCCTGGTTTCCGGTCCAGTGAGAACCTGGACTGACAGTTCAGCTGGACTGCTCCCATGGGTAGCAGCATCAAAACTGATTTGCATATGTTGGGTTTAAACTGGAATGGCATGCATGGGGAGCAAAAAAATGGATTTAGTTCCAGATCTCTGCACTGGGGTGAATGTTTGACATTGTTCAACATTCTGTCCATCGATTGTTCTTTTTGCATTTATTTTTTACATGACATTAAACAATGATGGTGTGAATTTGTAAGCTCATTATGATTTGAGAAAACTACATTAGTATGTGCTGTGTGTTTTGAGCCCTACATTTTATTTCGTGGGAATTTGAGATATATCCATGGATATGTATGATTTGCATGTGAAATGTAGAAATTTCACATCATGTAAAAATAGGAAACACATTATATCTTATTTACAACTGTACAAATATAACTTTTCACATGCCAAATAAAAATGATGTTTGCTATGTGTGTTATCCCACATATCACTCTCCAACTAGATGTTCAGTAACCCCCAGTAACTCCCAAACACATTCAGAGTAGCTCACTCCCTTGAGTAATTGTGAAAATGAGAACAATGTATTATTTTTGCATCAGAGTTAAGGGAAGGATGTGTTCATGTGACATCCTAATCACCAGGTTGCAGATAGCAGGGTCTGACAATGAGCAATGCTCAGTCAGATATTTCGTCCAGGCTGGGGCTGAGTCACAGAGGTGAATGACTGAAGCACTGAGGTACTGTACTCTTAGAAAATATTCCATGTTAACTCAAAATTGGAGAACTGAACAAAATGATTCTTTTAAATGCTTTTAAATTGAAAAATATAGAAATTAAGAGTTATTAGCGGGCAGGCAGATCTTGATTTCCCCGGCAGACAACATGGCTGTACTCCCTCTGACAGCCGCTTTTGACAACAACTCGTCAACGCATGACAACATATATGGAAGAGTCGGTGGCACTCCGACGGTCTTTCATCCATGGACCCATCAGCATCTATATAGAGTGGACAGGGAGTTGACCAAAAAGTGATGGTGGGACAATTACCGTCAAGATCTAAATCAGGCCCTATATCTTCACATTGGATTTAGCGTCCCAGTTTGTAGTCGAGGGAGAGTATGTCCTTACAACATACTATGACGCGGAGGCTCAAAGCCATCAAGGGTCTCTCACGGTAGATTCATGAGATCTTTGGAATGTAGCCCACACTATATCATCAACACAGTGCGCTTATTATGTGGTTGCATCATGTTACATATAAGACTGAGAGACTTGCTTAGAGCCTGAAGGCTCCCTGATGAAAAGAGACATGCTCAAGAGAAAGGACAGTGCCTAATCTCCTCAGCTCCTTTTTTGTTTCAATTGTTGGATTGGCTGGATTTTGACTCCTAACTTTTGATGATTTTCATTTTCTTTATACTTTCTGTTGTCTGAGTATTCCCCTTAGCCCAAGTGCTGTTAATTCCTTATTTGTATCCTGATCAGAATCATTGACTTGACATATATTAAAATCTATCACTGAGCCCAAACTACTCCTTTTCTTAAACCTCATGCCCAATATTACCAGTGGGTTTATGCCTGTATAAAAACCCCACTGCTATTAATGTATGTCTCCCAGTAAGTTCCTAATGCATCCCTACCACTCTCATCCATGGAGCAGGGTACCATGAGTGCTCTTTCCTTTAGTGTTTTTCTATTCCAACATAGTAGGTATCAGATTTTTCCTAATATCCAAACCCCATATATAACATGTTCAAAGAAAGGCCAACAACGATCTGCTTTTGTTTGCCAATAGCTTACAAAAATGGACTGATGCCTTAAGATGAAGTGTGTCCTCATTCCTCTGCCCCACCATTCCCCTAGATGTCAGCATGAGGTCACAGGGCTA
The DNA here is from genome assembly GCF_964204655.1 of Triturus cristatus. Lineage (NCBI taxonomy): Eukaryota > Metazoa > Chordata > Amphibia > Caudata > Salamandridae > Triturus > Triturus cristatus. The sequence continues at coordinate 72,775,074 of NC_140581.1, read as the reverse complement.
TATGCTTGCTTGTTACATGCTGCTTTAAGTTGCCCAGATCATGAATAGATAACAGTCCTTATCCCAGAAAAGCACCTCATGTGATAAATTAATCTGTAAAAGAACCACCAGCTTTATGTGTTCCTATTTACATGTCCTTCATAATCAATCTCTACCTTCTGTAAAAGCTTAAGTATCTTGATACTCTTTGGAGCTGAACCTGAAAACAAAGATGCAGGGTCAATAGACAGAGCTGCGAAAGTGTTAGTGTCAGGAGGTTTAAAGAGATTTAGAGGGGGTATAACCAAATCTCGTAGGTATGCAGATGTTGCGTGAAAGCTAGTCGATGTATGTAAGAGAAGGGAAATTCCAGTAACATGGTAGGTGTAGGAAAGGAAGCTGTTGTAGGATCACAAAGCAGAGGTGTTCAAGACTTTTCAGGGAAGCTAATGAACTGAAAAGATAAATTGGTCTGAAAAAGATCGACCCCAGATGTACTAATCCTCTGTATTGGCCTTTAGTCACATAAGTTGATGGAAGGCAATGCAAAGGTGTAAGTAAGACTTACTGAGACATGCAAGGGGCAATTTGCACTGCCTTGCGCAACTTTGGAAATAAATGTAATGCAATGGAGCAACGTGTGCCGATTTGTGTTATATTTCATATGAGTACTTGATACAAACCCAGATTTAATAAAATCAGTAAACCTGAGCTAATTAGTAAACCTTGGCTCCATAATGGTACACCACCTCAGCCATGGTGTATCAATGAGAAATATGTTTATTTCTCCCTGTTATGTCCTCTTTCTATGCATGATGCATTTCAAAGGGTAAGGGGAGGATGGTAAGAACATTTCTGCAGATGGAGAAATGCATGTCAAGCGATAAGCAGAGTGGAAACTTGACCATGATATAACCTATTGACTCCTATGAGACACAGTGGAATGTCTATGAACCCACCACCTTTGGCTTTGCTTAGGTGCTATTCAGCTATTTTAACTGGAAGGAGAGGAACAGCTGCATTGGTATTTGCTTAAGGGCTGTTTCTTTGTTCAAATTTGCATTAATAAATACTTATAACCAGAGGGGATCTCCACCTGTCACTTATTTAGCTGGAAACATACCATTCAAAGAACATGTTGCGAATTGTGAGCAGCTGTTACAAAACTGTGATTCCACTTGTAAAAGGTAAGAGATGTATGAATCTGTCCTGTCATTTTTCTCATTGTGTTGCTCCATGACACTTGTCCCAGCACATAAAGTCCCCAGAAAATGACCCTTCATCAGTCTTCTGCTGCTCATTCACTATTGAGTCTCACCTTCAGCATGTAATTCAAAACACATCTGAGTTAAAGCAAGGGCTACACACAGCAGAGATTAGAAGCATTGGACAATAACTGCCTCTTTGTGTTTCTAAGCTCTACTCTCAGCATAACATGAATTAACTTAAAGATATTTTGAGTTAATAGATGCACTCAAGATGAGTAAAAGAAACAAAACAAAAACAGCACCAATCTCTGGTCACTGTTTCCGACTTGTTCTGATTAAATTTCATACATTAACTCAGAGAAATTCAGAATTATATGTTTGAATTTAGCGATTTCAGATGCAGAAACAGTTGTAATGCGGTCAGTCAGTGAACCGGATCATGACACGATCCTATGTATCGAATTGTAGCCATACATGCAATAGAAGCACCTCTTTAAAGACTCCTCATCAACTAAGTAATTGCAACTACTTGTATGTAGTTGCAAATAATTGTTAACACAATATTGTGGTAAAAAACATCTTTAACAAAAATCTTGTGTCAAAAATATTTTTATGACAAAATATCGGGAAAAAATATAGTTGACACTAATATCATCCAAAAATATACAGAAATATAGATTTTTTAAAATATAAATAAAATTGAAAGCAGTGAATGCTAAATATATTAATATATGCATACAATATAATGTAATAAAAAAAGGCGTAATACTATGTATAAATATATATTATAAACTCACATTCCAGTCTGTCCAACAGTAGGGAAGGCATAGAATATCAGATGGGTATAGATTTATTATCCCCACTCCAAACAGCACAACAATATGGAAGGTGTTAGACTTTGGAGGTGTAAAATATACTATTTTCACTCCAGTCTGTGCAACTGTGCTAGCTGGGAGGAGACTTCATGTTTGTACTCACTTAATGGGAGCTTTGAAATTGCTTCTGGCAAGCAAGAGAAAGCACAGGTTTCCCTACATGTGCCATTGTGGACAGGGGGTGGGACCCCAGGACATAGCAGGAGCTGTCCCTGGGGGATGGGATCCCCAGATTAATAAATGTCTCCAGGAGGGGGGGGGTCACGTGGCACTCATCCCCTTTATTATTGCGACCATGCCCTGGGGGATGGAGTCCACAAGGCTGAAATCAACCGGGGTAGGGGGCTGTACATCCCTCTTACCCATTACAAACACAGCATGGCCCCAGGGGATTGGGGACCCGGGGCTTAAATCGGCCCGGGAGTGGGCTGGATGGCCTACTAGGCCCCAGGGGATGGTGTCTTCGAGGCCAACATTGGTCCAGGGAGGGGGGCCTTGTGCATCCCCCTCCCCCATAATAATATATGGAATTACCTCTGGGACCTGGCTCACCTGGGAGGCTAATTAAAAACAAGCACAAGAGATAGCACTTGTTCTTAAAAAAAATATTACAGATCCTCCACAAATTTGTGGCAACATTTTTAATAAAGAAAACGTTTTTGGCCTCCAGCGGGTTGAGTCTCTATATTGCTGCCACCATTTCCTGGATGAAGTGGTGGCAGTCAATCTCTCAACATGAGATCTGTTGGATCCACGGACCTTCCACATCCCTGCATATAAATAAATACATCTTCTTTTAATGAGTTAAAAACTACTGAATGGCTTTAAACTAAATTACAAAAAGAGATTTTTCTGGACCCAATTTCAAGTAATTTTCCGCTCATCTGTTCAGGCTGCAGTTGTGTCTAAAATCCAGATAAGAAATTGCTTGGGGAAAATGCATTTTGGGACCTGCCCTTTTTCTGGGCCCCCACTTGACGAATCACCCCAACACTTTCAAGACAGCAGTTGAAGTGAGAGGTAAACTAGTTTTGACAATTTCATGAAGATTCATAAAACAGTACCAAAGTTATTAGCAAAAAAAAAAAACATTTCCTATGGAAACTAGGTCCTAACTGTAAATACCTACCAATACATGTATTACCTTCTGGTGGTCACCAGTAGGTAGTTCGATTTAGGACCTAGTTTCAATAGAAAAAGCATTTTTTGATTTCCCTTTGAGGAATCCGTGTGAAATTTTTCCCAAAATGTCTCATAGTGGGTCTTGTTGTGTATTGGAAAGTTCTGGTGTGAGCAGTTAGGCAGGGGCCGAGAAAAAGACACGGTTCAAAAAATATGATATCACATGTTCATTTCCATAGGACCTTTGAACATGACTACAGCCTGAACCGCTGGAGGGAATTACACCAAATTTGTCAGGAATGTAGATTTTGGTTCACTGATCACACTTTCAGTTATTCGATGTAAATATGTTCAGTAGTTGTTGAAGAATTTAAGGGAAAGCAATTAAGGAGTTCTCATGGTCATCACTTCAACCAGAAAGTGATAGCAGCTATCTTGGGACCAACATACATAATTGCACAGCAGGTTTTGAGGATCACAAAAAGGAGGACATATAAACTATTTTAGCAGATTTTAGTTACAATATAAATTGTTTGTTGCTTAGGTAATTATAGTAATCTGCTAACCTGCTTGCATTAACTGTGATGTCATCTTACCAGCTATGGACTTTTGTGGATTGAAATCCAGGGTCTGATGTCACAGTTCCATGGAGGCTGTGGAGATGAACGGACAGTCATTAAACCTAGTGGTTGTACACATTCCTGACTATGTGTACTTATTTCAAATATGGCGACAAGTTGGTCTAACCGTTCAAGATGTCCATCCATGCGTGCAGCAGCCCTGTCTGGTTCCAGTGGAGCAGCAGCCCTATCTGGTTCTAGTGGTGTAAAGATCACAGTATCAGAAGTTTCCTCGTTATTCTCATTGAGGTGTCTACAAAGGGTCATTTTTGTTTTGTTATCAGTGGGATGTCGGTCTTGGTGTCTTAAAGATGAACCCCTTAACGGTTGTAGAACTGTGGATTTGAGCTGCGCACCTATGAAAGCCTCGTAAGACTCCGTTCCACTTGTGTGTTAAAAGAGTCTTGTATCCTGCTGTACAGCCCTTCTCTGATTTTGTTGGGCGTTGTTTTCATGCAGAAGAGGGAAGCAAACCTGGAACATTACTGACGTACTCTTATTTGTTGTGTCTGAAGTGTTTCTGCCTTTTTCTGTCGTCCCTCGATCTTTCCTCATCGGCACCCAGCTACCTTTGATGACATATTGGAATGTTGTTCTGCATGCCTAACATGTGACGTGTAGTCAGCGTCCTCCCGGCAGAGCGTGGTGTGTTTCCCTAACAACCAGTGACTTTAACTGTCACGTTTGATGTTTCTGAGTTTTCTGTCAAAGTCTTCGCCTCTCCGGTGCACCGGTAGAGTGAGTGTGTGAACACAAATTGCTGTGGGGTGACTGATACCATGTAAGAAGGTTTACAAGAGCGGCAAATTCACTAAAGGACCTGTTCACAAGTACTTTTGCTTATCATTTGCTGCACAATGTATTTGGTTTCGAATGTGAGATCAGCTTTTGGTTCAAGGCATTTGTTTCCTTGTGGAAATACGTGGCGTGTAACTATTTTTAGTCAGAGTATTTTTATTATTATACTTAATGTTTACCATCTACATTTATTAACAAACAGTGACATTGCAATTTGTTTGGACATTTTCTTTCATGTTGTGCATTTTTTTTACAGGGTAACACTGGTGCTCGCTTATTCCGCCTCATTGATGGTTTTTACTTAGGACAGTTACATGTTGTGTGGTTTATAATTTATAGTACAGTCTTATTTAACATGCTTAGTGTCCAAGCTCCTCCTCCATTTTTACAGCTTCCAGAAGACCCTCCGGTGAGATGGAAAGTTTGGTATAGAGCATTCACAAAGTATTTAGGAGCTATTGGGGCTTTAGGTACAGAGCAGAACGAAGGAGGTTTATTCTAGAACACAACCTAGTTTTAGAGGAACAAGCTGTTTTAGAACACTTACCTCCATTGGAAGTTCCTGAAGGAGAGGAACCACTCTATGTTAGAAGTATAGCATTGTCTCAGTTAGCTTCTAAAGAACTGAAACCTGATAAAATGAGTGTTGGGGTGGTAAAAGAACACAAAGAGCAAACGGAAAAACAGGTTAATGTAATGCATGGTAACAAGAACACTTCTTACAGACCAGAGAAGAGGTTTAGCTTACAAAAGAATGTGTGCATGAAATGTGGTTGTCCTTCACACTATCTTAATTCTTGTATTTGCCCAGCTAAAAATGCTTTGAGTTGCAAATGCGGGAAGATTGGGCATTTTGCCAAGATGTGCATGTGTAAGGGTAATATTGTCAATAAGTTCATGATGATGAAGACAAAGGTGAACAGAGTGAAATGGTGAGTTCCTTGAGGGATCCTATTGTTGCTAAAGATGATGTTGATGAGTGTGTCGATCCGGTCGTGGAGGTAATTGTTGATGGAATGTCCATTCAACTCTTGGTCGATTCAGGGGCGTGCATGACCATGATCACAGAAGAATTATTCGAAAGTGTTTGGCAAGAAAAACCTTTGGAAGCTCCTGTAGGAATCTTATATCATATGAAGGCAGGAAAATTGAGCTTAAAGGGTTTTTTAGAAACTAGTTTGATTTTCAAAGGGAGGTGTATTTCTGGGAAGGTGTATGTGGCAAAGAAAGGACTCAACATTTTAGGGTGATATCACCAGGGACTATTTGGTATGACGCTTAGACCAGGAACAAAGGAACAAGTGTTGGTTGTGGATGAACCTGTACAGGATGAGTGTATGGTGGAGTGGTGTGACAAGTTCAAGAGTGTATTTGATGACAAATTGGGGTGCATTAAAGGATTTAAACACTGTATTAAGGTGAAGGATCAGGCTATCCCAGTCAAGCACAAACTGCATAATGTGCCGTACAGTGTGAGAGATGATTTGTCGGATGAACTTAAAAGGTTATGTGAGTCAGGTGATATCGAACCTGTGGAGTCTTCCTTAATGTTATCTCCATTGGTCGTGGCCCGAAAGAAGAATGGAAGTCTGAGGGTGTGCATTGATTTGTGCAGTCTTAATAAACAGATTTGGGTTGACTCCCATTCTCTTCCTCAAATTGATAACATTCTTGCCAAATTCTCTGGATGTAAGTTTTTTTTTAAAATAGATCCTTCATCCGCCTATCATCTGGTGGAGTTGGACCTGAATTGTAGGCATGTGACTGCGTTTGTTTCACCTATTGGCACTTTTCGGTTTAGGAGAATGAATGTTGGGCTTGCTTCCACTGCATCAGCCTTTCAGCGCATTATGGAAAGTGTTCTTGAGGGTTTGCAGGATACTGTCGTCTTCCAAGGTGACATTCTGGTTTCTGGCAGGTGTAAATATTCTCATGACAGACAGGTTTATAAAGTGCTACGTAGGTTACAGGAAAGAGGTATTGTAGCCAACAAACTTAAATGTGCATTCAGTCAAGAGTCCATAGAGTACCTGGGGCCTTGGATTTTAGGTGAAGGTATTCACCCAAGAGAGGGGTTGATTGAGGCCATTCGGAATGCTCCTTGTTCTAAATCAAAAGAACAAGTTTCTTTATTCTTGGGTGTATGTGAGTTCTATTCCAAATGTATTGCAGCCGAGCCACCCTGAGACGCACCCATGGACCCTTCACCTGCCAAACCTTCAAATTCACCTGTATCCGGACCTGCACCGCACCCGCCAAGCCGAGCACCAGCAGCAACCACCTGAAGTGCATCCTGCTCAACACCTGCTCCGTCCACAGACACGCCGTGGAACTCTGGAACCTGCTCGACACCACATCCCCAGACGTTGCCTTCCTCACGGAAACATGGATGAACGCCTCCTCAGCGCCCAACATCGCCATCGCCATCCCGGGCGGATACAAGATCACCCGGAGGGACCGCGTCAACCAGACTGGAGGAGGCATCGCCATCGTCCACAAGAACACCATCCGCATCACGACCAACTCCAACGACACCCTCACAGCCGCCGAACATCTGCACTTCCAGATACACACCGACCCCAAGACCACACTCAGAGGCACCCTCATCTACAGACCCCCAGGACCTCGCACACAATTCAGCGAAGACATTGCAGACTTCATCAGCCCGCACGCCCTCTCCTCCGCTGACTACATCCTCCTAGGAGACCTCAACTTCCACCTGGAGAACAACAATGACAGCAATACCGCCGCCCTACTCGGACTCAAGCAACTGGTGAACACCCCCACCCACTATGCCAGCCACACGCTCGACCCCATCTTCTCCTCCAGCAAGCACATCTCCTTCAGCCACTCAACCGGACTACACTGGACAGACCACAACTGCGTCCACTTCAGCTTCAGGAGAACCACGACCCACCACCACCCGCAACAGGTTTCCCGCAGGAGCTGGAACAAGATCACCACCAACCAGCTCACCACATCCCTGAGCCAGAACCCTCCCCCGAGCAGAACGTACCCCAACCAAGCAGCCAACAACCTCACACAGTGGATCGCCAACAATGTGGACGACCTCGCACCACTGAAAAACCATCCCAGCAGGCCCGGCAGTAAGATAGCCTCTTGGTTCAACGACGATCTCAAGAACTCCAAGAAGAACTGCCGTACCCTTGAGAAAGCCTGGCGCAAAGACCCGACTACAGACAACATGAGTGACCGCCCTCAAGCACGCCACCCGCAAACACCACCAGCTGATCCACACCACCAAGAAGACAGCATTCAAGGAACGACTAGACAACAACGCCCACAACAGCAAGGAACTCTTCAGCATCGTCAAAGAGATCTCCAACTCCAGCGCCGGAAACAACGACATCACTCCCTCACAAGACCTCTGCGACTCACTCGCCTCGTTCTTCCACAGCAAGATCGCCGACATACACAACAGCTTCGGCACACAGACCACGCACCCAACCGCCGAACCGACACCCCCCACTACCATCCTCCGTGCCTGGACGCCGGTCAGCACTGAAGACACCATCCACACGATGAACACCATCCACTCCGGATCACCAACCGACCCATGCCCCCACCACGTCTTCAACAAGCAGACTCCGTCATCGCACCCCAACTCCGGGACATCATCAACTGCTCCTTCAACACCGCCACCTTCCCGGAGAGCTGTAAGCATGCCGAACTCAGCGCCCGCCTGAAGAAACCATCAGCGGACCCCACCGACCTCAAGAACTACCGCCCCATCTCGCTCCTCCCTTTTCCTGCCAAAGTCATCGAGAAGACCGTCAACAGACAGCTTTCTGCCTTCCTCGAGACGAACGGATCCCTCGACCACTCGCAGTCCGGTTTTCGAGCAAACCACAGCACCGAGACCGCCCTCATCGCAGCCACTGACGACATCCGAGCCCTGCTCCACTATGGGGAAACAGCGGCCCTCATCCTCCTGGACCTCTCCGCAGCGTTCGACACTGTCTGCCACCGCACCCTAGTGCAGCGCCTCAGCAACGTCGGAATCCAAGAGAAGGCACTGGAGTGGATCATCTCGTTCCTCGCCTGAAGAACCCAGAGAGTCCGCCTCCCCCGTTCAGATCCGAGGCCACCGAAGTCATCTGTGGCGTACCACAAGGATCATCACTCAGCCCCACTCTCTTCAACATCTACATGAGCCCCCTCGTGGCCATTGCACGCCAACACAACCTCAACATCATCTCCTACGCCGACAACACCCAGCTGATCCTCTCCCTCACCAACGACCCCGACACCGCCAGAACCAACCTGCACGAAGGGATGAAAGAAGTAGCCGAGTGGATGATGAACAGCCACCTGAAACTGAATTCAGACAAGACGGAAGTCCTCATCCTTGGATCATCACCCTCTGCCTGGGACGACTCCTGGTGGCCCCCTGCCCTGGACAGCGCACCCAAACCAACGGACCACGCACGCAACCTGGGCTTCATCCTTGACTCCTCCCTCTCGATGACCAGACAAGTCAACGCCGTGTCATCGTCATGTTTCAACATCCTACGCATGCTCCGAAAGATCTTCCAATGGATCCCCACCGAAACCAGGAAGACAGTCACCCAGGCACTCATCACCAGCCGACTGGACTACGGAATCACCCTCTACACCGGAACCACAGCCAAACTCCAGAAAAGACTCCAACGCATCCAGAACGCCTCCGCACGACTCATCCTGGACATCCCCCGACACAGCCACATCTCCGGACACCTGAGAGACCTGCACTGGCTCCCCGTCAGCAAGAGAATCACGTTCCGACTCCTCACCCACGCACACAATGCCCTCCACGACCTGGGCCCCAGGTACCTCAACGACCGCCTGACCTTCTACACTCCCACCCGCCAGCTACGATCGAACAGCCACGCCCTCGCCGCCATTCCACGCCTCCGAAGAGCCACCACGGGAGGAAGATCCTTCTCCTACCTGGCAGCCAAGACTTGGAACTCCCTCCCCATCCACCTCCGTCTGACCCAAGACCACCTCTCCTTCAGTTAGCAACTCAAGACCTGGCTGTTCGAGCAGTAGCGGACCCCCCTCCCCCAAGCGCCTTGAGACCCTCCGGGTGAGTAGCGCGCTATACAAATTTCTTGATTGATTAATTGATTGATTGATTGATTGATTGATTGATTCCCAATTTTGCAGCTAAAACGGTTCATCTGCATGAGCTTCTGAAGAGAAAGGTTATTTTTGTGTGGGACCAGGTGTGCCAGGACAAGTTTATCCGCATCAAGGAAGAAATAGGTATGTGTAAGATTCTCACACCTTTTGATCCACTATTCCAGTTTATTGTGTCAGTGGATGTGAGCTTGGATGGTTTGGGTGGCATGATTACCCAAGTAAGACAAGGTAAGGAGCATACTATTGGGTTTGCTTCTCAAGCTTTGCGGCCAAGTGAAAGGAACTACTCGGTCATAGAAAGGGAGTTGTTGGCTTGCTGCTGGGCCGTTGAAAGGTTTAAGTGTTTTCTTTGGGGAAAGTCTTTCAAATTATTAACGGACCACAAGCCACTTATTCCTATTCTTAATGGTCACATTGTCAAGGAACATACACCAAGGATAGCAAGATTGAGTTCCAAGTTATTACAATACAACTTCGATGTAGAGCACATCCCAGGAGGAAAAAATACTAGGGTGGATTTCCTTTCCAGATCACCTATTCCTCTGACAGTAGAGGAGTCGTCTGTCTGTGATGATGATGAGGAGGGTTTGATTGCTGCAGTTGATGTTTGTGGTGTGGGAGGCTTCTCCGAGAAAGAGTGATTTGATGCCATGCAATGTGACTTGGTTCTCAAGAGAGTAAATGAACACATTGTTTTAGTTTGGCCTAAAGGGATGCATCTAGAGGCTGAACTTCAACACTTTTCCAAGATTTCTGTTTAACTCACTTTGGAGGGGGTAGAGTTAGTTTTGCGTGGTGACAAATTTGTACCACCTGAATCCTTGAGGTCACGCATAATTACATTAGGTCACAAAGGTCACTTTGGGCAAACCAGCACTAAGAGAAGAATTTGCTCTGTCTATTGGTGGCCTTCGATGGACAAGCAGATTGATGATGTTGTCAAGGGGTGTGTGATTTGCTGCTTGAGTAATAAGGTTATTAAGATTGCTACACCTCCTGTTCAAGTTGTGGTACCACCTACTGAGCCATGAATGAAGCTTGCTGTAGATTTTGTAGGTCCTTTTAATGCTCTCCTGCACAGATACAAATTTGTGTAAGTTGTGGCTGATTATCATAGTAAGTGGTGAGATGTCTATTTTATGGTTGATCCCAATACAAGAGAGGTCATTAATTTTTTTCAAAGCCTGTTTGCCAGGGAAGGCTTTTCCAAAGTGATTGTCTTGGACAATGGTGCGCAATTCACATCGAATCAAATGTCTGAGTTTTTATTCCAGTCTGGCATAGGGCACTGCCGTGTGACCTTATATCATCCCCAGGCCAATGATTTCATTGAGCGCATGAATTGCATTCTGGTTGAGTGTGTGCTATGGGCTTTATCTAATGGTGTTGACATCAAGGAAGCTGTCCAGAGTAGGTTATGGGCTTATCGCACAACTCCTAACCAAGCTCTGGAAAAGAGTTTGTTTGATTTGTTGCTTGGAAGAATTGCAACGTTTGACATGTGTCCAGCGAGTATGAGAAAGTGGGGTTTCCATTCAAGGGTTGGTGGATCGGACAGTGCTATGTTTGCTTGCTGATTCGGGTTTGGGTGCTAACAGTACCACATCTGGTGCAGCTAGTAATTTGATCAAGAATGTTTTTGATTCCACATCTGGTACATCTAGCAATTTGATCAAGATTGCCTTTGATTCCAAGATTTCTGTTGGTGATTGGGTTAAAATCAAGCTTCCAATTAACATGCCCAAAGGGTTGTCCTCCTGTTAAGGTGGATGCCATTTCACGTTTTGCTGTAAGAGTCAATGGAAAGAAGTGGTGGAATTGGTCCAGGATTTACAAGATTCCCCAAAAATTGGTTCTCAAACTGGGACTTGAGAGTGGTGTTGGGAAAGATGGTGAAATGGGTCAAACTCAATCGAATTCTCCTCTGTTAAGCAGGAGTTTTAGGAGAAGTGTTCCTCCTAAACGCATGGATTTGTAGATGTTTTCAGTTTTGCTGATGATTTGGAAATTCACTTTTTCATACCAATTCGTGTTTAGTATGATATGTTTTTTTTTCTTGTTTTTCTCATTTTATTATTAATTTTTGCATAGTTATCTTTATTGTTCTCTTTCTTCTGCTTTCTCTAATACTTTTGCAATTCTTTATGAAAGAAGGGACATGTTGTAGTAATCTGCTAACCTGCTTGTCTTAACTGTGATGTCATCTTAACAGCTATGGAATGTTGTGGTTTGAAATCCAAGGTCTGCTGTGACAGTTCCGTGGAGGCTGTGGAGACGAACGGTAAGTCATTAAACCTAGTGGTTGTACACTTTCCTGACTACGTGTACTTACTTTAGTAATTTTACCCTGTTAAAAATCCTTCTGCTGTGATTTCAAGAATCATGTTTGAGAGAAAAGAGTTTTCTAATAGACCTTATAGAAGATACTCTAGAAGCTGAACTGAACGCATATTTTTTATAATTTCTCACAATGTTTCTCAGCCATATGAATATGAAATCTGACATTCTCAGTAAAAAATGTACTTCCAACAGAATAAGCCTGTCAATTGATTCCCTTGTTTTCTACTGCAGCATCCCAGGGTGTTCTAAAGAACAACTAGAATGCTAACAGTCTTACTTATGACAAATGTGTTGCACACCGAAAGCTATCTTGATTGAGTCAAACTGGTAAAACTTAAAACATTTAATTTAGAAAGGAGCAAAATAAGCTGGTTCATTTTTTCATAAACATTATGGTTAGTGCTATAGAAAGAAAACATAGGACACTGTAAAGTGAGTTCTCAAATATTTTCCTCTTCTATTTCTTTAAAACATTTTGACATGCAGACTGAAACATGCACTTTCAACACCAGCAGCCGATTGCCAGTTAACTCCTTGTTGATCAGCAGTTTACTACAGTGTTCTGATGAGCAACTAGAGTGCTAAAATTCTGAATTTATGTCAAAAGTGTGGCACATCTGCCCGCCATCTTGATGGAATCAAAGTGGAAAATTGAAAGCATTTTCTATAGAAGATACTGCAGTAAATGAGGAGATTAGGAAATAGATAGGCCTCCCAATATGACCAAAAGAGAGTAAAGAGCCCAAATGTAGCACAGATATCACCCAAATGTAGCTCAAGTATAGCCCAATGTCAGATGTGCATAAAACACTTAATTAAATTGTTTGTTTGCAGTTTTATATAGCACAGACTTGACCCAAAGATATTGGAGTAGTTTACATGAGTATCAGTTACATTACACAAGGACACATTTCTATTGGCCTTAAGGCATTGAGAGACTGAGTGATTTTCCCAGAATCACAAGATGTCGAGCTGAGGCTGAAACTCAAACCTGGTTCTCAAGTTGCAATGTCTGCACCTTTCGCCATAACACCACACTTTTTCACATAAGTGCAACATATCCACTGGATAAAAAACATCAAGACAGCAAATAATTTAAAAGTGCTTTGTTGCTATCTGACAACTCAGAAAATATGTTCCCATTTTAGTTTTTTAGAACACTAACCATAATTTCTATCGGAATAAGATCCTCTCCTTGTTACAATTTCTAAAAGAATTACAGATTTGATTACATTAAAATGACGTCAGGCGTGCCACAAATTTGTAAGAAATATAGAATGTTAGCAATCTATTCGTTGATTAGAATACTGTGGGGAGGCAATTGTCAGAGGCACAGACTCAGATAATCGAGGGCATGGAGTAGGGTGAAGAGGCAAAAAGTTGACTACACTGGACAGGTGGGAGGGGCAGTTGCAGCATAGTGGACCATTGAGGGGGAAAGAAAGGGGGCAGGGGCAAAAAACCAACCAAGCAGCACAGGCAAGAGAGGCTGTGGGATGATGACAGAATAGTGAGGGCAGAAGGTTGAGGCAGTGGCTTTACAACAATACATGCCAACAGATTTGATTTAGGGAGGAGACTCCTGATGTTTTTAAACCAAAAGGGATTTATTTTTTCTGTCTCCTGTCTAAAATCTCCTCTTTTACAATGTGAGTCAAGGGAAAAATCAATTTCCCCATTTTCTGTTCAAAATCTCCCTCTTACCAAGTTCAAAATGTTGGCAAGCATGGTACATTGGATCACTGAGGCAGGAGCAATGGGGTAGGGACATGGACTTTGATAACAGAGGGCAAGAGGGAGATGGGCTGGGGCACCAAACTGAACTTACAGGGCAGGCGTCAGGGGTTGCAGCAGCACAATACACCACACAGAGCAGACAGGATGACAGTGCAGCCCAAGGGACTATGGAAAACAATAGGTAGGGGACAGTGCCATGCACATGGACAACAGAGAGCAGAGAGGAAAGAGGCAAGGGCAGTACGCTGACAATACCATACAGATATAAGAACAATTTGACCATGGAGGGTAGGTGAAATGTGCACTGGAACTACGACACACCATGGAGGGCAACAGTGAGACTATAATGACATAAACACAGACAACAGAGGGAAGGTGGTTGGGTGAGAGTAGATCAAAGCAAGCTGACCAACAGAGGGTAGGTGGGAGCAGCACAGAAGGCCATGTGTGGCAAGCAAGATGGTTGGTGCAGCACAATTTCCATGGTGGGCAGGAGGGGAGGGACAGGGGCTTACCCAAAGGATGGAGGACAGGAGAGATGGGTTGGGTCTGGAAACAGGCAAGAAATGGCAGGAAAAGAGGCTTCACAAAAGACCACATCTAGTAGGCAGGAGGAGAAGTTGCAGCAGAGCATGGAAGACAGAAGTGTGTGGCAGCAAAATTAACCATGGAGGAGAGGAGGGACGGGATAGGGGCATGGAACTCGGACAGGCAGAGTGGAGGTAGCAGGGGCTGACAGTGGTCATCTGACCATGCAAGGCGGATGGGAGGAACAGTGGTAGCTCACCAGAACACTCATATTACATAGGAGGAGCAGTGACAGGTCCATGGAACATGGTGAGTAAAAAGCAGGGAGCATGGGTAGGCAAACAGACATCGGTGGGTGGGGAATGGAGGGTAGGGGCAGCAAGCTAAGCACAGAGGCTAAGCAGGAGGGCAATGATGGGACATAGAATTGGGCAATGGAGGGTGGAAGGAGTGGGCAGGGAAATAAAGCTAAATGGAGGGAACAGCTGGTAGGAAGGAAGTGGATGGGGCATCAAGCTGACTGTTCATGGCAAGTGGGAAGGGGAGTAGAGGAACAACAACAACATAAGACTGTGATGAGTGAGCAGGGGCATGGACTTGCTCAATGGATGGCAAGAAGGTGGGGACATAGGAGCATCAAGCTTGGGTAGGGCATCACAATGCCAGGCCAGGGCTTGCGTACAATGCCACCCCCCACCATGCTTTGCGATGGGCATTTTACTTGACGTTAGAAAATTCACGGAATAAACCAAAGGTAACATGAACGTTATAGTTAGGAAATGGAATCAAAATAAACCTTTGAAATTCACCAAAAACACCAAATGTTACAAGGAATTTATAGTTAGGTTCCTATTTCACACGCACAAAACCATGGAAATCCAGCTGTTCGAATTAGAGCTATTTTTATACCTATATTTTATATATGTATAGTAACTATAAATTGTGCCCTGAGGTAACTATAACTCTCGCCCTCGCCATCCTCTGCTTATTACCCCAAATATTACATCACTCATGACAAGTTCTATGACATCTTCTATGTCATCATTGATAAAATCACTGTCACATTTGCAGTAAAATTATTGATGAGAAAACTGTGCATACCAAATCCAAACCTTAAAAAAAGCATCCAAAAATCAATACCCACCCTAAAAAATCCCTTACCTCGTAAAACCCAAACCCACTCTGAACCCTAAAAAAACCCTTGCGACACAAAAACCCATAATCAACCCAAAACCCTAAAAATTCTAGGCCCAGTCGGTAAACTCTGCTCAACTCGCAGAATTTGTAGAATTCAGGCATTCCATGCTCAATGGAGGAGCACAGCGCTCATGAACTCTGCATTCCAGGGTGCAAAGCAGAGTTTTTTTGTGTGTTCAGGATTTGTTTTGGTGCTGGCTCTCGAGCACCACGATAATGCTGGGCCGCTAGCGAGCTCATGCGATTCTTCTAACTCGCTTGCATGCCTTCCGGCCGTGGCTGCACCAACGTAGTGGCGGTCGCCGTCACGTAATGCCCCGCTCAAGCAGGTTTTTTGCTCAAGAAGCATCAGCAAGACTTTTCAAGTAGATTTTCTTTTCCAACTGGCCTTTTCTTTTTTTATTCTTTTTTCCAACAGGAAGGAAATGCCCCAAAGACTCCAACTGCCGGTTCTCTATGTTTTGTAATACGTTTGTAATATTCATTTAATTCACTATGTGTCCTAGTCTGCCAATGGCTTTCCAGCCAGTAGGCCCGGTTCTAGTCATGGGTACATAAACCAATATTTATGTGGAGTCTGTTGAATTGTAACATCACATAGGCCATGGATGACAGTGCTAGTGCTTATATTTTTTATTCTGCACCTCCAATAGGTTTCTTCTCACCCTCCCATATAAACATTAGCATTTATTAATGTTTTTATTATATATATATATTTTATTTAACATTATATAATGACATTTTAATTTCACTTATTTTAAATTATTTAAATTTATTTTGTAAATTTCTTTTTAGTCTAATGTTTTTTTTAGATTTTTACATTTCAATTGTTTTGAATTGTTTCTAATTTTTAATTTTTGCATTTGTATTTATTTTTTAAAATTTCATTTCTAAACATTTCTTTCCCGTTTTGTCTCAGTCGATCCACCATCCATCCATCCATCCCCTGGCTGCTGTGCACTTTAGAAATTAATTGGGTTAATTTGTTAAATGTCTTTTTTGGGGTATTTCACATTTTTGTTCTGCAAACAGTGTATAGATGGGAAAATATATTTGATGCCTTTGGAGGATGTGTGTTGTAAATTTATTTAGCCCAGTTAATTTTCATTTTTGGCATTGCTGAATTAATGCTGTTTTCTTCTCTGTTACCATGCCTCCTTTGTCTGGCCAGTGTGTGAGTGTATTTGCCATATGCCATTTGTCTTTGTTCCCCATGCCATGTGTCCAGGACCCCTTTATTTATATAGTCAGTGTGCTTTTGCCATAGGCCTGCATGTCTTCTTTGTTGTGGCCAATCCTTCTTGCTGGTTGTTGTTCTGACCAAGTGGCTGGAGGCCATTTTGTGTAGCCAGCTAGTGTGAGTTAGCCATAGACCTGCATGTCTTGTTTGATGGGGTCATGGCTTCTTGCTGGTTCTGGTTGTGACCATGTGGCTGATAACCATTTCGTGTAGCCAGCCAGTTTGATTTTGCCATAGGCCTACATGTCTTGTTTATTCCACATGCCTCCTTGCTCAGTGTTATTGTTTGACCATGTTGCATGGGCTGGCAGCCATTTTGTGTGTCCAGGCAGTGTGCCTTTGCCATAGGCTAGCATGGATGGATGAGATATCATTTTAATAGTATGCTTGAGGATAATTATAGCATAAATATTAAGAATAAGAATTTGATGAGACCCTTACCGGTGAATAGTCGCTCTTAATTAGTCACTGATTGATTGATTGATTAATTGATTGATTCATGAACAGTGCTAGTGCTTATATATATATATATATATATATATATATATATATATATATATATATATATATATATATATATATATATATATATATGGTTACTTGATACTTTGGTTATGTGGCAGCAACGTTCATTCCTACAAGTCCCAGGATACCCTCAGACTGAATACAGATCCAACCCACCTGGGGGCAGTCAACTACTACTTAACAGGGGCTTGCCGAGATGACGTTATCACCGCCTCCAACCAGCCGGTCCGTGAACAAGAAGCAGGAGCTTTGAAACGCGTTGGACCTTTTTTGCATAAATTGAAATGAAACCCGGTTTGCGATGAAATAAAGGACCTTCTTGAAAGCCATGGGGGCCCGCTTTTGTCTCTTGAGTGCATCTCCGACCATGTGGCAATTTTTATGGTAATATATTACGGCCAGCCTCGGTCGTGGAGCTTGCACCACCACATACATAATGGACTGTAGCGATATACTTGCATTTCGCTTAACACAGAAGAGACAAAGTCATGCTTTAAACTTAAACCGAATTTCATCTCTACCTACTACAGGAAATACTTGATACTTTGGTTATGTGGCAGCAACGTTCATTCCTACAAGTCCCAGGATACCCTCAGACTGAATACAGATCCAACCCACCTGGGGGCAGTCAACTACTACTTAACAGGGGCTTGCCGAGATGACGTTATCACCGCCTCCAACCAGCCGGTCCGTGAACAAGAAGCAGGAGCTTTGAAACGCGTTGGACCTTTTTTGCATAAATTGAAATGAAACCCGGTTTGCGATGAAATAAAGGACCTTCTTGAAAGCCATGGGGGCCCGCTTTTGTCTCTTGAGTGCATCTCCGAGCATGTGGCAATTTTTTTGGTAATATATTACAGCCAGCTTCGGTCGTGGAGCTTGCACCACCCACATACATAATGGACTGTAGCGATATACTTGCATTTCGCTTAACACAGAAGAGACAAAGTCATGCTTTAAACTTAAACCGAATTTCATCTCTACCTACTACAGGAAATACTTGATACTTTGGTTATGTGGCAGCAACGTTCATTCCTACAAGTCCCAGGATACCCTCAGACTGAATACAGATCCAACCCACCTGGGGGCAGTCAACTACTACTTAACAGGGGCCTGCTGAGATGACGTTATCACCGCCTCCAACCAGCCGGTCCGTGAACAAGAAGCAGGAGCTTTGAAACGCGTTGGACCTTTTTTGCATAAATTGAAATGAAACCCGGTTTGCGATGAAATAAAGGACCTTCTTGAAAGCCATGGGGGCCCGCTTTTGTCTCTTGAGTGCATCTCCGAGCATGTGGCAATTTTTTTGGTAATATATATATATATATATTACATGCATTTTTTTATTCTGCACCTCCAATAGGTTTCTTCTCACCCTCCCATATAAACATTAGCATTTATTGATATTTTTATTATATATATATATTTTATTTAACATTATATAATTACATTTTAATTTCACTTATTTTAAATTATTTGCATTTATTTTGTAAATTTCTTTTTAGTCTAATGTTTTTTTTAGATTTTTACATTTCAATTGTTTTGAATTGTTTCTAATTTTTAATTTTTGCATTTGTATTTATTTTTTAAAATTTCATTTCTAAACATTTCTTTCCCGTTTTGTCTCAGTCGATCCACCATCCATCCATCCACTGGCTGCTGTGCACTTTAGACACAACAGTATAATTCATTTGTGTAATGATGATTATTCCATTTTCATCTAGAACACATTGCCTGCAATAGGCTCACATTTTTAAAAAGATCACTATTCCATTTACCTATGCAGTTCCCTGAGTGCCACAGGTGTTTCCTTTTGAATATATGGATATAAAGGAAGAGCTCTGTCATTCTGCATATTGTGTGTTATTCTGATGGGAAAATACATTTATGGTATGGTGGTGTGGTTTCAGATTAAAGTGGTAATATTTACCTAAGTAAGCGGATATTAGCGCTGCCGCGGGACAAACCCCAAAGTCCTTTGCCGCCATTCCCGGTGAGCCCACAGGCCACGCCCCTTATGAGAGGCCACGCCCCCTGACTCCACTATTTAAGGACGTTGATTGCAAGCGCCACTTAAAGCACTGAATCTCCTGAGGCGGAAGCCGGGAGCACGACCGTAAAAGCACATTTTTTAAAATTTGAGTGTCACGATTATATTGTTTTTAATCCTACCTGCACTCTGTTTTCGGGGCTCTACCACGCTCCTGTCACACCCACGCGGCGGATATTAGCGCTGCCGCAGGACAAACCGCAAAGTCCTTTGCCGCCATTCCCGGCGAGCCCACAGGCCACGCCCCTTACGAGAGGCCACGCCCACACCGACCCTCCCCCTCTCTGTATAAAAATGTGCATCTTCCGGAAGCGCAGCGGACGAGCGCAGCGGGAGCGCCGTTTGCGCGCCGAAGGCGCACCAAAGGAAAGCCCGTCTGCGCCCGTCCGTGCCAGGCCGGGCCCAGGGCCCGTAACCCCTGGAGGAAACTCCAGTATAGTTAACATCTATACGCCTGAGCTGCTACATTCACTGCGACCCCCTGTTAAACATAACTGTGAAATCTTACCCAACTATAGGAACACCTGTATTGCATGCCCTGCATGCAACTTTCAACCTGATGTCCCGCAGCTCTGTCGGCCCGGATCCAATGGCGGTAAGTCGGCACACACATGCCGTCTTGGTAGCCTGAACTGCAGGTCACTCAGCAAACACAAAAGAGATATATTTGACCTCCTGTCCGACAACTCACTAGACGCCCTTTTCCTCACTGAGACATGGCTACACGTCAGCTCTGGCCCAGACATTGCTGAAGCCCTACCATCGAATTATGCAATCATCCGAAAAGACCGAACCACCGGCAATGGAGGTGGGATAGCAGTCATTTTCAAAAAATCGCTGCAATGTACTTTGGAACCCATTCCCTTAACCGCCTGTGAGATGGCCCTTTTTAAACTCCAACTCCACCCAAATTTCACCTTCACAGGTCTCCTGATTTACCGTTCACCTGGCCCTATACAACCTTGGTCCACCCAACTAGTGGATTGGACCGCTTCAGTAAGGGTAAACAACAACAACCTATCTATCGTAGGCGACCTGAACATTCATTTCGACGACCCAACAAACAAACCAGGAAACAATTTAGTTCATGACCTGGCCGCCATGAACCTCACCTTATGGAACTCGGGCCAAACACACAAAGGGGGCCACCTCCTGGACCCTGTTTTTTCCAGCCTTCCCCTGCTACTCTGCCAGCCTGCTCTGCCCCTAGACTGGTCAGACCACTTCCTAATAAAATTCAACGTGGATGATCATACGACTTCTAGCCTTCCGAGCGGGACAAGCAAGTCCTTCACATGAAATTGGAAAAAACTGGACATAAACCAATTTGCGTCCGTCCTAATCGCTGCCCCTCTGGATGAAATATTTGACACCGAAGACATAGAGATCGTAGCCACCAAAATTAACAAATGGCTCCTAGGTGCCCTAGACATTTGCCTGCCCCAAGCTCACAAAAAATCCACCCCTCATATTTCCCCTGCCTTATGGTATAATGAGCAACTGAAGGCTACAAAATCCAAATGCAAACGCCTAGAACGCCTTTGGAGGAAAGATTACTCCCCGGTTGCCAGCTCGAACTATAGAAATAAGCTCAAGCTTTATCATAAAGCCTGTAACACGGCAAGAGCCAACTATGTAGCCAAATCTATCTCTGAAGCTACAAACAAATCTAAGACTCTTTTTAACCTTGTAAAAGAGTTAGCAGGCTCTAATACATCAGCCAAACCTCTTCCTCTGAACAGTTTCCAGTGTGAAGAACTAGCGAAATATTTCACAACGAAGATTGAGACAATCTACCAGGAGATATTAAAACAGAACCAGGTTCATGCTAAAAGGGTGCAAATCCCCGGCCCTAACGGAGAGGACATCTCCTCTCAACCTCATCCGTCCTATGAGCCACTTACAGTGTGGCCCGGGATCGATGTTCAGGGTCTGCGAGACATCTTAGGGAAAGTAAAATCTGGTTCGCCCGCCGACCCCCTCCCGATCTCAATACTCAGACTCCTGGACACCCCACTACTTGCCGTGATATGTCAAACATTGAACTTATCCCTCTCCACAGCTAAGGTCCCGTCATCCTGGAAACATGCCATGGTCTCACCTCTACTCAAGAAACCATCGGCTGATCCAAAAATCCAGGCAAACTTCCGTCCAATATCCCTCCTGCCCGTCTTCTCCAAAATCTTGGAGAAACATGTCCATGAACACCTCGCAAGGTTTGCGGAGGCTAACGACATCCTGCACCCCTCCCAATCGGGTTTCCGCCCCGGTTTCTCGACGGAGACAACACTACTCGGAGTGATGGAAAATCTCCTCCTACTGGTCGATAATGGGGACTCAGCTGCGCTGATTCTACTCGACCTCAGCGCAGCGTTCGGCACCATCTCTCACAACATACTACTTGCCTCACTCTCCAACATGGGCATTAAATGTAATGCACTAGACTGGATCGCATCTTTCCTGACTCTCAGGACATTTCAAATCTCCTCCAGCAGTGCGGCATCTAATGTGCATCTTTCCCCCTATGGAGTGCCACAAGGATCGGTGTTAAGCCCCCTGCTTTTTAACCTCTATGTAACCCCGCTCGCCCAGATCGCTGAAGCAGCTGGTCTTAAAATGTTCACATACGCCGATGACTCACAAATTGTATTTTCCCTTTCTAATAGTGAGAACGATTCCCCCTCCCTCCTGCAGACAGGCCTCAGGAACATCGCCACCTGGATGAGCACTAATATGCTTAAACTCAACGGCAGCAAAACAGAGGTCTTAATAGTGGGTCCTAACCAAAACCTCTGGAATTCTAGACACTGGCCATCTGAAATGGGCCCCTTACCAACCCCGTCGCAACAAGTCCGTAATCTTGGCATTACCATTGATAATGGCCTAACTATGGAGCCCCAGGTCAACAACCTCACAGCTACCTGTTTTACAATTCTGGGATGGCTCAGAAAAATCATTTGGATGCTCCTGGACGATACACAAAAGACTGTGGTCAACGCACTAATCACCTCCCGTTTAGATTACGGTATTGTCCTCTATTTAGGGGTATCACAGGCAGTCATGCGACGCCTCCAACTGGTACAAAACGCTGCAGCCAGACTGCTATGCAAATGCAATAGGAGGGAACGCATGTCCGGTCACCTTAAAGCGCTCCACTGGTTAAGAATCGAAAATAGGGTCAAATTCAAAACTCTTAGCCTCATGCATAGAATAAAATGGGGCAATGCCCCCGGATACCTCCAAACCCTTGTGCACACTTACACGCCTGCTCGATGCCTGAGGTCCTCCACTCAAGGCCTTTTCTGTGTACCCAAAACACGCCGAGCGAGGATGAAAGGAAGATCCTTTTCCCTTCTAGGCCCCAAGCTCTGGAACTCCCTCCCGCAACCTCTCCGTTTGGAAACTCGCTATACTCATTTCCGCAAAGCCATTAAGACCTGGCTTTTCAACCAGTAACCTGCTCCGGTCTCTTTCCTGAGACTTTCTCTTGCCTTTATGGTTCAGTATCTTCTAGCACCGGGAAACCCTTTTTGGGCAGCTGTCGCGCTCAATAAGCCCAATAAATAAAAAGAAAAGTAAACAACCACACTAATATTGCATTTGTCTGTACTAATTCAAACTTCAAACTATGCCACATTTCATACTCATTGATTTTCTTGCTTGTTTGCTTTTAGGTACACAAGAGAACAGACATCACCTGCAGTGCTGCCAAAAAGAAGGCCTGTGCAGTCACACATCAGTCCTCCATTCTCTTCCACTTTTGCAGCTTAGTGCAACTGCCAACTCAGAGCTTCAGATGTCCCCAAGAAAGATACTTCCAAGAAAGTGGTCAGTGAAAAGAAGCAGCTTCCCACCAGTGGCATGTCAGCCCAAACTGTTTTTGGACCACCACATTGTGTGCCTGCTGCACAGTCCTCTGGGGAGTATGTGGAGAGCAGCAATCCCACATCAACAGCTGCACCCCAACCTAAGCACAGGACCATGTCTGTCCCTCCAATCCTGATGACGCCGATGAACAATGACAATGAATTTGATTTGTCCCACTCGTGAAGTAGTACCCAATCATTTCAGGAAACAGAGCAATGTGGACAGCAGCCACTGACAGCAATAATACATTTTCCTGATGTTGGAGCAGAACAGGAGGTTGAGCTTCCTTCCCGAACAAGAACTTCCTCTGTTAAAATCATTGGCTCCCAGATCTCCAGCAAGAAAAAGGAAGACTACTACTCCACCATATTCGTCAAGCACCACTTCAGATCATGGTGATAGGGACATGGAGGGTATCTCGGCAGAGACCAGGAGACAACTGGAGAGGCAAGGGAAAAGAAGAGTTCCAGAAAGCCTTATACTTATGGAATGGGATGAAGAGGAGGATGACACAGTCACATTGGAAGGTTACACGGAGAAGACTGACATTGCTATTCAATCCTGCTCATTCCTGGGAGCAAAGCAGTGTTTATTTCCGTGTGTATGCTCGAGATTTGTTTTGGTGCTCACTCTCAAGTGCCGCAATAATGTCTGGCTGCTAGCAAGCTAGCGTGATGCTTCTCACTCACTTGCATGGCTTCCAGCGGTTACAGCACGAATGTAGTGCCAATTGTGATCACAAACGCACTGCTCGAGCAGATTTTGTGCTCGAGAAGCAGCTGCAAGGCTTTTCAAGGGGGTTCTCTGTTCCAACTGGTCTTTTCTTTTTTTATTCTTTTTTCCAACAGGAAGGAAATGCCCCAGTGTTGTGTAGTTCCTATAAATCTATATAGGATCTGCGCATGTAGACAACATAAACTAGGGGATTGGTGTCCAGACTAATTCAAGACACCTCAACAGGATATGTTAGTCTGTGAACCATATAGCTCACAGTGCCCCCATAAGACCCTCACCCTTACCAGGGAGTGAATAGTTTCTGGCATTTATTGAACATGACAACCCTGACCCCTCGGGGATCATGGAAACAGTACAGTACATTTCGCTCAGTCGCTCATACTCATTTGATCTCAGAGAAATATATATAATTTACGGTGGGGACATTTTTAATAAGTATTCACTGAAACATGTGCTACAACAACCACTAGACATAAACAGATGTATACAGTTATAAGCACCAACAGAGTAAAGAAAAGGCAGAATTCTACCATGGTGCTTGAACAATGAATATATGCAGACATATAGATACATAGCAATAACCATGAGTACTCCTAAGATGCAAATCCTAATTAG
This sequence comes from Triturus cristatus, assembly GCF_964204655.1. Lineage (NCBI taxonomy): Eukaryota > Metazoa > Chordata > Amphibia > Caudata > Salamandridae > Triturus > Triturus cristatus. The sequence goes on along the minus strand of NC_140581.1, from coordinate 72,750,493 downwards.
ATGTACATAAGTGTACCTAGCATTTAGGTAGATGTATAGCCAAAAATCCCATGTAGGTGGGTGTATAGCCAATAATCCACCTAGGAAAGACTCCACGAGGGATGTCAGACCACTGCTTGCTGGAGTGTCTGCGTGCAGGTGCTGCAGATCAGAGCATATAAATTCTCCCTACTTCCACGGACAGAGTAATTCCACAGTCATACGCACATACACTCACCATACGCTAGGGCCCATCACACTAACATTCATTCTATTACTCTATCCACACTGAATATACGAGAGAACTCCTAAATCAATCTGCATCTAATTTGAGGTCAATGCAACCTAATTGAATTGTCTCGAGTCATGATTTAAACAATAAGAACACATTTGAGATCTCAATAAAATGACAAAGAAATAATCACCCGACACTGAAATTCAAACAAAAGTTATTTTATCTAAATTAGTTCAAATGAAAAGTCATCCAATAGCAAAATCATTATTCTCATAGTTACCTATTCAAGCTAAATGTCGTATTTAGGTCAGGACAGATCTCTCAAAGTCTCTTGAGTCGCCGTCCTCTCAATCAGCATCAATCCTCTTGAGCATAAGTTCAGGAAGAAGTGGCCTCAGACCCTCTCTAGTCTAACAATATTTATACCAAAACTTACACATTAAAAGTTACAAACAAGCTCTAAGCGTCCGTTGAGCAGAGCGAGCAGGAAAGGATGTTAACTCGTAACATTAGAAAAATCTCCGCTCTTGAATATCTCAAAAATAAAAACACGGAAAAAGGAAGCACAAACTAAATTCGCAACATCCATGGATGCTCTTCTCCGGAATTATAGTGAAGCCACCGCAAGTTTATCAAAATGTTCATTTGTGACAATTGTTCTCCTCCAAGGATATCTGGCGACCAGCCCACGGCTGCTGTCCTTTCATAACTTTTAGCTCAGTCAGAGGCTGAGGTCATATTTTCAACCGTATTCAGCAAGGCCTCTCTTCGTATTTCATCTACTCAAATGCAGGCTGTAGATGTCGGCCATTTCCCAATAGGCCAAAAATGGACAACTTAATTAAAAAGAAACACAAAACAACATTACTACATCGTATTGATTATACAGTGTTAATTCCCACTAATACCCTTATGTGTATGTAATTATCTAGCCATTTGCGACATAAAGAAGCGTTAAAGCATATTATTTTAAAGCGCAAACACATAACAAATAGCACTTTAGCCACACTTATTTAATTAATTTGCTCACCAACTTAGTTCACTTATTAATTAAGCCATGCAATTGCATTCCCACGTGTAATTCTTTCATTAGTAAGGTTGATTAATTAAATCACTCGACAAAAATTAATACTTAATAATTAATTCTTAGTAATTTTAATTATGACATATAAAAATATAAACTGAAGTTTGAGTTTAAATAGAAAACCCTGCTCCAGCAATCCCCCTTTGGTGATATATCATCACCACAAAAATCCAACCCAAAAATGTAGTCCCCTTTTTCTTAGGAGAAATTCAAATGTCTTTTTGCATTTACATTACACACCAGTTTCTCTTTCATCATCTCTTTTAGTTTCTAAATACATGCTCTCTCTAAATTCTTCCAATTCTATTTCTTGTGGGTCTCTTTTTGACCTCTTTTGTCTCTTTTCAACATTTTCTTCTATCATTTTCTTTTTACCTCTCCTGTATCTACAACATAAACACCCTAATCTAAGAATCAAAAAAGCAACAATCACACATGTCAATGGAAATAATATCTTACCAAACATGGTACTACCTATCTTAGCTATAAAATTCTTAACAGCAATCATCTTATTAGCCATTTTAGTCCAGATACTTCCAGCTTCCAGTGGTATTAATTCCTCATGCAAATCAGTAATATTTTTGATATAAACCTTTAGATCCTTGCTTTCATCAGGAATGTAAGTGCAACAATGTTGAACTTTCAGCATTCCACAGACTCCACCCTCCTTTGCCAATAGAATGTCAAGGGCAAGTCGATTTTGCATAGACATGGCGGGTAAGGCAACCATTTCTGTATTTACCAATAGAAACCCTCCAGCGGTGCTTGTCGATAAGCGATCCACCACTGTTGACAGTTTCCGAATTCCATATGCATTTAATGAAATTTCCACTGCTGGTATCAATGCTCCAAAAATATCTCCTACAATTTCTGTCCAAGTTTCTCTTTTAAAGCGTGTTAGTAAATTAATTTGTTCTGCATCTTCTATTCTATCCATATGGAAAATCTTTGGAAAGACCAGGCCAACATAACATGTGCCATACCAATGATCAGGCAACTTGTAATAAGCCCTATTCCCACAAATATAATACACTCCCGGGAAAACAGGATCTTCTCCTCCCTTGAATCCCCATCCTGTTGCAATAAAGTATGTATCATGACACTCACTAGTCCCAACGAAATGATTATCATATTGGGATTTCCTTCTGGTAATGCATAGTTTACCCTTCTGTGGTGCATCTAAAGCCAAAGTTGGACTGGCCCCATTTTTCAACTCCTTTCCCATCTCAATGTCTCACACTGTCTTACTCATTTTATATCCTCCTGCCTTTTCATGCATGCTCATTCTCCTTTTCTCTACCATGTCTAGAAAAGCTTTTTCTTCTTCTTTCAAACTACATGTTAAATTGTTTCTAAAAATGTAATCTAATGTTAATTCTTCTGTTTCAATAAAAATCTCACCAAAAATGTTAGCTTCTTTAGCAGGATTCAGTTTCTTATTCATAGGCAATTGCCCAAAAATGTTATCCTTATTAGACATCTCATAATCTATTTTCCCTAACAAATAAAAAACACTACTCAACACACTACATGAAATCCCATACGTAGCCGGAAGATGATGATAAGTAACTCCCTCTGAAACGGATGCAGGTAATTGCATACAGGCGTAGCAATCCATTACCTCCATTGTCTTTACGTATTCATACAACAATTTTGAAAAAACATTGCTAGAAAAATCATTAATTGACCTATCCTTATGTATGTATATATTACTAATTCTAGTTGGTACTACTTTCTGTGAACTCTTCCCTATGTTAGTCATATTCTCAGTATATATTCCAAAAGTATCTATTGTAACTCTAAAAGTAACCAATAAAGCAAGCACACGCCATAGTAGCATCAATAGTCCTGTACAGCAGCAGCACATTCTGCACCATCTTTTCAGAAAGGTACATCTACTTTGATTATTTTCTGTGTTAGCCATTTTACTACTTTGACTGTGTCTTTTGACTTAGCCTCTACTACTCCACTATTGAATCTCTAGAACACTAGATTATTACAATCTGTTAATTTTAGTTTCTTCTTCTTCACTCTTCTCCAAGTGACTTCTCTAGTTCACTCAATTTGGATTTTCATCACGTTTTACTTCTTCTTCAGCAACATCAAATTGTATCAAATCCTGAACATCTGTCTCTTCTCCAATGTCAGTCAAGATAACTTTCAGGATTCCAACAGTTTTCTCCTCCTCAACCACTCTCCGTAACGTCCCCTCTGGATTTCCTTGACTTTCTGCCTCTTCTTCTTCTTCAGACAGTGCCACATACGTCCATTCCGGTGACCTATACTTCTGGTTGGGTTTTCTGATTCTTTTGATCTCCTCTGGTTCCTTTGGTTCTTTTCGTTCTTCTTCTTTTGCCTGATTTTGACTTGACACCTCGTTCACCTGTTCAGCTTTCGATGAATTCACTCGTGTCAGTCGATATCTCAGCCTCTTTATCTTGTTAGGCCAAAGATCTCCTTTTACACTTCTTTTCTGTTTCACTTCTCTATTGTTTCTTTCTCCAATCCAAGTTCTCTTTCTCAGAACTCGACCCTCTGGTATCTCATTCTCACTCTCATCCGATTCTGTCTCATTTGCCTCTTGTTCATCAACAATTTTCTCTTTTTCCACAGTTTTCTTCTCAACCGATTGAGATTTCCCTTCTATTGTCCCTCCTCGGGTCTCCGACACGCGATCTTCTTGCTGTCTACTTGTCCCTTCACCTAGCTTATCAGGAATGTTCCCTACACCTCCTCGGGGGTCTTCCGCAATCTGTCCCTCTCTATCTTCTTCTGACCCTACTTCTTCAGAAGTTATCTCAGGTGGATTTCTCTCAATCTCTTCATCTGACTCAGGTGTAGTCTCTGTGAAATTGTTCTTTTCTTTTCTTTCTTTATTTTTATCTTTTTCACTGTTCGTTGAAACTTCAGGCACTTTTCCAGAATCTGAACTCTCTTCCGAGGTTCTCAATGTTCCTCTTGAAGCCTCTCCTGGTAAGAAAAAAGAATCACCTGACTCTCTTTCTGACTCTCTTTCCCCCCTTTCAGGATTCTTTTTTCTTCTCACTGTTTCAGTGTCTGTATCATCACTGGAATCTGACTCTTCAAAGTACTCTTTCCCAGTCCCATCCTTTGGATTTGGAACTCTCAGAGTATGACTTGCATGATCCCAGTTCTTCACTCCAGCACACTTCACAGCAGTCGTTGTAGTCAGAATGACTTGTCTTGGCCTTCCCCACCTTGGAACGAAACAATTTCTTCTTCTGTGCACTTTTATTCTCACCCAATCCCCTGGACTCAGATCATGGGCTTGCTTCTTTTCAAGTGTAGTGGCGTCTTCTCCAACCTGGTGAAAGACAGAATGAACTGCGTCAGCCAGGCCTTTACAGTAATCCAAAATCATGTCATCAGTTATTGTCATCAACTTGTTGACAGGCACGAATGCATGTCTCATTGCACGTCCCATCAATATTTCATGTGGACTCAACCCCGTAGTTCTATCTGGAGTAGATCTAATAGTCATTAGCACTAGAGGCAAGACATCAGGCCATTTCATTCCAGTAGCTAAGCACATCTTGCCAATTCTGTTTTTGATTGTACCACTCATCTGTTCAACAACGCCAGAAGCCTCTGGCCTGTATGCACAATGTAGCTTCTGCTGTATGCTCAATTCTTCACAAATTAAACTCATGAGCTCATTGTAGAAATGCCCTCCTCTGTCTGACTCAATTGTCACTGGGAACCCGTACCTAGGAATCAACTCTCTTAACAGCAACTTGGCCACTGTTATTCCATCATTTCTCCTTGTCGGATATGCTTCCACCCACCTTGAAAACAAACAGACTACCACTAAAACATACCTCAATCTATTCACCTTGGGCATTTCAATGAAATCTATTTGCATTCTGGTAAAAGGACCTCCTTCTCTGCCTATTGTTCCTAGACTCACCACTGTTTTCTTACCAGTATTGAACTGCTGACAAATCAAACATCTTTGACAGATGCTCTCTGCAATCAGTCTGAACTTTCCATTGTACCAGGTCTGTTTAAAGGACCTAATCATAGCATCCCTCCCCAGGTGTCCCTGGCCATGATACATTCTTGCCATTGTTGACAACATAGAATTTGGCATGACTGGTCTTCCATCTCTATAAATCCAAACATGATCTTTTTCTCTTGGTGCACAACCTGCTTTGATCCAATCTCTCATTTCCTCATCTCCTGCTTCATCCTGCAACTGCCTCACCTCATCCCATGTTTCCAGTACATTAGTCAACATCACAGTACAAAAAGACATCTCCTTCTCTTTTCCCCTGTTAATCGAATGATTGTTCTTTGCACAATACTGTACTATGTCATTTGCAAATCGATTACCAAGAGTAACAAAATCATTTCCCTGTCCATGAGCAGCACATTTTACAACTGCTAGTTCTTTAGGCAGCTGTATCGCCTCAAGCAATTTCCCAATCACTTCAGCATTCTTTATAGGAGTTCCACTCGAAGTCAAGAAACCTCTCTGTAGCCAAAGCTGGCCGAAGTCATGAACCACTCCAAATCCGTACTGACTATCAGTCATTACAGTCACTCTCACATTTTTCCCAATCTTGCAAGCTTTTGTCAGTGCCACCAATTCCGCTACTTGAGCAGACTTAACTCCCTTCAAAGGTGAAGCTTCCATAACTTCTGAAACTTTGCACACTGCATATGCTGCATTCAGCACACCTTCTTCTGTTCTCAGACAAGATCCATCAACAAACAGCACATGATCACTCTCAGGCAGTGGCAGATCTCTTATGTCTTGTCTCGGTTTTGTACAGTAATCAAGCACATCCAAACAATCATGATCAACATCATCTCTCACACTCACATTTTCAGCATCTGGCAAAAGTGTCGCTGGATTCACATTTACACATCTATCAAGAGTCACATTTGATGCTCCCAGAATGATTTTCTCATATTTAGTCAGCCGACTATGTGACATATATTGAGATCTGCTTCTTGTCAAAAGAATTGCCACATCATGTGGTACGAACACCCGTACAGGATATCCCATTATTCTACCCTCACTCTGTTCCAAGCTTCTGCATGTAGCAGCTACTGCTTTCAGACAACCTGGTAAACCCACAGCTACTGGGTCAAGTGTGGATGAGAAGTATGCAATTGGCCTTCTCAGACGTCCATGTTTCTGGATCAACACTGAAAGTGCATATCCATTCCTCTCACTACAGTACAGTTCAAACTCCTTCTCATAGTCTGGCATTCCTAGAGCAGGAGCTGCACATAATCTGCTCTTTAATTCTTCGAATGCTGCCATTTGTTCTGCATTCAGTTCCAATGGGTCTTTCACCTCACTTTTGGTCAATTTAATCAGTGGCTTTGCTATCAGGGAAAAGTTACTTATCCACTGATGACAATAACCCACCATTCCCAGGAACATTCTTACTTCTCTCTGGGTCATTGGGGCTCTCATTCCTCTGATAATTTTGATCCTATCACTGGTCACTTTTCTTAGACCCTTCTCAATATTGTGTCCAAGATAATGTACTTCTTTCTTACAAAATTGCAACTTGGCTGGAGATACCTTTAACCCTCCATCTGCCAGATGATTCAGTAAAGCTATGGTATCTACCTCACAGGCTTCACGTGTCTTTGATGCCACAAGTAGGTCATCAATATACTGTACTAGTAAAGAGCTTTCAGGCATAGTCAGACTCTCCAAAGAATTTTTCAGCAACTGATTAAATATTGAAGGGCTCTCTGTATACCCCTGTGGGATTCGGCACCATGCCAAAATACGCTGTCCAAACCGAAATGCAAAAATCGGCTGGCTGTCATGATGCAATGGAATTGAAAAGAAAGCATGGCACACATCAATTACTGTGTACCATTCAGCATTGTGAGGAATCTCATACAAAATCACTGATGGATTTGGCACAATGGGACAGCATGATACCACAATTTTGTTAACTTTTCTCAAATCTTGTACAATCCTGAACTTCCCATTAGGCTTCTTTAGCCCCATTATTGGTGAATTACATGGGCTACTCAGTAACTCTCTCAAAACAGCTTGCTGAATCATTTTATCAATTATAGGTGTTATTCCTTCAATGATCTCTGGTGTCAATCTGTATTGTGGGATATTAGGGTAAGTGATTCCCTCTTTCACTGTAATCTTTACTGGATCTATATTATTCATCAATCCCACGTCCTCTCCAGTAAAATCCCAAACTGCTGCCTTTACTGTGTTTCTCAACTCTTGAGGCAAATCATCTGGATTAAATACAGCATATGTTCCAACAATTTCACTTTCTCTATTATCTAGAGTCATCCTGTATAAGACATCCTCATCCGGTGTCTCAAAGGCTATTCCATCCGGAGTACAAAAAATGGTGCAATTCATTTTACACAATAAGTCCCTACCTAACAAGTTCACTGGACTAGTGTCGCACACCACAAATCGGTGCATATCTGAAAATTTCCCTATCCTTACCCTTACTGGTTCAGTAAGACGAGTCTTAATCTGTGTATTAGCTACACCAACCACTTGGATTGCTTCGTCCGAGAGAGGAAGATTTCTTATATCTGCTGACCTGACAGTTGATCTCGTCGCTCCTGTGTCCACTAAAAAAGTAACACTTTCCCCATTTATTTTCCCATCTACAAATGGTCCTGCCTGGTCTATTTCTAGAGTTGCTCCAAGTATGCACTCTTCCTCCTCTCTTCGGCACCGTCAATAGTCCCCTTCAGACTCACTCCCCTCATTCTTTAGCCAGTATTGTTGTACTGAATTAGTACGTCTCGGTTTGTTTACCTGTTCATCATTGTAGAATCCTGAGTCCTGGTTATATTTCTGAGACCCTCTGTTCTGTGGCAACGGCGGTTTCGGCTCTTGATTCTGCTGCTTAACAACCTTCTGCTGTTGCTGCTGATGATTACACCCCTCGTTCTGCACCTGTTGATTCAAGGATTTATTTTCATTACTCACTAATGGTGGATTCGTACACTCGGATCTCCAGTGCCTCAATTGTCCGCAGTTGTGGCACGGGAATTTTTTCTTCGCCTCTTCCATGTTCCCCTCTCCTTTTCCTGTACCATATCTGGGCCTATTTCCTGGATTATTCGCTTGTTCAACCAGCTGTGCTTCTTGTCTTTCTGCAACTTTCACCTGTGCCCACATTGCTTTCTCCTTCAGCTTTCTTTGTTTTGCCTCAATTTCATCACTGAAGTACTTCGCATGTCTCAAGATCTCATCAATCTTCTTACTCTGCCAATCAACTGTGTGCTCACGAATCATTTCACTGATTTCAGGTCTCAAGCCATATACAAACATGTATACAAAATGACTCAAATCCTTATCACCCAGATGTTCATCTCCACTGAACTGTTTAAAAGCCAGTATCAACCTCTCATAGAAAGCATGAACTGATTCTTTTACTTCCTGATGTGTTCGATCTATCTTAACCCAGTCTGTCTCTTTAGGGGGTACCTTATTCTTCAGGAACACAATAACCTGTTCGTATTTTCTCATAACCTCCGGGTCTGGACCTCCTGTTTTCTGATCTCTCGGGTATTCCTTAGCAGGCCAATCTACAACTATTTTACACTCTGCCCACAAGTCTGCTGGAACAATTATATCAAACAGACTATTTAGATCAATCCACAGCACTTTTGACAATTTCACAAACCTATCTACCTGCCTATACCACTCGACGGGCTTTTCTCTCAGTCGAGGAAAATCATTCGTAAATGACAAAATATCCTGTCTAGTCCATGGGACATGTACATATCCTCCTCCAGGAATCTCTCTCATAGGATAAGCATCCACTGTTTTTACTTTTTCTCTCATGGGAAATGCTGAGTAAGTCCTGTCCACTGAATCTTCTCTTTTCTTATACCACCTATCCTTCCACTTTTCCACATCACCCCAATTTCGCAATAAGGAAATCATTTCTTTAATTTGTACTGTTCTGCCAACATCATTTAGATTTTCAATGTCCTTGTCAGAAAAATCCACTCTGTAAGGCTTCTGTAAAGCTTTCACCTTGTCCATGTCAACTCCCATTTCACTCGCTATTCCCTTTAACCTGTCATGTGTACTCTTAGCCCTCCAGCTGATACTCTTACACATAAATAACAACTCTCCATCATGATGATTTTTCAACATTTCTGTAGGAATTGTTCCCGCTATAAGCTCCTCCAGTTCTATACGCAACCTAGCTACATCAATTGCCTGAGAATCTTTATCCTTCTTTTGAAGAACTTTCAACCAATCATTCAAATCCTCAGCCGTTATTTCTGTAGACTTTTTCACTGTACTCACTTTTTCTGCCATCCTCTATGGTTCCAAAATTGATCCTCCCACACAACCAGTATTCAATCCTGAATTAGGCTGTACATTTGACTCTTCATCACATATATCATGCCTCAACTGTCTCAAATGACTCTCTTCCGTCCTCATTCTTGACTCTGAACTAACTAGTCCATTTCCCACATATGGAACTGTCAAACCATTTTCACCCATTCTTTGCTTTTCAAAAATAGGCATAACCGGACCTATGGTTACAGGCACTGTAACTGCTTCTAGATTCTTGGTCAATTCCCTAATCTTCTCTGTCAACTCAGATGTGGTTCTTGCTAATTCTCTTGTTTTCTCATCCCCGATTGCATTCTCTCTCTCTCGCTCTCTCTCTCTTTCCCTTTCCACGAAAGAGCTACCACTTTTCAAATCAGGTGTCGCAACTTCTGTTTTAATAATTTGCAAAGTATCTCTTATTGGAGTAGCAACTGGTGTTCTCACTTCTGGTTCTGGTCTATATGGAGGTGGTCTTTTGTAAATCATGTCATCCAAGACTTCATCCTCATATTCATTAGCCCCATACCTTCTCAATTCATGTACCTTTTCCGTACCTTTCCTCCCTTCCGTTTCTTCAACAGTTCTCATAGGATACAATCCCTCTGACATACTAGCATCTCGCCATCTCCTCATTCGATCATGATGAGTTTCACGATCATATTTCCTCCCAAAAATATACCTATAGTAACCTCCACTCCTCTGCTTTTCTCGCTCATGCACCTCATCTTCCCATTCTACCAATGCCTCAAACTGTGTCGGCCTTGGTCTAGGCTCTAGACACATCATCTTTTCCCGTAAATTTCTCAACACGGCCAGATTAAATGAACCATGTTCCGGGAACGCTAAAACACCATCTTCTCTAGTGTACTTAGCCCAATTGTCTAACCAGATACAGGTATGATACCCATATTTCGCAACCATGAAGGATGCAGGGGTTCTTGTCGGAGGTAGTAACTCACCCTCTCTAGTTATTATGTCCTTATCCTTGTCAAACCACTTTTTAATTTTACTGAACAAGGATTTCTTCTTCTTTTCCTCCGTTTGGTAATACATTTTTTGCGTTTACTACAACCCTCTAGTCCTTTCCGCAACTATATGATCTTTTGTCCAATAACAGCGCGACTCACACTAACGCACCAATCCCGGAGCGTCTACGTCACCCTGTACTTCTTCCAATCCCTGCGCGGCTCACACCAACGCACCAATCATAGCGCCTTTGCTGTTCTAACCCACTGTCCAATCACAGCGCGGTCTTTCTGACGTCAGTAGTCGCTGCAGTCGCTTCTACCCCTGTCTCCTGTCACTCGTCTACCCCTCCTTTACAAAGCCTTCTTAGTAGACTCTGTTTCAGATTCTAAAAATCTATTAGTTACAACATAAAAACATCTCCATCGTTTGCTTCGCTAACCACAGAATAGTAAAAGACCTTTCCCACGAGAATCCCGCTTCTCTCTAGAACAGCGCTTACCTCTGCTCTACTACGGAATTATTACTTTCGTTGACACAGTAGCACATCCCTCTACTCTGCCCTTCTAACATGCATCCATTAACTGTTTCCTCCCAGAATACTCCAAAGAGTTTCACAATCAACTAAATGCTCATACATTCACACACTTTCACACCAGAAAATGTAGTACATCTACACAGAATCCTGCCTTTCCCGAGAACAGCGAACAGTCTGTCCTACTACAGAATTATAGCACACGTTAACCAAGCAGCTCCTACCTCTGCCCAGTCCTTCAAACAAGCTCAGAGAATACCTATTACTTCTCCAGCGGTAAGCTTTAACGGCGAACCTTAGGGATCCCTGGGACTTAAGACCAGAGTTTCACAGATAACCTTTGCTACCATACACACCTCTTTTACACAGAAATACGTCTCTAGTAGTAACACACGGCGATGTCATTGAATCCGAACCCAGACAATGCGACGCGCAACTTCAATTGTCACACGCTTTTCCCTGCATTCGTACAGGGCCAACAATCCCATCTTTCCCGAGAGCAGCACTCACTTCCCTCTGCCCTACTACGGAACCGTCACCGACTCCCTACGTCCCAGAAGCCGTACACACTACATATAACTCAATACGACAACTTCAACATTTAGTGTTAGTACATGTATCAACATCAATCAATAAATCAATAAATCCAAAGCCTATGTACAAGCAATTTATCAGATCAAGACAATAATCAAAACCATTATACTGCTACCAGGAAACTGAAGTTTATCAAAATGTTCATTTGTGACAATTGTTCTCCTCCAAGGATATCTGGCGACCAGCCCAGGGCTGCTGTCCTTTCATAACTTTTAGCTCAGTCAGAGGCCGAGGTCATATTTTCAACCATATTCAGCAAGGCCTCTCTTCGTATTTCATCTACTCAAATGCAGGCTGTAGATGTCGTCCATTTCCCAATAGGCCAAAAATGGACAACTTAATTAAAAAGAAACACAAAACAACGTTACTACATCGTATTGATTATAAAGTGTTAATTCCCACTAATACCCTTATGTGTATGTAATTATCTAGCCATTTGCGACATAAAGAAGCGTTAAAGCATATTATTTTAAAGCGCAAACACATATCAAATAGCACTTTAGCCACACTCATTTAATTAATTTGCTCACCAACTTAGTTCACTTATTAATTAAGCCATGCAATTGCATTCCCACGTGTAATACTTTCATTAGTAAGGTTGATTAATTAAAACACTCGACAAAAATTAATACTTAATAATTAATTCTTAGTAATTTTAATTATGACATATAAAAATATAAACTGAAGTTTGAGTTTAAATAGAAAACCCTGCTCCAGCAATGGGACTTCAGCATCTTGCGTCAGTGTGTCAACATGGAAGCTTGTTCTCCTCTGGTTTGCCCAGTGAAGAGGTGATGTTGATATACCCAAAAGGTACCCTCAAGGGCTTTCCATAAATGTGTCATTGTACTGTGGGCATTTTGGCTAAGGATGACATTAGTGATGACTCTTATACAGAGTTACTATTCAGACGATGGTAATCCTGCTGTGATACTAAGAATCCTCATGCATAATAAATGAGACTAGTTTTTGGGAGAAAACCACACACCATTTATTCAGCACTTAACTAGGTAAAAGGTCAGAGCCAGAACCGTTTGCAGCACAATGTAGGACAAATGTAGGTAAAAGGTTGTGCAACTACCTAGGCCTATATTGGGGTACTTTGGACTAATAACAGCCACTCCTCATCCAACTGGATGACAAATTACCAAATGCTAATACATGCCTGTTAAAAATCATAAAAGACTTTGTTAGAAATATGAGTATGAAAACATCTAAAAACATGTTATGTGTTAAAAATGATGTGAAAGCAAAAAAGTTCTGAAAGTCTTCTAAATAGTCAATATACTGTTAGACTAAACAAGCACTCAGAAAGCCATAGTGCTCAGTGAGAAACACATTAAAAAAAATGATGTTGTCATATTCCAATTTGGGTTGTTTTGGAAAAAGGCCAAATTGGTCCCAGCACACTGATAGCCGAAATGTTTATATTTCCTGTGTGGGAGACGCAACATAACTGTTGCTTGCTTTAACGGATGATGTTCCCGGTAACACCTCTTTGATCAGGTCAATAGAGCAAAGGTAATCTTCTCCAGTTCGCACAGCCGTTGCTGAGTAAGTACTTGTAGCCTGTGAGAACCAGTGTCAATTCCGACAGGAGCTAAAGCATCCTGGGGTGACTCTAAGAATGCTGACATTAACATTATGAAGTACTGGGTTTTTCAGAACCAACCCAGCGGTGCCAGGGGACACACCCGAAGACTTTGAGTTCTTCCTGTTTCAGACTACAGAAACACAGAGTCTTCTAGGTGAAGTCAAAGATCGTATTTATTGGCTGCAGACCAATCACAGGTATCCAAGAAGTACAACACAATGTATGTTCTCAGGAGACTGCCCCCAACCAAAAACCAGTCTTTTCTTATATACAGAATATTACGCTCTGGGCAACACCGCCCCCATTTTACAAGTGGTCATTCACATATTTTCGCTTCAAAGAAACAGCAAAGTCATGATGACAATCCCACATTTCAGCTCGGTCAGCCCACAATTATTTACCCAGCGTGGCTCAGAACCTTCATCAGATTTCAACAGACCCCAATAAACGGGCACCTCCTTGTTGCCGTTACCACTTGTAAGGCCACTGCGCTCAATCCACAGGAGCGACGAGAATGCCCCACACTCCCAAAGCCCTTCCCTGGATGAGCCCTAGGCAAAAGAAAACACACCCACAGGAGAACCCTCGGAGATGTGGGGCGGAAATGTGAAGGCAGCTACACTTCGGAACCCCCAGTTGGTTGTAGTCTGAAGGAACAGGATGGCACAACCTACAGAGGAAAGAATGAAGAGACGTTAAAGATATCAGTCCCTCCCTACGTTAGAGACCCACCCACCTCGGTTAATTACTTAATGCTGGCGTTATGTCTGATACACAAAAACCATGTCCCTTATCAACTGACATCTCCTTTAGGCATAGGGGGATCTGGAGGACACAGCAGGCATCCGCAGGTAAGACTTCTAACAGCGTGCACAAAGGAACCACCAGCGTGGACTTGAAACAGGCATCAAAAGGTAAGCCTCTAACAGAGTGCACAAGGAACAACCAGCGTGGGCTTAAACAAAAAAGGCAACACTGCCCCACTAAAAATATAACTGGATGCCTCTGAGGGTACTGCGCCACAACAGTGTTTAACAACAATAGAATCCAAGTAGGGCTAAGGGAAAATAGACCCTGCTGATTTCACACACAAGAGGGAAACATAAATACACAGGAAACTCCTGCAAATCTGGAGAGCACAACACTCGCTGTACTATTTCAGTGGCAAGGGTCAAAAGAAACGCGACCACAATCTGGGTAAGATTACAGTCGGCTAATTTTAGGCTAATTTTAGGAACAGTGAACGCCAAAACTGCGCTCTCCTATGTCTGTACAGAGAACGGGGAGAAGACGCCGAAGCACGGCAGAGGGAGAGATCAAAGGCTCACCAGGAAGGCGGGGCGGCAGACAAACGCGGATCTCCAAAGCAACCCGGTTCGTAAAGTCACCGCCGTAAATTCTCACTGAAGGGGAAAGCCTCACCCAATCATACACGGGACCAAACGAGGGCGAAGGCAGCACTAGAACCAACAGGAACAACAACTTCTCAGGAATCAAAGGGGGCGTGGACTAGGGTCGGAACTCCGAAAGCCAAGCACCGGCTTCGAGTTACATCCGGGTTTATATGGAGGCAACTAACGAGACTCCACCTCCTCAAGGGACCATCATAAAATTATGTATCAGCAAAAGGCCAGCAACCGATTCTTTACTTGCCAGTCGATCCCCAATAAAGAACCGCTCAAGAACCTCTACCTCTAACAGTTCTCCCACCCAAAGGCCGACTGACAGGGCGAGGTTTAGTAGGATGGAGGGCATGAAACCTTCGGACCAAAACAGGGGCATGTACATTTTCAGCCGGTTCCCAAGAGCGATCTTCAGGAGAATAGCCCACCCAGTCGATTCAATACTGTAATTTACCCCTATATCTACGGGAATCCAGGACTCGATTTACTTCGTATTCCGTGTCCCCACCCACTAGGATAGGAGGAGGAGGCTGTTCAGTATTCAGAGAGGGTTTGTATGCTTTGAGTAAGGAGGTGTGGAATACAGGATGAATCTGCATGTCTTCGGGTAATTCAAGTTTAATGGACACAGGAGTGATAATCTTTATGATTTTATACGGACCCACATAACGAGGTTGTAATTTTTTATGACCCGCTAACCTTAAATTCTTGGTGGACAACCAAACCTGATCGCCTACTTGATAATCGGGAGCAGGTTTGCGATGTTTGTCAGATTGTGTCTTCATAGCTTCCTTGGTCTTTTGTAATTCTCTGGTTGCAGTTTCCCATATCTCCAATAGGGTGTCATGATGTTGTTGGACAGCAGGAATATGATCTAAATGACTGGTTACTGAGAAAGGAAGAATTCTAGGATGATGTGCATGTGCAAAAAAGAAGGGAGATATCCCTGTAGAGGAATGTGTAGAATTGTTGTATGCGAATTCAGCTAAGGACAGGGCCTGTACCCAATTGGACGTGATAGAGGCTAGTAAGCATCTAAGGAATTGTTCCAGTGTCTGATTGGTTCTCTCGGTTTGCCCATCAGTCTGGGGATGATAGGCTGTAGACAATCTGTGATCTATGCCTAAGGTTGAACATAATCCTTGCCAGAAACGGGAAATGAATTGTACTCCTCTATCAGTGATTATCACCGACGGTATTCCATGCAACTTCCCTATGTGGTCAATAAACACTTGTACTAATTCCTTGGAGGACGGCAATTTCCTTAAAGGAATAAAGTGAGCCATCTTGGTGAACAAGTCTACTACCACTAGAATAGTGGTGTAACCCTGCACAGGAGGCAAATCAGTAATAAAATCCATACTAAGGGTATGCCACGGAACTGAAGGTATGGGGATAGGCTGTAACAATCCTGCAGGAGCAGTGTGTGATGTTTTTTGTCTGGCACACACAGGACAGGAGGAAACTTAAGCCAGCACATCTTGATTTAAACCTTTCCACCAAAACCACCTCTGACAAAGCTGTATGGTCTTTTCACCCCCAGGATGACCTGTTAATGAGTTATCATGACACCATTTGATGATTTGTTGTTGCAGAGGTGTTACAGGCACATAGATCTTACTATCGTGCAGATATAATCCATCTTTGATCGTGTTTTGATGCTCTTTCATCCATTCTATTGGTGATATATTTTCATAAGCTGTCATCAAGTTAGTTAAAAAACAAGTGGTTGTTGGAACCCTATCACTGACTCCCACAATCTTATGGCAAGGAATGAGAGGAGGGGGTTCACAATTCACAATTCTTTTGTCAGCTCCCAAACGAGAAAGTGCATCCACTTTCCCTTGTTGTGGTCCGGGACGATAGGTAATTACAAAATCATATTCACTGAAAAATAAAACCCATCTCATTTGTCTTGGTGTTAAGGCTTTAGCGGATTTGAAGAACTGTAAGTTACGATGGTCTGTGTAAATTGTAACTGTATGTGGAGAACCCAATAAATAATGTCTCCATTCTTGAAAAGCAAGTTTTATAGCTAGGAGTTCCCTTTCTCCTATAGTATAATTCTGTTCCACAGGGAGAAGGGTTTTAGAAAAATATGCAACAGGATGTAATCTACCAGTTGCGGGATTTCGTTGAGATAAGACACCACCTACTGCATATTGGGACGCGTCAGCCTCTACATAGTAAGGTTGTGTGCTGTCGGCATGCCTAATGATAGGCGCTGTAGTGAACCTACTCTTTAGCTGAGAGAATGCCTCTTCCGCCTCAGCAGACCAATGAAAGATAGCACCTTTACGTAACAATTTGGTAATGGGAGCAATCAGGTCTGAAAAATGATCAATAAAGCGTCTCTAAAAATTCGCAAATCCTATGAAGGATTGGACCTCCTTTACAGTAGAGGGACTAGGCCAATGGAGCAATGCCTCTATCTTTTTTGGTTCCATATGTATTCCTTCAGGGGAAATGACGAATCCTAAAAAGTCTACTTTCTTTGTGTGGAAGGTGATTTTATCCAATTTCGCGAATAAATGGTTTTCCTTTAATTTTAGCAAGATCTTTTTCACATGTTCCTCATGTTCTTGTTCTGAATTAGAAAAAATCAGGATATCATCTATGTACACTATTACGAAGAGATCCAAATATTCACGCAGTATGTCATTTATGAAAAATTGAAAGGCAGCGGGGTCATTGCAAAGACCAAAAGGCATGACGCAGTATTCGAAGAGACCGAATTTAGTTCTAAAAGCGGTCTTCCATTCATCTCCCTCCTTGACTCGTATCAAGTGATACGCCCCTCTTAGATCGAGTTTGGTAAATATTGTGGCTCCTCTCACTTGATCCAATAGGACCGAAATGAGGGGTAACGGATATTTATTTTTGACGGTTACTTTGTTTAAGGCGCGATAATCTAGGCACGCTCTTAACCCTCCTTCACGTTTAGGGATGAAGAAGAGAGGGGATGAAACAGGAGAGGTGGAGTGTCTGATAAACCCCTTCTCTAACATCTCCGAGATGTATTGTTGGAGATATTCTGTCTCAGGTTCAGTTAAGGCATATACGCGACTCACTGGCAAATCGGCCCCAGGAATTAAATCAATTCTGCAATGATAACTCCTATGGGGAGGTAAGGCCGAAGCCTTTTCCCGGTCAAAAACTTCACGAAATTCACTATACATGGTAGTGACGCCCCTTTCGGCTGCTTCTATTACACAACACAAAGGGGTATCCCACTCCTGGGCTTCTTGATAGCAATGTAGCATGCAATATGCAGATTTCAAAGTGATTTTCCTTGCATTCCAATCAATATGTGGATTATGAACCTGTAACAAAGGCACCCCAAGGATTGCCCCGAAATTGGGGGTGTCAATTAGATCCAATACTATGTCCTCTGAATGCCCATTGTTACAAACCATGGTCAAAGCAGGAGTGTGGTACGCTATTAACCCAGAGGACAATTCAGTTCCATCCACCGCTCGAATGGGCTCCGGTTTGCTCTTAGGAATAAAAGGTATTTTCAATGTCTGAGCCAAATGTATGTCAAGAAAGTTACCTGTAGCGCCTGAGTCTAGCAGAATGGGTAGTGTCTTGCGACCCTGTGCAGAGACTATCAAAGTAACAGAGATAGTAAAATGGCGAGCTACAGGAGACGTAACGCTAGCTATGTCAAAGGAGACCCTTGTTTGTGAACAACTTGGAAAAACGGTCTCTCTATTCTCCAAGTTCCCTAGTTTCCCTCATGGTACTCAGATTCCTGACAAAGGGCCACCACCTTAGAACTTGGACAGGTCTTGGCAGGACAACTTCTGGCATAATGACCACTTTTGCCACACTATAAACAAAGATTTTGCTTTCGTTGTCTCTCTTTTTCTTCGCTAGTCAATGGATTTCTCATACCGCCGATTTGCATCGGTTCACTTGTTTCTTTATGGTCTTTAATTTCTTTTTTCTCTCCCCTAACCACCCAAAAGCGAGCTGGGGTTCCTCTACCTTTATCTCCTTTCCGTTCTGATACCCTGTGATTCAGCTTGACAACTAAATCTATGAAAGCATTACATTCTTCAGGTGGATCTACTATGTGGGAAAGAATATCTTTCAGATCGTCATTTAATCCTCTATAGAATAAGGATGTCCTTTTGTCCTCTGGCCATTGTGTCTCAATTATTAGTCTATTGAACTCTGTTACATAAGTGATTAGATCTTTGTTCCCTTGTTTCAAGTTAAGTAACTCACTGTCACTAGCTTGTACATAGGCATGCCGAGCAAATAACCCTTTCAACTTATCTTTAAACAGTGTAAAATTATACAAAAGAGGGTCATTACTCTCCACTAAAGGAACAGCCCAATTTGCCGCATTACCTCCTAAATAGGAAATCACAAAGGCTACTTTAGCAGCATCGTCGGGGAACGTCGAAGCCTTACAAAGAAAATGAAGTTGACATTGATTAAGAAAAACGTTAAATTTCGCGCTATCACCGTAAAACCTTTCAGGGACTGACAACGGGACAGGAATCTGTGTCTGTACGGACACCTGAATAGCTTGGGGATTGAGTGTACTAGTCCCTGGATTTTCTACTGAGGCAGAAGGAAGCGTAAAGCGAGCAGGTTGTATGTATGTGCGCTTATATGTTTGTGGTGTTTCTCCTACCACTCTTCTATCGCCGTGCCGATACCTTTCTAAGTCGGTGTGAAGATGTAGATTCTCACCTCTAAGTCTCCCTACTTCTCTTTGGAGATCTATAATAGCTACCCCCAACTCCTCTACCGTGGGACTATGCAACTGAGTCTCTGGGGAGGGAGTAGCCCCTTCAGGATTCATCGTCGCTCGGGTGGAACGAATTCGTGGGCTTGGCTTTCTGTTGCCGTTACCACTTGTAAGGCCACTGCGCTCAATCCACAGGAGCGACGAGAATGCCCCACACTCCCAAAGCCCTTCCCTGGGTGAGCCCTAGGCAAAAGAAAACACACCCACAGGAGAACCCTCGGGGGGTGTGGGGCGGAAATGTGAAGGCAGCTACACTTCGGAACCCCCAGTTGGTTGTAGTCTGAAGGAACAGGATGGCACAACCTACAGAGGAAAGAATGAAGAGACGTTAAAGATATCAGTCCCTCCCTACGTTAGAGACCCACCCACCTCGGTTAATTACTTAATGCTGGCGTTATGTCTGATACACAAAAACCATGTCCCTTACCAACTGACATCTCCTTTAGGCATAGGGGGATCTGGAGGACACAGCAGGCATCCGCAGGTAAGACTTCTAACAGCGTGCACAAAGGAACCACCAGCGTGGACTTGAAACAGGCATCAAAAGGTAAGCCTCTAACAGAGTGCACAAGGAACAACCAGCGTGGGCTTAAACAAAAAAGGCAACACTGCCCCACTAAAAATATAACTGGATGCCTCTGAGGGTACTGCGCCACAACAGTGTTTAACAACAATAGAATACAAGTAGGGCTAAGGGAAAATAGACCCTGCTGATTTCACACACAAGAGGGAAACATAAATACACAGGAAACTCCTGCAAATCTGGAGAGCACAACACTCGCTGTACTATTTCAGTGGCAAGGGTCAAAAGAAACGCAACCACAATCTGGGTAAGATTACAGTCAGCTAATTTTAGGCTAATTTTAGGAACAGTGAACACCAAAACTGCGCTCTCCTATGTCTGTACAGAGAACGGGGAGAAGACGCCGAAGCACGGCAGAGGGAGAGATCAAAGGCTCACCAGGAAGGTGGGCGGCAGACAAACGCGGATCTCCAAAGCAACCCGGTTCGTAAAGTCACCGCCGTAAATTCTCACTGAAGGGGAAAGCCTAACCCAATCATACACGGGACCAAACGAGGGTGAAGGCAGCACTAGAACCAACAGGAACAACAACTTCTCAGGAATCAAAGGGGGCGTGGACTAGGGTCGGAACTCGGAAAGCCGAGCACCGGCTTCGAGTTACATCCGGGTTTATATGGAGGCAACTAACGAGACTCCACCTCCTCAAGGGACCGTCATAAAATTATGTATCAGCAAAAGGCCAGCAACCGATTCTTTACTTGCCAGTCGATCCCCAATAAAGAACCGCGCAAGAACCTCTACCTCTAACACTCCTCCTCGTAAAGTAAGCCATAAAGTAGGAAACAGAGTCAGGTGTGAAAGAGATTAGTCAGGGTTCGTGTGGGAAGAACGACTTTATGATGTGTCAGGCCCTGATGCTAATCCCATTTGGCCGCAGTAAAAGGAACCGGCCGGACATGAATGACCTCGGGCATTGGAGTCAGTTCGCACAGGTCACAAAGAAGTCATCAGAAGGTGTACGTGTCCTTTAGGCCTAGGCATGGCCTTAGTGCACAGCCTATGTGAGGGCAACCATAAAATGGCTACCGCTCTAAAATGGAACCCGAGGGTACGATATATAGTATCGTATACACGGTGAATTAATCGGTAAAACATGACGAAAACACTCATACATACCGCGTTTGTCATTTGCGGTTCGCTGATACCAAAATCGGCATGGTGGGACCATGCCACCAACATGGTTCCGAAATTTACAGTACCACAATTAGAATACGCCGAGAACATTACAATACGTGGGTCCAGTAGTACATCCACGTCCTGTTGCTCAACCGATGGAAGTGTTAGACATATATCCAACATGCATTTGTATTCACAGAAGAGGCAGCGGAGCACAGGAAAGACGCAGTCGACCCAAACTGATCTGAACAATAGGAACCAATGCTCACTTAGCTCCTGAAGCCGAGGTGTGGCCAGCTGGAGTACCATGCGTCCACGGCCAGCATCTCACAAGGAGTGCATTTGCCATCTCTTTGGAAACTGGGACATCCATTGCGTAGCAGGAAATTTAAAACCAGTATACTCACTGCAAGTAGTAGGACCAGCGGTGTTGAAAATTGAAATAACGATGTGAGTAAGCATTCACTAAAGACATGAATTCCCCTTATATGACCGAGTTTCTCCCGTTATGTTGACTAAAGTCTGGATTCCATTTTGTCTTGTCATGCCTCCACGTGCGTAGCACGAGGAGAGTCCTATCTTCGAGTTAGTTGCTCTTGTAATCTGCCTAGTAACAGTCTATAAATAGCTCCTTTGTCCGTCTGGCGCATGCCCAGACTTGACCACATCTGTTATCAGTTAGTCCTTGCTTGACCATGTTTTCGTGGGCTCAGGAAATTAGTTACTCCGCCTACATATTGATTCTGTATCGAAAATGACCATAAAAGGTAATACTCTTTGCCTCATGTTGTATCCACCCACTTATGAGCCCCTCTGTTGTGTATAAAAGGGGACCGTGTACGCAAGTTCTGTGTGCTACCCTATGCAATACTGAAGAGTGTTGTATGGGTTGTAGGACCACCCTTAAGGGTTAATAAACTTTGTCTTTGTACTTTGCAGTTTCCGTGCCAACTTCCTTGTAGATTCCATTTGCAGGAGAGCGAACCCTTGTGTCCTGCTGGCCTAGCTGGGGCCTATACTCATCAATTGGCGCCCGTCACGTGGGGCTCATCGGTGACTCGGATGCCCGAAGGACTGGTCGTGACGAAGGTGAGGAATTTGGCCGAAGATGTGATCACTGCCAGAGGCACTTTAGTCCTGGCATCCCGAGGTTTTCTTCCTCCCCTTCCGAGCTGACCATCTGGGTGGCGCCGGTCCTCGACTGAGACCTCTTCCGTCGGTCCTGCCGTGACAGCCGTTTGGGCGAATTTTGGAGCTTGGCAGTTGGAATCTGGACACTCTTGATTGGTAAGAACTGCTGTACGGTACTTGCTCCGAGTTTTTGAAGCCTGGTTTGGCTATTTGAGTTTGATTTGTGATGACCGGTCATATCTTGTATTGATTATTGTGAGAATATATGCGTTGCAACACATATAGGCAGGTAATGTGGAGATATTTCTCCGAAGTTGTGTAAATTTTAACGGCACAACGTTTAAGTGCCATTTTTGATAATACTGCATATTTTGCATTATTCTTGAGCATGCCTGCTTTTAGCGCACTCCGTAAGTGGTGCTGCTGCTTTGGAAACCAGTTAAACCTCGAGGAATCTGCTCCAGCTCCCCCAGAGGGGACTCCTAATAGGGACATGTATGTGAAGCATGGTCTTTCCTCTATAATGTACAGCACAATATGGAGGAAATACACCAAGAAGGATCCTGAGTTACGATGGCCTTTGTATGGATCATTTGATATGCGTAAGATTGAGTATGTGGAACAGTGTATGTGTAAACGGCGTGCTCGGCAAGACATGTTTGAATGTGTGCGATTATGGGTGAAGGAAGTACGTGAGCGAGAGAAACGTGAGAAAGCGCTGTTTGATAAAGAGCAACGGAAGAATGATCATGTGCGAGCACAGGAAGCGAAGCGTCGGGAGGAAAGAGAACAGACGGAGAGACAAGAGAAAGAGCGTAGGCTGCAAGTCTCGGGTCAATATGCTGTCCGCCAGCCACTTTATCCTGTCCTTACTAATCTTGACGATGATTTTTATTTGCTAGATCGCTCTCCGCCCCCTTATGTTGGCGCGTCTGCCCCGAGGCCACAGGATTCTGGATCGGCATCGGGTAAGGTAGACACGCGGTCCATGTTATCGGTTGACCGAATGGGTGAGCTTCGGCAAGTTTCCTTTCGTGCACTTAAGGGCAAGTTATCCCTCGCTGAATTGTTGGACTCTTGGGAAACGTGGCAGGATAGAGAGAAGTTGTATTTTTTGGGCCACTTTTCTGATGAAGTGATTACTGTCTTTCGGAAATATTCAGCAGTTTTTGAGCCTGATGATGTAATATTAGATGCTAAAGCATTGCGTAACGGTGTTTTTTTTCCCTCTAAGGCGCCTGATGCGGCTCGACGGCTGTTTGCATTACGGGACGCGGCGAGTGACCTTAAAGAGAGGGCGCGCCAAAAAGCAGAGGAGGAAAAGCAGTCGGATTCGCGTACCGGTGATGACCAATCATCTACCTCCCACTCAGATAAGAGCGACCTAGTGCATGCTAAACCAATGCGAGAGGCGGCACCTTTGTATGTTCCTCCTAAAGGAGCGGGAACCAGTGCGGATATTACCTCCGCTGATGCTAAGGGATATTTTGTGTACAATTGGGTTTATACTCCCTGGCATAGGGCTGATGTTATGGCATTAAAGAATGCGTTGCCTGATCCCCGCAAGAATCCAGCGGCCTTTTACGAAGAAGTCGAGGGGGCCTTGAATTCTTGTACTATGACCTTAGCAGATATAGATCTGTTCGTTGGGCTTATTTTACCACCGGATATGTGGCGATCCGTGCGGAAGGTGGACGATGTTGCCGCTTTTAAGGCTCGGTGGTCTGAACTTGAGGATGAGGATAGGGAGAGGAAGCCCGCGCAGAAACCACCTCAGATTATCCTAGATCTCCCCGCTGCTATTTTGACCAAGTTACAAACAATCATTCCCCCTAAAAAGATTGACTGGAATATGTTAGCTTCGTGTAAACAGAAAGTTGATGAATCAGTTGCAGATTTCTTTACGCGCTTTGAGGAGACATTTCATGATTTTAGTGGTCAGTCACTTACGGATGATACGGGTCGACACCTCTTTGCTGATAAATATGTGGCGAATTTATTACCGGCAATAGCAGCCCGCCTAAAAGCGAGTGAAAGTTCTTGGTCCACCGCGTCTCCGACAGCCCTCCTGACTATAGCTCAGTATTATGAGCGTCAGGAGCAAGAAGCGAAGGGGCAGGAGGAGAAGAAGTCGAAAGATTTAAAAACGAAGGTGATGTTAGCGCAAGTGTATGGTCCGCCTCGTCGGGGTATCAATAGAGGTAGGGGAGGATCTTATGGTCCTCCTTTGGGCCGATCTGATTTGAATAGGAATCAATGTGCGTATTGTAAACAATCGGGACACTGGGCCAGAGATTGCCCGGCGTTGTATGCATCGCGTCAGGGGCATAATCAGGGTGGACCGAGAGGTAGAGGGGTTTTTTCGAATTTTAGAGGGAATTCTAATGATCACGCTCGTTTTGAACCTACCGGGCAGCAACGAAATAGACCTAATGTCTTTGATCGACAGAACCAGTACCAAGTGTCAGGGACTGACCGCTCTGGGTACCATGATTCACAGCATGCATAGGAATGCGTTGGATGGGGGTTAGAATCAGTTGAGGTGCCGGTTGATCAGAAGGGTCCTTATGTATCAGCGGAGGTTTTGGGTTCTACTGATCAGTTCCTAGTAGATACAGGAGCGACTCGTAGTGCGCTGTCTAAACAATTGGTTCCGAGGGCTCCCCCATCTGGCTTAATGGTTACATCGGTAGGGTTTGACGGTACACTCTCCCGAAGCCCTCTTTCTCGACCCCTCACATTTCAGGTTGATTCTTTTTCTGAACCCTGTCCGTTTTTGCTTGCCCCGAACACGCCGGACAACATTATGGGTCTTGATATGCTCAAGCACTTCAGAGCTACGATCCGCTGCTCCCCCGCTGGTGTGCGTGTGATGTTAAATGATAATCACCCTCTGTCTGAACGGATGTGTGTGGTTGCAGAGGATACCGTGTTAGCAACTCTCCCTCGTACTTTGTGGGCCACTTCGGATACCGATGTGGGACAGATGGTGATTCCGCCTGTTCACATTAGTGTCCAGGAGGGGGCGGTGTTACCACGCCTCCCGCAGTATCGTATTTCCCAGGAGGGGGAGGAGGCCCTTATACAGATTGTGCAGGATTTGATTAAGGTGGGAGTAGTGGAAGAAGTTCCCTACAACGTCTGTAACAGCCCGATTTTACCCATCTTGAAGAAGGATACGGATGCCAAAGTTTATCGGTTTATAATTGATTTAAGGGAGGTGAACAAGATCGTGATACCTCAGTATCCAGTGGTTTCTGATATCACGACGCTGCTCACTTTGGTCCCGCCAACGGCGACCACGTTTTTGGTTATTGATTTGAAAAATGCTTTCTTTTCGATTCCTATTCATCCCGATAGCCGATACCTTTTTGGTTTCACTCTGAATAATAGGTCTTATCGATTTTGTAGAGTTCCTCAGGGCTACACAGAAAGCCCTAGCATTTACAGTCAAGCTTTGAAAAGACAATTGGACTCCTTTGTTCTGCCCGAGGGTGTCGCCCTCATTCAATATGTCGATGACATCTTGTTGGCGGCTGACACTCCGGAGCTGTGTGAGAAAAGCACGTTATCCTTGCTTTCCTTTTTGGCATCTCACAATCACAAAGTGTCGAGGAAAAAATTGCAGTTCTGTAGACCAAAGGTGACTTATCTGGGTCACCTTTTGTCTAAGGAGGGGCGTGCACTCACACCAGATCGTATTCAAGTAATTTTGGACACGCCAGTGCCTTCCACGCAGAAAGACGTGCGTGCATTTTTGGGTCTTGTTTCTTTTTGTAGGCAATGGATACTAGGGTCTTCACACATAGCCAAGCCATTGTTAGCCCTTTTGACAAAAGACACACCTATTCCGCTTCCTTGGTCAAATGAGTGTGACACTGCCTTCCAGAAATTGCGACAGGCCCTTTGTTCAGCACCAGTGTTAGGGACCCCTGATTATACAAAACCCTTTTCGCTGTATGTGCATGAGAAAGATGGATGTGCATTATCAGTTTTAGTGCAGATGCATGGCGACAAGCAGCGCCCTTGTGCGTATTTTTCAGCTGTACTTGATCCTGTTGCCCGAGCATTGCCTGGTTGTTTTCGCTCGGTGGCGGCGACAGCTGTGTCAATACGCCAAAGCGAGGGAATTGTGTTATCTCATAAGCTGTTGGTATTAGTCCCCCATGCTGTTGATGCCTTGCTTAATCAGACAAAGACGCAGCATTTGACCAGTGCCCGTTTAACGGGATATGAGCTGACGCTTTTGGCTCCTCATCTTACGTTAAAGAGGTGTGTAACGTTAAACCCGGCTACATTGTTGCCGTTCCCGGAAGCTCAGTCTGAGGCACGGAAAGCACATGATTGTATTCTTGTGACTGAGGAACAGACAAAGGGTCGTATTGATCTCCAAGATACGCCCTTTCCAGATGTAGATGGAGAATTGTGGGTGGATGGATCATGCCTGAAGCTACCAGATGGTACGACTTCAGCAGCGTATGCAATTACCACATTGCAGACAATAGTGGAGACAGCACGCATACCACAGAAATCAGCTCAAGCAGCGGAACTGATAGCATTAACAAGAGCATGTGAGCTCAGCACAGGATTGTGTGTGAATGTTTATACAGATAGCCGCTATGCTTTCGGAGTAGCGCACGATTTCGGCCTACTCTGGAAGGAGAGAGGGTTTCTAACGTCGCATGGAGTACAAATAATGCATGGAGAGTTAGTTCACAACCTTTTGACTGCATTGACATATCCGAGGAAAATTGCTATCATTAAATGTAGTGCCCATAAGAAAGTGGTTGATAAAGTCGGAGAAGGGAATGCTTTGGCAGACCGGGTGGCACGGGAGACTGCGATGCAGCCCGGTGCTACTGCCATGTATGTAGTAAAGTCGCAGGTAGAGAGATGGCACGATGCGAAAAGAGAGGTGCTGGAAATACAGAGGACCGCTTCTGACAAAGAGCGGGAGCAATGGTCCAATGATGGAGAATTGGATGATGAGGGTTGTTGGAGAAATAAGCAGATGGATAGATGGAAGCTACCCACAGCTTTTGTACAACCTATGGTTCAGATGGCACATGGGCTAGCACATGTTGGAGCTTCCGCAATTGTAAAATTGCTTACTCAAGTCTGGGAGCATCCAGAGATTGCTAGCACGGCAAAGAGGGTAGTGCAGACCTGCATGATTTGCCTAAGGTACAACCCAGGAAAGGGTACTCGAACTCCAGCAGGAGGATTTGCGACACCTGCTGCACCCTTTGAGGTTTTGCAGATGGATTACATCCAGCTTGAGCGCTGTAACAATTTGAAGTATGTTCTAGTAGTGGTATGTGCCTTTAGTAAATGGGTCGAGGCATACCCTACGAAAGATAATACTGCAATGACTACCGCCAAGATGCTATTGAAGGAGTTCTTCCCCCGATATGGTGTTTGTAGACTGCTGTGGAGTGATAACGGACCCCACTTTATAGCGGATGTTATAAAGTATGTTCTGAAGGGTCTGGGCATCACTCAGAAGTTCCACGCAGTGTTTCACCCTCAGTCTGCAGGACTGGTCGAGAAGTATAATGGTACACTGAAGCTCAAGATCGCTAAGATCCAAGCTTCGACTTCTTTGACTTGGCCAGATGCTTTACCGCTGGCATTATTGTCAATTAGATCAATACCGCACTCTCGAACTGGTCTTACACCGTACAAGATTGTTTTTGGACGCCCAATGAATATTTGGGGTCCAC
This sequence comes from Triturus cristatus, assembly GCF_964204655.1. Classification (NCBI taxonomy): domain Eukaryota; kingdom Metazoa; phylum Chordata; class Amphibia; order Caudata; family Salamandridae; genus Triturus; species Triturus cristatus. The sequence continues at coordinate 72,722,453 of NC_140581.1, read as the reverse complement.
CATGACCTAAGGCTGTGTATGATGTACCTTGTGTAATGATGAATGATTATCTGGCACAGTTAACGGATAACTTGGTTTCTATTCATCAACAGGTCCGGGAGGCGCTCCCTGATCGGTCCACCAGCGAAGGTCACAGTCTCCGACCTGGAGACTATGTTATGGTGAAGATTTTTGAAAGGACGAACAGCTTGGAGCCGAGATGGGTTGGTCCTGAGCAAGTCCTACTTGCAACGAGGACGGCTGTGCGGGTTTCCAACCGAAAGAATTGGATCCATTCCCTGCACTGTCGCAAAGTGCCGCCCGGATTGGTGGAGCCTGCTGTATTGACCGACCATCGAGAAATTCTGACTGCAGAGAAAGGCCGTGCTGTGGAACCGAACGACACTAAGGAGCTCTTTCCGGACCACGTGATTCCTGGAGGAAGGCGATATCATCTCAGACCAAGGAAGTGAATTCTTCAGTTTCGGGACACGTTGTCAGAACGGCCCTTGGGTTAGTGAAACGGAGAGCCAATGAGGCAAGGGGGGGGGATCAGCCCTGCATTAGTGTAGCGACACCCGTCTTGGCCCGCTGGTGAAGAAATCAACCGCTGCCTAAGCGGAAGAGTTTTGACAACCTTTTAGTTTCAGGAAGATATTGATTTTTCATTCTGACATGGAGAAAAAGAAAATCCTTTGTGCATCAAGTTTTATGTTTACAGTAGCTATTGTTGGGATAACCACATGGTTTGTGGAGGATGTGACTCCTGCTCGAAAGTTACTCGTGTTGACTACTCCAGTGCCTGAGGAGCACTACTTTTATACACTACCGTATCAAGAGTTGAAGCATCGCCAGTCTTATTTCAATAACACTTTCATCCAGATATTGCATCACACCCATGTTGCCACCAATGCTACGAACTGTTGGATATGTGGCATGATGCCAGCTCACCAGAAGAAAGGAGGAACTCCGTTCATACCCCTTCCTTTCTCTCATAATGGCTCCTGTAGTTGCTTTTTGCCACCCGGAAACCTACAGTGGGACGATTACTCTTCAGACTTAATAGGGAATGTCATCAGGATAAAGATGGATACCGCAAGCGAATGGGAAAATTTGGGAATGGGAAGAGTATCGACCAGACAATGAATCGATTCCCTATATTTTCACGAACTCCAGAGACACGGTGGGGGAAGACCGATTTGTGATTCAAGTGGCAAAAGCTCAAGCGGACCTGTGTGTCCAGAGTGTGGGTTATATTCCTGTTGGTGTTAGTGATTGCATCACTATTTTAAATATCGACGGGTTGAATAACAGTACCTTCTTAGCATCCCATAATACATACTTCGTATGTGGAAATAAAGGTTATTACCGTTTGCCAGCCGGTTGGTCTGGAGTATGTTATGTAGCATTCCTATTACCCCCTGTATTCTTGGCGCCTGCATCTTATCATAAAGATTTGAAGTTGTTGAATAATGTGACTGTAAATAGGTATAAACGTACTCTATCGATTGATGACGTGGACCAGACTGACACCAGTCTGCAGCAGTATATTGATTTTAATTTAGGATTGTTTTTCTTTGTTGGAGCTGCCCTAAATAGTAGGAAAGTTCGAAGGTTAACAAGAGTGGTAGAGGCTGTGACAAATCAAACCGCTGCTGCTCTTGGGAATCTTACGGAAGAATTACAAATTACTAGAATTGTTGCATTGCAGAATCGTATGGTGTTAGATGTTATGTTAGCTGACCGCGGTGGAGCTTGTAAAATTATCGGAAGTAGTTGTTGCGTGTTTATTCCTGACCACACGCCATCAGTTTATAATGCTATCAATAAATTGCATAAAATTGCAGCTGAAATCCATACAGAAAATGGCGCTTGGACCTTTTCTGGATGGTTTTGGGCGTTGATCACCACATGGGGGTGGAAGGTCCTAACTGGTCTCTGTATCATTGTGGCAATTCTGTTCTCTTGTTGCATTTGTATTCAATGTGGTCCTTTACTCTGTTCCCTATGTGTGTCACTCTGCATTCCTGATAAGGAAGCTATTGCCAATGTCACTTACCAGAAACATCTGACTAAAGAAATAGAAGAAATGATGAAGATTGATATATACGATGATTATTCTAATAAACCGGATGTCTTCAGTAAATGCTGAAAGGGTCGTCTGTTGAAAATTGAAATAACGATGTGAGTAAGCATTCACTAAAGACATGAATTCCCCTTATATGACCGAGTTTCTCCCGTTATGTTGACTAAAGTCTGGACTCCATTTTGTCTTGTCATGCCTCCACATGCGTAGCACGAGGAGAGTCCTATCTTCATGTTAGTTGCTCTTGTAATCTGCCTAGTAACAGTCTATAAATAGCTCCTTTGTCCGTCTGGCGCATGCCCAGACTTGACCACATCTGTTATCAGTTAGTCCTTGCTTGACCATGTTTTCGCGGGCTCAGGAAATTAGTTACTCCGCCCACATATTGATTCTGTATCGAAAATGACCATAAAAGGTAATACTCTTTGCCTCATGTTGTATCCACCCACTTATGAGCCCCTCTGTTGTGTATAAAAGGGGACCGTGTACGCAAGTTCTGTGTGCTACCCTATGCAATACTGAAGAGTGTTGTATGGGTTGTAGGACCACCCTTAAGGGTTAATAAACTTTGTCTTTGTACTTTGCAGTTTCCGTGCCAACTTCCTTGTAGATTCCATTTGCAGGAGAGCGAACCCTTGTGTCCTGCTGGCCTAGCTGGGGCCTATACTCATCAGCGGAAGCCCTCCAAAAACAATTACTAATAAGGAGTGTGTAAATGCTGGAATAATTCTGAAGATCGTTTGAAAGGTACTTAATAGTCCAGAAGATATGCTCTTATAGTAGGTGTAATATCTTACTCGTATGAGACGTGTTAAAGTTACGATGTACTATTTCTCCAAAATGGAGTGGGAAATTCGTTCTGACTAATGCATGTATCTCAGCCGAAGACCTTGCAACCTGGAGATCAAACGTCGCTCAGGCTGAGGTTAAGACCACATCCTTCTGTAAAAGTATGGCTTTCAGTATGCTCAGAGAATCAAACCATATAAGGGAAAAATGTAATGAAGGCCATTGTAGTGCCTCTCTGTGTGTGTGGGTCAGTGGAAACCATACTTGCATACAACAATTAACCCTTAAACTTACTGAGACAAGATATGTGATGCCTGAAAGCATCCCACAACAACCTTAATCATTCAGCATCAAATAACTCCCATTCAAGAGCAGTTTGAACACTGGATAAATCACGTCATCTGGTGATCCTTTTAAGTGACATGGTAAGTTTGCAACCAAAGCATTACAAGCTTCATGAAGCATAATATCCTGGCAAATTAGAGACCCACTTAACAAATTCTCACAGTCTAAACTGATGAAAAATACTTGTGTCTAGGCCTGGGCGGCAAATTCCGCTCCGCTTGTGGAATTTGCGGAATTTGGGTAATTTCGCGTTCCGCGGAGAACGCGAAATTGCCCAAAATTCTGCTTTCCGCGACTTCGTGAAATTTTTTGCTTGTTTGCGTTCTCAAAATGCGTGTTCGCGAGATATATCTCCCCGAGCATGCAAACAGCGATTGTGAACAGGAAAAAAGCATCGCGAACAAGCAATTCCGCGTGTTCGCGGAATTTCTGCGTGTTCGCGGAGATTTTTTACCATTTCGCGGAGATTTGCGTAACGCGATTACGCAAATTCCGCCCACCCCTACTTGTGTCTCTATTCCTGCATCTAAATCTGTACGTTAATTCCCAAGATTCATGGATGTATTACCTACCCAACACTTCATACCTGCCTACTTGGGGTACTGTAGATAATATTGAAATTGGAATGTTGTTACTGGCAATGTTGAAAGGTAATGGTTCCATTTTTTCAATGTGCAGCATTGTATACTTTGCCTCTAGTCTCTTTGTGCAATAGTTGTCTGCCTTTCTGTTAGATTATAGGCAGAAAACAGAGACGTACTGTTGATATATCATCAGGGCACATGACCAGAGAGCAATGATTGTAGAGTCCAGCCTAATAATAGAATGGATCGTAACTGTGATTGCCCATGATGAAGAAAGGACAGGTCCTGTTCTACTATATCTATTGCAGAGGATACAATGTTGCCCAGTGAATTAATCCTGGATGTTAATGTGGTCATGCCATTGTCGACCACAGCCAAAGCATTTTCTAAGTTAACTCTATCAATGTCACACAATTTCTCCGCAGCTTCCTGTTGAGAGATCTTCCATACTTTGTTGTAAATAAGATATAAGAAGCAATTACTACGTGGTTTCCTGGGACCTAGCAAAAAATCCCTTAGATCAATTGCGTCTGAAAGTAAGGACAAGTGTTGTTTCCCCTGGGACAGTGTTGAGGTTTTCAGCGAATCTAGGCATAACTTTCCAACACTGTAGGGTGTCACCACCCCCAGATGTTCTTATTGTACATAGCGTTGGTCCGGCCTATGGATACTAAACCCTTCCGTGATACCCTTGAATCTCGATTGACACCCATTTGTGTTGATAGGTCAAACTAACCATCCCTTCCAATTGGGGTTTCATGAATTATATGAACCATCAGGTACAATGTCATTTAGTGTATCTTCACTATGTTGTGTATAGTTATGCCACCCCTCAAAGTGTGTAAGTAAGGAAATCCAAGGTGTGTTCAAGTCTTTAATCTTGGCTGTCGCTCAGAAAATTAGTTTGCTGTAACTTTTTAACAGTGAACCCTTTTTAATATTTCCATGCTGGTACCGCTTTATGGGAGTGTAGAGTAGCCAACCACCACTCATCTATTCTTAAGCATATTTTACCTTATTTTATCTCACTAAGGGCCTTCTGACTCTCCGTTCCGCCGCAGTGTTTCCTGGCCCATTTGTGCAGAGAGAGTGTGGGTTGTGGCTCTTTCTCCTTTCCAGGTTAGACTGCCGTAATTTTCCTGCAGTTAGAGGTCTAGTTGCTCTGGGGTCCTGGAAGGATTTCTGGGCAATTTAGGCATAAATTGAGTATGGGAACTCAGGCGCGCAGCGGACACGCGCATTGGGAGCGCCGCTGGTGCACCGAAGGCGCGACAAAGGCAAGCCTGTCTGTGCCCTTCCATGCCTGGACGGCACCAGGTGCCAGTATAACTGCTCAATGGATTAAATATAGGAGGGATGACCTTTTAGCAATTCAGAAAAAGAGTAAGTTGCCCCTTTTTTTCATCCTCTCTCTCTTTCCCCTCAAAACGTAGGCGCGCCTAAGGCAAGCCCGTCTACACCTGTCAGTGTCCCTGAAGCGGCCAGCGCCAGCCATGCTGTCTGTTTCTCGCTGGAATTGTCAGACGCTCACATGACCCTTAGACGTGCTGAACTCCTGACTATTGGCTCTCAGGTGGGTAAGTGTGGGAGACACTGAATGGTTCTCTACAACTTTCACAGAATGTGCAATCAGTGCAACTTCAGTTTCAGCACTGACCTGGTAGCTAGTGTCTCTCCTAATCCCACCCCCATAGCTTCTCAGAATGCCCAGTACATACGAGCTGCCCTAATTAATGCCTTCTCCATGGTAAAACATGCCCCGGACATCTTTGAGCTCTTATCGGACATTCAGTTGGATTTATTATTCAAAACCGAGACATGGCTCAATGAGTTCTCGGCCCCAGTTATTGCTTTGGCCATACCAGTGGGATATAAAATAGCAAGGGCAGACCGTGAAGTAGGAAGAAGAGGAGGGGTAAAAGTAGTGTTTAGGGATACTTGGGTTTTCACGCAAGGTGAGACTCAGGGCATCGATGAGGGGGAGGCTCTCGACTTCTCCTTCACCATATCCCCTCACTTTATGTTGGGGTCTCCCTGGTTTATTGTCCCCCTGGTCCCTTTGGCGCCTTCTTGAAGGCTTTAGATGAAGATATTGTGCCGAGGGCCCTGCCCTTCTCAAATTTTTTACTGCTAGGGGACTTTAACACTCATTTGGACTGTGTTGAGGCCAACGACACGAGGGAATTATGCGACTCGTTGAATCTGACTCAACTGTCCCAATGGAACAGTTCCCCATCTCATACAGGGGAGGGCATACTTTAGACGCAGTCCGCTCTAATTTCCCTCTATGTGTTCAGAAACCTCTTCCAGTCTCTTGGTCTGATCATTTTTTAATTCAGGTGCCTTATCCTTATCGTATCTCTTCAGGACAGACCATCTCCAAGAATAGAGCCTGCTTCATTATGCAGACTCCTGTCCAAGGATTTGGCGGGCGCTGTAGGGAGCTTTAATAACTAGATCTCACAGGCTTTGGAACATCTTTCCCCACCTCTCACCTATAAGCGAGTGAGAAACACACCTTCCAAACCTCGGTTCTCCAGACAGCTCAAGGAGCTAAAACAATCCTGTAAAAAACTGGAGCGCAGCTGGAGACAGGCCTACTGCCCTTTGGCTAAAATAGTGCTAAGGAAATCACAGACAGAGTTCTATGCTGCTATGAAGAAGGCTAAAGGCAACTTCTATACAGAGCACATTGTTCAGTCCAAAAATAACTCAAAAGAAATCTTTTCTATCATACAGAGTTTTCTGAATCCTTGTGCCGAACATTTTGCCTTCCCTGCCTCCAACTCTTGGTGTGAGAAGCTATCTGGTTTCTTTATAGATAAGATCCAAATGATCTTGGACAGTTTCGGGACAATTTTTCAAGGGCAGGCGGAGCATGTTACTCAGATTGCCCTGGTCTCTGATTCAGCCCTCACCTCTTTGACGGGTTTCTCTCCCATAGCCCTGCTGGATTCTCTGTCCATTCTCAAATCCCTGAAATCGGGTTTACCAGCCGATCCTTGTTCGGCCAAGCAGTTAGCAGCCGCTGCTGAGGTGGTCAACTTCGAAGTTAAGAATATTATTAATATATCGCTTCAGACCGCCACAGTGCCATTCGAGTGGAAACAGGCTAAATTGCTTCCGCTGTTGAAAAAGCCCTCTTTAAGTCCTGCTATGTTAGCTAGCTACCGACCCATCTCACTCCTCCCGTCAGTGGCGAAAGTGTGTGAAAAGGCAGTCTATAACAACTTTCCAAACTTCCGGTGTCCTCCACCCAGCCCAGTCGGGATTTAGGGCCACATATAGCACTGAGACAGCCCTTGTTGAGATGTCGGAGGCTATCAGAGAATTCTTGGATGCAGGCGGCAAAGCGGCCCTGATTTTATTGGATCTCTTTGCCGCCTTTGATACAGTGCATTATCGTCATCTCTTGGGCCGTCTCTTTAATATTGGAATCTCGGGCTCAGCATGGGATTGGATTACATTTGTTTTAGAGGACAGAACACAGTAGGTTTGGCTGCCCCCGTTCTCCTCAGCCCCTAGAAAGGTGATTACGGGAGACCATCAAGGCTCCACTCTGAACCCCCTTTTCAATGTATACATCACGCCTCTAATCTACCTGTCGGAGGAGCTGGGAGCTAAGATCATAGCTTTCACTGATGATGCTCAGCTCCTCTTTACGTGGAAGGAAAAAGATTTGTCCCTGGACTTAGCCAAAAATTGTCTTTCTGGCATATTTATCTGGCTTGCTAGGGCTCGGCTTAAATGCAATGAGGACAAGTCTGAGGTCCTTCTACATGGGCCTTTTCCTTCCCATTTCAGGGAAGACCTTTGGCCTGCAGACTATCCTAGGCCGAACTCATCGAGGAGTCCGGTGAAGAATCCCGGGGTCTGGTTTAGTGAGGACATCAGATTCTCACAGCAGATAAAAAAACTGGCAGGAGTGTGCTTTGGCAGGAATCACTTAGAAAATTCCTGCCACTGCTGCCCAGATCAGCTAAGGAAATGGTGCCTCGTGCCCTCATTTTGTTGCGTATTGATTACGCCAATGCATTATATATTGGTCTTCCCGGATACCAGCTAAAAAAGCTGCATACTATTCAAAACGAGGCAGCAAGGGTGCTGCTAGGCATCCCGGGCAGATCAAGTACAAAGCAAAATCTCCGGGATTTTCATTGGCTCCCTGTGGCGCAACGCATTTTGTTCAAGGCCCTCACCCTGGCCCACTTGGCCCCATGCAAATCTGGGCCACCATATCTTAGGAGACGCTTTGACTTCTATGCGCCCCGAAGACATCTGCGATCAGCAGTACAATGCCTTGCAGTCATCCCCCGTTTTCTCCTTGCTCGAAAGGGGGGGGTAGGTCTCTCTCTTTCAAGTCGGCCAAAGCTTAGAATACCCTCCCATATGAACTGCGACACACTCAGGATCTCAGGCTGTTTAAGAAGCAGTTAAAGACCTTGCTTTTTAACTAACGTAGAGCTTTTCCTAATGCCTTTTTCTCCAGTCTCCTGTAGTTGGCTCTCGCGCCGGGACACTCTCGAGTATCCATGCGCACTATAAGTGCTGTATACCATAATATTCCATAAATGTCAAATCTGCAAATTTGATCTCAAAGAAACCTTTAGTGAGCAACTGGGTCCTAGGAAATCTTGAGAAGACCCGATAGAAAAATTGGAGAGGCAGGAGTCAAGGAGGAAGGTCTTATGTGTGCTTCATGACACAAGATCTTTGAAAAAAAACACATATAATTTTTCTTTTTTCATGAAGCAATACAATCCAGATCTAGTTTTTCTTACAGAAACTTGGACTGACAACTCCTCTGACCCTGATCTGAATAATGCAATTCCCACTGGTTATAACATCGAACAGATGGACAAAATAGGCAAGAAAGGGGCTGGGATTGCGACTGTGTTTGCAATTCAATAAAGGCAAATTTTCAGGCAATACTCCATCTGGATTGTGAGGCGCTTGGATTTGCATTAAAACTAGATAACAAAGTGACCTTCCAAGGCCTATTGATTTATAGGACTGAGGGACATACACTCTAATTCCTATCCAGGTCTTTAATGGCAACCCGAATAATACAGCGGTGACTTATACTCAGTGGCTAAACTCAGCCGCACTAAAATTGGTCTCAGAAAAGACAGTGAAAAGCTAAAGAAAGTACCCATCTGCTTCAAGGTTTTCATTGGAGCTCAAGGTCTTTCAAGGGAAATGCCGGATGCAAGAGCACCAATGGAGAAAAGAATATTGTATAAACAAGTGGGTTAAATATCAAGAACTACTGAGGCAATACAGGGGCCTATTAAAAACTGCTAAAATGAAATTCTTTTCGGAAAGCATAAGTAAAGCAAAAAACTTTTTTAAACTATTATTTCCCTGTCTAAACCAAACACTGGGTGCTCTGGTAGTCCAGATGAGGCATTTTGCAATAAGCTGGCAATCTTTTTCCAGTTTACAGTCAACTCTATCTATCAAGATTTTTTGTGTTCTCTTAACTAATTTGGCGTAGATGATTCTTCAATGCACATGAAGGAGTCTGACCTGCAACAAGATATTGTTACCTCCCCAGAGCCTCCTCATTTTAATGGTTATTCCATTTTTACTAAGAAGAAAGTCTTTAAGTTCATTATTTTTTTTTAAGTCCTCATTCACCTCAGAAAGGTAGATAAAGCAAGGAGTCCATTATTACTGCCTTTATTTTAAAGGAGGGGGGATGCTGACCATTAAAGGGCATACTATGAAAGACACCCGCCCCTCTACAACTTTCTCTCCCACACGGTGTAAACACCGGAACTGCTTATAATTTTAGATGTTTGACCAGACCCTATAGCAGTCAGAAGAATTTTTTTGATGGTGTAATCACTGGACATTATTTCAGATCTTGTATATATAATGTGTGATATTAGAAAGTTACTTATAGCGACCATCCTGTGGTTTCCAACCATAGTTGTAATAAATTCCAGAACGCTTTCTTTTTTGACTTTTTTCTGGATATATATATTAGAGACTCCAACCATTCTGCGTGTTGGGGAGGTATATTGCTTACCCACTTTCGGCACATCTCTCTCCTGGCTAAAAGCATTGCATAGAACAACATGTCTCTAGTACTACTCGTGTATTCATCAGCGACTACAAAAATAACCAGGAGGAGGCTTGCCTTGATATGTCGACCCAAAATACCTGATATTGTAGTTTTCACTTTGCTCCAGAAATCGCCAACTGCGGGACATTGATAAAACATATTTATATCCGAGGCATCTTTGAGCCAACATTTGGCTCAGGTGGTTCGACTTCCTTTCCCCATCTTTGATAACTTCTCCGGTGATATGTATGCCCTGTGAAGTGAAAATAGGTGATTTCTTCTTCAAAAAGCAGGTTTAACTATTTGGCAAAGTGTGCGCATAGATACTTGCCAGATATTTTGCAGCTTCTCTCTCGGGAAGTAATTTCCCCACAGTTGTTCGGCTAAGGTGAATTCTCCATAGTGTCGTGTAGGTGCCAGTACCATAATGCTACTTCCTTTTTTCCTATTGGTTTATTTACCAGTTTATCTTCTAGACAATGTCAATTTTTTGCTTAGCTCCCAGCTTTTCAGTTGCAGATATTTTAATTTGAAAAGAGTTCCCGGCATTATCTCATTTAAGTTGTGCCAAGATAATAATTTGCCGTCTTGTGTCAAGTCGCTCCAGATTTTAAAATCAGCGACTTTGCTTGGTGTTGCCATTTAATCGTTGACACACTCCTGGTGATTCCCAGATGGGGGCAAAGTACGAATAATAATCCAGTTTCATAAGACGTCTGATTTGATACCACATTCTAGCCATTGACTGTAGGACCTTCAATGTAACTTTTTTTTAATCCTAGGATCACCAAATTTAAACAGAAAGGCGTCAGAATCTATCTGGCTCTCTTTTAACATGAATTTATACATTCAACCTATCATAGATGTATCCGGCGTTTTTTTAAGCATTCTAGAATTCTTTAATTGGAAAGCCCAAGCATAATATTGGATGTCAGGCAGGGTTAAGCCTCCCTTCTCCCTTCTCCTCCACAGCTTTTTCCAGGAGATTCTAACCCCTTTATTAACCCAGATGAATGAATTTATATCCTGCTGTATTTTTTGTATAGTTATTTTTTCAAAAAGGAGAGGTATGGAATCGAATATGAAGGTGAGTTTTGGTAAAATAGACATCTTAACTAAACTAACTCCACCTAAGATGGTTAATGGGAGATGTATCCAACTCTTCATTACTTTAGTCACTTCCTTAGCTACCCTTTTAAAATTATTTTCTGCAATTGAATTGATATCCTGAGATATCCTAATACCTAGATATCTTATCTCTTTTTTATTAAGGGATTACTTCCTACATGGTTCCATATCATCACTTCTATCTTGTTTTGATTCACTGAATACCCCGACATTTCCCCAAATTTTGTTGCTATATTTAAAATTGCTGGTAGCGCTCTATTCAAATCAGAAGAGTAGACCATAAGGTTGTCCGCATACAATGCGACTTTCCTGACCGAGTCTCCCTGTTGAAATTGTGGAATATCAGATGTATATCTAATTTTAAAAGCAAAGGGCTCCATATAAAAATTAAACAAAAGAGGGGAGAGAGGACAGCCCTGTCTCGTGCCTCTAAAAATGTTAAAGGGAGAAGATAAACTTTCATTTACCAGGACCTGTTCTTCATAGATTGGCCTAATTGCTCTGCAGAAATTATCTCCCAAGTTATATCTCCCACCTTATCAAATGCTTTTGAGGCATCTAATGTAACTATAGCTAAAGGGGTATCTAAAGTTGTTGCAAAATTGATAGCACCTATAAGCTCATGCGTGAGCTCGTGAAGATGTCTTCCCCTTACAAAACCTCTCCGATCTCCATGAATTACACTACTTGCAATTTTTGATAGTCTATTTGCTAAAAAATTTGTGAAAATTTTGTAATCAGAGTTTAAAAGAGAGATCGGTCTATACGACTCGCATATTGTTGGATCTTTTTCAGGTTTTAAAATAAGGGAGACTGTAGCCTCATTCCATGATTTAGGCAGTTTTTTTACCTGACCTAATATCTCATTCATCACCACTGTCAACAAGGGAGACACTTCCTCTATTAAGGATGTATACAGTTCTGTTGGTATACCGTCTGGACCTGCCGCTTTACCACTCTTGCTAGTTGAGATGGCGTTAACAACTTCCTTCTGTGTAATTTCTTGGTTGAGGCTATTTTGTTGATTACCCTTTATAGGCTTTACAGATTTCGAGAGCCAACCCTCTATCCCTTCATTTACTAATTTCTCATTTCCCTCCTTATATAGGTTGCCAAAGAATTCTTTAAAGGCCTTTAAGTTCATTGATATCATCAAATCTGGGGCTCCATCATATACATGTCCACCACTGGTTCTCAAACAAATTGCTAAGGTGGTTGCTGGCCCGCTTATGGAATTTTTTTATGAGATACTGTTCTCAGGGCAGTTTTTAGATATATGGAAAAAGGCCTCCATTATACCACTGATAAAGAAACCTTCCATGGACCCAATGAAGAAGGAAATCTATAGGCCTATATCCTGTTTACCTTTCCCAGCTAAAATTCTTGAGAAAGCATTGAATGAGCATGTCCTAGCATTCCTGGATGCTAACTCTTTGCTCTACCCCTCACAGTATGGCTTTAGAGCAAACAACTGTAGGGAGTCGGCCCTGGTAGCAGCCTCAGAGGAAGTTAGAATGGTTAGAATGTTAGTTGACAAGGGTGGAAAAGTGCCACGGATCTTATTAGGTATCTCTTCTGCTTTTGACACGGTCCACCATTCACTCCTCGTAAAACGTCTCCATCAGCTTGGGTTTAGAAACTCAGCTTTGACTTTACTAAGCTCATTCTTGAGCAATTGACAGCAACGAATGAAGATTGGGGATGTGAGTTCAACTGCCTTCTCTGTGCCCTGTGGTGTTCCTCAGGGGTCCCACGCTGTATAATGAATATGTTAGCCCTGTTACTAAGCTCATTCAAAGTCAAGGACTAGCTGTGTTATCCTACGCCAATGATACACAGATAGTGGTTTCCATCTCATCGGACGCGGATAAAGAGGCTAGAAATTTCACAACTGTATGTCCCAAGTGGCATTGTGGATACATATTAATTGTCTGAAATTGAAAACAGACAACACGGAAGTGCTGCTTTTTGGAAAGGAAACCTCTTTCTAGAACGACTCATGGTGGCCACTTAGCTGAGGCACGTAACCTAGCCCGGTCCAGAAAGTTAAAAATTAGGAGTTATATTCGATACTGGGCTATCATTTTCCAAACAAATAAATTCTATTACCTCGTTTGCTTTTTTGGTGCTGATGATTCTAAAAAAAGAATTCTATTTATCCCTATGACCTTCAGAAGACAGTTATATCAGCTCTTATTTTCTCTAAACTGGATTACTATAATGCCTGGTATCTGGGTGCTCAAAAGTGAGTTATACGGAAGCTGCAGGCTTTACAAAATGCAGCAGCAAGAGTACTTTTAAAAATTCTTAATTTTAGCTCTGTGTCTGAATCACTACAAAATCTGCACTGGCTCCCAGTGTGGAAAAGGATTATCTTCAAGGCCATGTGCGTGGTTCACAAGGCCCTTTATCTGACTGGGCCAAAGTACCTACAAGAGCGTTTCTCCTGGTATATGCCAAGTAGTAACCTTAGATCCAGCTCTTTACACTTTGTTAACACTTTCAGAGTTAACAAAGCTAGATGGGGGTAGGGCTTTCTCCATATGTGCAGGCAAATGGTGGGCCCTACTCCCTCTCTCGCTGCAAGGCCAAGCATCCCTGATGCAATTTAGGAAGCAGCTGAAAACTTGGCTGTTCCCAAAAGTAGTAGAATAGGCTGCTGTACATACCAGGCTTGGTCCTACTGACTTTATAGTGTTCTATTTTTCCGCCCTCTCTTTCTAGTATCTTGCTCTTTTTCTTTAGCGCTACAACACGCTCATGTATGTGCATACTTTATAAGATTATTTTCATTCATTTCATTCATGTGAGGCATGCTCTAAATAGGGCCTCATTTCCCTGAACTTGCCAATCATTATTTCTCCAGACAGATTTTGTGTATATGGTGTACTTCCAATAGTCACAACCCTGTAAAGACAGCTGGGAAATAAAGGAAGTACAATATATTGTTTTTTTGTTGGTGAGCATATTTTTCTTTGCAGGTGTAGGCTCAATCGTATAATAATAAGATGTTGTGTCTGAAATGTTAAACCCAGAAAAATAAGCAAACTTCTGTGCAAAAATGTGTGAACTACCTTTTGGTGGTGTCGAGCAATGTTCCCATTGATGAAAAGTGAAAACATCACGTGGCATACTTGTTTTGTGCAAGAAATGATGACCATTGTGTTGGTAAAAATCAGATGTATCATCATATAATTTGTTAGTGGAAAATGCAACAGATATTTCTAAATCAGACAGCATAGAATTTACAGTTTTGAAATCCCAATCATCAGAGAAAGTACTGGAGGTGATGATATCATTGAAAGAAATTTTGAGCAAATGTAGTATTTAAAAAAGTTCAGTAGGACCAAATACATCATATAAAACCCAATCCCAAACTATTTCTTCAGGAATGGGAAGTGCTGTAATGTGCACAAAGAACAGTCTCTTTGTTCACGATGAGATGATGTATGTGGTTTCAGTACCATGTTCACATGTGGTACTGTGGAGCGTTCTGGAAGATATTGTGTATTCTAGACCAGGAACAAGACAGACACTACACCTATCCAAAGGACTAGGAAAAGTAGACCAATTGCAATCCAGAGCTGTAGCCAGGGAGAAACATAGTAATACTTTTTCAGCCAAAGGTAGAGATCATATTTTTTTTCTTTGTGGGAAGCTGGCGGTGACTTAGGTTCACTCGGATCCAGAGAAAGTGTATAAAAATCGATGAAGTAGCCAGATGCTGTTTGATCTATCTTTGGCAGCTATGCATGTTTTGTAGAACTGGCAGATGACTCGTTGCAAGACATATTCCCATAGATATTGGTATTAGGCCGAATTGAGATTTGTGTTTCATTTGTGTTTTGTTGCTGTTCAATTTCTAGAGACAAAAGTTCCATTCCATTGTTGGTAACTTCATTTCTTCGTATAGTAGAATCTTCAAATGTTATTAGTCTTTCTGTCTGAACTTCCTGTCTGGTAGCGAGAGTAGATCGGCGTCTACCCAGGAGTCCACAGGGCCTGCTATTCAGTATCAGCTACATAGTTTGGTTTGATCAGATCAATGGAGACGAATCTCTTTTCTTTCTTGCCGCCAAGAGGTGGAAGAAGTGCTGTTCTTGTTCCTTCAACAGCCAGGACATATACAGGCGCTCTGTAAAATGGCCCAAATTCTTTTTGTCCACAATCTTTTCTCTGACCAGATCCCCAATCTTTGGGACCCAGACAGGTCTTGTGGGAACAGCTTTTACTTCCCCATTGGCAGTGCGTTTTACTTGGATGTTATTTTATAATGCCAGGAATTAATTGAGTTCCTGTAAAACAGCCAAATGATCATTGATGTCAAATGTTTTTTCATCTGCCACTGTGCTGCCACAATCTCGGTCAGGTATCCACATTCTTCTCCCAAACAGGACCTCATGTGAACTTCTTGGCATGGTATTAAGAGCCTTTTGGACCCCATATAGGTGATTGACCCAACTGCCACCCAAACCAAATACTCTTGCTCTTAAGGATTGCTTTAATGCCCGGTTTTTCCTCGCTACAATTGAATTTCCCTTGGGATGATATAAAGAGGAGTACCCCAAGACCACAACCAAACTTCCCATAACTTCTTTGTAAGCCAGAGAGGTAAGCTCAGGGCCATGGTCAGAATGTAATGTGACAATTGCATATGTCCCTATGAAGACTCTCAAATCTTTCTATAACAGTTAAACCGTCAGACAAGGCCCCTCGTGGCGGGATGCCTGGCTTTCACCTTGTGGATGCCCTGCTGGGTTATCTCACAGGGGAATACCAGGACGGGTTCCCTAAGCAAGCGCTTAGAGACCGGTTGGTGATTTGCGCTATATAAATATCTGTACATTTACATTTACATTTACAAGCGCTAGGGCCAAACCCACAGGAATCTAGAGAATTAATCCACTGCCACAAGATGTACTTGTAAGCCCTGTCAGATTGTAAGGGGCCGCAGTGTTCCAAATAGAAACATACAAGAGGTCTGTCTGATATCAGTAGATATGCCAGTGGCGGATGTGCTATGGTAGAACCCTTCTATTGTTGACAGATGTTTCACTTAAGGATAAAGCCCTTGGTCAGTGTAGTAAGACCTGGCCGCAAATAACGTTGTTTCAGTAGTGAAACCATTGCAGTAATGCCTGCCTGTGCTGAACCCAGACCCTCATGTGCAGCTAGGATTAAACCCAATCTGTGATCCATGTTTGGTATTACTCCATCCCGCACTCCTTGAAATTGAGCATACGGAATATTTTGTGCATCTAACTTGTTGGAGTACTTGAGTGGAAGACCTTTTGGCAATGCAAAGCTGTTATTACACATCGCGTTGACTGCTACCATTATCTGTCCGTGTATCCTCGAGCTAAAATCAGTGATTGCAGCAACAGCAGCAGTTCTCACTGTCACCTTGGTGGCTTCATCAGACAATGAATTCCCTTCAATGTGCACACCAACATGTTGATGACTCAGCATATGAATCATGTGAGCCCTCAGCAAGTCTTTCTTCAGCTCTGCCACTTGTTACCAGAGCAACCTGTGCTATATTGTACAACCTTTTGAGTCTCTAAAATGATTTGTATGCAATTGGTACATTTTCACCTTCATTGAAGGTGTGGTAAGTGTACCCCAATTGAGCCCCAATTGAGCCGCTATTACACAAATCACCGAATCACCAAATTTGTGGTATTTACACATGTGTAATTATGTGGAAGCTGTCAGCTTTTAGGGAACGTAGTATTTCCATGTGTTCCTGTGTCCAATGTGAAACTGAGAAATCAGGTCTAATTAAGTCGTAGAAAGGTTTTATTTTTTCTGCGTAACCCAAAATGTATGTCCTGCCAAAATTTAGGAATCCTAAAGTGGACTGTAAGTTTGTCAGAGTCTTTGGAGGTTGGAGGAACACGCATTTTTCTAAAAAAAAATAGCTGCTAGGCTTTTTCCTTCACTTGCTAGCTCATATCCCAAAAATTGGACATTGAAGTGGGCAATTTTTGATTTTAGAAAGTTAAATTTGTAGCCCTCATAAGCGAATCCCATAATTATGTTGTTCATCCTGTTCAAATGATCCAATAATTCATCATCTGTCAGTTAAATATCATCTACACAGGACATTGCCTCCTCATCAAAATTTTGAAGTAACTCTTTCTAGGAATTCTATCAAATGTCTGCTTTCAGGCGCTATATTTTGGCAAAAGAATCCATTTGAGATGTCTAGTGTTGTTTTGTATTTCTTCCACACAATTTTATTTATGAGTGCGGCACTGTGTGCATTCTGTACTGCAAATGTTTTTGTGCATGTGTTTAAATGCCTGTAGTCCAAAGCTAGACAGTATGAATTGTCGGGTTGCATTATGGTAAACAAAGAAATATTCATGGAAGAGGTGCAATTTTCAATCACATATTGATATTCAAGTTGATCTTAGATCTCCCTAACTTGTTTTTTTTGCATCATGTTTTATTGGGTACTCCCTCTGTGGAGTTGGGGTAGCTTTTATTGGGATTTCATGGTGATTTGACTCAGCATCCCACCCTACAGGATTGTGGTATAATGCGGGAGCTAGTGAAACTGCCCACTTCTGCCCGTATGCATGTTTTAGTGATTCTGGAATGAGGTCAGAGAAAGCTGGTAAAATTACAGTTTCTCCTTTTGGGACATGTTCGAAATGGGGGTCTCTAGCTGGCAGAGGTAGGTACCTTTGTCCAAGTAAGGACCCTTCTTCGTAGTCAGGGTAAGGGGTATACCACTTCTACAATAACCCCTGCTCAACTTGGCAGCTGGGCACAATCAGTCAGGCTTATCTTAGAGGCAGTGTGTAAAGCATTTGCACATAACCAACAGTAATATAATGAAAACATTACAAACGGACGCCACACCAGTTTTAGAAAAATATCCAATATTTTATATATTTTATATACTTAAAACAAGACCAAATCAATAAAAATCCACAATACAGTACTTAGAAATCTTCAGTTATCAAAAGAAACTTGAAATATAGTTTAGTATAGTATAGGTTGCGGTGCGGGATGAAGACGGTGCGTTGTGTAACTTCCAAGCAGTGCCCTTGAAGCACGGTGCAAGCAGTAGCGCCGCTGTCTGCATGGAGCAGCGTCATCGGGGATACCAAAGTGACGGCGTGAAGTGAGACGGTATGGAGTGCGGTGCCCACAGGTCATGGTGCAAGCAGCGGCTCGGTGGTGGCATCAGAAGGTGTCATCAGTGAGACCAGGGTTGCGGTGCTGCATTGCGGCGGCACCCTCTGCAGTGCCTTTAGGACACAGAGTCTGCAGCGGCATCGTAGATGGCGTTGGGTTGCTTTTTCTTCTGTTGCAGCACAAAACACATTTCTGGTGGCAGAAGTACTTGAAGTCTTTGCTGTTACTGAGACTTCTTGAACAGGGAAAAAGCTCTACCTCAAGCCCTTGGAGAAACTCACAAAAAGGAAGTTGCCGAAAGTTCAGTCCAGTACTTTCACTGCCCAAGACAGAAACAACCACTGTAGGCCAGCACAGCAAAGCACACAGCAAAATGGTAGTCCATCCTCACAGCTTCTTCAGCTCTTCTTATTGGCACTCTTCTTGGTTGCAAAAGAGTTCTAAAGTATAGGGGTTTGGGCCCCATTTTTTATAGACCAAAATCCTCTGTTCTCTGGGGGCAGCGATTGTCTATGCCCAACCAGACCAGTTCTGTCCTCTCTGGTGCAGCTTTCTGTCAGAGGCAGACCAGGCCCATTCAGGTGAAAGGAAATCTCCTCCACCTACTCTAAATGCAGTCCAGGTCTATTCAGCCCATTCCTGACCCATCTAGGCTCTCTAGAGCAACTGCTCCTCCCCAGCCCCTGCCATCCCAAAGCCGGAGAGTCAATCCACAAACCCAGCAGAGGCGCAATGGATGGTTAAGAACGAAAATACCTACTTTCTGAAAGTAGTATTTTCAAACACAGAATGTAAAAATCTACTTTACTAAAAGATGCATTTTAAGATCCTGAATCCAGGCATACTAAACTTTAATTTCCTACCTTGTTCCCAGGGGTAGTTATGTTTATAAGCTGTTATAAACAAGCACCCCATTCTGTCCTATTGGGACAGGTAGCCTTGTAATAGTGAAAAACGAAATTGGCAGTAATTCACTATCAGGACATGCCACAAACACCAGGGCATGCCCTACATTTCACATGCACTGCTCTCTGCCCACATGTTTACCTTTAGCCAACATTAGGGGTGACTGATACGTAAGAAAAGGGAAGGTTAGGGCCTGGCAAGTAGGTACACTTGCCAAGTCGACATGGCAGTACCAGCCAGCACACTCTCTGCAATGGACGACCAGAGTTACATTTACAGGCTGCTTGTGTGGGTGGCACAACCAGTGGTGCAAGCCCACTAGCAGCATTTTATTAACAGTCCCTGGGCACACACGGTGCACTGTATTAGGAACTGACTAGTAAATCAAAGCAGCCAATCATGGAAACACCAATCCATAATAACAATTTACAGCAGGAGCACTTGCACTTTAACACTGAACAGCAGTAAGAACGTGAGCAAAGAAACTAAACCAGCAAAAACAGAGTCAAAACCAGGAGGTCATAAAGCAAAAAGTCAGGGGAAACATTCCAAAAGGTGCAAAGTCTAACAGGCAGCTCATTACAAACTCAGGTGGCCAATCCTTTTCAGCCAAAAGGGTATTGTATCTAAACGTTTGGTTCTCCCAAAAGAGACTTTTCACTTTCCTCAGTATGTCCCCCTCCATATGGAGTGTTGCTTCATGTTACTGATGTGGGGCACTTATCCTTCTATAAGGTGTTTCCACCGTAATATGTTCATTCAATGCTGCTGTCGCCAGAAATTCCATCAGGCTCTGATGAGCTATTGTTACTTCTGCTGCACTGTCTAAAATCGTCAAAGCCCATTCCCTGTTCAGAATTTGAGTCCTTAGCAGCATGGGTATTTCTTATTTGAAGGCCAGCTACTTTCTTCGTTTAAATTGAGGTTTATTTTTAAGGTTTATCTTCTTTTTTGATATTGTAATCTGAAGTGTATTGTGTATTTCGTGGTTTTGCCCACTCTTCTGATTTGTGTTCTGACCGCCTTTCCCTCTGGGAGTTTTTTGATAAATCCTGAAAAGAACAAGAGGAACGTGTATCAGTACCCTGATATATGTCCGTTTTTTTTTATATAGTCATGATTTCTAAGGTTATATTTCCTCTCACGGGGCTCGTGTTGCGGAGACCCACCCCTTGATTGATTCTGCTTATTTTTTGATTGTTTATTATCCCATTTCTTTTTAAAAGATTTAGGTGCTTGTTTGGATTATCCTTTTCTGGATTACCCATCAATTGTGGTTTCACAGGTCTAGCTCCCAAATTATCTCCACCCAGTGAAGCATAGATCTCTTTGATAGTTTTAGGCATTCCCTCAGGCGTTGGCATATAGCCACCACTGCTGCCTCCCTTTTTATATTTGCTGACATAATTGTAGATACCTGGGTAAAATTGCCAACCAATTTCAATCTGAAATCCAGGACAGGTTCTGCCCCAATTTCATTCTGTATTTCTGTTAATACTTCTGGTATAACTGCTATTTAGGGGCTACCATGAGTCCAGGTATAGATGGCAGTAAAGACTGTACCCCAAGTGGTATAATGCTCTATCTGGGGAGCTAGCCCCATTGGCAAGCAAATCGACAATATTCTATGTTTTTCTTGCTGGCCTGTGTGTGGAAACACTGCCTCAAGCTGTGCTATTTTCTGTGCTATCCACAATGGCATTTGTTCACGTTTAGCGGGCATTCTCCCCATAATCGTGTTCAGCATTTGTGGGGTGGTTTTTATCACAGTCCCTTGTAGTTGACCTGCTGGAGTGACCCTTGTATGGTGAAATGTTAGTGTTCTCATAACAAACGGTGTAAGATTTCTGTATAGTTTTATTTTTTCTTTGCGAAGTGGATGTAAGTCTGCTATTGGCAATGTGTCAATCTCTGGATGTGGTGTGTAAGCCGCTAGGACCAGCCAAGCCACTTCATCTCTACTAAGCAGACAGAGTCTCACTTTATCTGTGGTATGGGGGAGGGTCACTTTAAAACAATTTATATGCTCTCTGTATGAGAGCAGAACTTCTATGTCCTCATATGCTGAGTATTCTTCCGGTGGATCTTACGGAGTGGAATAATTAAATATTTGTGTTTGTATCTACAGGTGGAAATTTAACCCAGGAATAGGGCACCTCTGTTCTGTATACCTCCTGTGCCTCAATTACGAAGGCAACATCGCACCTAATAATGACAGGCCAAATCCCGCTAATTTTAATGTAAGGGCATTTCTGCAATTTTCTGATATGTTCAGAGCTCCTTCAAGCTCACCTACCTCCACTCCTGCACTACTCATACTGGCATTTCCAGTTTTTAACGGTTAAATAAGAACCAAACCAAGTTGGTGGTTCCATGTCATGTAGTTCCTATAAAACCAAATAGGATCTGCACATTTAGACAACTTAAACTAAGGAATTGGTGTCTAGAGTGATTCGGGACACCCCCACAGGATATGTTAATCTGTAGAACAGTTAGCTCACATTGCCACCATTAGCCCGCCAAACTTACCAGGAAATAAATAGTTTCTGGCATTTATCGAGCAAGACAACCCTGACCTCCAGGGAGGGTGAAAACAGTACTGTACTTTTTGGTCAGTCACTCGTGCTCATTCAGTCTCAGGGAGATATACAGAATAAACAGTGGGGACATTTTCAATAAGTATTTATTGAGCCAGCATCAATCTAGTATAAAATATGTGTGCTGCAACAACCACTAGACATAAACAGATGTATAGGGGTATAAGCACCAACAGAGTAAAGAAAAGGTAGAATTCTACCATGGTGCTAGAACAATGAATATATGCAGGCATATAGATACATAGCAATAACCATGAGTACTCCTAAGATGCAAATCCTAACTAGGGATCACTGACAGAATATCGACAACACTAATATCGACCTACAGAAATATCTTGACATAAATATTGTTGTCAAAAATATCGACCTCCAATCTTTATAATGGTAAGTACAAAAATATCGAGAAAAACAATATTGTTGTTAAAAATATCAAAATACAAAATATAGTTTTTTTTATATGAATAACAAATAATGAAAAATAAATTAAGAAATACATTTAATTTAAATTTGTTTAGATTTATTTGTAAATTTTAACAATTATAAGTGATACATGTAATTTAAAAATAAATTAAACATGAATACATGAAATGTAAAATATGTATATTTATTTAAAAATAATTAATAAATAATAATTTTTATCAATTATAAAATGTTAGAAATATATAAAAAAAAAAAATATATATATATATATATATAGATGTATATATATATATATATACACACACAATGGATCATTTGAAAAGTGGCTGTTACAGTTTGCAGTGTAAAGGCATTTGAAAATGACATTTAGTCGAAACGCATAATGACAGCTTTGCGGAATTAAAGGTTTTATTCCTGGTCCCCTGTTGTGTCCCTTTGGTTTCCTTGGAGTGGTGAGAAGCCTTTTCATGGGTATTATGCACACCGGCCCTGGGCGTGCTGGAGGGACACACTTCGTTTGAGGCAAGAGCATCAAGGGTACAGGCTGTGCTTGAGTACAGTCATCGAGGCTTTCAACCAAGGTACTGGTTTGCTGTGGCCCACATATCCAGGAACTGCGGAGTTTCACTGCAAACTGCAGTCCGTGACTGCACGGAGGTTTAAGCTCATTTCAGTTTAGTCCCCGATCCCGCAACATCTTGGAGTCATGCGGAGAGACGTCGATGGGGGACGAGGAGAGAAACTTTGGACTGCAGGGACACTGAGCTATTCTATAACTGCACCACACACGCTTGTTCACCGATCACCAGCACTCACCACAAGTTTTCACAAGGCAATAGAAACGCTTACCTGATGGCCGGGATGGTGCCTTCTTCGAGCTGTGGTCTGCCGATGGAGACTACGAGAGGGCGTTCTAACAACTAATTGCCTTTGCTGGACTTCCACCAATGGAAGCCAAATGGATCATTTGAAAAGTGGCGGTGATAGTTTGCAGTGTAAAGGCATTTGAAAAAGACATTTAGTCGAAACGCGTCATGACTGCTGTGCGGAATTAAAGGTTTTCTTCCTGGTCCCCTTTTGTGTCCCTTCGGTTTCTTTGGAGTGATGAGAAAACTTTTCGTGGATATTATGCACGCCGCCCTGGGCATGCTCGAGGGACCCTTCTTGTTTGTGGCCAGAGCATCAAGGGTACGGGCTGTGCTTCAGTGCAGTCATCGAGGCTTTCAACCAAGTTATTGGTTTACTATTCCCACTCCAGTGAGTGCAACAGTAGGAAAAGTGTTGGATAGCAGAGGTGATAAAATTATTATTCCCACTTCAGAGAGTGCAACAGTAGGGAAAGTGTTGGATAAGGGAGGGGTAAGAATTACTATTCCTGCAGAACAAAAATCAATTTTAAAAACAAACAAAATAATAATTAAATACAAAACATAATAAAAAAACAAAAAGCAATACATATATAAAAATGTCAAAATTAACAAAACATAAACAATATTATAATGTAGCAAAAATTTTAAATTGACATAAAAACATTTTAAAAATGTAGCAAACTTTTTACAAACAAATAAATATTTTGTAATGGAAATTAATTTTTATACAAAAAAACCAACATATTACATACATTTAATATTTATTTTCCTACCCTAAAACAACACACAATTTACATCAGACATCTACATTTTAAAAGTAAAAAGTGTACCTCCATAAAACACAATTAATTATCAATTAAATAAATATATATATTAAAAAAACACATTTAAAAATTTAAACATTATTGTACTAACCAAATGTTAAAGCTATTGAACCAAATAAAATAAAAACTAAACAATTACCAAAAATATTTATCAACTAATTAATGAATATTAATGATCAAGTAATAATTAATTAATTTAAACTAAATTACTTTGCACCCTCTACCCCAATAAACACCCAAAAACACAACTAAAATATTTACACAATTTAAATGGTAGAAAGTAAATTTTTTAAATTAATACAATAATTCAAATTAACAACATATAGGGGTCGATTCCGATCCTGTACTTTTTTTTTCCCGTACGACTCATATCCGTATTTTTTTCCGTACGAATCGTGCAAGTCACGTCCGACCCGTGAAGTACGATCTGTACGGGAAAAAGTACATACGGATCGACCCGATCCATACGAATCGTAACAGGAAAATTAGTACGAGACGGACCCGGACACTTCTCCGTACAAATCGTAAAAATGAAGTCCGACCGTACTAGTACGATCCGGACCGGCGTTACAATTTGCGATTTGTGCGGAAAACGTCCCGTACACGTGGAATGACTTTGCTTGCTATGAAGCAAAGGTTGTGTGCACCGTACCCCCAGCGCGAATGTATGGTGCGTACCCCCAACGCGTAGGTACGCACCGTACCCCCAGTGCGAATCTACGGTGCGTACCCCTCGCGCGTAGGTACGCACCGTACCCCCAGCACGTAGGTACGCACCTTACCCCCCGTGCGAATGTACGGTGCGTACCCCCAGCGCGTAGGTACGCACCGTACCCCCAGCGTGTAGGTACGCACCGTACCCCCCGCGCGTAGGTACGCACCGTACCCCCAGTGCATAGGTACGCACCGTACTCCCAGTGCGAATGGACGGTGTGTACCCCCATCACGTATGTACGGTGCGTACCCCCAGCGCATATGTACGCACCATACCCCCATTGCACATGTACAGTGCGTACCCCCAACATCGCGAATGTACGGCGGATGTTGCGGGTACGCGATGTTGCGGGTACGTACCGTACATACGCGATGGCGGTCTACGCACCCGCACCGTACAGAAGCAATGGGGTGTTCGCACCGTACATAGCGATGTCCGTGTACGCACCTCACATCCACTAGCATGGGGGGGTGTGGCTGTACGACTCGTACCCCTGTATCGTACTGAACCACGGACACTGTAAAACAGCACAAGGAGGGCCTATTCAACTCGCACAACACCACAAAACATGTCTACACTGCACAAAAAATGAAAAGGACTGACCTGGACACATCCAAACAGGCAAACAGAGGGGCAACCTCACAACCACCCCTTATAACACACCCACCAAAAATTCAAACTGAGCCCCACCCACAAATGGACCAATAAAAAGGGACCACACACACAAACCATGAGCCTTTGCAACAGACTCACTACTGCTACAGAGCACACACAAACCACTGCACCATCCACCTTAACATATACACCTTCACACACACCCCTTCACACATACCCCCTCTCCACATTCACACACACACCGTCACATTCAGACCCACACACACACAACCATCCACACCCTCACCCCGCACCATGCCCACCGACAAGAATCCAAAGTTCACAAGGGAGGAGCTGGACATCCTTGTCAACGAAATCATCAGAGTTGAGCCACAGCTGTTTGGAACATTGCTCAGACAGACGAGCATAGCTGAAAAATCACACCTGTGGTAGAGGATCGTCGAGAGGGTGAATGCTGTTGCACCCATCAGAAGGACCAGGAATGAATGCCAAGCCAGGTGGTACGATCTGCGAAGGGCGGTCAAGAGAAAAATGAATGAAAAGTACGCCGAGACCAACATCACTGGAGGTGGTGCGCCCCGCAGACCAGTACATTACCATCCCTGGGAGGAGAAGGTGATGGCCATGCTTCCGCCGGTGGGAGTACATGGACTCCAAGGACCTCCAGAGCCTGGTGAGTACACAAACAACTTACGTAACATGGGAGTAATGGCATCCACACCCTAACTACACAAAATGCACGCAACTACCCCCAAGCCCTCACCCGCCAGAACTACAGTCACAAACAACGTGAATGCCAATAACATGTGTATGCCCCATTGAGAAAACAAGGCCATGCTATGTCCCATGCTACACGAAGCACGAACCCAAGAATGGATGTCCGGTATGCTGGGAGGGTGGGTGCACCAAAACGCATGTTTGAATTCCAAATCAGACACAATTTCCCTCATCCCATATGGCCCAGCTACATACCCATGCACCATGCACAATGCCCAGGGATTGGGAAAGTACTGACAAGAGAGCTCACACTTGGCCCTGGTGTAGGCAGCACAAGGCCCTCCTGTGACCAGTGCAAACACAAACACCAACACAACAAGGTCAGATATCTAGGACAGGAACTCACACTCACTGTCATGGCAGCATGCTCCATGGCGGGACAGCTACATCACCTGGGAGCCCCATTGCCAAATCACACTACACCCACCAGCAGGCCCTGTCACACACACCCCTTACACAAGCAGACACCACCAGGACAGGCAATGGATTTACCCACTGCCACAATGGACATGTAACACAACAACACCAATACATAGCCGAAGAATCACCCAAGCCACAAATGGACATGTCAAAGACTCAGGAGAACATATCAATCTGTCCTCCGCAACATACACATACACAAGTGAACATTGAGGAGAATGCTAGGCACATACAACTACCTGGAGGAACAGTGCCAACTTGAATGTGAATGAAACATGCATGTTGCATGAAACAGCATTAACATTGTCTCTCTCTCACACACAGGGCAACGTGATAAACATCCCCCCAACAATGGGGGGGGAAGAATCACAGTCACAGGCTCGGGAGGAACCGGATCCCACCAGCAGCGACGCCTCTCAACACTCCGCGGATGACCCCAACCGACCTGGACCCTCTGGTGTCCAAGCCCCTGCAGCACCTGGTTCAGGAACATCTGTGCCAACCACCACCCCCATTCCTGCCACATCACAGGAGACACCCAGGAGCCCTGCCCGCAGTGAACAGAGCCAGTCTGACCAGGAGGGACAAGGTGCGGCGGGCACCCAGGAGGAGGCAGATAACACCGCCACTGCCATCCCTCTGGGGTTCCGTCGACCCGATGTGCCCACAACGGCAGGCATGGCTCGTGTGGGCAGGGGTGGTGGGAGAGGAGGCAGGCGGAGGCGAGAACCTGACCAGCCAGCTGAAGGAACCGGTGTGACACCAGGGAGATCAGCCAGGTAGTGGTGACCCTCACAGAGATAAAAAACCAGCAGGCCGAGCAACATGCCAGTCAACATCAACACTAAGGACGGATGGAGGCAAGACTGGCTGAGCTCCTGGCGGTGCAAAGGGACATAAGCCACTCACTCCATCGGATCGCCGACAACATGGGCAACCCTCCCTGTGACACCAGGTGCAGACCAGCACAAGCCACAGGGAGGGAGGATGAGGAGGATTCATCCGACGGAGCGTCCCAAACATCGTCAAGGCCTGCATCTAAGGGTCCCAGAGGAAGGTTGGTCGTCCACGGAAAAGACCGTGAGAGGCAGTGGGCCATCCACATCTCCCAGGTCACCTGGCCTGGCACCTGGCCTTCATGTACGACAGCATCACCTCATTGATTGACATCATCTGCCACACGGACTTGCTGGTCACAGTCTGACCAATGATGCCAAACACTGTGGGCTGGACTCTGATGACTTCAAATGGCAAGGATCCCATCTCCCCCAGTGAACTTTGGATTCTATGGTCCCTGCATTTCCCCATTTTCTGCGCACAAATCACGCCCCAGAGCTCGAAATTAAAAAACTTAATAATTGAAATTTGCAGTCATTTAGCATGAGTCCACAACATACGTGGGGGATATGTCAAAGTATGCCTGAGTGTGGAACTAACTCCAGCCATCCATACACTAGGATCTGAGTCCGGTCGAGGACACAAATGGCTCACAATGTATCACAAAATACAGACATGGAGCCCAACACTCACCTGTGATGGCCTCAAGCTGCTGAGGGGGGGCTTGCTATATTGCTCTGACAGACCAATTTGGAAGAGTTACATGAAGGTGTAGAGGGCATGGGTCATGTTGATGTGCCTGGGGAGGGAGTACCAGGTCTGTTTGGCGAGGTGGGAGAACTATCTCCTGCATGCAGATGTTATGTGGATGTGATGAATGGTGGCCAGGGCAAGGTGGGCTGCATGGAGTAGGGCCAACAGGGTGTTTGAATGACACACGTCCAAGGTGGGTTCGGGTCTGGGGTTGTGGACTGCCTCCTGAGTGTGGTTGATGAGTCTGAAGGTGATCCTGCAGCACACAGTGAGCCATTGTACCTCTCTCAGGTGGACGGTGATGTGGCTGGGGCGGGGGATGTTGCAGATGAGGTGTGCGGATGCACCGTGGATGTGGATAATTTCTCCTGCGTGTTTGGTGTTGTCCTCTGTAGAGGCCGGTGCTGTATTTGAGCTGGCTGGTGTCCTGGACCAGGGAACGGTCTGTCTTGCCTTGGAGTGGATCTATCTGAGGGTCATCAGCAGCATGTGGAGGGTGTTGCAGCATGAGGTACAGATGTTGGTGAGTTGCATGTTAATTGTGAGAGATGGGTCCATGATGAACACCAGCTTGCCTGCGTGGCCACTGGGTGCTGGTGCACATGGTGTAGAATGCCGTTGAGAGGTCAAGGGTGGTGGCCTCACTATTGTTGAGCAGGGCAAAGTAGTCGTTGGTGGTGGCAATGATGACGGTTGCAGTGGTGTGATTACTGTGTAAAACGGTTTGGTGCCGGTTGGCTGGAGCTGGTTGCATGTAGGACATTGGTAAGTTTCTTGTTGAGTGTCTTCCTGGTGACATTTGCTGGGTAGGGAAGTAGGGTGATGTACCAGGAGATCCTGCGGTACTGCCGTCCATTGTTTAAGAAGGGCCTGGGGCTCTGCATGCCTCCTGCAGCCATGGAATGTGGCTAACTCAAAGGAGACATTCATGACGCGCAGGACGTGGGCTTCAAGGATGGCGAATGATGTGGTTGAGATGTTGTGTGGGAAGGGGCCTGATGGAGAGCCAGAGTGGATGGTGCAAATGATTCCGGTTGTGTACTTGCTGCTGACGGGAGTCCATGACCTGAGGGGGGTTTGTCCAGCGGATAATAGTGCTGTCTTCCTCTGTGTGCCAAGGACATGAGCTTGTAGTGGTGCAAAGTTACAAGGGATGGGATCTGCCTTGCAAGGGTGGGGTGTCTTGGATGGAGATCTGCTGTCAGTTCACTCATAATGCTGATGAGCTCCTTGATGTCATGTGTTTGGGTGTCTCGGCACTATCTGAAGGATCTCCATCTGTCCCTGCTGATGATATGGTGATGGCTGTGTGTGGTGTTTTCCAGGGCTGTAAGGAAAATGATGGCTCTTTGTGTTGCAAGGTTTGCACAAGAGTCCGCCTAGGTCTGTAGGAGTCCAGTAGGTCTGCCTTGTCCCAGGTGCCTTAACTGTTGTTGTGCTTCACAGGAAAGTCCGTCAATGTGGCAAGATTGTTTGATCAGTTGCTGATCCAGTGTGTGAGTTTGCAGGGTGTGGCAGTGGTGTTGTTTTGAGTGTCCCACACAGCTTGCCTGTGGCGACTTACATCAAGCATCTTTGAGGGATCGGTAGCGGGGTGTGTGGCACTGTGTTGCTTGTTGGAGACGTGGATTCAAATGTTGATGGACAAATGATGGATGGTGGTGTGTGTCCCGTCCAGCAAGAAGTGACTGGCCCCTAGCTACATGTAGCCTGTGGAGGTGAGGGCCTGCATGCAGATGTACGTGTTGATGGCTTAGCGGAATTGTGGATGTAGGCCTGCAGATCTGTAGATGAGTGTTACTCCGAGGGTTGCTAGGGAGTTGCTGCGAACCCGGACTTGTGACTCTGAGGGTGTACTTGTGAATAATTAGCAATTCAGCCCCCGGCATTGGTGTTGGCGTCCCTGCGGGTGATCTTGGATCCGTCTGAGACGGCAATGAAGACGTCATGTGCTGAGGTTGCTTTTGTCCAGGTTACTGTCAAGAAGGTGATGTGTGGGGCTGTAGTGTTGAGGAGGTAACAGAGTCCAATGGCGTGCTGGTGGATGGAGCGGGTGTGGAGTAGGAGGCACATAACCTGGTTGTACTGACAGGGTCTGGTAGGCTGGGCAGCGCTGTGTAGGCAGTTGGAGTAGAACACTCAGCATGCGAAGGTGTTGTGTGTGTGCTTAGGGGTTGCCTAATGGCAGGAGGATGATTGTCACGAGGACATTGCTTGGAGAGTGGCTGCAGCATGAGCCTATTGTGTGACATGGGTCATGCAAAGACTAGAGGGTCGTGCACTGTGCATGTTGCAGGCGCAGACGGTCCGGCCTTTGGCACGCCGCTGGGGCTACAGTGGCACAGAAAAGCTGCTGGCTGCATTTCAAATGGATGGAGAGGGAAGGGCTGAGCATTTTTGAGGCGTGGGGGTTGCAGAATCAGGGCACTCCGCAGGTGAGGCAGCAGAAGGCGGAAGGGGTTAGAAATCATGGACAAATCAACACACAAAGACAAGGATGTCTGCAAGGCACAGTGCAACAGGTGTATGTCAAGGAAGGAGTGTCAGCTCACTCATGGGTCACTCCCAGAAAGTGTATGATCAATCACCATAAATTACAGCCACTGTGTCAGGCAACAAAATGCGGAGATGTGCAAAGGAGACACACCATCAGCAGGAATTCACGTCCCGTTGTGGGCAGCAAACTGCACAAACACATACACAACCAGTTACTTCATGCACAATAGAGACCATTAGCCATGAAGCACTGCATGCATGTTGCCAAAGTACACATACACTCATATGCTCAATCTTTGTCAATTCTGCCATAGATGACGCATGCAAACTGGTAAGAGATCTGCAGTGACCGAGATGAGGCAGTTTGGATTGTGCTGAACACCTTTATTCCACATACACACACAAAGGGATATGCATCCATATTAACAGACGCACAGGTCAGTTGACAGAACATGTGGGACATACGCTGGACCCCCCCTTCACAACACGGATGATGTCAATCCCAATGAACTGGCACACAAGGTAAGAGGATGAGCAAAAGACATCCTGCTGCACACGGAGAGGCTGCAATTCCCCATAGAGCCTGTTGTTGTGATGTCCCACACTATGTCCACCCATAGCATCTGCAATGTTTCAGAGCCAAGGTACACACACATTGATGCCTTCATCAGATGCCATATTCTACTACAGATGACTGTCAAGAAGGCTGACTATCATGTCATGGGAGTGATGCTACATGTGATATGCTCCATGGTGAGAAGACATGTATGCATGGTACCACAACATGCACAGAAGCAGTCACCACACATTCCCAACCTGTACCACCACCAAAAAGCTTTGCTGCAATACTTACCCAAAGTGACATTTCCACATGTCCGTGCATCGAACACTGATTCAACACACGTTGCAATACACACGAGGAATAGCAGGAGGACAACGATGACACGACCAGACAACAGGTGCAAAATACCTGGGAATGACAGACACACGAGAAGTCACCTAAAAAAATTCTCTACGCACACATGGAAGTGTACTAAACATGAACAATGTTGGACACATGTAAATTGCCAATCAAGTCTCTCCGCAAAACTGTGTTGCATGACATCATCACTCGAGTGACACATCAGAACACACATCCAAGTCCTCATCATCATCATAAATACTTTATTTCGGTTCTTTTATAAACCATAAAAGTACATATAGAATATAAAATACATGTTACACATATAAACACATTTCAAGTAAAGTGCCAAATTGTTAAGTAGTTGGACATTTTATCCTCAAAATACAACATTACTGGAAAATAAAAACATAAGATAGTGCAAAATACGCTGTGAATCATTACTGGTCCATACCAATTCTCAGTTTGACAGTTAATTTTAAAAATTCCTTCATTTGGAGGATACAATCACTATGCAAGAGTTGTAAATACATTAGTGCCGGTCTGATTTGAATAAAACCAAGTTTTTTTTAAAGGGTCACCAGATAGCGCTTGCGGGGGAACTCATAGAACTTACATAAAAATATAAAATGCAGCATATCCTGTGGAGACTTTCCGTCGCAGCCGCAGGGTGCTGCCAATTTATTAAAAATATCTGTTTTTGGTCTAATCAGCAGGTGATGAAAAACGTTTAGCCTAAACCTTGTCAGCGAAAATGTTTCATGGGTGGTCAATGAGCCAGTCAGGTACGGTTCTATTGATTCACAAGTTTTCAGCATGACAAATTTCCTCACGCTATGTTTCTGGAGCTCCACCCCTTCCCTACGGGACCTCCTGGCCATAAGGAAGGCCCGTTTGATGAACTCCAGGTCCCCTTGTACAATTTTACTCGGATGTTCAAACAACTAGTCTGCCGAGCCTGGAAAAATTTAATTTCAAATATTTAATCCACGGGGTACTCATTACCTTATCACGGCCCAAAAAATCCCTCAAGATCAGATGTGTTAATGGTATATCCTGGTTTAACCATAATTTAAGCCAACAGGTCAAAGGACGTAGGGAGAACAAATCACTTAAGTATTGCGCCCCTAACTCTTAATGCACTGCAAAGTTAGAGGTCCCTGTAGGTACACATAAAAGACGCTTCAAAAAAGAGTTATCGGCAATCTGCAGATGCTCACCGTCAACATAACCCCAAATTTTGCTCCCATAAATTGCAGTTGCCACTGACTTTGCATTATACAATTTAAGCATGGCACAGATGGGTTTTTTCCCAATTTTGGCAGCAAAGTTAAAAATTGAGGCATTAACCCTTACAAATTTTCCTTTCTTTTTTGCAAGATGAGGGGCCCAGTTAAGTTTAGTATCAAAGAGAACCCCAAGATAGGAGAAAGTTTTTGTTAACGGAATTATAGCTTCATCAATTTTAAATGTGAAAGTCCTCCTTGGTTGCTGTCCTACTTGCATGACAAATGATGTAGTATTATTAACCAAGAGATCTCTATCTGTCATAAATAATTTAAAAGCGTCTCGGAGAGATTGAAGGCCCTTCTCCGTTCTCGAGATTAGAACCGCATCATCTGCATACAGTAAAATAGGAATTCCCGCCTGCCGACTCTAGGATAGTCAGCCTGAACATTCTGTAAAACGCTATCTAGCTCGTTGATATAAAAATTAAAAAGAAAGGGGGCCAAAATACATCCCTGGCGTACAGCTTTTCTGATTTTAAAATCATTAGATACAAACTGTTCTTGGGAATATCTCACATTAGCTCTGGTGTTGTTGTGTAAGTCAGTCAAAAAATCAACCACACCACTATCC
Source organism: Triturus cristatus (assembly GCF_964204655.1). Taxonomy (NCBI): domain Eukaryota; kingdom Metazoa; phylum Chordata; class Amphibia; order Caudata; family Salamandridae; genus Triturus; species Triturus cristatus. The sequence goes on along the minus strand of NC_140581.1, from coordinate 72,689,333 downwards.
ACCCCCTTCTCCCTCATGGACTGCCACAGCTTTCCCCTGTTTACACAGTCAAAAGCTGAGGACAGATCCATGAAGGCGAGGTGGATGGTGCCCTTCTGTACTATAGTATACTTACTTAGTATTAGAAAAAGGTTAAGACACTGAGTTATTGTGGAACGGCCTCTACAGAATCCATACTGTGAAATGGACATAATATTATTCCCCTCTGCCCAATCAGAAAGTCGCTGCAATAAAATACTGCCTACAATTTTGACCATAGAATCTATTAATGAGATAGGTCTGTAACAATGTGGACTGCCTTTGTCCCCCTTCTTAAAAACCGGGACAATTGTAGAAACATCCCATGATTGAGGACACCCATCTTTCACAGCAGCATTAAAAACAGATTCTAGTATGGGTGCCCAAAAATTAGGCTCAGACTTGTACAGGTCCAGAGGGATCCCATCTGGTCCTGGTGCCTTACCGGCTGTAAGCCCCACAATACCCTCGATAACTTCACCTTGGTTAAAGGTAATTGTTTCACCCCCAACAGAAGTGACAGAACTAGGAGGCTCAACTTCCGAGCTACAGTACAGTTTCTCAAAATGTGCTTCCCAGGCCTCCTTAGGAATATGACATTCCAGTCCATCACCCGGCTCCTGGGCCAAGAAAGGTCTCCTCATTACTGCCCAGAATCTAGAGCTACACTGCAGAGTAGATGGGTCAAGTAACTCACTCCATGCCTCTTCCCTAAGAAGGTCCTTCTGTCGGGCAATAGCGCTTTTATATGTCTTTCGACAAACCTGAACTTCTGACTTTACCCTAGGTTTAGCTGCCAGAGCTGTTTTTAAGTTTCTAGCAGCTTTAGAACAATCATGATTGAACCATCTAGGTCCCTTGGTCTCCAACTTCTTTGTTGGAGCTGACAGCAGCTTTGAAACCTTGTCCACTAAACTTTGGAAGGCATTAAGGACATTATATGGCTGAGCACCATCTTGCATACAGACCATAATCTCATCTGCACATGCAGCTTTAATCTCTTTGGACAGCAAATCTGGGGTGATCTTAGACCATTTTAGGTGACGTCTGCCAGCTGTCGTACTCACCCTACCTAAAGAGGTATTAATACCTTCTTTCAGTGACCACGGACCCCTCATATGAACAGTGAGGGGGTTATGATCACTGAACTCGCTGCCTTCAATGGTAAAGGAACCCACAAATGACTGCATTAATGATGATATTAGAACAAAGTCAATGAAGGTACCCCTTCTATGACCCTTAAAGGTCGGTATCTCAAAACACATAGTAGGGTCAGTCAGAGCCATTGTCGCCATTAAGTCCAGGTCATTAAGCATGTCATTTAAATGTTCCCCCTCATTTGTGTGTTCAAAGTGAAAATCGGCGGATCGTTGACAGTTCAAATCGGTAATACTTTTAAAAAGAGGATCCTTACAAGGATGAACGTTAAAATCACCCATAATCAGAAGGTTATGAGCACAGTCCTTCATGGAGTTACTAACAAAGTCATTCAGTACAGCTATCTGACTATGAGCTAAGCAAGGATTAATAGCATTGTAAGAATTAACCAGACCGGCCCGACAATTTTCCCCCATTAAAACTAGACCAATAATACCAGTACTACGGGTTGAGACTCTACGTACTTTACAGGATAATGCAACCGAAATGAATGTAACCATACCCCCTTTGGGCCTGCCCCTTGCTGTTGCTAAAGCGGGGACATAATAAGCCTTATACCCTTCTAGGAAATTATTACAGTCAGTAGACCAAGACTCCTGCAAGCAGATGATTTGGTACTGCTTTATAAATCTAATCCAATTGCAATCCTCCATCTTGGCACCCAAACCCGCAATATTCCACGAAATGACATTGTTTTGACTTCTTTTTGTCCAAATTGGCTCAGCACGACCCATACTCCCATTTTTCTAGCCCACAAGTTCCTCACGTCAATCACAAGATTCTAAACCTGAAAGGGTGTCAAATCTGTTATGTGTTACAATGTTGAACCCTGGTCCACACTGGTTATCAACATTGTACAAAAGTGCACCATTGGAAATAGATGGCTGAGTAGGAGTAGGGGATCGAAATGGCCCAAAAAACGGCGGAGCTTTAATCAAGTGGGTATAAAAATAACCTAGGGGACGTACACTTATACGATTAGCATTATGGACTAGGGAAGCCGCTCTTAGTAAAACTGTGGCAACATGCTGTGGATGCTTAAAATTGACTATAATACAGTCACCAATTGTTGATTTCCTTGATGTGCCAATCCAGCTCACCCTCCTAGTAGACAATATTTTGTCAGCAAATATAACTGGGAACCCACAATTTTTGTTCAGCCATGATACAGTTCTATTTTTTAGTGAATCATGGGATTCCTCAGTTGCCTGACAAGAAAGGCGCTCAAGGGGTGGAACATTTGTAAGAACAACTACATAAGGAGCACAATCAGGAGGAAGATTAACATGACAATTTTTCTTTACATGCGTAAAAGCTGGCGGACTCTCAGAAGCTACTGTGGGCTTTTTATGCTGAGTGGTTATGGAAATAGACTCTGGTGGAACTGAATCAATTACAGATAATGATTGGGTAATTTGTTGTGAGTTTACTCTACCAGAGCTCAGTATTTAAACTCTTATTCACTACCTTAGATCTTTCTTCCACTGAGGCCATATGTGTTACTAAAAGCCCACCCAGTCTCTCCTCTTCTGATGCCACCTTATCTAATTTAAAAATCAAGGGTTTCATCAACTCCATAACTTTAGCCTCTATCTTAGCTTCTATGGAGCAAATTAAAAGGGCAAATTGCTCCATATTTAAATTAGAATTTGTCCCTACCATATTTAAACTTTCCTGGCAATCTATAATAGCCCCAGAACTGTTTAATTCCGAGTGACTTTTTTCTACTCTTTTTTTGCTGGTCTTCCCCCCACGTTTAGTTTGTGTTTTTCTACATAGGTGCACTGGCCTAGGGGACGTTGGTATCTCTTGTACAACTGATTCATTACTTATATCAGATAAAGCAACATTAACATCAACATGAGCTTGTGCTGCTGTCATGAAGCTTCCCCTGTCACCCTCCCCCCGAATGTCAGGTGCAGCCCGGACCGGTGAAGAAAAAGGCACATTCTCGTGTACACCAAGATGGTCTCCTTTACCTAGTGAAGCCCTGTGCCATTATTAATTTGATTCACTTTTTTAACCAAAAAGTTATCCATAGTTCCTAATCCGGATACAATTTTATCGTTTTTAGATTTGGCCATGAACCAGCTTGCCTATGTCTCTCAGAGCACCACAAATAGCCAGCATGCACACGCAGTGGCAATGTACTCCACTCACAAATATAGTGGACTCACTGTACTCATCAAATTGTCCAACAGTACCAAGGTCCGTGGCCCGGCCCGGCCTCCTCTGGCCTCTGAGGGCCACAGAGGGCCCGCCCTTTGCCTGGGCTTAGCCCGGCGATACCCGCGCCCGATCCCGCGACACGGGGGCTCTCGTCTTCCTAAATGCGCCTCCGAGCACGGGAGAGGCGTGTGCAGCTTCCTGCCGCTGGGAATGATGGGGAATGTAGTTCTCCCCTCACTGCGGCCGCGCCGAGGATCGAGAGTGGCAGCGGCAGCAGGGGAGACAGGCGTCAGGGAAGAATACGTGCAGGTATGGCAGGGTAATCACGTTGGCCCAACAAGCAAAAGCCCCCGCTCTACCGGGGCTCTCGTCTTCTTAAATGCGCCTCCGAGCACGGGAGAGGCGTGTGCAGCTTCCTGCCGCTGGGAATGATGGGGAATGTAGTTCTCCCCTCACTGCGGCCGCGCCGAGGATCGAGAGTGGCAGCGGCAGCAGGGGAGACAGGCGTCAGGGAAGAATACGTGCAGGTATGGCAGGGTAATCACGTTGGCCCAACAAGCAAAAGCCCCCGCTCTACCGGGGCTCTCGTCTTCTTAAATGCGCCTCCGAGCACGGGAGAGGCGTGTCCAGCTTCCTGCCGCTGGGAATGATGGGAAATGTAGTTCTCTCCTCACTGCGGCCGCTCCGAGGATCGAGAGTGGCAGCGGCGGCCGGGGAGACAGGCGTCAGGGAAGAATACGTGCAGGTATGGCAGGGTAATCACGTTGGCCCAACAAGCAAAAGCGCTTTCCTCTAATACTGGTGCGCTGCATATGTACTGCTGTACTTTATTTCTTCAATAAAGCCTTCATACCATTACCGGTGTCCCCGTTCTTTAAACCTTAGTGTTAACTTCTTTCTGTAGTTACGATCATTTGTTTTCGTTTCGTATTAAGGCCATCGTTTATTTTCCTCGTTTACTTAACATGTATTTGCATTCATTAGACTCTCCCGTAAGGCTGTCATCGCTCGTTTACACATCCAAGTAACTTTGCATTCAGTCAGCTGGACACACACATTGCAACACATGACAATCAATGCTACAAGCTTGCACACTCATAGCCAGTGACTTATCATTATGAGAAGAAGTTGCGTATGAGCTGACTCCGGATATCATCCCCCTCCTCCTCATCATCACTAGCCTCGTGACCAAGCCCTTGATCCTCCACGGGTGGATGCTCCTGCTCCTCTGGGTCCAGGATGAGTGCCACTGCCTTCTCAACTGCCATGTTGTGCAGCATGCAGCACACAATGAAGATTTTGCAGATCTTCTCCGGGGCATAAGGGAGGGACCCGCCTGTCTTGTCCAGGCACTGGAATCGGCTCTTCAGGAGTCCAAACGTCCTCTCAATCACTCGACTGGTCTGGCCGTGTGCATCGTTGTACCGGTGATCTGCAGCTGTTCTTGGGTTGCGGAGAGGTGTCAGCAGCCATGGCATGTTGGGATAGCCAGAGTCCCCTACATGGAAACATCATGTAAATAAGTGGGTCACAAGATGCCGTAAGAGACAAAGATACGGCAACACATAGGACAAAAAGACTATACCCACCAACAAGACATGCTCGTTCGTTGTGCAGCCGCAGCATCATTTCTGGCACCCTGCTACGCCTCATGATGTAGGCATCGTGTGCTGATCCTGGGAAAAGTGCACAGACATGTGAAATCAGCATGTTAGCAAGACACACCACAAGGGCATTTATCGAGTGGTAATGTTTGTGGTTGCGATAGGCTTGTTCCTGTGCCTGTGGTGGTACAAAAGCCACATGTGTACCATCAATGGACCCAATTACATTGGGCATCCCACCCAGGGCATAGAAATCCCCCTTGACATCCCTTAACCCCTCTGAAGTCGGAAAACTGATGAATTCATCAAGGTGCTCCAACATGGCTGCTAAAACATCACACAGGACACGGCTGAACATAGTCTGGGACAATTGAAACGTACCTGTGCCAAAAAAATGTAAGGCTGCCATCACCTTCATCTTGGGGGTCAGCGCAGTAGGATACCTCTGTTGCGGTTGGAAGTGTGGTGCCAGCCTGTTTGTCAGGTCCTCAATCAACTGTTGAGTGAATCGGTAACGGCGGATGCAGGCACGTTCCCTCATGGCACCCAAGTCTGGCATTAGTCTTGGGACAGGTGGTGCCCTGCAAAACATAGTTTTGAAGAATGAAGATTGAGAGTCGGCAAACATCAATGTCAATGAACATAGCACATGCTACACTGCTAATACACATCAGGTAACTATGGAGTCGGGTGTGTGCAATACATCCAGGACACAGATGACAGCTTGCTGGCACTCCTACAAAAAGCCTGATACACCTGTTGATTGTCAAGTCAACATGACATGCCCTGAAATGATTTGGGGGCCAGTCTGAGTGAAGAGCCACAGATATCACCAGAGTGACACACAACCACATAGCTGCATTTGAAGGATGTCATCTCATCCAGACAGCTGACTGCAAGGCACACACACAGGTCACATGGAATGTCAAATGTACATATCAAACACAGTGCGATGAAGGGGTACACGAGACAACACAAAAACACAGCCATTGAGACAACAAACACATGTATGACTGAAAATATATGATGTCTCATGCACACAGACCCTACAGCCTTGGGAATCCCCATGTGGCATGGTGTGCGCAGATGTGTTACATGCCCAACTCCACACAGACCCCTGTTGGATGCACCAACAGCAGATGCCGTTGACGGGACACTGACATGAAGCTCATGGGAACACATGACACACACCCGACATAGTACCAAAGGGGCACGCTGATCGTGACAGGTCAGCTGATAAAGTGTCCCTGTCCCTGGGATCAGGAGACAGGTGCGGGTGTTGATGACTGTGCCACCCACTGCTGCTATGCATGACAAAGTTGGACTACAGACACACATGTGGCAAGTGTCAAGGTGATGTGTGCCACATCGTGCCCCATCACACATGACATGTGTCCACAGGTCAGAACACATCAATTTTGCAACTAGATGAGAGGACCTGTGCAATATCACTGGCTAACACACCTAGGGCCTGCACATGAAAGTATGCAATGACAAGTACTTGATGGACATCCATGTGCGACTCGTAGCCCTCCATTCCTGGCATGTGTACGGCTGTATTACCATTGTAAGCGTGTGAAATGCGTACCCGTACATGTATGCACTGGTAGTACACATACGTGTACTACCAGTGCGTACACGTACGTGTACAACTAGTGCGTACACGTACGTGTACAACTAGTGCGTACACGTACGTGTATGCACTGGTAGTACACGTATGTGTACTACCAGTGCGTACACGTACGTGTACACGTAGGTGTACTACCAGTGCCTACACGTACGTGTACAACTAGTGCGTACACGTACGTGTACGCACTGGTAGTACATGTACATGTACGCACTGGTAGTACACATATGTGTACTACCAGTGCCTACACGTACTTGTACACGTACGTGTAGGCACTGGTAGTACACGTACATGTACTACCAGTGCGTAAGTACGTACACGTACGTGTACAGGTAAGTGTACTACCAGTGCCTACACGTAAGTGTACAACTAGTGCGTATACGTACGTGTACGCACTGGTAGTACACGTACGTGTACCACCAGTGCCTACACATACTTGTACACGTATGTGTAAGCGCTGGTAGTACACGTACGTGTACTACCAGTGCATACACGTACATGTACAACTAGTGCGTACACGTACGTGTACTACCAGTACTACACGTACGTGTAGGCACTGGTAGTACACATACATGTACTACCAGTGCCTACACGTATGTGTACGCACTAGTTGTACATGTAGGCACTGGTAGTGCACGTACGTGTACTATCAGTGCCTACACGTACGTGTACAACTAGTACGTACACGTACATGTGTGTACGTGTAGGCACTGGTAGTACACGTACGTGTACTACCAGTGCCTACACGTACGTGTACACGTACGTGTACTACCAGTGCCTACATGTACGTGTACAACTAGTGCGTACACGTACATGTAGGCACTGGTAGTACATGTATGTGTACTACCAGTGCCTACACGTACATGTACACGTACGTGTACTACCAGTGCCTACACGTACGTGTACAACTAGTGCATACACGTACTTGTACACTTACGTGTAGGCACTCGTAGTACACGTACGTGTACTACCAGTGCCTACACGTACGTGTCAAACGCACTGCGCAACTGGTGCTGTAGGGGTACATGTGAAACGCACCGTACCTGTGTGTGGCTTTCAAAATTACATAGGGGACACATAAGGGACAAGTATTAGGCCCTAAATGCATGCTGGTTGTCATGGATACCAAGTTTTCTCTTCAAATTTTTCCATCAGGTGTCCTAGAAAAGTCATTTGGCCACAAAATACAATGTTGTAAAGTGGTTGTTGACTTGACATGATGCTCTAAATTTGAACGATGCAAATGCTGTCACTGGTGTATGTTTAAAGGGATTGGAGTAAACGTAAGATGCAAATGATTCTGACCAATCACTATGTACTTCTCTAAATGAATGCCCCTCAGCAAGACAGATATAAGGCAGCCAGAAGCCATGAGAGGGCACTTGCCTGCACAACTTTCCTGTCGACAACATTGCTGCTGTCTCTGCTTCCCTGGACCATGTCTCGTGCTGTGGAGAGGACCCAGCCATTTACCCTGGAGGCGAATCAGGCCCTGCTGGATGTCCTCCTCCCACAGTACACCAGCCTGTATGGGAGACCAGGGGAGCAGGTGAGTGCTGAGTCCACTACCTTTGCCTATGCACCTGTTGTGTGACTGTCAATATTGTGTCCAGGTGGGACTGACATGCAATATTGTTCAGAGTGTGTCCCGGGGGGGGCATGCGTATGTCTCTCATGCAGTGCATCATGTAGTTCCTGTGTGCACTCCTCACTTGCATTGTGCTTACATTGACTTTCACTGCATAGTGCATGAGACATTCAGCCTGGCTAATCCTTGGGGGCTTTTATTCATGTTGTCCTGAGGTGATTTAGTGGCCCCCACGGTGTGACAGGTGACTGTACCCACAGATGTGTATGAGTTGGGTGGACCTGTGGTGAGAGTGTCCAAATGACGTGTACGACCTCATGGACATTGATGTGTGTGAATGTTCCTTGTCATGTGGGTGAGTGTCTATGTGAAGTGTTGCACCACTGCTGCATGTTGGAGGCTACTGATCTGACCATCTGATGTGACAAGTGAGCCGTGCTTTGTGTCTGACTTGCAGAGCTAGCACGACACCTGTGACTCCCCCCTGGCAAATGGCACATGTGCAGAGTGAGGGTTGTATCTTCTGTTGTCAATGACAGGCCAGTGATCAGTGGCTGGGTGTGTCTGTCTAGTCTGCTGAGGGTGCGTCAGTGGAGTGGGACATGTGACTGCATGGCACGTGCTGCCCATCAGCCTGCATGTTTTGCACCCCTCATGCCACCTGTAGACTTTCAATGCCATGTACTGCATTGGCGCTTGCACACAGGCCAATTGCATGTTGTGAATGAGGCTATTCATGTCAGCATCCTTTGCCCTGTTCAACATTTCAAAGATGTTCTAATGTGTGTGTCTGGGACATGGAGCAGGTGTATTGATGTTGTGTCACATTGTCATCCTGACAGGTAACTGCCTAAGAGAAGAGGGTCATCTGGACCAACGTCGTCAGTGCCGTGAGGACTGCGGGGAGGAGTGATCGGCAGCTGGCCCAGGTCCGCAAGAGGTGGCAGGACATCCGGTGCTGGACCCGGAGGATCGCCCGGGTCCAGCTCAAGCTCTCTCCACCTTGCCCCCACGGCGGCCGCCGACACCTGACCCACCACATGAAACGTGTCCTGGCGGTGGTCTTCCCTGACCTCGATAGGCAGTTAGATGAGAGACTGCAGCAAGGAGGGGGTAGGTACATGGCTTTTTGTTGTGTTATGTGTCGCCAGCTTTAGGAAGTGCTATTTTGCATGAATACACTCCCAGAGTTCATATGTGCAGTGCATGTTCTGTTCCCAAATGTCACCTGGGGATCTTTTTCCTCCCTTCCTCTCCTTGACATGTGTCCCCTGGTGTGTGTGTAATCACATTTGCACATGGTCATCTAGGGTGCCAGTACATCTAAGTGACATTGCTTTCTGCATCATGTGGGAGGGTGGTCTGTGACTTGTGTTGGTACCTTACCTGTGCCATGACCTGTTCACTATGTAGGGGGTCCATAGTTGTTGTCACTAATGCTGATTCTCAACATAGGAGTGTGAGCTTTCAACTGGACACCCTTGCAGCATGCATGAGCAATGTTGTGGCCTCAGACATGATGTGCATGAGTGTGAGATATGCATAGTGCCATGACGGTTGTACATGGTAGAGTCAGCTCATTCCAGGACCATGGAGCAGTGTGCCCACTACAGTCCCCTGAGACACCCTGACCTCCTAATCATGTGTGTCATCCAACACTGTGCACATTCTCTGTGTGTGCTGCATAGGTCTTCCTCTGTGGCATTGTTCCCTGGCCTAGTTTGGATTTTGTTAATGTGTGCTACATGTGTCCACTGGACAGGGATACGCCATTTTGCTTGTGCATACTCACACTGGCAGTGCCTGTGTGGCTATTCACAACAATCTGTTGATGGTTGTTTGTCACAAATATGTGTTGTCAGCCCCACGAGGAGATGTGGTGTCAATGAAGCAATTTTTCAAGCACAGTTGCTGTAACCCTGAATAAGAGGTGTCACTTCTTGATTTGTATAAATCACATTGACTCAGGTATTGGGGGGGTGGGGTGCGGGAGAGGCATACATGTGCAACTCTGATTTTTCATTGCCAGGTCTGACTTATGTGTGAGAATTGCCTGGACTAAAATACACTGGGCAGTGCCCCTGTGATGCTGGCCAGTGCTTAATGTACGTGCTTTGCAGCCTGTGTAATTTATTTACCAACAAGAATCCTGCTCATCCATTTTTGGCGCGTGTGTGGTTCAGATGCAACAGAGTTTGGACTTTGTGTGCTGACATCTGTGTGTACATTCTGGCTTGCCATGAGGGTGTCCCCACAGTACAGCTGGTCTTTTTTACCACCCAATTGCAGGCCCATTAGCTTATGCATTGTCCTGGGTGTGGACATGTGTGCAACTCCAGATGACAGGCAGTAGGTCATATTTGTAGCCAACTGTGTAATCAGGTGACGGATGGCCTGGTGACAACTGACATGACTCAAGTTCTTACTCTTCATGAATTGTACCTTGGCACTCACGGCACTTGTCAACAGTTGTTCATGTTTCACATGTGGAAATTTGATGATTTGTGTTAAGAACACTAATGTGCCTGCATGCAATATGTCGCACAAGGCAGTGCACACAAAAGTACATTGACACTGTCATGGACTAAGCTGGCACCTTTTCAAAGAAGCCACTGTTATAAATAAATGGTGTTGCAGATTCTCCATATACATGTTCCCACGGTGGTCTTGATTTTGTGAGACTCATTAGTTGTCGGTGATACAAACTAACGAGTGTCAAGACGTCAAGACCTCCTTGGGCCCATGTATATGTACTTTCTGCAACACCATCTATTTCTAACAGTGGCTCCTCTGAAAAGGTGCCAGCTTCTTCAATGACAGTGTCAATGTACTTTTGTGTGCACTGTCTTGTGCAACATCTTGCATGCAGGCACATCAGTGTTCTTTTCACGAAATGGCCAATTGGCACATCCCAAACATGTAGATTGGATAAGTATTGTGAGTCCCAAGGTACCAACATTTGTTCGTTTTTTGTTCCAAGGGACTTACAGGTCTCTGAGTGTGGTGACACCTTGAGTATTGAGGTGTGTTAGTTTACCTTGAGTGCACCACTCCTGTTTATTTCAGGGTAAACAAGAGGTGTCATGACTTCATTGTATTGCTGTGCTCACCCGTTCACAGACACTAGCTTCTCAGTGTATTGCTCATTCAAGTTGTTGCCTTTTTTGTATTGAGTTTCCTGGTGTCAAAGTGGCATGGGGGTCTACCAACTGGGCAGTACAGGGTTTACATATGTGCGGAGTAATCCAGCTGTTACTCATGATCCATTGCCTGATATGCACTGTGACCAATTGTTCTTGTGCTCATGTGTCAGATGTATACAGGTGACTGATGCTTTCTGGTTTCTTCTCCTTGCCCACAGCATCATCATCCACAGGCGAGGGAGACACCTGCATGGACCTTGAGGAGGGACCCAGCGACAGTGCCACCAGTGCTGTGGAGTCAGCAGGCGACAGTGGCACGGAGGGCGAGGGGAGTCAGTCGGAGGACCTGTCCGAAGGCGAGAGCATGTACGACACCGACGGGTCCCAGGCTGACATCCTTGAGGAGGTGGAGGATGCAACAACATCTGGCAGCGTCCCACCATCTGTACCTGCCTCCTCCATTGCTATCTTCACCCTCCCAGTTGCTCCCGTCCCTTATGTCCGTGCAGGGTCCCACCGTGTCTCCTTGGGACCAGGCACCGCAGCCCCTGCCCCTGTCACTCCTACTGCCCTCAGTGAAGAGTCTGTGGACACACTGCACCAGTTGCAGGTTGGTCAGGCATCGATGCTGCATGTCCTCCATGAACACACTAGACTGCTGACACAGTTGGTGTCGTTCGTGGAGGGCATGTCATCAATGATGAATGAGCAAAGCAGGTTTCTGCGGTCCATGGACTCTTCACTGACAGAAGCAGTGTCTCTCCTGCGGCGCTCCGTCCCCCCCTACCCCGGACCCATCCACACTGCCCTCTCCCATGCCTGTCCAAAGCACAAACAGACAGTCACTGGCACACATCACGACAGACACATCCAGCACACCCCCAACTAAGTGACAGCGCACACCTCCTGGCACGCACACTCAGGGGGATGTAGTCTCACCCACAGGGTCTGGGGGCAAATGGCAGACACGCAGCCACAGTCAGAGTCCGCAGTCCTCACGACCCACTTCCTCCAAATCCACTCCCCTTAGCTCCCCTGGCAAAAAGTCACCCAAAGAGAAGTACATGGCTAGTCTGTCCCTCAGCCCCACTGTGACACCACCCCACAAGCGGTTGAGGAAGTCTCCGGCCAGGGGAGTTGAGTCCCCCCCATGTCCACCACCTCCCCCGAGAGCGCTGCACCCCATCCCTCGGACATCCCCCCCTCTGTTGGCCCTGGTGTTCCTTCCGGTGCTGGGGTTCCCCTGGATGCCCTGGCAGCAGTGTGCAGCGAGCTGCTCGCCACCACCTTTGGTGCTGCCCCACCCCCTGTGGTGGATACGTCCAGCCCTGCACCCACCACACCTACCCAACCCACTCCTGTCCCTGCGGTGCCTGGTACTCCCACTGATAATGCCCCCCCCCCCGGTCGACAGACCTTGAGGTGACTTTGTGCAGGCAAGGTAGGGGTGGACACATACGTCCACCCTTGGACTCGAACTATGGACTGGCCATTGGCCTTTGTAAATATTGTTTTCGTACAATTTCTTTTTGGTGTGCTGAATAAAGCCTTTTCATTTAGTTTCCACACTATTGCATTTCAGGTACTTGATGTTGGTGATGAGGCCCATGAAGTTGGTGTTCTGGTAATGTGTTAGGGTTCTGAGAAATGTTTTAGTATGATGGTCATGAGGTGGACCATGGTATCTGTGTGCCATCACAATGTCTCTGAAAATATTAATTTGTAGTGTGTGTTCCTTTGGATTGTGAGACATTGTCCCAAGGAGTGTTCCTTCCTCTGTGGCACCTGACATGTTCCCTGCAAACAGTTGCACAATTGTTGTGCTGACCTGTGTCAACATATCCTTTGTTGGTGACGGATCCCTTCAACAATGGCCATGCATGCTCACCGATGTCTCCTGCTGAATCATCTGTGCCATCCTTGCCAGTCACTGTACTTGTGTTTTGTGTATGTAGGAATGGCATCAGGGACCAATTGCCCCTTTTCAGCACTATGCATGTGTGTAATCACGGCCTAACACACAAATGGCACATGTAATGCAGGGTATTTGGGCACCTGACTCACAATTGTGGGCATTGTATCTAGTCGCAGTGAACCCTATTCCTTACATGAGAGACATCATCTGGGTGGCTGGACCAGCACCTGGACATTCCTATCAATCCTGTGATGTGCGTGACAGTGTGTGTTCCCCTTGGCTAACTTATTTTAGTATGCATTTCCATGACTATACAGTCTGTTGGCAATAAATCCGGGTGTGTATTGTGGGGCATCCGCCATGGGTGGGTATACATGTGTTGTATGTCCTCACACCCACATGTGACATCCATCCTCCTGGGAGTGGGGCACTGCTGGGAGTCCTCTGCACCCACCCCTCATATGTCTGGGCACTGCTGGGAGTCCTCTGCACCCACCCCTCATATGTTTTGGGCACTGCTGGGAGTCCTGTGCACCCACCCCTCATATGTCTGTCCACTGCTGGTAGTGATATGCACCCACCCCTCATGTGTCTCTACACTGCTGGGAGTCCTCTGCACCCACCCCTCATATGTCTGGGCACTGCTGGGAGTCCTCTGCACCCACCCCTCATATGTTTGGGCACTGCTGGGAGTCCTGTGCACCCACCCCTCACATGTCTGTCCACTGCTGGTAGTGATATGCACCCACCCCTCATATGTCTGGACAATGCTGGGAGTCCTCTGCACCCACCCCTCATATGTCTGGACACTGCTGGTAGTGATATGCAACCCCCCCTCATATGTCTGGGCACTGCTGAGAGTCCTCTGCACCCACCCCTCATATGTCTGGGCACTGCTGGGAGTCCTCTGCACCCACCCCTCATATGTCTGTCCACTGCTGGTAGTGATATGCACCCACCCCTCATATATCTGGGCACTGCTGGGAGTCCTCTTCACCCACCCCTCATATGTCTGGGCACTGCTGGGAGTCCTCTGCACCCACCCCTCAAATGTCTGGACACTGCTGGGAGTCCTCTGCACCCACACCTCATTTGTCTGTGCACAGCTGGGAGTCCTCTGCACCCACCCCATATCTCTTTCCAGTGCTGGTAGTGATATGCACCCACCCCTCATATGTCTGTCCACTGCTGGGAGTCCTCTGCACCCACCCCTCATATGTCTGGGCACTGCTGGGAGTCCTGTGCACCCACCCCTCATATGTCTGTCCACTGCTAGGAGGCCTCTGCACCCACCCCCATGTCTCTGTCCACAGATGGTAGTGATATGCACCCACCCCTCATATGTCTGGACACGGATGGGAGTCCTCTGCACCCACCCCTCATATGTCTGGGCACTGCTGGGAGTCCTCTGCACCCGTCCCTCATATGTCTGGGCACTGCTGGGAGTCCTGTGCACCCACCCCTCATATGTCTGTCCACTGCTGGTAGTGATAGGCACCCACCCCATATATGTCTGAACACTGCTGGGAGTCGTCTGCACCCACCCCTATATGTCTGGACACTGCTGTTAGTGATATGCACCCACCCCTCATATGTCTGGGAACTGCTGGGAGTCCTCTGCACCCACCCCTCATATGTCTGGGAACTGCTGGGAGTCCTCTGCACCCACCCCTCATATGTCTGGGCACTACTGGGAGTCCTCTGCACCCATCCCTCATATGTCTGTCCACTACTGGTAGTGATATGCACCCACCCCTCATATGTCTGGGCACTGCTGGGAGTCCTCTGCACCCTCCCCTCATATGTCTGGGCACTGCTGGGAGTCCTCTGCACCCACCCCTCATATGTCTGGACACTGCTGGGAGTCCTCTGCACCCACCCCTCATACGTCTGGGAACTGCTGGGAGTCCTCTGCACCCACCCCCATGTCTCTGTCCACAGATGGTAGTGATATGCACCCACCCCTCATATGTCTGGACACTGCTGGGAGTCCTCTGCACCCAACCCTCATATGTCTGGGCACTGCTGGGAGTCCTCTGCACCCATCCCTCATATGTCTGGGCACTGCTAGGAGTCCTGTGCACCCACCCCTCATATGTCTGTCCACTGCTGGTAGTGATATGCACCCACCCCATATATGTCTGGACACTGCTGGGAGTCCTCTGCACCCACCCCTATATGTCTGGACACTGCTGGTAGTGATATGCACCCACCCCTCATATGTCTGGGAACTGCTGGGAGTCCTCTGCACCCACCCCTCATATGTCTGGGCACTACTGGGAGTCCTCTGCACCCATCCCTCATATGTCTGTCCACTGCTGGTAGTGATATGCACCCACCCCTCATATGTCTGGGCACTGCTGTGAGTCCTCTGCACCCTCCCCTCATATGTCTGGGCACTGCTGGGAGTCCTGTGCACCCACCCCTCATATGTCTGTCCACTGCTGGGAGGCCTCTGCACCCACCCCCATATCTCTGTCCACTGCTGGTAGTGATATGCACCCACCCCTCATATGTTTGGACACTGCTGGTAGTGATATGCACCCACCCCTCATATGTCTGTCCACTGCTAGGAGTCCTCTGCACCCACCCCTCATATGTCTGGGCACTGCTGGGAGTCCTCTGCACCCACCCCTCATATGTCTGGGCACTGCTGGGAGTCCTCTGCACCCACCCCTCATATGTCTGTCCACTGCTGGTAGTGATATGCACCCACCCCTCATATGTCTGTCCACTGCTGGGAGTCCTCTGCACCCACCCCCATATCTCTGTCCACTGCTGGTAGTGATATGCACCCACCCCTCATATGTCGGTCCACTGCTGGGAGTCCTCTGCACCCACCCCTCATATGTCTGGGCACTGCTGAGAGTCCTCTGCACCCACCCCTCATATGTCTGGGCACTGCTGGGAGTACTCTGCACCTACTCCTCATATGTCTGGGCACTGCTGGGAGTCCTCTGCACCCACCCCTCATGTGTCTGGACACTGCTGGGAGGCCTCTGCACCCACCCACGCACCCCCTTGGAGCTGTACACTGCAGGCCAGGACCTACACACACAACAATGTGGAGGTAACATGCTGGGCCAGTCCTCTATGCCCACATTCCTGGCATGTGTACGCCTCGTATCCAAGTTTTCTTGCTGCCGTAACGGGGTACGTGTGGTATGGACCGTACCCGCGCATGTATGCGTGGGTACGGTCCGTACCTGAGTACTCATGGGGCTGAAGGGGTATGCACCGTACACACGCATTAATACTTGGGTACGGTCCGTACCTGAGTACTCATGGGGCCGCAGGGGTACGCACCGTACCCACGCAATAATGAGTGGGTACAGTCCTTACCACTGTTGTCATGGTGCCGTAGGGGTACGTGTTGTACGCACCATACTCACGCATTCATGCATGGGTACGGTTCGTACCACTGTTGTCGTGGCACCGTAGGGGTACGTGTGGTACATACCATACCCACGCATTAATGAGTGGGTACGGTCCGTACCACTGTTGTCATGGCGCCGTAGGGGTACGTGTGGTACGCTCCGTACCCACACATGTTGTTCTCACCTTCTGCGGCGTGTGCGTCGGGTGCGGTGCACCAGGTCGTAGGCCAAGAGGACCGGGATGACACGTACGATGGGGTTCATGGCTGTACGTCACGTACCGGGGCTCCATGGTGTGGCGGTTCGCGTCGGACTCTGCTTTTCCGTGTTTGGCTCCCGTAAAAATAGAGCTGTACGGAGTGACGTAGGGACGAATCGTACTTGCTGGGCCGTAAAACGCTGGTGAAATACGTATGGACGTCGCGTACAAGAAGTTCCGGATCGGAATCGTGGGTATTTATTTGCTGTACGGTCTTTTGTACGATTCGTACAGAAAAAGGCTTTCTGTACGAATCGTACTTCTTAGGTTGTAGAATGAGTTTACCTGGTTCGAGTCGTACGGAGAAAACGCTCCGTACGACTATTCGTAGGGCCTTTTTACAGGATCGGAATCGGCCCCATAATGTATTAACTTTAAAGAATTTACTTTCTACCATTTACCACTATAAACCCCACAACTCACAAATATTTTTTTTACACAATTGGCATATTTAAATTTTAATTAATAAATTAGCATTAATTAACAAATAATTAAATTAATTATAAATAAATTATCTCCAACCATATTCCCTAATAAATGCCACAAACAATTTCGTAAAACATGACACAATTAACACAATTAATTAACAATTATTATTATTACATTTATTGTGTATGACGAGGTGCTGTGTGTGTGTGATCAGAGTGTGCGTCTGTTTTGGGATCTAATTAGCACACTGCACTTTATTAGAACAGATTTTTGGAGTCTTTAGAATCCACATTGCTTTAAAAAACTCATTGTTTTAATCCTTATTGCCGAACCCTCAATGCCCGTATGTTAGAGCGGGCCCGCAATATCCAGGGGTCAGCACTCTAGTTTTAATCATCCCTTCTATAGAAACTGTGATGGCGCGACCGTGCAGCGTGTATGACGAGGTGCTGTGCGTGTGATCAGAGAGCACATCTGTTTTGGGATCTAATTAGCACACTGCACTTTATTAGAACAGATTTTTGGAGTCTGTAGAATCCACATTGCTTTAAAAACATCATTGTTTTAATCCTTATTGCCGACCCGCCGTGCCCGTTGGTTAGAGCAGGCCTGCCGTGTCCAGGGGTCAGCGCTCTAGTTTTAATGATCCCTGCTATAAAAACCACACTGGTGCAACAGCACATTGTGAACGATGAGGTGCTGTGCGTGTGATCAGAGTGCGCATCTGTTTTGGGATCTAGTTAGCACACTGTTCTTTATTAGAACATATATTAGGAGTCTGTTGAACCCACATTGCTTTAAATACATCATTGATTTGATCCTTATTGCTGAACCGCGGTGCCCGTCGGTTAGAGCGGCCCATTGTGTCCAGGGATCAGCACTCTAGTTTTAATCATCCCTTCTACAAAAACTGCGCTGGAGTGACCGCTCAGCGGACGTGCTGCTGCTGTGCCAAAGGCAATCCTGTCTGCGCCACTCACCACCCGGAGTGCGCCTAGCACCAGAACCCTGGTCCTTTCGTGACCCAGAGTCTTACAAAAAGACAGCTACTTGCATTCAGGAGAGGTGAGTGCAGCGCACCCACGGTTTGTCATAAATGGAAAATACACAGCGATTTCAAATGCTCTAGCTGTCGTTTTCGCCTCCATATGGCACCTGGCACAGACCGCGTTGCTGTGGATGCCGCTATGTCATTGGCCAGCGGGTGGAATGGAGAGACTGCAGCCCCGCTTACGAAGGGCTCAGACACTTCAACCGGTAGTGTCAGCCATCTTGGCAGTACTGCTAGGGCGTTTCAAGATCAATCCCTTCAGTGTCTATTGCTTAACACTCGCTCACTGGTCAAACACAAATACCAGCTAGAATGTCTGCTACAGCTCTCTAATCCTGATATAGTATTCCTGACTGAGACCTGGTCTAATCTGGCTTCTGACCCTGATTGGAATTTTGCACTCCCAGCAGGCTACTCAGTAACTAGCCAAGACAGGGTAGGGATCAAATGGGGGGATAGCTATTATCATCATGCCCACATAAAAGTGCAAGTTGAATCCATCTCACTGCTACCGGCGCAGGCAATGCGTTTTATGCTTAAATTTAATAACATTTCTTTTTTCCAAGGCTTACACCTGTATCAGCCACTGGGTCCTAGAACTGCCTTCACTCAAGCCCTTGAGACCTAACTTGAATCTTGCTTAGAATCCCATTTTCTTACCATCTTGGGCAATTTTAATTTCCATCTGGAGCTAAATACTAATTCGGACACCAACAGGCTGCTTGATAACCTAGCATCCTTTGGACTAACTCAAATAGTATCTGAACCTACCCATATTGCCGGCCATACGCTTGACGGCATATTCACTAATGACCCTGATATTACGATGATTAAAATCACCCCACTACCATGGACAGATCATAAGGCTATATATTTTAACATTAAGCCGATCCAGCCGAATCAAGCTACCCCAAGCAAGCCGCCTTCCATGGTAAAAACCCGTACAATAAAATACAAGGGAACAAATTAGAACAGGCCCTAAACATCAGCCCTCCCCTATTGGTCACTGATAATAATGACGCAGTTCACCAGTTTGATAATTGGATCCGAATAGCCACCAATCATGTAGAGCCTGAAAAAACTGTTAGGACAAGAAGATCTCAGGCAACCTTGCCATGGTATGGTCCAGACCTTAAAAACATAATGGCCAAATGTAGGAGATTTGAACGAATATGGAGATCGAATTATAGTAAGGAGCACAACATAGCATATCATTTAGCCTTAGAAGAATACAAGAAGGCCATAATTAAAGCCAGATCTGCATATTTCACAGTAAAAAGTGAGGCGGCAAACAACTCCGCTATGGAGCTATTTAAATCTATCCAGTTGCTATCTAAGCTGCAGCAGACTAATCCGTTAAGCCTGACCTAGTCTTTTGTAATAAATTGGCTAATTTCTTCCAGACTAAGGTACAACTGATCTACAGCAACCTACTGAGTACAGCCTGTGTTGCAGACAACCGTAATAGGCCACCACTGGAGGGGAAGGCATCTCAGTGCCAACTAACCAGTTTTAGGTCCTTCACTCATGACAAAGTGAACAATATCGTTCTTGGCACTAAATCAGGATCACCAAATTATCCTTGCCCACCAGCCCTTATGCACCTGGTCTCTAGGAAGATTAGTCTACATCTTACCCCGTTATTAAACAAAGTGTTAGAGACAGGGATTTATCCATGTGCCTGGAAAATAGCATGTATTAGGCCGATTCTGAAAAGGCCTACCCTAGACCCTAGTGAGGCAAAAAATTATTGATCTATTTCATGCCCGCCAATAGCAGCCAAAATCCTTGAAAAATCACTCAACAGGAAGCTAACTCAATACCTAGACTCCAAAAATCTGCTGGACACAAGTCAGCATGAATTTTGCCCATGTCACTCTACTGTGACTTCTCTGATTATGGCCACGGAGGAGATCCGCAGACAGGTCGATGGGGGAGTGCTTATCCTCTTAGACCTATCAGCAGCATTCAACACCGTAAATTATACAGTGTTAGTCTGGCGGCTGAAGCATATGGGGATTGAGAACATGGCTCAAGCCCTTCTCTCTTCTTTTCTAGCCGGTAAGGAGCAAAACATATACTGGGAAAATATATAATCTGACACGTTTCATCTTCCATGCGGAGTGCTGCAGGGATCTGCCTTGTCACCGACTCTATTTAATATTTATGTTACTCCACTGACCAGAATCATCAGAGAGCATGGCTTTATTTTGGTCTCATATGCGGATGATTCGCAGATTATCATTTCCATGTCCAAGCAGCCTGAGACCACCGTTATCAGCTTTCATGCCTGCTTGATGGAAATCATGAGCTGGATGAGCCAAACTTTTCTTAAGATCAACACTGTTAAAGCAGAGGTAGTGGAGTTCGGTGATAGAGAAGCCCTGTGGAATCAATGCTGGTGGCCGACTGAGGCCGCTAAATGTCCTCATCCAAAAGCAAAGGCCAGAATCTAGGAGTGATCTTTGATGATAAGCTTAACTTCGCAGCTCAGATCAATTGTCTCTCCTTCACCTGTTTCTTCTTACTGAAGACCTTACGGAACATTTTCCCATTTATTCCTCAGGGACTTAGGAAGTCGGTGATAGTAGCCCTTATTATTTTTAAATATACTACTGCAATGCACTCTTTATGGGCATTAACGACACAGAGAGGACGAAACTGCAATCATTGCAAGATGCGGCGTCATGATTGCTACTAAACATTCCCAAAGGGCATCCCACCTCAGCTGGTAGAAGATCGCTACATTGACTACCAATCCACCAACGAGTAGAATTTAAGGTTCTCTGTTTGGTGCATAAGGCACTATATGGAGGCGTATCTGTGGATATCCAAAAAATGTTTTCATGGTACAATCCCACCAGAAATCTTAGATCCACTAATGCAGGCCCCATTCATGTCTCCAAAATTCACAGAGCAATATGGGGAGGTAGGAGTCTGTCACACTGTGCAGCTAGACTGTGGAATCAGTTGCCCAATATGGATGAGACTGCAACAGAACAGATTGCTTTTCAGAAAACTGCTGAAATCCTCTTTTTTACCCACAAACTTAGTCACCGCTGTCAACGATACAGTCCCTCGTCACACTCGTCAGCGCCAAGACGCCGCAGCAGTCGTGTGCTTTATAAAATTTTATCTTATCTTATCTTATGTTATTCACACAATTATCACTATAAAATGAAAATAATTAAATATTATATTACAAATATTAATAGATGTATTAAAATAAAATCACTTCCAACCCTACTCCACTATCAACCTACAAACCACAATTAACATAATTACCAATTGATTATTAATAATTAACAATCATTTAATAAATAATTAATAATAATACATTCCCACAATTAACAATTTAAAATATTAAATAAACCCATATTATTTAATAAAATATTAATTAATTAATTATAATTAAATTACTTCCCACTCTATTCCCCTATAAACCTACAACCCGCTCCTAAAACAATGACACAATTAACATAATTACCAATTAATTAGTCATTAAAAATGAACATCCAATTATTAATTAATTAATAGTAAATTCATTCCCACAATTAATAGTCCCCTATAAACTCACAACCAGCTATGAAACTAAAACACAAAATTTAATTAAAATAAAATTAATAACTTCTAAAAAGTTAACGCATATTTTTAAAACAAATACTTAGACAAAAAAATAGAGCATATACATTTAAAATACATACTAAAATACATAGCACTAACTAAAGAAACAATATTTTTAACAACTATATTTTTGAAAACGATATTTCTTACCTTAAACTTGATATTCTTGGCCACGATATTCTTGCAGTCAATATTTATGTATCTCGATATTTGCACTCGATATTAGTGCAAGCCGACATTTCCAACTCAATATTCTGACTCTTTACCCCTAACTAGATGTACCTAAGTGTACCTAGCATGTAGGTATGTGTATGGCCAAGAATGCCCCTCGGAAAGAGCCAACCCCATTACCTTTTTGAGAGAGAATGAATAACCTCGATTTGGACATCCCACTAGGGATGTCAGACCACTGTGTGCTGGAGTGTTTGCGTGCAGAGACTTAGCGTCTTGCATCAGTGTGTCAGCATGGAAGTTTGTTCTCCTCTGGTTTGCCCAGTGAAGAGGTGATGTTTATATACCCTAAAGGTACCCTCTGGGCTTTCCATAGATGGGTCATTGTACAGTGGGCATGTTGGTTAAGAATTGCTTTAGTGATAACCCTTACACAGAGTTATTATGCAGAAGATGGTAATTATGCTGTGATACTAAGAATCCTCATGCATGATAAAAGAGGCTAGTGTTTCGCAGAAAACCACATGACATTTATTCGGCACTTAACTAGGTAAAAGGTCAGTGCCAGAACCGTTAGGTAGAGCAAGGTAAGACAAAATGTAGGTAAAAGGTCGAGCAACTACCTAGGCCTATATTGGTGTACATTGGGACTCATAATACCAGAGACTCCAACTTCCTGTTCTCTATATTTTTAATAAGTTTGCAATATTCATTTAATTCCCTATGCAGCCTATTCTGCCAATGGCCTTGGAGTCAGTAGGCCCAGTACTAGTCATGGGTGCATAAAACAACTATTTATGTGGTGTCTGTTGAATTAAAACATCATTTAGGCCATGGATGACATTTGGTTAAATTACTAAATGTGTCTTTTTTGGGCTATTTCAAAAATTATTCTACAAGCAGGGTATGGATGGCATAATATATTTGACGCCTTTGGAGGATGTGTTGTTGTAAATATATTTATCCCAGTTATTTTTCGTTTTTGGCATTGCTGAATTAATGCTGATTTCTCCTGTGTTACCTTGCCTCCTTTGTCTGGCTAGTGTGTGAGTGTATTTTCCATAGGCCATTTATCTTTGTTCCCCATGCCATGTGGCCGGGGGCCATTTATTTATATAATCAGTGTGCTTTTGCCATAGGTCTGGTTGTCTTCTTTGTTGTGGCTGTGACTCCTTGCTGGTTGTTGTGATCATGTGACTGGTGGCCATTTTTTGTAGCCAGCCAGTGTGCTTTTGCCATAGGCCTGCATGTCCTATTTGTTGTGGACATGCCTTTTTGTGGCCATGCCTTCTTGCTGGTTGTTGTTCTGACCAAGTGGCTGGAGGTCATATTGTGTAGCCAGCCAGCCAGTGTACTTATGCCATAGACCTGCATGTCTTGTATGATGGGGACATGCCTCCTTGTTGGTTCTTGTTGTGATCATGTGGCTGATGGCCATTTTTTGTAGGCAGCCAGTTTTGTTTTGCCATGGGCTGCATGTCTTGTTTATTCCCCGTGCCTCCTTTCTCAGTGTTTCACCATGTGGCACTGGCTGGCATCCATTTTGTGTGTCCAGCCAGTGTTCCTTTGCCATAGGCTTGCATGGATGGATGAGATGACAGTTTAATAGTATGTTTGAGGATTATTGAAGCATAAATATTAAGAATGTGATTTTGATGAGACCTTTACAGGTGAGTAGTTGTGCTTTGCTAGTCACTGATTGATTGATTGATTGATTGATGAACAGTGCTTATATATATATTACATGCATTTGTTTCTTTTGCACCTCCAGTAGGTTTCTTCTCAGACTCCCATATAAACATCGGCATTTATTGATTTTTTTAATTACATTTTTTATTTTAAAATTTGTAAATGTAATTTTTGTTTTCATTTCACCTATTTTTTATTGTTTTAATCGTTTTTTTATTTTACATTTGTAAGATGAATGCAGAAGGTATGAGCGTCTCTGGAGAGTGGATTATATGAGGATCAGTAAAGACGCCTATAATCGGGCCTTGAACAAATACAAAGAGGCCATTCTGACCACTAAGAGAGTATATTTCACTCTGAAAATCCAGGATGCGAGGAACTCTGCTAAAGAACTGTTTAAATTCATGTCCTTTCTGGCCAAACCCCAGCAGGGTAGCCTGTTTAAACCCGATCAGGACTTCTGTAATCAGTTGTCAGTCTTTTTCCATAATAAGGTGCAGACAATATACGATGACATGGCCATTTAAATTTTTCATCAGGTACACAGCAGCTCCCCCGGGATGAGGAGACTGTGTTATGCAGATTAACCAGTTTTGGCCCTTTATCTGAAGAGGTGGTAATAGATATTTTAAAATCTATCAAATCTGGCTCAGCTTTTGACCCTAGCCCTCGCCAATTATGCACCTGGCGGCGGAGAGATCTGTGGTGGCCACTAGAGGCGGGGGAGTGTCCTCTACCAGTAAGAAAGGTCAGGAACCTCGGGGTGATTTTTGATGATAAATTGAACATGTCAGCTCAGGTGAACAGTTTAACCTCAGCCTGCTTTTTCCTACTCAAGACCCTGCGTAAAATCCTCCCCTTCATTCCCTGGGCACTTCAGAAGACGGTAATGGCTGCCCTCTTTATGTCCAGACTAGATTATTGTAATGTGATGTTCCTGGGCATCGATAAGCATCAGGTTAGTAAAATTCAATCACTGCAGAATGCTGCTGTTCATGTTATTTTAAATCTTCCCAAGGGCCACCCCACCTCCATGGGAAGAAGATAATTACATTGGCTTCCTGTTCAGCAGAGAATCGAGTTTAAGACACTCTGCCTGGTGCACAAGGAACGATATGGCGGTGGCTCTGTGGATTGTCAGGATAGGTTCAGGCTCTATAACCCTCCGCGAGACCTTCGATCGGCCAATCTTGGCCTTATCTGCACTTCCAGACACAGTTGGGCTAGATGGGGTGGCCGCTCATTTACCAGCTGTGCAATCCAACTGTGGAACAAACTACCAGTGGCCCTGCGACTTCAGCCGAATCTCTCCTCTTGCAGGAAAGCCCTGAAATTCCGGCTGTTTAACCTTGAGTAGCTATCAGTCTATCATTTTGCCTCACTTACACACACCTGCGCCAAGACGCCTTGGCATTCAAGTGCTTAATAAGCATCTTTATACTTATACTCACTTAAGTTTCTTTTTAATTATTTTTTTTAATTTTTACATTGTAATTGTAATTGTTTATAATTTTTAATTTTCACAATGGTGTTTTTTTATTTAATTTTTGAGATTTTTTTACTTTTATTTTTTATTTAATTTCCCATTTTTCCCATTTTGCCTTGGTCAATCCACCATCCACCCACTCGTCCATCTATCCATCCATCCATCCATCCATCCATCTATCCATCCATCCATCCTTCCACCATAGGCGCACAGCCACGCAACAGCATTCAGTTTTTGATGTAAATAATCCCCCTTCCTCCCAGACACCCTGGCTGCTGTGCACATTAGGCACATCAGCATCATTCACATGTGTAATGATGATTATTCCATTTCTCCCTTGACCACATTGCCTACAATAGGCACACATTTTTAAAAAGATTAGTATTGCATTTACCCATGTAGTTCCCTGAGTGCTACAGGTGTCTCATTTTGAATATATGGGCATTAAGGAAAGAGCTCTACCATTCTGTATATTGTGTGTTATTCTGATTGGGAAATATATTTTATGGTATGGTGGTGTGTTTTCAGATTAAATTGGTTCTAATTACCTAAGTAAACAACCACACTAATATTGCCTTTTTCTATACTAATTCAAACTGCAAACAATGCCATGTTTTGCACTAAATTCATTTCTTGCTTGTTTGCTTTTAGGTGCACAGGAGAAGAGACATCACCCACAGTACACCCAAAAAGAAGGCCTCTTCAATCACACATCAGTCTTTCAGTCTCTTCAACGTTTGCAGCTTAGTTCAACTGCCAACTCAGAGAGTTCAGATATCCCCAACAAAGATGCTTCCAAGAAAGTGGTCAGCGAGAAGAAGCAGATTCCCACCAGTGGCATGTGGCCCAAACGTCGTGTGCCTGCTCCACCAGCCTCTGGGGAGAAAGCTGAGAGCAGCAATCCACCATCAACAGCTGCACCCAAAACTCAGCCTAGGACCATGTCTGTCACTGCAATCCTAGAGACGCCGATGAGCAGTTACACTGAATTCGATTTGTGCCATTTGTAAAGTAATACCCAATAATTTCAGCAAACAGAGTAGAGTGGACAGCAGCCAATGCCAGCAATATCACATTTTCCTGATGTTGGGCAGAACAGGAGGTTGAGCTTACTTCCGAGCAAGAGCCTCGTCTTTTAGAATCATTGGCTCCCAGATCTCCAGCAAGAAAAAGGAATGGTACTACTCCACCATCTTCTCCAAGCACCACTTCTGATGATGGTGATAGGGACATGAAGGGTACCTTATCAGAGGCCAGGAGACAACAGGAGAGGCAAGGGAAAAAGAAAAGTTCCTGAAAGCCTTAGACTTATGTAATGGGATGATGAGGAGGATATTGATGACGAGGCAGTCGTATTGGAAGGTGAGACAGAGGAGTCGGACATTGCTATTCAACCTGCTCAGAGGGATGTGGCAAAGGTAGCACCACCAGCTCCCATATTTGTAAAGCCCCAGCTGAGACCTGCACCAACCCCTTCCTCAGGAGAAGTATTCACTGCATAGAGGCAATCGACAAAAAGCCCATCTACCTCCAGTTCTTCATCAGGCATTGGCAGTTGCACAGTAAAAAATTACTTTTCCCCAGTTTCGGACTTTTTACAGTAAACTAATAGGAGGAGCACATTGCAGTATGCAGCATTTGCAACACACATGTTTGTCCAGGTAAGCCTGGTACAAATTATTGTACTGGAGGCCGAACAACCCACATGAAAAGACATCACACAATCAAGTGGAAGGAGCACATGGTTGTGGTGGTGAGTAGAGCCGAGGAACATCAGCTACAGGTCCATTCATGGAGGGAGGCAATGATGAATAAGAATAGGGTGACATAATCATGCAAAGCTGCCCCATCCCCAGTTGTGTGCTAGCCGAATCACCCACCTCAGTGACTTCACAATTGCACAAAAGACTCAGAGTGAGATGGAGACACCACGGCATACAATGACTGCCCCACCACAATGCACATTGAGTCTACCACCTCCAACTTCTCAAAAATCGCCTGTGTCAGTGGCCCCAGAAAAAAAGAAAATCCAGGGTACTATTATGAGCATGTTTAGGCAGGAGGTGCCCTATGAGTGCAACCATCCAACTGCACATTAGTACAATGGGAAGCTGGCAACATTTTTAGCTCTGGACCTCCTCCCTTTTTCTTTTGTGGAAGGAGTGGAATTCTTAGAATTTGTGGCAGCCATCTGCCTGAAATGGAAGGTTCCTAGTCACACATATTTTGCCAGAGTTGCTGTTCCGGCCCTGCATCAAAATGTGCTGCACTTGGTTGGACAAGCTTTGCAGCAATGTGTTGTTTACACTATCAACCTGAGAACAGAGATGTGGATCATTTGTCATGTGACTGATTATATATGCATCACTGCATACTGGATCTCTTTTACAGGTGTAAAGCAAAAGATATCTGATGGTCTAGGCCCTGAAAGGTTTAAGAGCGTTTGGTGTCATGCAAAAGTGCAACAGTGGCCGTGTTTGCCATGGAAAAATCACATACCAATGTAAATGTCTTGGCAGAATTTAACAGCAAGGTATGTGAATGGCTGCGACCCAGAGATCTCAGAATTGAATTTGTTACAACGGACAATGGCAGTAAACATAGTCAGCAACATACAAACCACCTGCAGAAAATCTGTACTCCTTTAAGCCATTCTTTTAAAGCCTGGAAGCAAAGGCAGATTATTCAGCGTACTAATAAAATACCAGTTAAAGCCCTGATTAAGGAAATGCTAACACTTTGGAACTCAACCTATTACGTCTGTTTGAGTAGTACAAACAGTTCAATGACTATGTCATTCAAAGAGGAGGGGGTGCAGTTGGGATGAAAAAGCTGTGACCACGAATAAGGGCAAATGAGACCTTGTCAAATGCCTGACACAGAAGCTATTCCCGTTTGAGATTTTCACATTGGAAATTAGCATGGAGGACAGTATGATGGGCCAAGATATCCTATTGTTGCACCTGCTACAGGATCAGGTAAAGAAGATGTCAGAAAGGTTTGTCCCCACTGGTGTGATTGAAACAAGAGAAGTGCATGTCTTGGTTGAGAGCCTAATCCATTGCTTGGCTTGCAATTCAAGGTTGCAACATGATATCATTATATCCAAACAGTATATCTGTGTAACACTACCTGATCCTTGACACTTTCATTCCTTTTTCTGAAGGGGGTGTTTCAAAATACAAGAGGTGGATTGCTGAGCAAGCCGGATAACTTGAACAAGAATGGCAGGAACTTAGAGTCCCACCCCAAAGTTCTGGGGTGCTGCCGTGAACTGCCAGAGAGGGCAATCTTGTCTCACAGCAGCCAAAAACACTATCAACCAGAACACCGGCAACAACAGCAACATGAGGACAGGACCCAATCTCTGGGTTGTATTGGTTTCAATCAGCAGGGCTTAAGTCCAGTGCAGAGGCAATGGAAAAAGAGGTGGAGCAAGTGGCAGCACCAATGACCATCCACAGGATGTTCCAGGAGTATCTAGATGATCCAAAAGAGGTCTATGTGGATCAAAACCCATTAATGTATTGGTAGTGGGAAGATGCGCCAATGGTCAGAGCTCAGCAGGCTGGCAATAAAGTATCTGTCTTGTCCTGTAAGCAGTGTGTCTGCTGAGCATGTGTTTAGTGCAGCTGGTGCAGGTGTTTCAGTGAGAAGGACTTGTCTTTAAACTTGGAGAGATTGACTATGGTCAAAATTAACCAACATTTCATACCACACAATTACACCATTTCTGAATCAACAGGGGAGGAAGAGGATTGGTCAGATTCAAGTGTGTTAGCTGACCAACTTCTGGGTGAACGACCTGAGTTTGAAGATGAAGCAGGGTCCAGTTTTACCATATAGTGTCCCAGGCCCATTCTGTACACATCTGAAGCTTGAGAGTCTCAAATGCCCATGCCAGCCTAAAGCCATGGTTGTGTTAATTAGTCCACACTGTGAGTGTCTACAGAGGCAGTATGCCTCATGCTCTTCAATAACCTCAGATGTATATCTCCTGTGGATGTCAATAACCTCAGGTCAATGCCTTACTGATAAACAAGTCTCCAAGCCCCTATCCCTATCCTCTTTGCTCACACATTACTGTAAATTGAGGCCATGAAGAGATAGGATGTACCTGCCATCTAGAAGAACAAGATGGGCTAAGAGTATAGTTGTGGGCTAACAGCAACTTCCCAACTGATGTTTTGCTAGCATTGGAAACTAAGATAGTGACATGGCTCAAAATACCCTGTAACCTTTTGATAAACTTTGGTACCTTTTTGTCATTTCTGCTTTCTTAATTTTCCAAGACATGATGTACATTTTTTTGATAAAATATCCAGCTTTTGTTATGTTCTGTGGTCAAGCACCTGCTAATGCTTTAATTTTGCGATCACCAGTTCCTCAATTCAACTGTATAAAAGGACTGTCCACTGACCAACTCGTTGATCACCTCATACAGCGTCTTTCACAAAGAGGTGCTTCCAGCTAGCTGATTGATTTATTGATTGATTTTAGTATTAAATAAGGTTATACTATCTCATTGCATTTTGCTATTCAATTTATCTCTCTCTCTCTGAATTGCCGTATTTTAATATTTGCTATATTGTGTGTTTTTATTCTTGATTAGTACGTGTCTTTGATACTTGTTACTTACTTTTTTTAATAAAGTCCCACTCCTGATTCGACTCCTGTTTCTCAGAGTGTATCTTGTTAGTTCAGATAACAAAGTAAATGTTGTTTCCTGTTTGGTAAAAAAAAAACTGCACTACAACATTTGCCGACCAACAAAGGGATGTGCATAAGGATCTCCAGTCTCTAGAGACCGGGGCTTCCACGGCGCCGGGGTCTGTCCCCGCCGGCTCTTCCTGCCTGAACCACTGGTCATAAACAAGTAAGTCAAAGAGCTTTTTTTTTCCTCTTTGCCTTGCCCAGTGTGGTGTCTGGGTCTCAAGTTCGATTGGCCTGTGAGTGTCATACTCCTGCCCGGGTCCCCCAGGTCTTTCTGTCTTCATAGTCAAATAAGAGGAAGTACTTCTGTTTCAAAAGCTTCCCATGTCCGAGCAAGGCAAGGCACATTGTAGTTTTCTTTTCTCTCAAAGTTCAAGAGAAAGTTATTTTATTTCTATTTTCTGACTCCTCAGAAAGTTCTTTCTTTCATTCTGTCTCTGAAAAAGAATGACCATTGTACAGGTTAGAAATAATTGCGAGACATAATCCAGGAATGTAAAAAATTAATAAATTATGTGATTATTATTTAGAAGAATATAATAGAGGACTGTAAAATGTGTATATATTGTATGAGTATAGGAGTAGTTCACCCTGCCAGTTTGTGTGTGTGTGTGTATCCTATTGTTTTGCATGTTCTTTTAAAAATGATTTTTGGACCGTAGTTTCACGGTGACACATAATTAAGTAAATAACTGTGTGAACAGGGCTCAAAAAACTCTCTGTCATGTCGCCCACTAAGCCTTTGATAAACAGTCTAAATATTAAAATATCAAAACGTTTCAGCCATTAGCTTAAATACCCAATTCCTTTCAAAAAAGCCCTCTAGACAAACATTAAACAGACATGTTAGTCTGTGAATAAAATAAAGTCAATTTTTACTTAAAGAGGCAAAATAAATTCTGCTCCTAAATACAGCCCATCGCACCTAGACAGCCAAACTTTCTTTTCTATAATACATTCACTGTAAATTAAGGCAGGTAAACTGCCCTAAAAAAAGACAGTTTCTTATGAGTAATGAGAAGGGTAGAGAGAGGATGGAAGTAATTCTGCACATGTTACACAACAGACTTGTTGCCTTATTCAACAGCAAAACAGACAAGCTGGCACCAACTACCACACATGAAAGTGATATTCTGTCAACTGCCTGGGACATACAAGGATTAGACATATCAGCAACTCGAGTGGTGAGTATGTCATTCCTCAGATGGACAGGACTCCCAGTGTATCGTGCTAAGCACACACCCCAGTGCAAGTCCAGTATTGCTGGACTCTACCTGCCCTGACCTAGTTTGGCCAAATAGCTCAGTGGGTTCCTCAACTGCTGAAGACTCCTTGTATTCCCCCGTTTCCCCAACCAGGTCCCAAAATTGTTGGAACTCTACTATAGGATCCTACCATTGGGAGGGATCAGCAGAGGAAGCTCACCATTCAGACCACACATCCTCAGACACACAAACTACACCTACATATCATTCCGACAACACTGTAGGACAAACAAGATCCCAGGGTACAACTCACCAGACAAAAGGACTCAATCACAGGAAGAGGTGGAGGAGTCATTGACGAATTCAGAGCAACTTGATTAACTATATTGTCTCACGCCCTTCCACATCACCTGCAGGGTAGGACGCATTAAATGACATAGAAAGAGTCTTATAACATCTAGATGGCTGGGGAATGAACACAACATCAGTAGAGTACAAAGATCTTTGAAGCTCTGCCTCCATCTTAGAACACATACAGTTAGCTTATCCAAGAAAGATTTTGAAGCGTTGCTCATGAACTAGGACGTGAATGACACTGCACTGAAAGCAACGGAAGTTTCGGGAACAAAAGGGAAACAATAGACAGAAGGGAGGCATTAGCGAAAAAAGCCTGTTCTTCTCTCCTGATTTCAAGTGCACAAAACTCTGGAGATTAGATGGGAGACAAATCAGTGGAATGAAATGCACACTAACTACACATATTTTTTCCAAGGGCATTACATTTAAATATAGGACCAATTGTCTCTCAATTCACTCGGAGCTGGCCACA
Source organism: Triturus cristatus (assembly GCF_964204655.1). Classification (NCBI taxonomy): domain Eukaryota; kingdom Metazoa; phylum Chordata; class Amphibia; order Caudata; family Salamandridae; genus Triturus; species Triturus cristatus. The sequence continues at coordinate 72,657,278 of NC_140581.1, read as the reverse complement.
TCTGATTTCCAGTTTTTAATGCATGAGGATACATTGAACACATAACATTTTCTGGCCCCAAAGACTCAATGGCACATATCCCCGATGAACGACAATGGACCCTACACTTAGTAGTATCGTCTTGGAAATGGTTGCTAAATTATGACAATGGCGTACATGTAAATATGGTTTGATGAAAATTCTGGATGAGAATAGGCCAAATACGGACATTTAGGAAGCTTAGTCAAGTACTTAATGGCTACTTATTTGGGTTACAAATACAAGTATCAATATTCCCTTAGACACGTGGCACTCCTGATAATTCTGCACATTGGAGAAGTCAGACATAGTCACTGAGCAATGTTCTGTCCAGCAAGGCTTTGGATATTACGAGGTATTGAAGGGTTCAAAGATTTTTCTTTTGGACTGCCTTTGTATTAACGCTCTTTGCTGGCCACAGAGGTTGGGCATTGAGCCCAGACCGAAACCACAAAATGCAATAATTTTCTGGTGGTTATGAACAGAACAGAAACACATAGTTAATGAGGCCTGGGTCCTCTTACAATTTTCAGTTTGTATAAAGTTGATAAACAATAGACAAAGAGAAGTGGGTGAACTGTACTGAAATAATAAGTTTGGCGCTTATGTTTTTTTTCCTAACATTTTATTTTCAGGGAAAAGTAAAATAAAACGTAGCAGAGGAGATGTTTGTTTTTCCTAAGTGTCTGTTTATGTTTTGTTTTTGGTGTGTTTGTTATCAGCTGATGCCCCTTTCAACAGATTATGTCAGTGAATTGATAAATATGATTCTTGTTGTAAGTAATGGTTTTAAAGCATGAATTTGGAGATACTGATTCTCTACCACTCCTTAAAATGCCTATGTTGAACTAAGAGTTAAACTAGAAAAGGAGAAAAAGATAAATAAATTGCCTAGGATAACACAATCTGGTAAAATGGGGAAGTCAGGATTAAATACAGGTTTGGTCAAATCCACATTATGCAGTTCAGTCACTGGCTATATATATATTGAAACCGTGGCGACCCTGGAGGAATTGAGACTCGGAGGTAGTACATACAGTCTGACAGAGGACAATACCTCTGACAGACCGGAAAACTTTGGGGTAGCACAGGTGGGGCCCCTAGTCCATTTAAACCTGTTTCAAGATTCTACCTACAGACACTGGTTGATGCTATTGATATTTTTCTGATAATGTGAATCACAGACACCGGTTGATGCCATTAATATTTTTTCTGATAATGTGAATAAAGATCTATTGGGACTGAGGTCGAAGAGAAGATCACCTCACAAATCGAATCTTTCATACAATCAAAGGAAAGCAATACAAACCTTGATAGATGACAAGACAATCATAATTAAACCATCAGACAAGGGTGGGAAGATCGGTCTGCAGATGAGAGAGAACTACTGCAATGAGGCCTTAAGACAATTCAAAGACAAGAACAACGACACTGCTGTGACAGAAATGGTTTATAGGTTGAGAGTACAATCATTCAATCAGATGATCGATAAGTGGCTCTGTAAGGGAATTCTGTCACGAAAAGAGTACCATTTTCTACAGAATAAACATCCAGAATACCCACATTCTACCATCTATCAAAAATTCACAAAGATGCCACTAGCCCACCGGGTCGACCAATAGTCTCCTCAATAGGAGGCTTGACCGAAAATTTATTGAGATACGTGGACCATTTTTTATTTCCTTTTGTACTGCAAATTTCCTTATAAACATGGGACACTAAAGACTTTTTGAAGCAAATACAGGGGATTGAATGGGAACCGGATTTTGTTATGATTGCTCTCAACATGTCAAGCATCTTTATGAGCATCAGACACACTAACATGTTGAAGAAATGTTTTGCATTTTGTTTGAACAGTAATATTTTTCTATTCCAGGAACAGAGGTACAAGAAGATTCATGGTGCAACAATGGGCACCTGCTTCGCCCCCAGTTATGTGAACTTGTTCGTTGGCTGGTGGGAGAAGATGGTGTCCTGGGCTGATACTATGGATGAGTGAGTGGACCAAATTGTTTGTTGGAGGAGATATATTGATGACTTCTTTATAATTTGGAGAGGGTCTATGGAATCAGCAAGTCAATATATCTCCTGCCTAAACAACAATAATTTGAATTTGAATTTTGCAGGACAGCTGAGCACCACACAGGTACACTTTCTAGATTTGAAGGATTTTGTGAGTGACAATAGGATACATACAGCCCTATATAGGAAGGAAACTGCAGGCAATTCTGTCCTGCATGGGACCAGCAGCCACTCACAAAAAATCGGATTCAGAGTATCCCCCGTGGGGAACTCTTACGAATCAAGAGGAACAGCTTGAGACAAGAAGATTATCTGCAGGCATAAAGTCAGAGTATGAATCGCCTCAGAGTGAGGGGTTACTCACTGAAAACAGCACAGCACAGACAGCACAGCTCAAAGGAGAAGTGAAGAATAGGATGGAACTAATACAGAGTGAAGGGAGACAGAAAACGAAAGAAACAACAAGTAACTTCAGAATGATAACACGCTATTCTCTTGCAGCAAGAGAAGTTAAAGCCATTATGTGCAGAAACTGGCAGATCATTAGGACAGATGCAGTAATCGGGAATGATCTGTCAGTGGAACCAGGGATAACATTTAGGATATCGAGATCTATAAAAGACCATTTGGTTGAAAGTCACCTCATGGAAGTGAAACCACAACAAGGCTTGTTAGATCTACATGGTTCCATTCCCTGCGGCAAGAGAATCACCTCATATGACATACCGGGGATAAAGAAAGAAAGGAAAATAGCAAAATTCATGATGTGCAGCACCACCTTTGTGCTATACTGCTTGGTCTGCCTGTGTAACTTGCGATATGTGGGTAGCACAGTCAATCAAGTAAAGATGAGAATCTTAGAACATGATAGGGCCATTGCTAGCAATGATGCCAACTACCCCGTTGCACGACATTTTGCGAGCCTCCATAAGACTGATAGGGCACTCTTGCAATACTTCTGCCTCGACCATGTACCCAGAGAAGTCAGAGGTGGTGAGAGAGAGAAAAGACTAAGAAGATTAGAGTCAAGATTTATCATAGACCTCTAATGCAAATCTCCAGGGGGTTTAAAAAGCTGAGAGGAACTCGCTGTTCACTTAGGAATCTGACAGTACATCTAGTACAGAATGGGCCATTTAGGGACATGTTAGTATGTAACAGCTTAGAAGCAGTTCATAGAATAGGCCCATCCTGGCAGGAAATTGCACAACACAGTAATGGATAAGTGTAATACTGTAGCACGCCTATTTACATAGATGGGTGTGGCATACAAAGGACATATAACCTATATGGGTAACTTCCCTCGAGTTAACATCAAGTTAATAGCCCATTCATGGCAGTATAAGCTTTTGGGTGACGATAGTTACCTGGTCATACCGCTTCAAGAAGCATTTTAACTGGTGTACCCCATATAGATGTGAGTAATAGGTCAGCGCGCTCAGTGACGATACTGTATATATGAACTGTGCTGTGTGTATATATTGTACATAGACAATGCATATAAATTGATTAACACCTTGCGCGCTGCACTCATTCCCCTGCTGTGCGGGCAAATTATTAAGTGGGCGAGATTCGGATGGCCCCCGGGTGTCCTCCACACATGCCCACCATGACGTTGGACGACCGGGGGGCGTCCGCAGCATGCAAGGGGTTAATTAAGGAATTCCAATGATGCATGATATGTTTATGATGAAATATACAAAGGCTGTTCAAAGGATTTGTAATGAATTTCATTAGTCCCAAACATGTTCCAAGATGGCGCCCATAGAAATGCATTATTTAGTTTTGTCCGCTTTCATTGTCAAGGCTAAATCATGTGTTAAATATCGCCATGACAACACAGTCCGCCGACATTGACAAAGGAAGGATTGCCGAAACACGTTTGTCCTTAATTTTTTCACTAATAGATCTACAATATGATTTCACTAACAAGAGTGCTGGTCCAATCTAATTTGTGTGAGGAGCAGGATATATATATATATATATATATATATATATATATATATATATATATACATACATATATATATATATATATATATATATATATATATATATATATATATATATATGTATATCAACCATTGAGAAACGCTTTTTATGTCTACTACCGTTGCATTACAAGATACCATCGGTGATTTTATAAAGCACCTTTGTCACTTTAAAAAGAAAAAAATGCACTTTGAAAAAAACTGAAAAAAATGTTTAAAAGCCCAGGTGAGACTGTTGTTAGCGTCATGTGATCAAGGGCCCACGGGCTCGAAACGCGTAATGGCTGTGCTATACTTCTGAGCGGAAAAATAAATACCTTTCAAGCACTGAATCGTGGTTTGGGCTCCTACCTGCAGCGGTAAAACGAGTGCGTGAAACGGGAGTTGAAGTAATATATATATATATATATATATATATATATATATATATACTATCTACTGGCGGTCGCCAGTAGATAGTTATAGTTAGGACCGAGTTTCCACAGGAAATCTCAAAATTCTATTTTGAATAACTTTGGCGCCGGTTGACAAATCCTCGCGAAATTTTCAAAACTAATGGGGCGCTCCGTTCAGCTCCTACCCTGAAAGTCTCGGGGTGATTCATCAAGCGGGGGCCGAGAAAAAAGGGGGGTCCCAAAACGCGTTTTCCCCATGCATTTTTCCATAGGACCTTTAGTCGAAGGTACAGCCCGAACGGCTGAACAGAATTACTTGAAATTTGGCAGAGAGGTAGTCCTCAGGTCAGGGAAGTGCCTTTTGCAGGTCTGATGTAAATCTGTTCAGTGTTTCCTGAGAAACTAGCATTTAAAAGCATATAAATATCTATACGCGCGCACCGTGCGTGCACTGTGCGCGCACGGTGCCGTGCGCGAGCGAAATTTTGATTGGTTGTTAGATGTCAGTAAACATTTGAATCGGTCGAAATCAGGAAGTGTCGGCTGCCATTTTGTCTCTCGCAGTCTGAGGCAGGGAAAAACAAAGGTGGAGAACGTGAAAATGGGGCAGGGTGGACAGTTCCTGACCCCCTAGCCTTTGTCAGGGGGTCACAGAAGGACCCCCAAGGGTGAAAAAAACATTTTATTTTTATTTTAAATCGCGAGGTGTGCGCACAGTGGGCGCACTCTATGCACAGCGCATCATGGGCGCGCGGTGCGCGAAGCGCACCGCGTGCCCACCACGCGCGCACGGTGCGCGCACGGTGAAAAACTTTAAAAAAAAATAATAATAATAAATACATAAATTAGCATTTAAAAAACCGTACAAATTCACTTAAAAACCATAGGTTTCACACACGTTATAGTTAGGAATTAGCATTTAAAAAACCTTGCAAATTCACTTAAAAAACCATAGGTTTCACACAGGTTGTAGTTAGGTGGACATTTCCCTCGTAAAAAACCAATGAAATTCCCCCGTTATAGTTAGTTCAGATAACTATAACTCGCGCGACCGCCAGTGTATCACAAGGATGATGTCATCAGTGATGTCATGAGTGATGCCACTGACCATGTCATGAGTGATGTAATATGTGACGTCATGAGCAGTGGATTGCGGGCGCGCGAGTACCCATGCAGTCCAGCAATCAAAATGTCTCTCTCTGTCCACTCCTCCATTTATCCAGCCAGTTGCATGTCCTTATCTAATCACTGCACTGAAATGCAAGCACTTATACATTCACCATGCTGTCAACTTCCAGCACTCTAAGGCCCCGATTCACAGAACTAACTTAAGAAAAAATTCTAAACGTACTACCATTTTGGTATTCACAGAATGCACTTACTACTTCTGGTATTCACAGAATGCACTTACTACTTTTGGCATTCACAGAATGAACTTACTACTTTTGCTATTCACAGAATGGACTTACGACTACTAACTTTACATCCGCACTCGGGCCGGAATTTCCGCCCCCAAAGCGGAGATTCCGCACCCGGAGCGGGAATTCCGCTTCCGGGCCAGATGCTCCGCTCCCGGGCCGGAATACACGAACTGTGGCCATTGATTATTTTAGCCAAGGGTAAACACCTGTCCAAGTACCTACCATCTCTCACCATGCATCAGCTGACACACAACAGCCAATCCCAGCCAACAGCTCCAGTTTGCCATGATGATGCAAGTGCCTACCACCCCCCACCACGCTCCAGCTGAAGCCAATTAACACTAATTGACCAGCACCAAAAAAGATATGAAAGCAGCACACATTGAAGGAACAGTTTTGGCCACAGAGAGTTTGTATTCACAACGCTGATACTGCCAGAGAAAAATGGAACTATTGAGGAGGAAGAAGAATTTCACTGCAGAGTAGACCGCCATGCTTGTGGAGTATATAGTGAGGCACCACAAACGCCTATATGGACTCCCACCCTACTGCACCAGTGGCACACAAGAGGCAGCCCTATGGCAGCAATTAGCCACTGCTGTCACAGCATTGAGGGAGGAGAGGCGCACAGTCCAGGACATCAAGAAGAAGTGGCAGGATGAAAGGCAGAGGGTGAAGGAGAAGTACTCCAGGATCAAAATAAACAGGATCCTCCCTGCTGCATACTCTGGACCCCGCATCCAACTCACCCCACTGGAGGAGGATATCCTTACCACAATACACCCCCACTTGGTCCTTGGGCTACCTGTTAGTGACATCCGCTACGTGGTACCAGGTAAATGGGATGAAAAGAAAAAGTGCATGAAAAGATTGTCTGTGTTGCACTGTCATTGTGAGTAAGGAAGTTGTCCAAAGAGTATATAAAAATTATAGTCAGTCAAAGACTCATGTGTCACCCTCTGTATGTAGCACCACAAGTCCCACAATCCTTTGCATTAGAAATGGCAAATCCCTCCCCCACTTTTGAAAACATGGGCACTGTACTGTTGCCGTAATACATAACCCTGCTAAGTAGCTATTGACAAATATTAGCAGGGATGCGCCAGTAACAATGTGACACGCAATTTAACTCTTGCACAACCGCGGATGCGTCACATTTACAGTGCGGTGCACTGTGGCGCAGGGATAGACAGATGTGTGTTGCATCTGATGGCATTAGGGGGGTACTTTGCTGGAGTAGTGTCGCAAGTGTGACGCAACTCCAACAATGTTCATGGACCGCTAATACCTAATGTTCTGTGCCACTCATTACGTGTGCTTCAAGCAGGCGTAAGGTTGCGTAGCAGCAGCCTATGAGTATTGACTCTGTGAAATCTCGTCGATTACACTGCATCACTTTTACGAGGCATATCCCAAAGAAATGCCCACCCTGCCTACATAAAAAGCTGACGCAGGTTTAATGTTTTCCAAGGGGCTTGTAAATCTGCCACAAATTATCCAATAATTAAATCATCCTGTGCCAGCCTAAATCACAAAGCAGAAGGTAAGAGAATCATCAGATCAAAATAGTAATACACCTATTCTGTTGAACATTTCCCACCCTGCCAAACCATTACATCCCCAATTCACCACTGCTCCTACCTGCCCAGTCTGCGGCAGTACTGCGCAACACAGTTAGCATGAAGAAGAAATGGGGAAATCCCAGAAAAGTTCCACAAGCACATTTCCCATTTGGTTACTTTTCTCTCTTCCCACCCATTGACACATTCAGCCAGAACACAGACAACTGCAGTAGCAGAGGTCCCTGCATCTACTGGGAGGAATCAACATCGTACAGAGAAAGGCATACCACCCTCACCAACTGGTAAGTCAAACTGGACAGGAGATGGTCAAAAAGCATAATCAATCAATCAATCATAGGCATTTGTATAGCGCACTGCTCACCCGGAGGGTCTCAAGGCGCTGGGGGGGGGGAACGCTACTGCTCGAACAGCCAGGTCTTGAGTTGCTTCCTGAAGGCAAGATGGTCTTGCGTTGTCCGGAGGTGGATGGGGAGGGAGTTCCATGTCTTGGCTGCCAGGTAGGAGAAGGATCTTCCTCCGGCGGTGGCTCTGCGGATGCGGGGGACGGTGGCGAGAGCGAGGCTGGCGGAGCGGAGCTGGCGGGTGGGCTTGTGGAAGGTCAGGCGGCTGTTGAGGAACTTGGGGCCTAGGTCGTGGAGGGCCTTGTGTGCGTGGGTGAGGAGTCGGAACGTGATTCTTTTGTTGACGGGGAGCCAGTGCAGGTCTCTCAGGTGTCCGGAGATGTGGCTGTGTCGGGGGATGTCCAGGATGAGTCGTGCTGAGGCGTTCTGGATCCGTTGGAGTTTCTTCTGGAGTTTGGCGGCGGTGCCGGCGTAGAGGGCGTTCCCGTAGTCCAGCCGACTGGTAACGAGGGCCTGGGTGACCGTCTTCCTGGTCTCGGTGGGGATCCACCGGAAGATCTTTCGAAGCATGCGCAGTGTGTTGAAGCATGAAGACGAGACGGCATTGACTTGTCTGGTCATCGAGAGGGAGGAGTCCAGGATGAAGCCTAGGTTGCGTGCGTGGTCCGTTGGCTTGGGGGTGGCTCCCAGGGCGGGGGGCCACCAGGAGTCGTCCCAGGCGGAGGGTGATGATCCCAGGATGAGGACCTCCGTCTTGTCTGAGTTCAGTTTCAGGCGGCTGTTCTTCATCCATTCGGCGACGTCTTTCATCCCTTCGTGTCGGCTGGCTCTGGCGGCGTCCGGGTCGCTGGTGAGGGAGAGGATCAGCTGGGTGTCGTCGGCGTAGGTGATGATCTTGAGGTTGTGTTGACGTGCGATGGTTGTGAGGGGGCTCATGTAGACGTTGAAGAGGGTGGGGCTGAGCGATGACCCTTGTGGAACGCCGCAGATGACTTCGGTGGCCGCTGACCGGAACGGGGGGGGCGGACTCTCTGGGTTCTTCCGGCGAGGAATGAGGTGATCCGTGTTGTTCAGGCGCTGTACCAGGGTGCGGTGGCAGACAGTGTCGAACGCTGCGGAGAGGTCCAGGAGGATGAGGGCCGCAGTTTCCCCGTTGTCCATTAGGGATCTGATGTCATCTGTGGCTGCGATGAGGGCGGTCTCCGTGCTGTGGTTGGCTCGGAAGCCAGATTGCGAGTGGTCGAGGGATCCGTTGGTCTCGAGGAAGGCGGCTAGCTGTCTGTTGACGGTCTTCTCGATGACTTTGCCAGGAAACGGGAGGAGCGAGATGGGGCGGTAGTTCTTGTGGTCGGAGGGGTCTGCAGTTGGTTTCTTCAGCAGGGCACTGATCTCGGCGTGTTTCCAGCACTCCGGGAAGGTGGCGGTGTTGAAGGAGGTGTTGATGATGTCGCGTAGGTGGGGTGCGATGATTTGGTTGGCCATGTTGAAGATGTGGTGTGGGCAGGGGTCCGTAGGGGATCCGGAGTGGATGGTGTTCATTGTGCGTGTTGTGTCTTCGGTGCTGACTGGGGTCCAGGTGCGGAGGGTGGCGGTGGGGGGCATCGGTTCAGTGGTGGGGTTCATGGTTGGTGGGCCGAAGCTGTTGTGAATGTTGGCGATCTTGTCGTGGAAGAAGGCTGCGAGGGAGTCGCAGAGGTCTTGCGAGGGAGTGATGTCACTGTTTCCGACGTCGGGGTTGGAGAGCTCTTTGATGATGCTGAAGAGTTCCTTGCTGTTGTGGGTGTTGTTGTCCAGTCGTTCCTTGAAGGCTGTCTTCTTTGTGGCGCGGATCAGTTGGCGGTGTTTGCGGGTGGCGTGTTTGAGGGCCGTCATGTTGTCTGTGGTCTGGTTGGTGCGCCAGGTATTCTCCAGGGAGCGGCAGTTCTTCTTGGAGGTGATGAGCTCGTCGGTGAACCAGGAGGCTTTCTTGCTGCCACGTCTGCTGGGGGGGTTCTTCTTCAGTGGTGCGAGGGCGTCTGCGCAGTTGGTGATCCACTGTGTGAGGTTGTTTGCGGCTTCGTTGGGGTCCGTTGAGCTGGTGGGGGGGTTCTGGCTGAGGAAGGTGGTGAGCTGGTCGCTGGTGATCTTGTTCCAGCTCCTGGGGGGGCTTGTTGAGGGTGGTGGTGGGTCGTCGTTTTACTGAAGCTGAAGTGGATGCAGCTGTGGTCAGTCTACTGGAGATTGGTGGAGTGGCTGAAGGTGACATATTTGCTGGATGAGAAGACTGGGTCAAGCGTGTGGCCGGCGTAGTGGGTGGGGGTGGTTACCAGTTGCTTGAGTCCGAGGTTGGCCAGGTTGTCCAGCAGAGCAGTGGTGTTGCGGTCCTTGTGGACCTCCAGGTGGAAGTTGAGGTCCCCCAGGAGGATGTAGTCGGTGGAATCGATGGCGTGCGGGCTGACGATGTCTGTGATGTCTTCGCTGAACTGTGTGTGTGGTCCCGGTGGTCTGTAGACGAGGGTGCCTCTGAGCGTGGTCTTGGGGTCGGTGTGTATCTGGAAGTGGAGGTGTTCGGCGGAGGTGAAGGTGTCATCGGAGTTGGTCGTGATGCGGATGGTGTTCTTGTGGATGATGGCGATGCCTCCTCCTGTCTGGTTGATGCGGTCCTTCCTGGTGATTTTGTAGCCTTCTGGGACGGCGATGGCGACGTCGGGCGCTGAGGAGGCGTTCATCCAGGTTTCCGTCAGGAAGGCGATGTCTGGTGCTGTCGAGTCGAGGAGGTTCCAGAGTTCAACGGCATGCCTGTGAACAGAGCGGGTGTTGAGCAGGATGCACATCAGGTGTTTGTTGCTGGGGCTCGGTTTAGCAGGTGCGGTGTTGGGTCGGAGGCCGGTGAAGCGGCAGGTCAGGCAGGTGAAGGGTCCGTGGGTGCGTCTCGGGGTGGCTCGGTAGCAGGCAGTGTTTCGGCCGGCGTAGATGTGCAGGGTGTGCTGGCGAGGGCGAGGACCAGGGGGTCTGGCGCTGGGCGCGGTCCAGGCGCGGACGGGCGCAGACGGGCTTACCTTTGGCACACCTTTGGCGCTCAATCGGCGCTCCCGCTGCACGCGTCCGCTGCGTGGTCGCTTTGGGGGCGTCATAAGTAAGGAGCCGGGAGGGAGGAGCAGCTGGGTGGCGGGAGCGGGGCGGCGAATGGAATCACAGGGGGGCGGGGCCGCAGGGAGGCAGCGGCAGGAAATTCCAAGAAGCAGCGGGCAGCGGGAAATTCCCAGGAGCAGCAGGAAATTCCCAGGAGCAGCGGGCAGCGAGCGAAGGAATCTGCAGCATACGTTGTCAGGAGTGACAGAGGGACACATAGTGCCCGCATATGACAGTCAACCAGAGATGAAAAAATAGCTGCATTACTATTGGAATTGTCAATGGACATCCACCTTTAGCAAATGATATTTGTGAACAGCGAAAGACAAAATATAACATGTCTTGGCTCATCATACCTTTGTAATTTTGGAACATAACATGTATTTCACCAACAGTCCCAGATCTGGGAATCCAATCCTGTAATCGAGTGCCACAACTAGTCAAAAGGGTGTCTCCACTATGTTGTAATAGTGTCTGTAAACCTAATCAAGAAATCCAATTTGCACAAATATGGTAATGATGAACAAGAAGGGAGATACCAGGGTCAGTAGTATGGACAAAGCATCCACTGTCCAACTTCGAATGTTTCCAATATAGATTAAATGCCCAGTCCACACAGCTGGTCATGCACCTCTTACATTGGCTGGTTTTTTTGTTGTCCATCAACAAAACACAATAGTGGACCTTACCTCGGGATTTGTAGACATGTCATTGTGATATAGGTTGCATCTAGGTAGTGGACCCATTCTAAGTTATATGTGGGATCACTCATGATATTAAGTATAACACACTTCTGCAACGCTGGTGCACACAACTGCTCATCCTTTGTGCCAGAAATTGTGTGCATCACTTGTGGCTGCAGAAATGTAAAGTTGCAAAACACACTTATCATTGTAGGTACAACGAGGTCCTCCCAGAATCAAAGACACACACTGACTTCTGCTACAAGGTTGGCTGTGACATCTGTTCAGGGACCACACACTGTTCTGGTGCTGGGCCAAGGGAAGTAATCCCAAGAATAAATCAGACGGAATTCTCATTAAATGTGCCTTTCACCTCCACCGTATGTTATATGTGTTGTACAACTCTGTTGTCCTGCATCACAATATGCTCACATATGGCATTTGAACCCATGCAAGATCAGACCCTATTGGCTAATGAAAGGATGACACAAAATGTAAGCCAAGTGAGTGCAGAATGGACATACAATAGTACAATGTGTCATATGAAGTGACCAAAACACAACAGGCTTGCAATTCAATGGTAGGAAAAAATCCCTAGCAAAATATATATGGTTAAATCATAATGAAATTGGTATGGCTGAGGCCAACACTGATGCCAGTTGTGTACCTTTGAGATGGATGTGGGGGCTGCTAGGGTGAATCTTCATGCAGTCACACCTGCAAAATAACTTGGTTGAAGAGCAGTACGCTAATCCAGTGCAGGCGGAAGGCATCAAAGCTTCTCAGCCTATCCGCAATGTGTGAGCATAACCAAATGTTACATTCTGCTTGCCTCCTCTCCTACCGTATTCACATGTTTAGTTGAGTGTTTGACATATGAGATTTGGATGTCTGCTGTACAAGACACCAATCGTTGTCAGCTAAGTAGTACCATGATGTTGGAAATAGAGTATGCAAAGAGAGGACACTCAAAGGATGGACATAAGGAATCTGTGTTCTGTCATTCAAAAATGAGCTGTGTGACTTCATGCGTAGGGAAGCACAAATTAGCAACATCATGTCCCTGACTATTGCACATCTCACACATGAACCCCTTTCTGACTTGCCAACAGACAACATTACACTCAGGAAAAAAGGTAAGTCTAAATGGCAAAGGTGAAATCAGTGTAATGCGAATGAGTCCGGGTCATTTATCCCCTTCCTTGAAATATCAGTAACCTTCTCATAAAAGTTTGTCTGTTGATGTGTCATCTTATTGATGTCAGTGCTGCATGGATGTAACAGTTGGCAAAGGCTGCATGTGAGCAGGTGCCAACATGTAAAGTCCATGAGGTAAACACGCTGCACATAGTCCTGGATTACCCGCAAATGGTTATTGAGAATGACATGTTGGCTCAGAGCTACCATCTGTCGTACAAAATTATGGACATGTATGTCTCATCACAGCTGCTGACAGGTTGACATCACAGCAGCGGACACCATCCCGGGGACTGCATGACATCCTGGCTGCAGCAGTGAAACCCTCGCGCACCTGTCCTTCAGGTAATTCTGACATGAGGTGTGTCTGTTGATGTGTCATCTTATTGAGGCCAGTGCTGCGTGGAGGTAACGGCTGGCAAATGCTGCATGTGAGCAGGTTCCCACATGTAAAGTCCATGAGGTAAACATGCTGCACATTGTCCTGGATTACCCGCAAATGGTTATTGAGAATGACATGTTTGCTCAGAGCTACCATCTGTTGTACAAAAATATGGACATGTATGTCTCATCACAGCTGCTGACAGGATGACACCACATCAGTGGACACCATCCAGTGGACTGCATGACATCCTGGCTGCTGCAGTGAAACCCTCGCGCACCTGTCCTTCAAGTAATTCTGGCATGAGGTGTGTCTGTTGATGTGTCATCTTATTGATGTCAGTGCTGCATGGAGGTAACGGCTGGCAAATTCTGCATGTGAGCAGGTGCCCACATGTAAAGTCCATGAGGTAAACATGCTGCACATTGTCCTGGATTACCCGCAAATGGTTATTGAGAATGACATGTTGGCTCAGAGATACCATCTGTTGTAGAAAAATATGGACATTTATGTCTCATCACAGCTGCTGACAGGATGACACCAAAGCAGCGGACACCATCCCGGGGACTGCATGACATCCTGGCTGCAGCAGTGAAACCCTCGTGCACCTGTCCTTCAGGTAATTCTGGCATGAGGTGTGTCACTAGCTTTGATTCTTAAGCCATGACAGAGATCAAGATCCCCCTCTGCATGGAATCAGCAGTTGTTGTTTACAAAGTGAAATACAAATCAGGAGTGTCATGTGCCTGTCTGTCAATTAGTGAGGCAGATCATTGAGAATGTTGTCACTTCCCTCTACAGCTGCTGGATCAGGGATAGCTATGTCTACAACAGCTATGAGGAGACAGGTTCAGCAGGTGACACTAGGGGGGAACGCGAAGGGACAGAAAGTTGTGGTTGGAGCTGGTGAGTTTGCTTGTATCATGTACGTCTCTGTGTAACACCTCAGTGCTATGGTGTGAGCTGTCATTTGTGGTGGTACCCTAAACAGGTCACATGATCCTCATCTGTTGATGCAAAGTTCAGTTAATACAACCCTTGTGTTGCACCATATGTAATACCAGGTCAATCACTAATACGGTTGCAACCTCTGTGTTCCAGGGGATGCTGAGGATGAGGATGACAGACCTATGACCAGTGCGGGACGACGGGGAATGAGAGGGGAGAATCCCCTGATCCTCAAAGCAGTTATGTAGGCAGCAAGTACTGCTCAAGAGGAGGAGGAGGAATTTCCTGAGGACGTCGACTTGGTGGATGATGATGACTACATGTCCATCCACTCCGGGGATGACGATACTGATGCCAATGAGAGCTATCGTGCCAGATTGCCAAAATCTGTCAGGGCAACACATCCTCCACCAAGCAACGTTCGTCAGCCTCCTCTCAAGTAAACTATTACCTGTCCCCAGCATCAAGCAAACCAGCCACTGCTCCCACGCATCCCAACACAGACATCACTCCCTCAGAGCCCTCACGTCCAGGACCGACATGGTGGTTCCCCTACCCGCTCTTCCCTATACAGTGTATCCCTGCCATCCTCTCCACTATCTGGGGGAAGTACCAGCCCTGTTGTGGTGCAGGTATCCCCTGGGCACCATTCTCCTGCCCAAAGGCTCCCACCTGCCACCCCCTCCCCTGCTGTTGGACCTGCTCGTCCCATCCATGGAAGACACCTGCAGAGAGGGCCTGCACCTGGCTATGATGGCCAGTGGGAGCAGGACTTCTTCCAATATCAGACAGATGTGAGGCAGGACATTTGTGCCATAGGGGCTACCCTGTCCGACAGGTCTGAGTCCCTGCAGGACATGGTCCAATTCCCTCAGGTGGTGGACAGGCTGAGCCAAGTTTTGGATAGGATGGACAGAACTTAGCGGGACATGTCCAGGAATATGAGAGACATGATATCCATCCAAAGGGAAGAGAGTGCAAAACACCATGCCTTGGCCATGAAGATAATGGAGGGCATGCTGAAAGTGATCCAAAGTCTCCCTTCACGGTCAACGCAGGGAGGGGAGCCATTCTATCCTCCTACTAGACCGCACATCCACACACCTGTACCACCAACTGCACAGCACCACAGCAAAGGTACACATCCACACCGGTGGCCTGAACAGGCACTCCCACCACCAACACCTGCACAGGCACTGCCACCACCTGCACAACCACCACCAACCCCTGTACAGGCACTCCCGCCACCTGCACAACCACCACCAATCCCTGTACAGACACTGCCACCACCTGCACAACCACCAACAACCCCTGTACAGGCACTGCCACCAATTGTACAACCACCACCAACCCCTGTACAGGCACTGCCACAATCTGCACAACCACCACCAACCCCTGTACAGGCAATCCCACCATGTGCACAACCAGCCCTTGTCCCGGCACAAACATCAAATGTGCATACACCATCTGCCCCAGCACATGTAGATCACCCTGTACATGCCCAAGGGCAATACCCACCGACACGCAGGCGACGAGCCAGACCTGACCCCTCCGAGCGATCATCACCCCCAATATTGCGATGTAGCAAGCACGATCGCCAGTGACAAGAACCCCAAGGCAAATTAACCACGTGAATATGTGTGTTGAAAAAATAAAGATCTACAAAACTAAGATTCTGATTAAGTGAAACAAGTTAAAGTAATTAGAATTCCTCAAAGATATTTATGAATGAACAGAAGAACAACCATCCGTTTGGAAGGGAGAAAGGAAAACAAAAGATGATTTTAATGCAGATGGAGAAGGGAACTTTGATTGGGGTGGGGCAACTAAAATATAACACGTCAGGGATCATCAGGGAAAACAGTCTATTTACAAGGGGAAAATGAAATAATTGTTCAGGACAACGTCTAAGTCAAAAGTCAAGTGTCCTTCTGGTCATCCTCTACTACCACAATGTCCAGATCCTCAGAGTCTGATGCAGGCACACGGCTGGCGGGTGCAGGAACAGGCACCACATGTGTTTGTGACACACAAAGAGTACGGGCGGAAACAGTGTGGGGCAACGGAGAGGGGGAGTATGAGAAGTTGGCCTGGCATATGCTGGTCACTAGTTAAAGTGAAACTTATAAAATTTTCCAAACAGAAGGCGCACTATTCCGTAGCACTATAAGGTGCTATACATGAATTCAAGAACTTCAAAATTTCAACAAAGATTTCTGAACGACATTAATACAATGACAGGTTTAATGTAGCACGTGATGCGATTATTATCTGCATGGTTTTCAAATGCCTCCATCTGACTATCAGTATGTTGTTGTTTCATTTATCAAACACATAATTGGCTGGTATATAGCTCTGGATGTTGAGCCTAAATATTGTTATATGTGCATATATGTGCAGCGCGTCTTACCGCTGAGACGTTTTGTATTAGACATTTGTTAATTTATTGTACTTTAAAAATGCATTATACACATGTATTATATATATGTACATACATATTTTGGCAGCATTCCCCTGACGAAGGTTTCCATACCGAAATGCATTGGGACGCCATGATGTTGTTTTGAAAGCACTTGTTTATTTGGAAAGTTATGGAATAAGAAAAATAAAGAAGATTTCTGACATTGGATTCATATACACTTTTGAAGTTATTCTTGATTAGCACCTACGTTTGTCATGTAACGTGAATTTACTTTTGATTGTGTAATCGCCATGTTTTCAATCAAGGATCACACTGTTGAATATTGTTTTGGACAAGTCACTGTTATTTATGGTTTTGATCACATTATCATATGAATGTCATTGTATTAATGTCGTTCAGAAATCTTTGTTGAAATTTTGAAGTTCTTGAATTCATGTATAGCACCTTATAGGGCTAGTGAATAGTGCGCCTTTGTTTTCAAACTTCTGTTTGGAAAATGTTATAAGTTTCATTTTTAAACCTGCTTGGGGGTTGATCAGGTCATACAAAGGCAGCACCTTTTGCAATTGGGAGATAAACGTTGATTTCCTTCTAAAAAATGTTTTGATACAGCTGGAGTGCAGGTTGTCACATCTAATTTTTGCCACTAGTTAAAGTGGCCACCTTGCACCACTCCAATTCGACTCTTATGGTAGATAGGTTTAAGACAACCTTTTAAAGAAAGCTATCCTAGTGGTAGCTGTGGAGAGCAGCCTTCAGGCTAAGTCTCTGAGAAATGTAAAGCAGCTTGTTTTACCTTATAATCTCTTGAATTACCAAATGAAAGGACACCACACAGGTATATATATAAAATATATATGTATTTATTACTAACACACTCTACTAATCTCTTTATGAGATTAGAAGTCAAGAACATATGCAAAAATCAACAGTTCGCAACAAGTTAAGCAATTATATGGCTGGGGCCCTAGGGGCGTACCAGACCATATACTAAAAAAGAGGTATAAGAAGATCGACGTGCGAGGGGACAAGGCCTAGGGCCTGTAGAAGCTCTGGGGCCTCACTAATCCACCCAAGGCAGGGAAGTAAAGGACCCACAGGAGAAGCATGCAGTGTGAGAACACAGCCGCAGATCCCAATAGACTTCAATGGAGCAAGTTGCGGTTGGAATTTTAAAGTTTTAGGATACTTCGGGAGAGTCTACAAGCTAGTTACTTCAAGGGTACGTAGTTCTAGAGCCAACACACACAGGAGCACCGTAGTGCTGGAGTTACCTCACCCAGGGAAGCAGGGTGCATAGGTGTCTATTGGTGTCGGGTAGCGGCGTCGTTTTCAATGGGAGCCAAAGAAGACTTGCTGCTTGTGAAGGAAGGAGAAGTGTCTGGTGTAATCCAAGGATGGATTCAGAAGGAAGAAGAACTGAAAGCAGAGGAGACAGTGTTCAAAGTCACTTGCCAGTGACCCGGGCCCAGGAAGATGGATGCCCACAGTCTTCGGGTGATTTCAGGTGATCACGGGTGCCTTGACTCTTCAGCCACTAGGTCCAGGAGGCGTACACGACAACCAGAAGCTGGATTCAGCATGCACCACGAAGTCTGCAGCTTACCGAGGTGTCGGCAACCAGATTGGAGCCAACAAGCCTTGGCAACAGCAAGTCTTGTTGAAAGTGAAGCAAGTCAGCGGTCCAGACCAGCAAGGTCTGAGGGACTCACCCAGCAAGGGTAGGTCAGGGCAGGAGAGGAGCAACCAGGGGAGCCCTTTTGTTCAGTAGAAAAGTCCTCAGGGGACCCAAAAGCCAGCCGGCAAGAGATGGCAAAGATGCCTCAGGAAGATTCCCTTCACAGGAGCCCACAGTCACTCGGAACAAGGTAGGCCTCTGATCTTCAGCGAAAATCCTGCTGGAGGATAGGACCACAAGTGGTCCAATGCACAAGTTCATAGAACATTGTGAAGGGATTTCACACAAAAATAGTGCACGGTACCCAGGTATTGCTGTTCCTCGTCACTCGTGGGGTCCACTTGCCTCAGCTTCACTGGGGACTCACGATGGCCTTGGGGAAGTCAGGAAATCCACTTTTGGGGCTCCAGGAACTTCGGACTGCGGCGGGAGCGGGAACGTTTGCGACCATTGATTCAAAGTTTTGGTGCCTGCCAAGCAGGGGAGTCACTCCTTGACTCCAAGGGAGATTCTTCAGTCTTCCAAAGGTAGTGGAATGTCGAAGGTCTAGGATTCTTTTTCAGAGCGTCGTCCAGGGATATCTAGTTTGCAATGGCAAGGGTTCCCTAAATTATACTAGAAGGAAGGGAGGGACTAGCTCTATGACCTCTCCTGTGGGAGGGTCGGGGGAGTGGGTGGCTACACCCACTTCCTTTTGTCCAGTTTCATGCCAGAGCAGGGGCAGGTAGCCCCTGAACAAGTTTGAGCTGGCATATGCACAGAGGAGCCTACAGCTCCCCCAGTGCAGGACTTCAAAGCACTCTAGGAGTGCACCCACACAGCCCCAATACACTAAATCCTGTCTGGAAGGTGGTTACACCTCCCTGTGACAGGATGCCTATTGTTGGGCCTCCTCCACTGCGAGTTTCGGTCAGAAGCAGGAGGGCAGCCCAGTGTCTGTGCTGGTGGCATCCATTTTGTGATGCCAGGGCTCTTTCAGGAATCTACCGTGTTTCCACAGTGGGTACATGTCTACTAGGCCTGGGCAAAAATTTCGTTCCGTTCGCGGAAATTGCGATAATTTGACATTTTTGCGTTCCGCGGAGAGCGCGAAAATGTCAAAAATTCCGGTTTCCGCAGCTTGGCGATAATTTGTTTCTTGCTCGCGCTGTAAAATGATACATTCTCGCGCGCGCGCGATCGCCTTACCTGAATCCCTGCGTTCGCCGACAAGTTTTCTTGATCCGGTCGCGTTCTCCATGAGATGTTGTATTGTTTTTAGCCATTTGCGCTGTCTCGCGACAGTTCGCGCCCGCAGTGACGTCATGCGTCGCGCGATCACGTCTTTCTTCTCGCGATCATGCACCGCGAGAACAACTCAAAACAAGATGGCCGCGCCCGCAAGCAGCCACATGGGTAAGTTGGCGACCCGCAACCATGCAGAAAATCGCGCGAACATGCCGGAAAAAAACTTCCGCATCTTCGCGATATTTCTGCTTGTTTGCGATAATTTTAAACATTCTCGCGATAATTTGCGAAGGTTAATTCCGCAAATTCCGCCCACCCCTAATGTCTACCCCTCTAGAAGGATGGGATCATACTCCCACACCAGTTACTGGTGTGGGGGTAGGATTTGACACCAAACACGACATGTTTTGATGCAGTCATCCCAGAGTTAGCATTTACCGTGAGGCTATAATGCACTTAAGACTATATGGTTTAACCACATCCACAAACAGCCACAGAGAATAGACTCTGAGAGCTGCAGAGGGGCCCTGCTTAGGCAGAGACACTCCCTCACATGGAAACCAAGCACCCTGCCCTCAGGATTGATAGGGCCTGCCTTAGGTTTGTATGTGTGTGTAAGGAGAGATATAGGGAACCTATATCTCAGTGAGGAGTGCTAACACTACCTCACTCAGGCTGCAGTAGCAGTCCTGTGGTGTCAGATTTAGTCTGCTTCCCAGGGGTGGCATAATACATGCTTCAGCCCCTGGTAGGCCTGTGAAGTACCTATGCCCTTGCTACCTAAGGTACCATATACTAGGGGCTCATACGGTACCACAGTATCCAATCACTAGTGCATCTAATATGCACTCCAAGTTGTTTAGAGAGAACAGAGAGGCTGGGGCCCTGATTAGCAGGGACCCAGCCAGACTATAGCCAGAAACCAGTGTTAACATCAGAAAAAAGTGGGGGCAAAATAAGTGCAGATCCTACTCTCCTACACAACCCCTCCCAAACGCAGGGACACTAAACTAACCTTGACCAGTTGAATCTTCGTGTTCTAAGTGGAAATACCTTGAGAGTCCATCTGCATTTGCATGTTGGGTCCCAGGTCTATGTTCCACGGTATAGTCCCTCCCCTGTAGGGAAATGGACCACCTTAAAAGTTTTGGTGTTAGACCTGGCACCTTGGCATGAGTCTCCCTTCCACTTTTTGTTGCTGTGCCTCATGTGTTTTGCTGGTGTTAGCTGCTCAGAGCGCTGTGCCACTGCCACCAGTGCCACAGTGCAAGTGCTCCCTGTATAAAATGTATATGTTGATTGGATTCCATGATTGGCTTATTTAGTTTACTGTCAGACCCCAGTAAATGCCCCAGGAGTGCCCAGGGCTTTTAAATCCAAATGCTGCTAGTGGGCTTGCAGCACTGGTTGTGCCACCCACAGAAGCAGCCTTGTAAAATGTGTCTAAGGTCTGCCATTGCAGAACCTGCGTGCAGTCTGGTACTGTCATGCTGACTGGGCAAGTGCACCCACTTGCCAGTCCCTAAAACCTTCCCTTTACTTCATGTGAGTCACCCCTATGGTAGGCCCAAGGGCAGGGTGCATTGTAAGCATAAGGTAGGACAAGCCCTGATGTGTGTGGCATGTCCTGATAGTGAATTACAGCCATTTTCGTTTTTCACTATTGCCAGGCTACCTTTCTCATAGGCCAGAATGGGCTGTTAGAATTGTTATATTCTATGATCCTAACAGACCCAGGGAACATGGTAGAAAGTCGAGTTTAGTATGCCTGAACTCAGAATAATACAATACATCTCTTAGTAAAGTTTATTTTAATATTCTGTGTTTGCAAATACCACTTTTAGAAAGCTGGTATTTGCTTGCCTAACCATTTCAGCCCGCCTCTGCTAATATGTGTATCTGCCTGGCTGGTTTGTGTGAGTGACAGGGATGGGGAAACCCAGAGGGGCAGGGCTAGGTAGCCTGGTGGTGAATAGAGAGATTTACATCCAGATGGGTCGGAGGAGTGCACCTGGACTCTGAATAGGGCTGTGCTCTGCCACCACAATGCTGGCTCCACCTCCTGTGCAGCGTCTGATATCTCTACCCTGCACACTGAATGGAAAGTCAGAGACATGTCAACAAAGTGCTCAGGAACTGGTTTTGGCTGGGCAAAGGCCCCTCTACCCCAGAGGAACAAAGGAATTAGGGGTATAAGTATTGGGACCCTGCTCCCAAGAAATTAGATCCTGCTTGACAAGAAGAAACCTCTGTTAAATCAAGGAGGACATTGTTCCGGGTTGGAGGTGAAAAAATATACTATTATAAACACCTGCTCAACAAGAAGATAGAAAGATCAGAGAGTAGAAAGAAAAGCGGGAAGAGGGAGAATGGAAGGGAAAGAGAAATGAAATGTGGAAGAGACAGAGAGGTATCCCCGGTATCAAGGACCCTGTCCCGAAGGGGAGGGCTCAATCTTGCCTCTCAATTGCCCTCACACACCCTGAAGGATGTCATGCTTCATCATCGGGCTTTTTTGCTCCTCGTCGGGCCGGCGCTGCAATGCCCGACGGTCCCCCGAAGGGTCTGTTTTGCGGAGATCTTTTAAAGAGAAAAGCCGATAGGTGAGTGCGAGTGTGTGGGGTAAAAAAGGGGGGGTTTGGTCAAAAAAATTGGTGGTTACGTGCGTGCAAAGGTATGTGGATAAAATTACCTAGGGGTGTCCAAATGAGGTTATTTAATATTGTGGGACCCCTGGTAGGATAAAAGACCCGGAGGCCAGTGAGTCACTAGTGGGCGTAATGTGCCCGTGTAACTCTAAATCAGGTCGACATGTTTCACGCCTATTCAGCCTAAAAATATCAATGGCGTTTCTTCAGGACCTAGCTGTTGTGGATGCTTGTGCACGGTGTTAGTGGGGGTTCCGGGTTTAGGTAAGGTAACCCGCGTGAGTATAAAGGTATGCTTGGGTGGAGACCGTGAGGTTCAATGACCTAATGCGCAGTGTATGTCTAAGTATTATTTCTTAGAGTGACCCAAGACTTGTGATACCTGGTAAGGATATAAAAAGGAGGGGAAGGGAGGAGACAAAAAGATGAAAATTAATTAAACAAAAAAAGGGGGGGGAAAGGGGGTTAAAATCGCGTATCTGGTGACGCATGGCAAGAACTGTCCATACCCCTAACTGCCATCCATAAAGTCCCAGCGGTACAAAAGGGGGTGGTGATGGACGGAGCATCAGAACCAATCAAATACTCACACCCAGTCAACAGATCCGGGTTTGATCCATCACTGCGGTACTTCAAATTTTCATGGCGCAAGTAATATAACAAAGAACTTGGCAAAGAAGCTGAAATATGAAAAGACATCTTTATTAACTCAATTGAGTGAGACTACGTCGCACAGAAGCCTTAGCAACTGAATGAGGCAGTCTCTAGAACAAAAACCAGTCTTCTCTTTTATACAGAATATTACGCTTTGTGCAACACCGCCCCTGTTTTACAAGTGGTCATTCACATATTTTCGCTTCAAAGAAAAGGCAGAGTCATGATGACAATCCCACATTCCAGTTCGTTCAGCCCACAATCGTTTAACCCAGCAAGGCTCAGAACCCTCATCAGATATCAGCAGACCCCAATAACACGGGCACCTCCTGCTCGTAAAACAAGCCATAAAGTAGGAAACAGAGTCAGATGTGAAAGAGATTAGTCAGGGTTTGTGTGGGAAGAAGGAATTTCTGATGCCTTTGGCCCTTATGCTTATCCCAGTTGGCCGCAGTAAAAGGAACCGGCCGGACAGGGCTGACCTCGGGCAGTGGAGTCAGTTTGCACAGGTCACAGAGAAGTCACAGAAGGTGTACGTGTCCTTTAGGCCTAGGCATGGCCTTAGCACACAGCCTATGTGAGGGCAATCACAAAAATGGCTACTGTTCTAATATGGAACCCGAGGGTTCAATATGTAGTATTATATATATATATATACGGTGAATTCATTATTTAGCAACTCTCTCTCGGGACACGTCTTCTTACACATGTAGTAGCACATAGGCCACATATGGCAGGACAAAATAAGGAATACCTCTATCTGTAGTGGGTGGCATAAGATCACACACCCAACAATTAGTGATGTTCACTACTAACTATTGTTGATGCAGAAGCTGTACAAAAGAATTGCTTACGAATTCTGATCTTATAACCTGCTCATGTTCAGGAAAAGGGTGAAAAGAGTGCACCGAAACAGTAGTAGGAAAAGACATATGTAAGCGGGTGCAGAAGTCAATTGAGTAGAGAAAAACAATCCCACCCATAAATGACAACGTCATGTTTTAAAAAGACACTAGAAAACACGTTATTAAGAACATATAGGCAACGGTAGAAAGTAGTGACCACTATTATAAATGAAATAATAATTTTTCACAACCCTAAGCAGAAAGCAAGTCCTAAAATTATCTAGTAACATTTTTAGGACTCCTATGCAATTCAGTTATTTCTTTTGTATGTTCAGGTGAAACAGTGGTGACCCTCATCAATGCTCTGAGGTGAAAAGGGATATTCTTTCCACAGAAAATTAACTTTATTCTGCCTTTTTCTAAACAGAATAGTACTTTAAAACAATGCCAGCAAAACAATCAGTCTCCTAACACCTAGTCTATACAATCACACGGAAACCTCTTGTGAAAGCAACTATGCCCAGAGTCCGTTCAAAAAGCCTCTCTGGCAGGCTTCTATTGTCCATCAAATCTTCTTCTGTTGTTTTCTTTCGCATGGGCCTCTCCATTCAAGCCTTTCATGAGAAAAGTACTGCTTAGTTGGAGTGCCCTCCTGGCAAACACCCACAGCTAACTCGAAAGGCTCAATGTCTCAAGGCAGTCTACCTGTGTCTCTCCTCTGCGGCAGACACTACAAATAATATGCTCTTCATTGGTCATGGGCACAGATCATCTTGTGCAGACCCGGGACCATTCTCAGTCTCCAACACTCATCATTCGGTGTCAGAGGACGCTCAGGCTGCCCTTTCATGGGCACCAGAATGTAGTGCCTTTTGTCAATCTTGGACCCGCCGGTGCACTGCACTTCCATTGGAGCAAAGGAAAAAGAGGGGGGGTGTGGCCAAAAACTCAGGCCAAGGGGCTCAAAGGACTGCACACTGTCAGAGGTTACCAGCACATGACAGGTGCTCTTTTGCACTGAAATTCTGGTTCAGTGGCAAAACCAGCTCCTCCTTCTTTTCTGATGTTGAACGCCTTCTGATGAAGCAGGTGCGATGCTTTAAACAGTTCGTTGTATAACAAGGGGACTGCAAACAGGTGGTCTGCGAGTTTAAAAGGAGTGGCCACACGCCATGGGACAATTTTGGTCTAGAATATACTGTCATTCTCAAAAAGCAATACAAATATAAAGACAGTAGGCAAAACAGTGTCTCTAATCTTTTCAATTGGGTTTCCGTGTGAGAGCCTCCATCATCTAAGGGTAGATAACTACACGAGAATTCTATCTAAATGGATGTCTTCACATATGGTGGCATTGTCTAATGGGGCAAACACATTTTTTTCTCAATGATTACATCTTATCTAGAACATCTCAATAGAGAAATCACATGGTACAGAATATCATGGGCATGTAGAAAACTTTCACATCAGGTGCAATATGCAATACACAGGCTAATAGTCAAATATGCAAACAAAAGACAAGAACTAGAGGGTCCTGATATTTGCATGATTAGAACACATCTGATCCCACCAAAAATTAAAGCAGCAGTGAGCAAAAGGGTAAAAAGCACATTAAAAATAGACATTGAAAATTCGTCATGTTCAAAAGGGTAAACGTAAGATATCTCCTATTGGTATGGAAAACTTGTCTTACTATAACCAGTCTATCGCTACCCTGACAGTCAGGCTGGAAAACATTGAAGCAGGCCTAAGGAAAATTCTTGGAAACCAGTCTGGCCATACAAAAGGGAATTATAAATAAACATGCAGTCTGGAAGTGTGTACCTGAACAATACACCTACAATAATAAATGGGCTGACTGGTGAAAGGAATACGGAAAAGGGAATTGGAACTAGGACACAACTAAAATCCCCAATAACTAAGCATGATGCGACATCAGTCAGGGGAGAAGCAACAAAAGAAAAAAAAAATCTATAGGAAGAACAAGAAGTTACTTGGGTGATAGTCAGGCATGTGACACAACACCAAGAGTACGGGTGATACAAAAAAGGCCAAAGTTACACAAATTTTAACTCTACCGCTGGTGACTACACCATATACGATACTCCTAGGTAATATTCCAGTTCCTTCTTCAGGAAAAAAAATGAAAAACCTGGTTTTTCTTTTAAGGAACAAGAGCCATATGCTACTTAGGAAACAGAACATCATAAACTAATGTAATATAGAAATTAGGCCACCTTGAGTCGCAGATCTATAATTTCATCCTTAGGTCCAATCAAGGATACATAAACGTAGGGCTGCCTGTTCCTTTAAAGGAAGGGGCAGTAACGTGACTAACTGCAGGCGACACACTTTGATCCTGTATATCTCTTTTTATTTTCTTTACCATTATAGCCAAATAGACATGCACTGGTGAAGTGTTGTCTCTCATGTTCACAGCATGAAATATCATTATCTGTGGAATTTAGTAACCAGAACAAGTTTAACCAACTGTTGCGTAGCGATGGGCATCGTCATGACCATCCCCTCACAACACAGGTAAACTTGTAATAGTAATAGTATCAGTTAAGAAAAACAGCAGAAAAAACACTTTTCTAACAAGACCACTTTAAAAATTTAGACACAGCACAAACCACCAAAGTGGATGTGTCGGACAGTAAAATACGCAGGGCGACTGTGTGATTGCGAGTTCCCAACTGTCTACAAAGTGGTCTGAGCTAATACCTCCGGGGAGAGCAAAAGTCAGGTCATTCAAAAAGAATATGTGCCACAGTCTCGACCCGCGTGGAGCAGAGGGCACAAAAGGGGGAGGGCCGGGGGGACAATTTCCACCGGGATATCAAATCACCTACAGGTAGGATCCCTACTCTGAATTTAAAATATAAGGCCCTATCAAAAGGAATAGAAATCATATTGAGATATGGTTCGTAAGCTACCACGTCTTTAATCCTCAAAAAGGCTACAGTTGACTTACATTGGCGTGGATCAACAGTAAGTTTAAACAAAACCCAATCCCAATACAATTTCTTTAGAGTGGCTTTGGGAGGGGCAGATCGAGTAACCCAAGCTTCACCTAGGCCCAACTCCCCCAAAAGATGTTTAACGTCCCTCAACCATTTAATCTTACACCAGCCCCCCATAGACATCACCTCGGACAGTCCCTCCGCATAGGAGGCTAGTTCAGGGACCCTCCACAAGCGGGCCCACAAGAGCAAGGGACGTAGTCGAGCTTGGTCCGCAATTGATCTACATCCTAAGTCCAACAAAACTGGAACTGTGGGTGTACTCGAAGGGAGAGCCATCAGATCTTTCAAAAATTTGCTCTCTGATTTTGCAAGCACGTCAAGATTGCCTATGCCCCACAACTCTGCCCCATATAAAGCAGCACTAACCCCTCTAGCTTTATAAATCTCCACAACTGGGGCAATAAATTGTTTTGTGGAAGTACGATGTTCCCTGAGCAAAGCACCACCCACCCTTTTGTGGTTAAGGAGCATCTTGTTGATGTGCGGAGTCCAACACATAGAGTCACTAAGGCGGATTCCCAGGTAATCAAACTCTGATACCCTCTCCAGGGAAGCAGAGTTCAACACGGGAGGGCGCCCCAGTTTCCCAGGTGGATTCATGATCAAATATTTGGTCTTATCGACATTGATCACCAATCCCCTAAGGGAACAAAACTCCTGGAAGTGTTTGAGAAGTTTTTGGAGGGCCTGGGGGGACTTTGCAATAAGGAGGGTATCATCTGCAAAAAGCAGTTTAGGCATCCGAGTGCCTGCCAGGGACGGTGCATCAGCAGGTTCTTGTAGCAAATACTCAACCACCCCATTCACATAAAGAGAGGATAGGGTGGGAGCTAACACACATCCCTGGCGGACACCCCTACTTACTGGAATTCTATCTGTTTTCTCCCCATTCTTACCCCACCGCACCTGTGCATAATTGTCTGTATGTAGTTTTATCAGAAGTGATAGGATATAGGACGGCACCCCCAAACCCTGCAAGACCCTCCACAGTTCCTCCCTAGGTACCAGGTCAAAGGCAGTCTTGAGGTCAATAAAGGCCAAATAGAGACTGCCCTTGCCCAGCACCACCACCTTCCAATACAAGAGGGCCAGTCTGAAGACTTGCTCGATAGTCCCGGTTCCAGAGCGAAAACCAGCCTGGAAATCAGATAAAATCTTATTGTCATCTACCCATTGGAGGATTCTCCCGAGAATCACCTTCCCTACCACCTTTTGGGATGAATCAATAAGGATTATGGGCCTGTAGTTGACGGGGTTGTCCCGGCATCCCGTCTTGAATATCGGGACAACCTACGCCCCTTTCCAAGATTCCGGTACAGATGCTCCTCCCATAATTGCATTCAATAGGGTGAAAACCAACTTCCCCCATTGCTTAGGATTAGCACGTAACAAATCACCGGGTAACCCATCAGGCCCAGCAGCTTTTAGGGGGACCAGGGACTTGATTACGGGCTCCACTTCTCTGTCGGTAAAGGGATACGCCTCAGTGTCCACTGCCTCAACCATCAGGGTAAAGGAGTCATTAAGAACCCCCTCGACAGGGGTATAAAGGGACAGGAAGTGGATCCCTAGATCTTACCAAACTCCAAAATCCGCTTGCATTCCTTTCCAGGTTTGCAGCCAGGAGGTCCGCCCAGAACTTCTCCTCCCCCTCTCTATTTGCTGCCTTTAAAGTCTGGGAGTAATCTTTCCTTGCAAGCCTGATAGCTACCTGGGATTTACATTTAACAGCCCCTACCAGCGCTTTTTTCTTGACTCTGCATTTTTTGTAAACCAACCCTGCGATTTCGGCAGCAACTTTCTGTTGTTAACACGGGAGGCCATGCTAGGGAGAATAAATAGGTTACTCAATGCCCTAGTTAAGTCGTAGAAAATCTGCGTAGTCTCCTCGGGCGATCGGGTCAGCGACTCTGACTTACACAGTGGTGCATCCAGGAGTGCCCCTATATCCGCCACTTTCTCTTCGGACATAATAAGCTTTGCCCACTTCAGCCGTCTACCACAATTAGATGGGAGAACCTCGTGGGAAATAGGTGCTGTATAGGATGATAATCCCCCCTTAGCAGTTAACCACTGGGAAAAAAGGGTGAGTGAGAGGATAATTTCATCCTTAGGTCCAATCAAGGATACATAAACGTAGTGCTGCCTGTTCCTTTAAGGGAAGGGGCAGTAACGTGACTAACTGCAGGCGACAAACTTTGATCCTGTATATCTCTTTTTATTTTCCTTACCATTATAGCCAAATAGACATGCACTGGTGAAGTGTTGTCTCTCATGTTCACAGCATGAAATATCATTATCTGTGGAAGTTAGTAACCAGAACAAGTTCAACCAACTGTTGCGTAGCGATGGGCATCGTTATGACCATCCCCTCACAACACAGGTAAACTTGTAATAGTATCAAAAGCAGCAACAAAAACAACGAAAACATGCAAAAAAATAATAAAAACGCACAAAACATCAAGCCATCAGATATACTTGCTGTATATCAAGCACAAAAAGCATAGACAAAACAATAGCATATGTGAGTAAGCGGTGACACACAAACACCATGTCATGTACTTTATGCACTGTAAAACTGCAGCCTAAAACCCAATATACGGGCCTGTTTAATTTGTCAGGTTTAAAATCTTTACCCTCCTTTTGACAGCAGATCACCAGGCAATGGAAATCTGCTGTCAAATATAACTTTACTGTTAATACACAAAAATAAATTTCCATTACTTAACTGCTACCCTCTTGTCAGTTACCTCGCAACATCAATGCTACCGTAGTTTTACCTTTCTAAAAGTAAAAATCGTTACATGACACTCCATATTAATTTGGCACCTACAGTTTCCACTGTGAAAAAGAAGTCTTAATTGGCAATACGTTCTCACTTAGGCATGTAGCCTTAAAAATTTTAGAATCTTATTCTCTAAGACTTAATGCAACACTTCGTTTCCTGTCAAATAACAGCAACTAGCAGGCATCATTTTATCTTTTTTTAGAGCGAGACACAAATGTATCAGTTCTGCAAAACATTTAACGTGATATTTGGACTTTCAAAGAAACCCCTTTTCTATATTTTCCCTTTGGAATTAAGTTCTTTAGTTTTAGTGATGTTGTTATGGAGAAACCAGAAACCCCACCTTTAGAGGCCCGTGTAGCAAGGTCATTCTGCATTCCACAGAGGCAAGGCCCTAATTTAAACGGTCATAAATGTCAACGTGGCAGCCTACTCCATTGTTTACGGGAAAACTAAAGATAGCATTGCAGCAGCGTAACTAGAGCCAGCCTCTGCAGCTCTCCTAGCACCCAGCTTCTGCCACTCTGAATTTGTCAAAGCCAGAAGGCCTTCCTAATTCCTCCTAACTTGCAATAATTCACTCTATTTTGAAAATAATTTCTCCTTTTTAGGCGCTAAAAAAATTATCTCTATTCCCAGATTATTAAACTACATGTACTGTGAATAATTCACAAAACTTAATGACACGCATACCAGTTTTTAGAATAAATGCTTGTTGCAATCCTATGCAATGGTACACATTTCATCAACCTCAAATGAATGAAGTCTCAGTAGGCCCAGCTGAAGTTAGAACCTTCAACCCTGATATTAAAACAAGCCTTTGTACTGGCACACTGACACAGTGAATCATAAGAAGGCACAACCTGTAAATATATATCAAACCTAAACGTATGCATTTTACTGAAGTCTGAGACACTTTAAAAAGTACTTTGAATGAAAGAAAATGCAGTTTAAACAGTGTTTTTACCCAAATTCGACTTTGATATTTTAGGAATTGAAAAATGAATATCCTACAATTTTCTTGCATAATATGCATTACCAGAATGTCTATTACATAACCCATGAGTCAGGCATTGGAAATAATAACTTATACTTTATAAAAATGAGCTTGTTTGCGCCTGCGCCAAGGGAAAATTGTACACGCGAATGCTTGTCATTTTAGTGATGCAACACAACTCAAATCAAATTTTAATGCTAGGAGGTCATAGTATGAGTATTAAGCTTTATAAATATTAAAAAACGATTTTGAAAAGCACTTATTTTTTTTTTTTTAAATAATTTTTCCATGATTAATAATTTTCTTTGAAAAAAAAAACATTATTCGTTTTTGTGATAATTCCATGTATAAAAAGCAAGCTGCATCTCTTGCCTATCATTTTGGACACATTAACTCACAAGCCTAAGCGCATAAGCCCAACTTGAAACGCGTCACATTTTTGCGCCACTTTCATTTAAAAGGATGGCTTGGCAGTTCGGGCTGGACTGTTCCCATGAGGCACAGGGTCAGACTGATTTGCATATGGCCATGTCTGAACTGGGGTGGCAGAGTGGGCTAAAGAACGGTGATGGATCAAACCCAGATCTGTTGACTGGGTGTGAGTGTTTGATTGGTTCTGATGCTCCGTCCATCACCACCCCCTTTTGTACCGCTTTGTTCGCCATAAGTTGGCAGGGTATGCTCAGACGTGAGTCCCTTGCTCACTTTGCCACTGTATTCAAGCAAGCCTGGCTGAAGACGGCTGAATGCCAGAAACCAGTCCTAGGAAGCTTGTTTCCGGTCCAGGGAAGGCATGGCTTGGCAGTTCGGGCTGGACTGTTCCCATGAGGCACAGGGTCAGACTGATTTGCATATGGCCATGTCTGAACTGGGGTGGCAGAGTGGGCTAAAGAACGGTGATGGATCAAACCCAGATCTGTTGACTGGGTGTGAGTGTTTGATTGGTTCTGATGCTCCGTCCATCACCACCCCCTTTTGTACCGCTTTGTTCACCATAAGTTGGCAGGGTATGCTCAGACGTGAGTCCCTTGCTCACTTTGCCACTGGATTCAAGCAAGCCTGGCTGAAGACGGCTGAAATGCCAGAAACCGGTCCTAGGAAGCTTGTTTCCGGTCCAGGGAAGGCATGGCTTGGCAGTTCGGGCTGGACTGTTCTCATGAGGCACAGGGTCAGACTGATTTGCATATGGCCATGTCTGAACTGGGGTGGCAGAGTGGGCTAAAGAACGGTGATGGATCAAACCCAGATCTGTTGACTGGGTGTGAGTGTTTGATTGGTTCTGATGCTCCGTCCATCACCACCCCCTTTTGTACCGCTTTGTTCGCCATAAGTTGACAGGGTATGCTCAGACGTGAGTCCCTTGCTCACTTTGCCACTGGATTCAAGCAAGCCTGGCTGAAGACGGCTGACATGCCAGAAACCGGTCCTAGGAAGCTTGTTTCCGGTCCAGGGAAGGCATGGCTTGGCAGTTTATGCTGGACTGATCCCATGAGGCACAGGGTCAGACTGATTTGCATATGGCCATGTCTGAACTGGGGTGGCAGAGTGGGCTAAAGAACGGTGATGGATCAAACCCAGATCTGTTGACTGGGTGTGAGTGTTTGATTGGTTCTGATGCTCCGTCCATCACCACCCCCTTTTGTACCGCTTTGTTCACCATAAGTTGGCAGGGTATGCTCAGACGTGAGTCCCTTGCTCACTTTGCCACTGGATTCAAGAAAGCCTGGCTGAAGACGGCTGAAATGCCAGAAACCGGTCCTAGGAAGCTTGTTTCCGGTCCAGGGAAGGCATGGCTTGGCAGTTCGGGCTGGACTGTTCCCATGAGGCACAGGGTCAGACTGATTTGCATATGGCCATGTCGGAACTGGGGTGGCAGAGTGGGCTAAAGAACGGTGATGGATCAAACCCAGATCTGTTGACTGGGTGTGAGTGTTTGATTGGTTCTGATGGTCCGTCCATCACCACCCCCTTTTGTGCCGCTTTGTTCGCCATAAGTTGGCAGGGTATGCTCAGACGTGAGTCCCTTGCTCACTTTGCCACTGGATTCAAGCAAGCCTGGCTGAAGACGGCTGAAATGCCAGAAACCGGTGCTAGGAAGCTTGTTTCCGGTCCAGGGAAGGCATGGCTTGGCAGTTCGGGCTGGACTGTTCCCATGAGGCACAGGGTCAGACTGATTTGCATATGGCCATGTCTGAACTGGGGTGGCAGAGTGGGCTAAAGAACGGTGATGGATCAAACCCAGATCTGTTGACTGGGTGTGAGTGTTTGATTGGTTCTGATGCTCCGTCCATCACCACCCCCTTTTGTACCGCTTTGTTCACCATAAGTTGGCAGGGTATGCTCAGACGTGAGTCCCTTGCTCACTTTGCCACTGGATTCAAGCAAGCCTGGCTGAAGACGGCTGAAATGCCAGAAACCGGTCCTAGGAAGCTTGTTTCCGGTCCAGGGAAGGCATGGCTTGGCAGTTCGGGCTGGACTGTTCTCATGAGGCACAGGGTCAGACTGATTTGCATATGGCCATGTCTGAACTGGGGTGGCAGAGTGGGCTAAAGAACGGTGATGGATCAAACCCAGATCTGTTGACTGGGTGTGAGTGTTTGATTGGTTCTGATGCTCCGTCCATCACCACCCCCTTTTGTACCGCTTTGTTCGCCATAAGTTGACAGGGTATGCTCAGACGTGAGTCCCTTGCTCACTTTGCCACTGGATTCAAGCAAGCCTGGCTGAAGACGGCTGACATGCCAGAAACCGGTCCTAGGAAGCTTGTTTCCGGTCCAGGGAAGGCATGGCTTGGCAGTTTATGCTGGACTGATCCCATGAGGCACAGGGTCAGACTGATTTGCATATGGCCATGTCTGAACTGGGGTGGCAGAGTGGGCTAAAGAACGGTGATGGATCAAACCCAGATCTGTTGACTGGGTGTGAGTGTTTGATTGGTTCTGATGCTCCGTCCATCACCACCCCCTTTTGTACCGCTTTGTTCACCATAAGTTGGCAGGGTATGCTCAGACGTGAGTCCCTTGCTCACTTTGCCACTGGATTCAAGAAAGCCTGGCTGAAGACGGCTGAAATGCCAGAAACCGGTCCTAGGAAGCTTGTTTCCGGTCCAGGGAAGGCATGGCTTGGCAGTTCGGGCTGGACTGTTCCCATGAGGCACAGGGTCAGACTGATTTGCATATGGCCATGTCGGAACTGGGGTGGCAGAGTGGGCTAAAGAACGGTGATGGATCAAACCCAGATCTGTTGACTGGGTGTGAGTGTTTGATTGGTTCTGATGGTCCGTCCATCACCACCCCCTTTTGTGCCGCTTTGTTCGCCATAAGTTGGCAGGGTATGCTCAGACGTGAGTCCCTTGCTCACTTTGCCACTGGATTCAAGCAAGCCTGGCTGAAGACGGCTGAAATGCCAGAAACCGGTGCTAGGAAGCTTGTTTCCGGTCCAGGGAAGGCATGGCTTGGCAGTTCGGGCTGGACTGTTCCCATGAGGCACAGGGTCAGACTGATTTGCATATGGCCATGTCTGAACTGGGGTGGCAGAGTGGGCTAAAGAACGGTGATGGATCAAACCCAGATCTGTTGATTGGGTGTGAGTGTTTGATTGGTTCTGATGCTCCGTCCATCACCACCCCCTTTTGATCCATAAAGTCCCAATCAGTCACATGATGGGTCAAAAAGTGAAGGAAAGAGCAACAATAATACCACATAGAACATAAGATATACATTTCCAAACGTGAATGGCAGAGATGTGTACATGAGTCAAATTGTGGGGGTATATATTGTAATGGTCACAGCATCTTCCCGGTCATGATGGTCGACCTTAATGGTCATAAGTGTGGCCAGTGACCATCGCCGGGTGCCATTCACATAGCGGTAATGGCCGAGATCCTAAAATGAGCAGTGCCATGCCACGTGATGTCGTGCTTAGTGCCCCAGTGGAGAGCGATGTCAGCACTTAGAAAGAATAAAGTAGTGACGGAATAGATGTAATCCATACATATACATTACACCAGCCCCGGGTAAGTCGGGGTATAAAATTGTGGTCCAGGTTACTGCTCCGGTTCGTGTATAAACTCTCTAGTGACCCCACGGAGGTAGAACATGAACATGCAACCGAACAGTTATGATCAAAAGCAAGGTTACAATTCTGCTTACCCTCTTGTGTATGATCGAGGGTTTCCTAGGCTAGACAGTTGGTTGCCCGCACCCTATTTGCTGGATAGGGAGAAACACAACATAGGGAGCAATTTTACCAATAGAGCCCCTGAGCATATGAATATTGCTCGTAGTTCTCGTGGATGCCGCTTGCGGGGTCCCACCATGGTGGGAGAGAGTACTCACGGTCGGGTGCCGGCTCATTCCGCACCTACCCTCTGCCAACGGCTGCCTGCAAGTAGTGTGGGTTGTGTATGACATCTCCCTAAAGTAGCTCCTTCTAAGGCGGCACCCATTTCCTGTTTCATGTGTGTATCGGGCTCAGTCATGGCCGTCAGGTGCTGCGCATGCGCAGTTAGAAGAGTCTCAATTTGACGCATGTGTGTCGGATGTGAAAAGATCATCTGCGCATGCGCGAAGGGTAACCTGCAGGTTTGAGGGCGGGACTCGAGTGAGCCTACGCATAGCGTCTGAGCTGTATGTGCAGTATCGTATGACCAATATAATTGGTTGGAATGCTACTGCCCCATGGGTGTGTTGTTAGTAAAGCTTTATCCAATTGTAAACAAATGAATAGAGTAAACTAAATGGGGGGCACATCTTTCTCTATATTGCCAGTTATAGGTGTCCCATACTCAGAGAGGTGTACAACAATGACCATAGCCCTTGAGAGGTGCGTGTGGTATATGTGTAAGTGTCTGTTCAGGGTCACGATCTGATAGAGTGTGCAGGATCAGAGTTCTATCCAGGGATTTCATCATTTAGTCCCTTGATGGGAGTGTGAAGACGGAACACCCAACGTTGTTCTTGTCGCAGGAGAGCTTGGGTGTTCCAAAAGGACCTGGATTCCAATATAGTCCATGTTAGTTGGTCACAGTTGTGTCCAACTTCCAAGAAGTGGTTGGTCAGTTTGGTGGCTGACCTCCCTCGTCGGATGGTACTTTTATATTCACTTATACGTGTCCTGATAGGGCGTGAGGTCATACCAATGTATCTGAGCCCGCATGGACACGTGATGAGGTATATACAGTTCTTGGTGTTGCAGTTGGAGTGCCCTCGTTGTTCCCAAATAAAGTTGGCCAGAGTCAGTAGTTTACTATGAGTCGTAGTGGAACAGGCATGGCAGTTTCCACAGGGGTAGTGACCTGTCACAGGAGGTAGACTCCACAGAGTGGTGTTCCGTGCGCTTATTCTTCTGTGCACTGGGCGTGTGTTGATAAGTGTATCTCGTAGATTGAACGTCCTTTTAAAAGCGAACCATGGTTGTTCCAGTTGTAATGTGTCGGTGTTAAGGATCTTCCAATTACGTTTAATGATCTTCTTGAGCCTATTGGTCAGAGGTGTGAATGTAGTCACACATGTGATGGATTCGTTAGGTACTTTTACTCTGGTTTCCAGAAGGGATTCTCTATGGTTGTTCCGGGCTCGTTTCCTTGCCTGAGCAACGACCCTCTTGGGGTAGTGTCTCTCCAAGAGGTTCTTCTCGAGGTGGTTGGCCTCGGTATCGAAGTCTTGGTTGGTGGTGCAATTGCGTCGTATCCGTAGGAACTGTCCATAGGGTAGATTCTCTCGTAAGGCCCTGGGGTGGTGGCTGTTGAAGTCTAGAAGACTGTTACAGTCTGTAAGTTTCCTGTGTAGTGTGGTTCTAAGAACACCGTTTTCCAGAATGATCCTGAGGTCCAGGAAAGGTATGGTTGATACACTCACTGTCCATGTAAATCAGAAGAAACCTCTGCCTGAGAAGCAGGAACTGGGAAAGCTGTAAGGAGGAGTACTGTCCCTGACCTGGGGGATTGGCCTGCAGTGGTTGCCTTGCTGCTGAAGGAGAGGAGAAAGAGTACAAAAAGACTTTGCTTCAACTTGTGCATAAAAGATCTCCAAGGGTCTGAGTAGAGCTGGCCTCCTGTTAAGAAGTCCCAGGAACAAAAGAAATTCAACCCCAGCTACCCCCTGAACTCTGCTGTGTGAGTTCTGCCCCTCCTAGAGAGCCTGATCCAACTGTGGGGCCTCTGGAAGTTGTGCCTGCTGTTGGGAAGCTGACCAAGAACAAAGAAGCCAAGGATCTCCACTTTTTCATGCACAGCCGGCTTAGCGAGAAAATTTCCGTTGCACCGCTCGTTAGCGTGCAGAATTTTATCGCTGCGAAAATCGTCGCAGAGCCAACTAAGATCATCGCTAGTAAAATTGCCACCCAGCTCGTTAGTGGGACGAATTTTGTCGCATCGTGCCTTAGCGAGTAAATTTCTACCAGAAAAGCTACGCCTTGAAATCTACACAAGTATCGCCTCACGCTCTATACAGACCGGATTCGTCGCAACGCCTGCTGCATGCCGCAGAGTTGTCGCGTCGCCTCCCCAAGTTCTCAGGACTGACGCCGCTACTTGTTTTTCGACGCCTAAGCGCCGCTACGAACTTTAATCGCATCACCAGGTACTGTTGGCTAAAATTGACGCTCAGTTGGAGGATTTTGTCGCTAAACTAAAAACTCTTTCTGAAGCCATATTCTTGAACTGTGTATGTCATTTTTGTCATTATTTGGTCTTGTGCTAAGTCTTTACATAAAAGATCACTATTTTTGATATAAATCTAGTGTGGTGTCCATTTGTGGTGTTGTCACTTAGTTACTGTATATGGTCACAAATGCTTAACCTATAGCGCCTCTGAAATAAGTCTTGTCTGCTCGAGCCAAGCTACCTAGAGGGTGAGCAGGGGTTGTTTTGAGAGGGTAATCCCCTTATCCTGACTAGAGGAGAGGGTCCCTGCTTGTACCTACCTGTGCCAACCAGAGACTCCCAAATCTAATGTTTGGGATTTCACCTTTCATCTGTTTGAGCCATAGGAGGGGCTTATGGTCAGTCTGAATTATGAAGTGAGTGCCAAACAAGTATGGCCTCAGCTTCTTCAGGGCCCACAC
Source organism: Triturus cristatus (assembly GCF_964204655.1). Lineage (NCBI taxonomy): Eukaryota > Metazoa > Chordata > Amphibia > Caudata > Salamandridae > Triturus > Triturus cristatus. Next base: position 72,619,836 of record NC_140581.1, on the reverse strand, counting down.
CACAGCAAAGGCCTCCCTCTCTATAGCTGACCAACGTTTCTCTCTAGGGGTCAGCCTTCTGCTTATAAAAGCTACTGGCTGGTCTTGACCTTCATCATTCAGTTGTGACAGTACAGCTCCCACACCCAGCTCAGAAGCATCTGTTTGGACAATGATCTTTTTGGTGTAGTCTGGACTCTGTTAGATGGGGGCAGTGCATATGGCCTGCTTTAGGTCTTCAAATGCCTTCTGACAGCTAGCTGTCCACTGAACCTTTTTTGGCATTTATTTTCTTTGAGGTAGGATCATTTAAGGGGGTCACTATAGATCCATATCCCTTAACTAACCTCCTATAATACCCAGTCAGGCCTAAAAAGGCTCTCACCTGTGTCTGGGTGGTTGAAGCTACCCATTCCATGATGGTTTGGATTTTGCTCTGTAAAGGCTGAACCTGGCCTCCACCTTCAAGGTGGCCCAGGTACACAACCTGACTCTGCCCTATCTGGCACTTAGTGGCCTTGATAGTGAGGCCTGCTTTTTGCAGAGCGGCCAAAATATTTCTGAGGTGGACCAGGTGATCCTGCCAGGAGGAACTAAAGATATAAACATCATCTAGATAAGCTGAGCAATAAGTTTCCATTCCTGTCAGAACTTTGTTCACCAACCTCTGAAAAGTGGCAGGTGCATTCTTCAAACCAAAGGGCATCACCACAAAGTGGTAGTGCCCACCAGGGGTCGAAAATTCTGTTTTGGCCTTGGCATCCTCAGCTAACCTGATATGCCAATACCCAGCTGTTAAGTCAAATGTACTCAGATACTTGGCTGAGACCAAAGTATCAATCAGTTCATCTGCCCTGGGAATTGGATAGGCATCAGTCCTGGTGACTATATTGAGGCCTCTGTAATCTACTCAAAACCTCATTTCTTTCTTACCACACTGGGTAGGAGGTTTGGGCACAAGGACTACTGGACTAGCCCAAGGGCTATCTGAAGGCTCAATTACACCAAGTTCCAACATTTTCTGGACTTCAGTTCTGATACAGTCCCTGGCATGGTCAGGTTGCCTGTAGATTTTACTCTTGACAGGCAGACTGTCTCCAGTGTCCACCTCATGGGTGCACCAGGAAGTCTGACTTGGGGTCAGGCTAAACATATGTATAAACTGCTGCAGAACTTGTCTGCATTCAGTTTGCTGATGGTCAGTGAGGCTGCTTGCCAAAGCAACACCATCTACTGACACATCATCAGGGTTCTATGAGAGCAGGTCAGGAAGAGGGTCACTCTCCTCCTCCTATTCCTCATCAGTTGCCATGAGCAAGCCCATGTCAGCCCTGCCAACATATGGTTTCAATCTGTTGACATATAGCACCCTAAGGGGGCTCCTGGGAGTTCCAAGATTCACCAGATAGGTGACTTCTCCCTTTTGCTCAACAATTGTATAGGGGCCACTCCACTTGTCCTGGATAGCTGCTGGGGCCACAGGCTCCAACACCCACACTTTCTGTCCTGGCTGGTACACAGTCAGCACAGCCTTTTGATCATGTCAAGTTTTCTGTAGTTCTTGGCTGGCCTCCAGGTTTTTAGCTGCCTTCTTCATGTATTCAGCCATCCTGGAGCGGAGACCAAGTACATAATCCATCACATCCTGTTTGGGAGGTTTGAGAGGTAACTCCCAGCCCTCCTTCACCAAACATAATGGGCCTCTTACAGTATGCCCAACCAGATGTTCAAATCGGCTTTAACCAACCCCCTTTTGTGGAACCTCTCTGTAAGCAAACAAAAGGCAGAGAATTAAAAGGTCCCATTTTTGCCTAAGCTTTTCTGGGAGGTGTTTAATAATTCCCTTTAGGGTTTTGTTGAAGCCCTCAACTAACCCATGCATTGTGGGTGATAGGGAGTAGTGAATTTATAAGTTACACCACACTCCTTCCACATTGCTTTTAGATATCCTGACATGAAGTTGGTACCTTGTCAGATATGAACTCCTTTGGGAAACCCACTCTGGAGAAAACTCCAATGAGGGCTCTTGCCACCACAGGGGCTGTGGTGGTCCTCAGGGGAATTGCTTCTGGGTACCTGGTGGCATGATCCACTACCACCAGGATAAACCTGCGACCAGATGCTGTTGGAGGGTCAAGGGGACCAACAATGTCAATTTCTACCCTTTCAAAGGGTACCCCCACCACAGGTAGTGGTATCAGGAGGGCCTTTGTTGTTCCACCTGACTTGCCACTGGCTTGGCAAGTGACACAGGAGCGACAAAACTGCTTGGTGTCCTCTGACATATGTGGCCAATGAAAATGTGGAACAAGCCTGTACCTGGTCTTGTTTTGGCCCAAGTGACCTGCTAAAGGGATGTCATGTGCTAGGGTCAAGAGGAACCCCCTAAACTTCTGAGGTATTACCAACCTCCTGGTGGCTCCAGGGCTAGGGTCTCTAACCTCAGAATATAGGAGTCCCTCATCCCAATAAACTTTATGGGACCCACTAGCACTCCCAGCAGCCTCAGCAGCAGCCTGCTGTCTGAGGGGTTCAAGAGAGGGGCAGCACTGTTACTCCTTACTCAGATCTTCCCTAGAAGGGCCCCCTGCCCCCAAGAACTCAACCTGATCAGGTTCAAGTCCCTCTGGGGAAGTTCCTTCTTCAGGATCTGCTTCTCCTCCCTCAGGAGGGGAATCTGTGATCTGAGACAGAGTGGAAGGCACTACCTTAACCCTACTGCTCTTCCTCTTGGGTAGCACCTGGTCCATACTTTCAGGATCCAGAGGTGGTTCAGTTTGATGCATTTTGACCTGTGACCTGGTCACAGCTAATACCTCTGCAGGTATGCCCAACAACTCAGCATGAGTCCATAACTCTACTTCAAACCATGCTGAAGTATCTAGATCATTGCCCAATAGACAATCTACAGGGAGGTCTGCACTGACTACAACCTTCTTAGGGCCAGTTACCCCTCCCCAGGAGAATTTCACAACTGCCAGACTATGGTTGGTCCTGACATTGCTTGCATTGGTAACCTGGTATATTTCGCCCAGGGTGATCTGTCCAGGGTCCACAAGATCCTCTGCCACCATGGTGACACTAGCACCTGTGTCCCTGAATGCCAAAGCCTGTTTGCCATTTATTACAGGCTGCTGTTTATATTTGCCCAGATTACTGAGGCTCACTAGGAAGGACATATCAATGTCTCCATCACAAATCAGCAATGCCAGAGTGGGTACTCTGACTAGGCCAGAGTCTACTTCAGAACCCAGGGTCAACCCTACTACACCCTTATTCTGAGTACCACCTCCACCAGAAGCTGAACTAGGGGGGGCAGTTGCCTTAGGGGCAGGAGTGGTGGTGGTTTGGTCTTTGGACTTGTTACAATCAGAAGTCCAGTGCCCTTTCTGTTTACAGAATTTGCACCAGGGCTTCTTTTGGCCTTTTCCCTTGTTGGATTGTGAATCCCCACCAGCTGTAGATTTTTGGGGCCCTTGTGAAGACTTTTGGTCTTTTGACTTATCCCCACCTTTCTCAGAGCCTTTAGGATCTTCCTTCTTGGTGTCACCCGCTTGGTTCTGGGTTTTCTGCCTCACACTGGTTCTGACCCCATTTGTATGCCTTCTTTACCAATTCTTAGGGAGAGGTCAGATCAGAGTCCACCAGGTACTGATGCAACAACTGGTTCTGGCAATTATTAAGGATCTGTTCTCTCATCATAAGATTATACAATCCCTTAAAATCAGTAACTCTACTACCAACCAGCCAACCATCCAGAGCCTTGGTTGCACAATCTACAAAGTCAGTCCAGTCCTGATTCTGTGCTTTCTGGGTGTCTCTGAACTTCAACCTGTACTGCTCAGTGGTTAAGCCAGACCCATCTATCAGTGCACTCTTCAGAAATTCATAATCATCAGCATCCTCTTCTCTAACAGTGAGGAGCTTGTCTCTACCTTTATCTGAAAAGGAGAGCCACAAGATTGCTGCCCACTGCTTTTCGGGGGACCTGTTGTACTCTACTGGCCCTTTCCATAGCAGTTATCCATTTGTGGATATCATCCCCACTCTGGTAGGGAGGAACAACCTTGGACAGGTTCCTATGGTTTAGAATGTATTCTCTGACTCTAGGGACACTGTTGCTGCCACCAGGGGGTTCTAACCCCTCTCTTTTAGAAGCTCTCTGGAGCTCAAAGGCTTCTTTGTCTAGTACCAACTGCTTGGCTTTGAGGGCAAATCTTGCTTCCTCATACTGAAGCAGTTTGTACATTCTTTCAGAGGAGGTCTCTCTTCTATTAAAGTATGAATTCCTCTGCTGGACAGATTCTCTGCCAGAGTGATAGGAGTAGTCAGATTCCCTAGAAGGGGGCCTAGGCCTCTCCTCCACTCTATCAGCTCTCTTAGGGAGAATTCCTCTGTCCTTTTCAGATCCTTGTGGATATGGCCCTTCAACGACAGAGTCCAGGTCATCATGATTTTCATCATCTGACCCAGACACTGTAATTGACCCACCCCCTGATTCAGACGTATTAGCTCCTAGAGCTAATCTAAGATCATCTGCTGTCAGCAGATCTATCAGGTGTAGTGTGGCGGGACTCTGTCCTAGCTTCAGGTGCCTTGCAGCACACATGGCTTTCAAGTCAAAGAAAGTCATGTCCTTATACTGAGGCTGAGTGGACCTACTGGCTCCACCGTTTCAGGACATTCTAGTGTTGTGCAGTGTTGTACTACCTACACTAGTTTGTGGCTTACTGATCCTAGCTTGAGCTGTAGAAAGGGTGTGCTATCCCTTGACACACAGCTCTATGTTCAGTAGAACTTATTGATACTAAGCTTGACTTTATATGTACCTTCAGTACCTTTGCTGCTTGTGAAGACAGGAGAAGTGTCCGGTGGAATCCAAGGCTGGATTCAGAAGAAAGAAGACCTGAAAGCAGAGGAGACAGTGTTCAAAGTCACTTGGCAGTGACCCGGGGCAAGGAAGCTGGATGCCCACAGTCATCGGGTGATTTCAGGTGATCAGGGGTGTCTTGAATCTTCAGCCACGAGGTCCAGGAGGTGTCGACGACAACCAAGAGCTGGATATGGTGTGTTCCATGAAGTCTGCAGCTTACTGCCATGTCGGTGACCAGATTGAATCCAACAAGCCTTGGTAACAGCAAGTCTCGTGGAATGTGTAAAAATTCAGCAGTGCAGACCAGCAGGGTCTGAAGCACTCACCCTGCAACAGTAAGTCAGGGCAGGCCTGGAGCAACCAGGGGAGCCCTTTGGAATTGTTGAAAAGTCTTCAAGGGACCCACAAACCAACCGGCAAGGGATCGCAAAGATGCTCGGGATGGGGTAGGCCTCTGATCTTCAGTGGAAATCCTGCTGGAGGCTTGGACCACTTGTGGCCCAATGCACAAGTTCATAGAATGTTGTGAAGGGGTTGCACTCGAAAATAGTGCACGATACCCAGGGATCGCAGTTCCTCGTCACTCTTGAGGTCCACTTGCCTCAGCTTTGCTGGAGACTCACGATGGCCTTGTAGAAGTCTGGAAATCCTCTTCCTGGGCTGCAGGGACTTCGGACTCCGGCGGGAGCGGTAAAGTTTGCGACTGTTGATGTAAAGTTTTGGTGCCTGCCAAGCTGGGGAGTCACTCCTTGACTCCAAGGGAGATTCTTCAGTCTTCCAGAGGTAGTGGAACGTCGAAGGTCCAGGTTTCTTCTTCAGAGCATCGTCCAGGGATATCTAGTTTGCAATGGCAAGGGTTCCCTAACTTATAATACAAGGAAGGGAGGGACTAGCTATATGACCCCTCCTATGGGAGGGTCAGGGGAGTGGGTGGCTACACCCACTTCCCTTTGTCCAGTTTCATGCCAGAGCAGGGGCAGGTAGCCCCTGAACCAGTTTGAGCTGGCATATGCACAGAAGAGCCTACTGCTCCCCCAGTGCAGGACTTCAAAGCACTCTAGGAGTGCACCCACCCAGCCCCGATACACTAAACCCTGTCTGGGAGGTGGTCACACCTCCCTGTGACAGGATGCCTATTGTTGGGCCTCCTCCACTGTGAGTTTCGGTCAGCAGCAGGAGGGCAGCCCAGTGTCTGTGACTGGTGGCATCCATTTTGTGATGCCAGGGCTCGTCAGGATTTTACCGTGTTTCCACAGTGGGTACATGTCTTTCCCTCTAGAAGGGTGGGATCATACTCCCACACCAGTTACTGGTGTGGGGGTATGATTCCAAAGCGTTTGACACCAAACACGACATGTTTTGATGCAGCCATCCCAGAGTTAGCATTAAGCGCGAGGTTATAATGCACTTAAGAGTATATGGCTTAACCGCATCCACAAACCGCCACAGAGAATAGACTCTGAGAGCTGCAGAGAGGCCCTGCTCAGGCAGAGGCACCCCCTCATGTGGAAACCAAGCACCCTGCCCTCAGGATTGATAGGGCCTGCATTAGGGGTGACTGAAAAATTATATATGTGTGTGTAGGTAGAGATATAGTGTACCTATATCTCAGTGAGGAGTGCTAACAAGACCTCACCCAGGCTGCAGTAGCAGGCCTGTGGTGTCAGATTTAGTCTGCTTCCCATGGGTTGCATAATACATGCTTCAGCCCCTGGTATGCCTGTGAAGTACCTATGCCCTTGGTACCTAAGGTACCATATACTAGGGGCTCATAAGGTACCACAGTATCCAATCACTAGTGTACTTAATATGCACTCCAAGTTGTTTAGAGAGAACAGAGAGGCTGGAGCTTTTTGCGTTGTTGCACGGCGGCGCATTACTTTTTGACACATCGCTGTGTTGTGGCAGCGATACGTCACTTCTTGTAAATAAGGCCCGAGGTACGCATTTACTTGCCGGTACACTACTGCACCATGCATGCCCCTCCCGTGTCCTGGTGCATGATCAGTGGCTCCCTCCCAGGCTCAATCTGCCCTTAGGCCTCCCATTGTGGCCTGAGTCCAGCTCCCGACCTCCAATCCAAGCATCAGCAGTGCGTATGCTAGGCTGCCTTCTCCTTGCTGTTCCCTAGCCCATGATGTCACCGCTTCGATGGAACACCAGTGTTTTCAATAAGTCACGGAAGAGGCAGCTAGGGCCCAGGAGCAGCAGCAGACAGCAAGGCTCTGCTAACTCTTGTACACCCTTGCTTCACCCCCTTCCTTCCTCTATATTATGCGCAAGGCTGCAAGGTTTGTTTATTTGAAATGCTGTTCTCCCATCACACATAATATTTTTAAAAAGTTCAGAAACCTGAAACATCCATTCCTGCCCCTCCCTTTTCCCCTCATGCTTGGTGCTGATGTACTCTCCTTCAGGGCTCCTGCAGCCACCATGCAGGGACGGGTGGCTGACTCTGCACCCTGTTATCTTTCACCGGGGTGCCGTGCACATGGTCTAGCAGGTATGTGTATTTCCCACAGATGGAGTGAGCGTCACTTTAAAGAGTTTGTGCTATAACCTATTGTTGTTAGTTGGTGCATCTTCCTTATTCCTGTTCTGTCCCTTGGTGCTCAGCCATTAATGATGTCATTCGGAATGTTCGGTGGTGGGACTTGAAGAGATGTCAGTTGGAGAAGATGGGCTGAGCAGCAGGTAGGCTGCCCCTGGTGGGGCATTACATGGATTTTGTAACTTAACGAATAAACCTACAACTTGTTCTACATGACCTGTCTATGAGACAATCTTCATTTTAACACTGGCGACGATTTGGACGAACCTAGTGCTATTTCAATGGATTATGGATTATGAAACCTAAAGGATTTTCAAGTAAAAGGAACATCATGAGAACTTACCAGCTGCGTAATTTGAGTAAGCTGGCACTCAAGAGCCTCACCAGTGACCACTCCATCGGTCGCCCTAACATGTAAGTGCCAGTTCCTGTTTGACTTTCTTTCTTCTGTACCCTGCTACATTGAAACAATTGAAAAAGTCAACCTACACATTGAGGAAGGATGGTTGTGAATACCCTTTGACCTTCTACCCATTTTCAAACAGTTACTGTACCTCCCTCTAGAGTCTGTCGTCTGAGGGAAAAGATAGATTACATGCACAGCATCAGCTAAGAGATATGCGTTATTTAAACTGTTCACCACTAGATGGTACATTTACTCTACGTAATTGCCCAGCGAGAGCAAAGATCGGACCCTGTTCATATTTAATGCTGTTCGGCAGTGATGAGTGATACGTTATGAGGGGGCAAAGAACGAGCCTGGTGTTGTTCTATGGTGTTTCACACGCATGATTTACACTTTGAAATGTGTTAATCTGCACAGAAGCGGTATTTCAGTTTGAAGAGTCAACCACTCTACAGATTCATGCTTTTGAGTTTGGTGATCGAGGGCTAGTGTCGAGCCACGGTGAAATTTTTGGAATGATAACTCTCTACTTTGTGAAGTAATGGCAGAGTTTGTGCTTCAGCGTTAACTGGTGATTATCTGTGCAGTTAAAAAGAAAACTGCCAAGCAGCCATTCAACAATTCAAACTGGACACGCACCCCTCACCTCTTCAAGCGGAACAGCTGGAGAGTCTTATGTGACGTCTCCTGTCATTGCTAGGGAGATCTCATCATTGCCTTTGGAAGTCTTGCAACATAAGCGCGCCTGGAGCCACCCGGCAGGTGTAACATGAACGTGCCGCCATTTTGTTATTTCAGCACTAACTTTACTCTTTAGCTGATTTGCCGGGGTAAAGTTCTTGGCAGTTTGGATGAGGTATGGCTCACCAGGTGTGCGCAAACGGCTGACAGTTGTAGGAGGCAGAGTTCTACCATAGGGACGCTGTGAAGACTGGAATCACTGAGGTTCAGAGTGGTGAGTTTAAGTTTACCAAGCATGTGGTTCACTCGTTTTGCCAACCACGTTTTTCATGTTTTGCCAACCACGTTTTTCACGCTTTGCCAACCGTCATCTATGTCATTTGGAGATGTTGTAGTTTTGAAGCAACCAAATATTACAAGTTCTCGTCAGACTCTGTGATCTTCTATTAATGGGATCACCATTGTGACATTCTTTGCAACATATGAAGAATATGAACAGCGCTACTTAAGGCATTTGGTGCAAGATAGGAAGAATAAAAAAAAGAAAAGAAAAATGTATCGCCTGGTGTGTTTGAGAAAAAGGACTTTATTTTCAACAGGTGGACACTCTGGCATCCTGCGTATAAATGCTTTAAATATATTGCCTTTCTGGTGCTGAGCCATTAAGGTGTTCAGTGTTTATTTGGGAGGTGTATTCCCCAATAGGGAGGACAGGTTCCTATGGTTTAGAATGTATTCTCTGACTCTAGGGACACTGTTGCTGCCATCAGGGGGTTCTAACCCCTCTCTTTTAGAAGCTCTCTGGAGCTCAAAGGCTTCTTTGTCTAATGCCAACTGCTTGGCTTTGAGGGCAAATCTTGCTTCCTCATACTGAAGCAGTTTGTACATTCTTTCAGAGGAGGTCTCTCTTCTATTAAAGTATGAGTTCCTCTGCTGGACAGATTCTCTGCCAGAGTGATAGGAGTGGTCAGATTCCATAGAAGGGGGCCTAGGCCTCTCCTCCACTCTATCAGCTCTCTTAGGGAGAATTCCTCTGTCCTTTTCAGATCCTTGTGGATATGGCCCTTCAACCACAGAGTCCAGGTCATCATGATTTTCATCATCTGACCCAGACACTGTAATTGACCCACCCCCTGATTCAGACGTATTAGCTCCTAGAGATAATCTAAGATCATCTGTTGTCAGCAGATCTATCAGGTGTAGTGTGGCGGGACTCTCTCCTAGCTTCAGGTGCCTTGCAGCACACATGGCTTTCAAGTCAAAGAAAGTCATGTCCTTATACTGAGGCTGAGTGGACCTACTGGCTCCACCGTTTCAGGACATTCTAGTGTTGTGCAGTGTTGTACTACCTACACTAGTTTGTGGCTTACTGATCCTAGCTTGAGCTGTAGAAAGGGTGTGCTATCCCTTGACACACAGCTCTATGTTCAGTAGAACTTATTGATACTAAGCTTGACTTTATATGTACCTTCAGTACCTTTGCTGCTTGTGAAGACAGGAGAAGTGTCCGGTGGAATCCAAGGCTGGATTCAGAAGAAAGAAGACCTGAAAGCAGAGGAGACAGTGTTCAAAGTCACTTGGCAGTGACCCGGGGCAAGGAAGCTGGATGCCCACAGTCATCGGGTGATTTCAGGTGATCAGGGGTGTCTTGACTCTTCAGCCACGAGGTCCGGGAGGTGTCGACGACAACCAGGAGCTGGATATGGTGTGTTCCATGAAGTCTGCAGCTTACTGCCATGTCGGTGACCAGATTGAATCCAACAAGCCTTGGTAACAGCAAGTCTCGTGGAATGTGTAAAAATTCAGCGGTGCAGACCAGCAGGGTCTGAAGGACTCACCCTGCAACAGTAAGTCAGGGCAGGCCTGGAGCAACCAGGGGAGCCCTTTGGAATTGTTGAAAAGTCGTCAAGGGACCCACAAGCCAACCGGCAAGGGATCGCAAAGATGCTCGGGATGGGGTAGGCCTCTGATCTTCAGTGGAAATCCTGCTGGAGGCTTGGACCACATGTGGCCGAATGCACAAGTTCATAGAATGTCGTGAAGGGGTTGCACTCGAAAATAGTGCACGATACCCAGGGATTGCAGTTCCTCGTCACTCTTGAGGTCCACTTGCCTCAGCTTTGCTGGAGACTCACGATGGCCTTGTAGAAGTCTGGAAATCCTCTTACTGGGCTGCAGGGACTTCGGACTCTGGCGGGAGCGGTAAAGTTTGCGACTGTTGATGTAAAGTTTTGGTGCCTGTCAAGCTGGGGAGTCACTCCTTGACTCCAAGGGAGATTCTTCAGTCTTCCAGAGGTAGTGGAACGTCGAAGGTCCAGGTTTCTTCTTCAGAGCATCGTCCAGGGATATCTAGTTTGCAATGGCAAGGGTTCCCTAACTTATAATACAAGTAAGGGAGGGACTAGGTGTGATTCCCCTATTACGGTGTTCAGTGTTTCTTTTGGGAGGTGTATTCCCCAATAGGGAGGTGTGATTCCCCTGTTGCATTGTTTTAGTTTCAAAGGGAAATGTATTCCCCTATAGGGAGGTTTTTTTTCCCTATTACAGTGTTTTTTTAGTTACAGTGTTTCATAGGGATGTGTGTTTCCCCTATTACAATGTTCGGTGTCATTGGGAGGTGTAGTCCCCAATAGGGAGGTGTGATTCCCCTATTACGTTGTTTTAGTTTCAAAGGGAGGTGTATTCCCCTATAGGGAGGTGTTTTTCCCCTATTACAGTGTGTTCAGATTGGGAGGTGTTTTCCCCAATAGGGAGGTGTTTTTTCCCCTATTACGGTGTTTTCAGATTGGGAGGTGTATTCCCCAATAGGGAGGTGTTCTTCCCTATTACAGGTGTTCAGTGTTTCTTTTGGGAGGTGTTATTCCCCTATTACTATGTTTTTAGTTTCAGAGTTTCATAGGGAGGTGTGTTTCACCTATTACAATGTTCGGTGTCATAGGGAGGTGTATTCCCCAATAGGGTGGTGTGTGTTTACCCTATTACTGTTAGTTTGTTGGTGGTGAGTACCCAGCTAATTAGTTTCCCTAGGGAGGGGGATGGGGCTCATTCATTCATTTGCTTAAGATATTTTCTTGTATTCTTTTGCTTGCTTGTGGTATTTTCATGCATTCATTTATATAATGTATTTTCTGGATTCGAGTATTTTCTTATTTCGATTGCCTTATGTACATTCAATTGCTTAATGTATTTTCTTACTAATTCTTTCAAGATGTTTATTATTGTTTATGTAAGCAAAGTAATTTTGTTCTATCCTGCCTTAATGCATTTATATCTTTTTGCTTAGTTTTCCTAAGGAAGGGAGATGTGCTATAACCTATTGTTGTTAGTTGGTGCATCTTCCTTATTCCTGTTCTGTCCCTTGCTGCTCAGCCATTAATGATGTCATTCGGAATGTTGGGTGGTGGGACTTGAGGAGATGTCAGTTGGAGAAGATGGGCTGAGCAGCAGGGAGGCTGCTCCTGGTAGGGCATTACATGGACTTTGTAACTTAACGAATAAACCTACAACTTGTTCTACATGACCTGTCTACGAGACAATCTTCATTTTAACACTTTGCCAGTGAAGCACTACTTTCATTTTCTTGTCTTTCTTTCAGCAACATTGTTTTACCCAGGTGGGGAAGTGCATAATTCCTGGAGGTACTGCAATACCTGGTTAATATGTAGTGTGGAAAACATGTAATGTGATCCCTATCAGCTGTTTTCCTTATTTCATTTTATAAAATGTGTACCACAGCTCTATGCTAATGCGTCTGTGACACCTCCACTGCCTCCTCCTCAGCTCACTTGTCTATTGGCTGCTGCCTGGTTATCACTTTGATGTAGCACATCTCAGAACCCTCCCAGTTACCGGGGACTAGGGCATACAGCGTGGGTTTATTTAAGGGAGCCTTGCCCCTCCCCCACTCCTGGACCACTGTCTAGTTTAATGCATGCTAGATATCTTTCTAAGAAGTATGTCATGATATTATGCAGCACGGCCTATGCCTCAGACTTCAGTCACCATGCACCGGGGCTTCAGATCCTGACTTTTCCGTAAGAACGAGCTGTCTGCTGTTTGGCAGAACTTATGTCTAGGCCTGAGCGGTGCACTCTCATCTGTTCGTGGAGTTTGCAGAATTTTCTGCACTGCACGAGCAAGTTCCAAAAAACTTCATGGAGCTGAGTTTTTTCTTCACTCACGCTCATCAACATTAGGTTGGTGAGCGCGAGTGAGGAAAATCCAATACTGGACTGCCTCCCAGCGAGATTTCTCAACACGGGCATTTACGGATGGTCATGACGGCTCGTGTTGAGAAACCACATGTTCATGTTGAGGAAGATGCCGCTTGAGTAGAAAATCTAATCGAGTGACAGAAAGAAAGAGCACCCTCTTGCGCTGCACATGGTGCTGTTCACACTGATTTTCCAGCGTGGTGCAAACACCTGGCACTAAAAATCAGCACAAACGGAGCAACCTAATGCTCTCAGCCGCTTGCAGAACTCCACGTAGCACAAAAGAGATTTTTGTCCACCCAGGCCTACTTTTGTCCCTCTATCTTGGTTACCTTACATTATAAACCAAAATAGAGAGTGCCTAGTTTTATTATTAATATTAGTTTTAATTATTGATAGTGGTGAAGGCCTCTCACACTGCCATCCACCTCCCCTTCACACCTGCCTGTGAGCCGGTAACTTTAAGGGAATGTCTGCTTTTCCTTAGCATAACTATTCAGATTCCACTGTATTCTTTGAAAGAAGTAGGATTGGGTGTCAAGTTTATTGATCCATGGTGCTTATCCCAAACAATACTGGTATATTTCTGGTAGGCACAGCAGATTCATTGCCATGCTGTCTAATGTGCATGACTTTAACTCTAAGGTATCCTGCAGCATAGCCCTCCTCTCATTGGCACCTGTGGTATCATCCAAGTAACCTGAGAGACAGCCCAAGTATCTGATTGTTAAGAAAAATGGAGGCCATCTGTTAACCCTGTGCACACATCAGCAGAGCAACGGTGACATCAACTGTGCTGTGGCTAAAAAACCAGGCAGGCAGCAAGACAAGCCAAGAGCCATAAAGTTTGTTGATTGTGGCCAAATCAGGGTGTGTTGCCAGGATTGTGTACATGTGTATACATTTAGTGTGAATGAGAAATATGCCATGTTTATGCATGCATGGGAATTGCCACTTGAGTAGCCAAATGTAAATCTTGTGTTTGTATCTATCATGTGCGTACAGTTTATGTGCACAAATATAGTGTTTCTTGCCTGAGTGTATCTATATTATGTGTACATCTCCACTAAATTGATTAAGTTAGTAACTTTTACATTATGTGTTCCCAGCCAAACAGGATTTATTATTGATTGGAAAATGCCTTTTTTTGAACGCCCATTGCCCGTCCTCCCTCCCCTGCCCTGCCTTTTTTCTCTTCTCAGTAATGGTGAGACGTGCAGGCTGCCTTTAGCCAAGCTGCTCTTCATTTAATTACAATTTATGTCGCATTAGTGCTATTCCACCTCAGAACCAACTCAGCCCCACCTCAGCATCAGCGCAGCACTAGTCAGCATCACTGAGCACCACTTCTAAATCAATCAGCAGTGTTGCGGGGATTCTACACCTACACAGAACTATGTGCAGGAAAACAGGACCTCAGAATTTAGGTACCAACCTATCACCTTAGTACTCCAAATCCCCAAACCGACTGGCTGTAGCGTCTCATTTATTCTTCTCCAAAATCACAAAGCTACAAATGATTAGACAACCCAGAACACAACACTCCCGACTCTCTCAGGAATCGCGGTAGCAAGATATACCCTTTTGCTCGTTCATTCGTACTTGTCCACACTAAGAATTGGCAGAGTCACTGTTATAGTTTTAAATATTTATTTTAACTATTGTGCCCTACAGTATACGAGCCACTACCAGCAGCAAAATGCATAAACTTAAAACAATTAGCATTGTTACAGTTCCATAGAGTACAAAGGGGAAGTCATTATATACCAACAGTGGAAAAAGGACTATAAGGCCTAACCACCCTTCCCTTGACTGGAAGAAGTTTATCATATAGAAGAAGACCTCTGGGCTTTGTCAGCAGACCCCATACCTTAACCCCTTCTGTGCCCATGACGAGATGGTCTCGTCATGGAGCACAGTCGCGCTGTGCCCATGACGAGACCATCTCGTCATGGGACCCACCCTTGGGGGAAGCGCTGGCGCTCCCTCCGTGATTCCTCGATTTGTATTTTTTTTACTGGGGAGGCAGGGGAAGACCTTCCCCTGCCTCCCCCCGCCCCCCCACCCGCGTAATCAATGACGTCAGCGCGCGAGCCGCGCTGACGTCACCGGAGGCTTCCCCTTTGCTCTCCGAGGCGCAGGAAGCCATTTGCTTCCTGCGCGTCGGAGAGTAAAGGTCAGTTTTGGGGCTGGGGAGGGGGTATTAGTGCATCGGTGGGTTAGGTAGGGTGGGGGCACAATGTTGGGGGGGGTGGAAATGTTTTTTTGTACACTCTGCTTTGTTCCTGCGCTTGGATCGCCCAAGCGCAGGTGATTTTATGTGAAATGGCAAAAAAAAAAACGCTCGTTTTCGTTTCTTTGTCGTTTTCTATGTTAGGGGTGCTGCTAGCGTGGGATGGGGGTGGAGGGCGAAAGAAAGTAAGCATTAGGGGTTGCAAAGTGGCCAGATTGATTTTATGTGCATCCAAATACACCAGAATCATTTAGTTTTCCAGTGTAGTGCTACTTTTGTTTTCTGGTCTTCCTTTGAACAGCATTGTTGTTCCCCGGGGGCAAAATAAAGTTAGACAGAGGGATTGCAAAGTGGCCAGATTGATTTATTTTACATCTTGTGATCGGTGGGTGCTGGCAGGGGGGTGGGGGGTGAAACAAAATAAGTCAGAGGGGTTGTAAAGTGCCCTGTTTTTTATTTTTAGTATGCAAATACACCAGCATCACAGAGTTTGCCAGTGAAGTGCTACTTTAGTTTACTCGTGTAACGTTGAAGAGCATTGTTGTTCCCAGGGGGGTGAAATAAAGTGAGACAGAGGGGTTGCAAGGTGGCCAGATTGATTTTATTTGCATCCAAGTACACCAGCATCAGAGTTTGCCAGTGCAGTGCGACTTTTGTTTTCTCGTCTAACTTTGAGCAGCATTGTTGTTCCCGGGGGGGGCGAAATAAAGTAAGACAGAGGGGTTGCAAAGTGGCCAGGTTGATTTTATTTGCATCCAAGTACACCAGCATCAGAGTTTGCCAGTGAAGTGCTTCTTTCGTTTTCTTGTCTTCCTTTGAACAGTATTGTTGTTCCCAGGGGGGGCGAAATAAAGTAAGACAGAGGGGTTGCAAAGTGGCCAGATTGATTTTATTAGCATCCAAGTACACCAGCATCAGAGTTTGCCAGTGAAGTTCTACTTTCGTTTTCTCGTCTAACTTTGAACAGCATTGTTGTTCCCAGGGGGGGCGAAATAAAGTAAGACAGAGGGGTTACAAAGTGGCCAGATTGATTTCATTTGCATCCAAGTACACCAGCATCAGAGTTTGCCAGTGAAGTTCTACTTTCGTTTTCTCGTCTTCCTTTGAACAGTATTGTTGTTCCCAGGGGGGGCGAAATAAAGTAAGACAGAGGGGTTGCCAAGTGGCCAGATTGTTTTTATTTGCATCCAAGTACACCAGCATCAGAGTTTGCCAGTGAAGTGCTTCTTTCGTTTTCTCATCTAACTTTGAACAGCATTGTTGTTCCCAGGGGGGGCGAAATAAAGTAAGACAGAGTGGTTGCAAAGTGGCCAGATTGATTTCATTTGCATCCAAGTACACCAGCATCAGAGTTTGCCAGTGTATTGCTACTTTCGTTTTCTCGTCTTCCTTTAAACAGCATTGTTGTTTCCAGGATGGGAGAGTGTACTATTTCTGGAGGTACTGCAATACCTGGTTGATGGGTGAATTGGAAAACACAATGTGCACCATGGTTCTGTGTTTATGGATGTGGTCTACCATACTGCTTATGTTTTGTAAGGATGTAAGCAATGGACAGTGAAACGGTTCCCTTCAGGGCCCTCTAGTCATGTCCATAACTTTTCCGGTGAAACCACTCGCTGATTTCTGAATAGTTAGTGAGAGATCGTTTAGGTAACCCCCGCAAACCTCAATTTTAGCTGAAAAAAATCAGGGGAAATTGAGGTTTGCGGGGGATTCTGGGTAAGGAAACTTTGGGGGATCCACGCAAGCCACACCTCCCTGGAAGCCCCCGGGTGTCTAGTTTTCAGAAATGTATGGGTTTGGTAGGTTTCCCTAGATGTCCGCTGTGCCCTGGGCCAAAAACCCAAGAGACCCCCCTTGCAAAACCAGGTGGTTTTGAGATAGGCAATGTTGATGTCGCATCACTACGTTTTGGGCCCTTGCCTGTCGCGGGTACTTGGGCATCCCACACAAGTGAGGCACCATTTTTACCGGGAGACCCAGGGGAATGCTGGGAGGTGGGAAATTTGAGTGAGCCCGGTGATGCCACAAGTTTCCCACACAAAAAAGTGTGGAAAAAGGGATTTTTTCAGCTAAAATTGAGGTTTGCGGGGATTCTGGGTAAAGAAACGTAGGGGGATCCACGCAAGCCATACCTCCCTGGAAGCCCCCGGGTGTCTAGTTTTCAGAAATGTATGGGTTTGGTAGGTTTCCCTAGATGGCCGCCGTGCCCCGGGCCAAAAAGCCAAGAGACCCCCTTTGCAAAACCAGGTGGTTTTGAGATAGGCAATGTTGATGTCGCATCACTACGTTTTGGGCCCTTGCCTGTCGCGGGTACTTAGGCCTCCCACACAAGTGAGGCACCATTTTTCTCGTAAGACTTTGGGGAACACAGGGTGGGTGGAAAATTGTGGATCCACGCAGATTCCGGAACTTTCCACGACAGAAATGTGGGGAAAATGTGTTTTTTTTGAAAATTTTTTTGGTTTGCAAGGGATTCTGGGTAACAGACCCTGGTGGGAGGCAGTCAAGTCACCCCATCCTGGATTCCCCGGGGTGTCTAGTTTTCAAAAATGTATAGGATTGCGAGGTTTCCCAAGGTGCCCGCAGAGCTAGGGTTCAAAAACTACAGCTAGTCATTTTTCCAAAAAAGGGTCATTTTTCTCTGCGAAATTGAGGTGTGACCAGGTTGCGTTTTGTGCCGTTTCCTGTCGCGGGCACTAAGCCGACCCACACAAGTGAGGTACCATTTTTCTAGAAAGTTTTTGGGGAACGCTGGGTGGGTGGAAATTTGTGGATCCACGCAGATTCCGGAACTTTCCACGACAGAAATGTGGGGAAAATGTGTTTTTTTTGACAATGTTTTAGGTTTGCAAGGGATTCTGGGTAACAGACCCTGGTGGAAGGCAATCAAGTCACCCCATCCTGGATTCCCCTGGGTGTCTAGTTTTCAAAAATGTATAGGTTTGCTAGGTTTCCCAAGGTGCCCGCAGAGCTAGGGTTCAAAAACTACAGCTAGTCATTTTTCCAAAAAAGGGTCATTTTTCACTGCGAAATTGAGGTGTGACCAGGTTGCGTTTTGCGCCGTTTCCTGTCGCGGGCACTAGGCCGATCCACACAAGTGAGGTACTGTTTTTCTCATAAGACTTTGGGGAACGCGGGGTGGGTGGAAATTTGTGGATCCACGCAGATTCCGGAACTTTCCACGACAGAAATGTGGGGAAAATGTGTTTTTTTTGACAATTTTTTAGGTTTGCAAGGGATTCTGGGTAACAGACCCTGGTGGGAGGCAGTCAAGTCACCCCATCCTGGATTCCCCTGGGTGTCTACTTTTCAAAAATGTATAGGTTTGCTAGGTTTCCCAAGGTGCCCGCAGAGCTAGGGTTCAAAAACTACAGCTAGTCATTTTTCCAAAAAAGGGACATTTTTCACTGCGAAATTGAGGTGTGACCAGGTTGCGTTTTGAGTCGTTTCCTGTCGCAGGCACTAGGCCGATCTACACAAGTGAGGTACCGTTTTTCTCGTAAGACTTTGGGGAACGCGGGGTGGGTGGAAAATTGTGGATCCACGCAGATTCCGGAACTTTCCACGACAGAAATGTGTTGAATATGTGTTTTTTTGGACAATTTCTTAGGTTTGCAAGGGATTCTGGGTAACAGACCCTGGTGGGAGGCAGTCAAGTCACCCCATCCTGGATTCCCCTCGGTGTCTAGTTTTCAAAAATGTATAGGTTTGCTAGGTTTCCCAAGGTGCCCGCAGAGCTAGGGTTCAAAAACTACAGCTAGTCATTTTTCCAAAAAAGGGTCATTTTTCACTGCGAAATTGAGGTGTGACCAGGTTGCGTTTTGTGCCGTTTCCTGTCGCAGGCACTAGGCCGACCCACACAAGTGAGGTACCATTTTTCTAGAAAGTTTTTGGGGAACGCTGGGTGGGTGGAAATTTGTGGATCCACGCAGATTCCGGAACTTTCCACGACAGAAATGTGGGGAAAATGTGTTTTTTTTGACAATGTTTTAGGTTTGCAAGGGATTCTGGGTAACAGACCCTGGTGGAAGGCAATCAAGTCACACCATCCTGGATTCCCCTGGGTGTCTAGTTTTCAAAAATGTATAGGTTTGCTAGGTTTCCCAAGGTGCCCGCAGAGCTAGGGTTCAAAAACTACAGCTAGTCATTTTTCCAAAAAAGGGTCATTTTTCACTGCGAAATTGAGGTGTGACCAGGTTGCGTTTTGCGCCGTTTCCTGTCGCGGGCACTAGGCCGATCCACACAAGTGAGGTACCGTTTTTCTCGTAAGACTTTGGGGAACGCGGGGTGGGTGGAAATTTGTGGATCCACGCAGATTCCGGAACTTTCCACGACAGAAATGTGGGGAAAATGTGTTTTTTTTGCCAATTTTTTAGGTTTGCAAGGGATTCTGGGTAACAGACCCTGGTGGGAGGCAGTCAAGTCACCCCATCCTGGATTCCCCTGGGTGTCTAGTTTTCAAAAATGTATAGGTTTGCTAGGTTTCCCAAGGTGCCCGTAGAGCTAGGGTTCAAAAACTACAGCTAGTCATTTTTCCAAAAAAGGGACATTTTTCACTGCGAAATTGAGGTGTGACCAGGTTGCGTTTTGCGCCGTTTCCTGTCGCGGGCACTAGGCCGATCCACACAAGTGAGGTACTGTTTTTCTCATAAGACTTTGGGGAACGCGGGGTGGGTGGAAATTTGTGGATCCACGCAGATTCCGGAACTTCCCACGACAGAAATGTGGGGAAAATGTGTTTTTTTTTACAATTTTTTAGGTTTGCAAGGGATTCTGGGTAACAGACCCTGGTGGGAGGCAGTCAAGTCACCCCATCCTGGATTCCCCTGGGTGTCTACTTTTCAAAAATGTATAGGTTTGCTAGGTTTCCCAAGGTGCCCGCAGAGCTAGGGTTCAAAAACTACAGCTAGTCATTTTTCCAAAAAAGGGACATTTTTCACTGCGAAATTGAGGTGTGACCAGGTTGCGTTTTGAGTCGTTTCCTGTCGCGGGCACTAGGCCGATCTACACAAGTGAGGTACCGTTTTTCTCGTAAGACTTTGGGGAACGCGGGGTGGGTGGAAAATTGTGGATCCACGCAGATTCCGGAACATTCCACGACAGAAATGTGGGGAATATGTGTTTTTTTGGACAATTTCTTAGGTTTGCAAGGGATTCTGGGTAACAGACCCTGGTGGGAGGCAGTCAAGTCACCCCATCCTGGATTCCTCTGGGTGTCTAGTTTTCAAAAATGTATAGGTTTGCTAGGTTTCCCCAGGTGCCCGCAGAACTAGGGTTCAAAAACTACAGCTAGTCATTTTTCAAAAAAAGGGTAATTTTTCACTGCGAAATTGAGGTGTGACCAGGTTGCGTTTTGCGCCGTTTCCTGTCACGGGCACTAGGCCGACCCACACAAGTGAGGTACTGTTTTTCTCATAAGACTTTGGGGAACGCGGGGTGGGTGGAAATTTGTGGATCCACGCAGATTCCGGAACTTTCCACGACAGAAATGTGGGGAAAATGTGTTTTTTTTGACAATTTTTTAGGTTTGCAAGGGATTCTGGGTAACAGACCCTGGTGAGAGGCAGTCAAGTCACCCCATCCTGGATTCCCCTGGGTGTCTAGTTTTCAAAAATGTATAGGTTTGCTAGGTTTCCCAAGGTGCCCACAGAGCTAGGGTTCAAAAACTACAGCTAGTCATTTTTCCAAAAAAGGGTCATTTTTCACTGCAAAATTGAGGTGTGACCAGGTTGCAATTTGCGCCGTTTCCTGTCGCGGGCACTAGGCCGACCCACACAAGTGAGGTACCATTTTTCTCGTAAGACTTTGGGGAACACGGGGTGGGTGGAAAATTGTGGATCCACGCAGATTCCGGAACTTTCCATGTCAGAAATGTGGGGAAAATGTGTTTTTTTTGACAATTTTTTAGGCCTGCAAGGGATTTTGGGTAACAGACCCTGGTGGGAGGCAGTCAAGTCACCCCATGCTGGATTCCCCTGGGTGTCTAGTTTTCAAAAATGTATAGGTTTGCTAGGTTTCCCAAGGTGCCCGCAGAGCTAGGGTTCAAAAACTACAGCTAGTCATTTTTCCAAAAAAGGGTCATTTTTCACTGCGAAATTGAGGTGTGACCAGGTTGCGTTTTGCGCCATTTCCTGTCGCGGGCACTAGGCCGACCCACACAAGTGAGGTACCGTTTTTCTCGTAAGACTTTGGGGAACGCGGGGTGGGTGGAAATTTGTGGATCCACGCAGATTACGGAACTTTCCAGGACAGAAATGTGTGGAAAATGTGTTTTTTTGGAAAATTTTTCAGGTTTGCAAGGGATTCTGGGTAACAGACCCTGGTGGGAGGCAGTCAAGTCACCCCATCCTGGATTCCCCTGGGTGTCTAGTTTTCAAAAATGTATAGGTTTGCTAGGTTTCCAAAGGTGCCCGCAGAGCTAGGGTTCAAAAACTACAGCTAGTCATTTTTCCAAAAAAGGGTCATTTTTCACTGCGAAAGTGAGGTGTGACCAGGTTGCGTTTTGCGCCATTTCCTGTCGCGGGCACTAGGCCGATCCACACAAGTGAGGTACCGTTTTTCTCGTAAGACTTTGGGGAACGCGGGGTGAGTGGAAATTTGTGGATCCACGCAGATTCCGGAACTTTCCACGACAGAAATGTGTGGAAAATGTGTTTTTTTTTACTTTTGTTTAGGTTTGCAAGGGATTCTGGGTAACAGACCCTGGTGGGAGGCAGTCAAGTAACCCCATCCTGGATTCCCCTGGGTGTCTAGTTTTCAAAAATGTATAGGTTTGCTAGGTTTCCTAAGGTGCCCGCAGAGCTAAGGTTAAAAAACTAGAGCTAGGCACTTTGCAAAAAAAGGGTAATTTTGCATTGTGAAAATGTGGTGTGACCAGGTTGCGTTTTGCGTCGTTTCCTGTCGCGGGCACTAGGCCGACCCACACAAGTGAGGTACCGTTTTTCTCGTAAGACTTTGGCGAACGCGGGGTGGGTGGAAAATTGTGGATCCACGAAGATTCCGGAACTTTCCACGACAGAAATGTGTGGAAAATGTGTTTTTTGACAATTATTTAGGTTTGCAAGGGATTCTGGGTAACAGACCCTGGTGGGAGGCAGTCAAGTCACCCCATCCTGGATTCCCCTGGGTGTCTAGTTTTCAAAAATGTATAGGTTTGCTAGGTTTCCCAAGGTGCCCGCAGAGCTAGGGTTCAAAAACTACAGCTAGTCATTTTTCCAAAAAAGGGTCATTTTTCACTGCGAAATTGAGGTGTGACCAGGTTGCGTTTTGCGCCGTTTCCTGTCGCGGGCACTAGGCCGATCCACACAAGTGAGGTACCGTTTTTCTTGTAAGACTTTGGGGAATGCGGGGTGGGTGGAAATTTGTGGATCCACGCAGATTCCGGAACTTTCCACGACAGAAATGTGGGGAAAATGTGTTTTTTTGACAATTTTTTAGGTTTGCAAGGGATTCTGGGTAACAGACCCTGGTGGGAGGCAGTCAAGTCACCCCATCCTGGATTCCCCTGGGTGTCTAGATTTCAAAAATGTATAGGTTTGCTAGGTTTCCCAAGGTGCCCGCTGAGCTAGGGTTCAAAAACTACAGCTAGTCATTTTTCCAAAAAAGGGTCATTTTTCACTGCGAAATTGAGGTGTGACCAGGTTGCGTTTTGCGCCGTTTCCTGTCGCGGGCACTAGGCCGACCCACACAAGTGAGGTACCGTTTTTCTCGTAAGACTTTGGGGAACGCGGGGTGGGTGGAAATTTGTGGATCCACCTAGATTCCGGAACTTTCCACGACAGAAATGTGTGGAAAATGTGTTTTTTTTGACAATTATTTAGGTTTGCAAGGGATTCTGGGTAACAGACCCTGGTGGGAGGCAGTCAAGTCACCCCATCCTGGATTCCCCTGGGTGTCTAGTTTTCAAAAATGTATAGGTTTGCTAGGTTTCCCAAGGTGCCCGCAGAGCTAGGGTTCAAAAACTAGAGCTAGGCACTTTGCAAAAAAAGGGTAATTTTGCATTGTGAAAATGTGGTGTGACCACGTTGCGTTTTGCGCCGTTTCTTGTCGTGGGCACTATGCCTACCCACACAAGTGAGGTACCATTTTTATCGGGAGACTTAGGGTAATTCAGATTTGTAAAGGAACTGTTATTATCTATTGACTTTCCATGCATTTCTGCTTTCCAAATGAAAGATATTGTGTAAAAAAGAAGTCATTCTAAAAAATGACTGATAATTCTCATGCTAGTATGAGTATTCCCAATTTCAGAAATGTGCAAATATCTACTGTTTCTAAACTCTATATTTTGTTCCTATTTCAGAAATACATAGGTGTCTTTCATACCGATTTTTCCATGTACACTTTTTTACAGAATAATTACTATATACCCGGTACATAATAAAAAACCATTGCAAGTTACTACTCAGTTTTTGGCTCTGGGTTCGTCGGGTTCTTGGTGAACCTACAAGTCCTATATATCCCCACAACCAGTAATGTCCAGCGGATGCAACGGTATATTGCTTTCAAAGAGCTGTCATAATTAGAAGAAGTTACAGGTGAAAACGTTGACACAAAAGGCTGTTTTTTTCAACTAAATTTCAATTCATCCTACATTTAACTGTTTGTTTCTATAAAAAAACCTTGATGGATCTACACAAATTACCCCTTGCTGAATTCAGAATGTTGTCTTCTTTTCGAAAATGTATTGCTTTCCAGGATCCACTATTGCTTTTGTACCCATTTCTGCCACTAACTGGAAGGAGGTCAAAAGCACAAATAATTGCAAAAATAGGCTATGTCCCAGAAAAATGCCAAAACTGTGTTAAAAATGTTGGGTTTCTGACAAAAGTCAAGTATCCCCGAAAAGCTGGGAAAATGGTGATTTCAACCCCACAAACCCTTTTTTGATAACATTTGCAGGGAAATACCCAGATGCTTTCATTTGCAGCCCGTTTTTCCAATTTTTCCAAAAAAAAACAACATTTTGCTGTATTTTGGCGCTTTTCTGTGACCCCTCCAGGGGAATCCACAAACCCTGAGTACCTTTAGAATCCCCATGATGTTGGAAGAAAAGGACGCAAATTTGGTGTGGCTACCTAATGCGGTCAAAAAGTTACAGGGGCCTAAGCGCGCACTACCCCAAATAGCCAAAAAAAGGCCTGGCACAGGATGGGGAAAAGGCCTGGCAGCGAAGGGGTTAAAGCCTAGATAGAAGGTTTACATCATGGGCACAGCATAGCTCTTCTCCATGGAAAGGGCTCTCTCCAAGTGTGTGTTAAAACAACATGCAGCCCTGTAATATCAAATCACGAGTCTCCAGCAGCACAGCTGTGTTTAGCATGTGTTTTCTAGGTGCTAGGGACTGACCAGAAAAGAATAACAATGGGCATTGTTTATCAGCCTTGCACATCGTGTTCAGACTAAAGCCCAGGAACAGCAGAAAATGTGGAAATAAGACAGTTCTCAAGTGAAAGACATAAACAGAGTCTTGCAAAATAATGTCATGTAGTAACATGCGCAAAAGCAGCATCATGGCAGCAGAGCTCATGCTAACTTAGCAATGTGGAGAATGACCCTAATGGCCATGTAACAGCAGAACCACCTCAGCATCACTCAGTCCCAGAGGAGCACCATCTGAGCACAGTGCAGCACCACCTCAGCACCAGCACAGCACCATCTGAGCACCGCCTCAGCCCCTGGTGCAGCATCATCTTGGCACATGTGCAGCACCAGCTCTGCACCAGTGCAGCACCACCTCACTACCAGTGCTGTTTATGTCCCCTCCATAACAAAAAAAAGCTATAACAAACAGCAGTAGAATAGGCAGGAAAAATTTACTAGCATTGTAAGAATAAAAAACTAGAAGACATTTTTTTATGTAATATTGATTTAATAGGGTCGTTCAGTTGTACATAACACTTTTTTATTCTAACTTTCCAACATGCTGCACAGATGCCACACTGCTCTACACCATATCTTAAAGACATTGGCAAAGACAATAGCTCTGGCTAAACACTTATAAGGTCCCAAAGGCAAGACCTATTGGCTATGCCACTGCTTGTTTAAACCACTACTGCCTAAGCAACACCTAATATTGCATCTGCATTGGTGCTGCTTGTTTATTTATTGATACTGTGGATGCTCAGCAGGTCTGTAGCCAGAGTGATATATTTTGGGAGGCCAGGCCCCAGAAGTAATAATATAAGAGGAATGCTTGAAAGCAGAAAATCTTTGGAAAAATGTCTGCATTATGGTGAGAAGTTAAAGAATGAGTATCTTTTTTTAAATTTTGGTATTTAATTTTTACATAATTACCAAGCAGAGGCAAAGCCAATAGGTCTAGCTATAGTCAGTGATAAGTTTTGGCACTTAACAAGTCATCCTACATGCATTCAGTCGCTCATCTGTGCATTCAAGCATCGGTTCATGAAGCCACTGACTCATTTTTCCATTTGCCCACTTACACAATCACAGTAAAACACATGCACAATTTATGCAACATAAAATAAAAGATGACAAGTAGAAAAAAGAACACACAATGCTGGTAACCTTTGCAAGAATATACTTGCATTAACAAATAAAATTAAACAAAGCATCAAGTGGCTTTATGAGAATGTTATTGTGCATAGTGTATCTTCGTTTTAAAAATCCAGCATGGCCGCCACGTTTCGAAACAAAGTAATATCCCTCTATGGACAATACTGCAGTTGGTGGTGTTTTTACGAAAAAAAGGAAAAATGTGAAAATAATACATTAACAATGTATTATTTACACATTTAAAAAAAACATTTACTCGCAATAGATGTGAATTTAAAAAAATGTTTATATTTAAGAAAAGATTCTGTATAAGTATTTATTTAACTATGTATATATATTGAAAACTAGATGTGAAGTGTAGTTTAATTTGAAAATATGTTTACAAACATTTCCAATATTTTTTTTTTCATTGCAGATATATTAACCCAGGTAGAGCACGGAGACAACAGCCTCAATTGTTTCAACCATTTCCAGACCTTGCCACCATGGAAGAATGAGATATTAACAAAAGATTCAGATTCAATAGGCAAACTTTAGTGGGTTTATGTCATCAGCTGGAGTCAGATCTTCAGCCTCACAATAGAAAAATCCCACATCTATTTCACCAATTGTCAAACTCATGACAGTACTTAATTTTATGGTCAGAGGATCATTCCAATACACTGTGGCAGTATTTGGTGGAATGCCACTACCAACGTTAATTGGTGAGCTACAAGAAGTCCTTTTTTCAACAGCTTCATCCAGATCCCATACTATGAGGATTTTGAAAATGTGAAAGGAGAATGTTATGCTTTGGGTCGTCTACCACATCTGGTTGGAGCAAATGATGGCACACATATTGCCGTAGCGCCACCATACGCCAGGGAATAAGTCTATCTAAACTTTTATTCAATCAATGTGCAAGTTGACTGCTTACCTGATTTGTACATCACAAATGGCTGTGCTCATTTCCCCGGATCAACCCATGATTCCTTTGTACTATGGAAAAGCAGCATACCCCTGAAAATGTCACAAGTTGAACCTGAGAGGGCCCGGTTTGTTGGTAAGTGCAATGTGTCAATATATTGTTTGGTTGATTTCAAGTTTCATGATCTACCATAGTAATGTATTTTTCCCTCTGTTTCTGTCATTTGGGAGACTCAACTTATCCTAATCGACCATAGTTTTTGGCACCGCTGAGGAATCCAACAATGCCACGGGAAGTCCACTTCAATGAAGCTCATGGAAGAACATAGAGCCCAGTGGAACCAGCTTTTCACCTTCCGAAAGACCAGATTTAACTGTCTGGACAAGACTGGTGGAGTCCTGCTCTACTCACCCGATAAGGTGTGCCAAATCACCTTGGCCTGCTGCACGTTGCACAACATAGCCCTGAAAAGGAACACCCCATACATCGGAGAGGATAGAGACCATGAAGATATACCGGGTGAGGATGTTGAAATGTCAAATGAAGATGACAGAGTTTAAGAGAAAAGAATTGACTCATGTCAAGATGTTTTTGACAGCTTCCTCACATGACAGTGAGTATATATTTACAGTTTTTGAAAATAATTGTTACACAAACCTTTAATCTAATAGGGATGACAATCTATATTGGGCTTTTTTTAGAAAGGGCAAGTTAAGGAAATTCCTGGGCAAGGATGTTTGTTGTTCAAAGTCCAGACATATTGATTACTGTGATCATGTACATTGTGTATATGTGATTGTCCTCAGATAGCGTGTTCTCAATACAAATCATTTGATATGTGAAGATTTTGTAATGTAATAAATGAATTTATTTTTCTTCAAAACTGTTTTAGGTTCCTTCACAGTGTCATCTTGATTTGGACATTTCAACATTGTGACATTTGCTGTTGCATGCTGTTGTTGCGAAGTACAAGGGGACCATGGGTTGATCCTGTGAAAGAGACACACTCTTTAGATGTACTTATCTGGTAAAGAAACAATTTGCACAGTGAATGAATGGAACGTTTTTTAGATGGCATTGGATTTGTTTTCTGTTGAGTGTTGTTACCAATGCAATATATGCTGCTTAAATTGAGCGAACTACATGTGGGAGCCCACCCGAAGCATCCTAATCTCCCTTCATATAGGCAGAAATCCTCATTTTTTTATTACTGTCTCACCATTGTAGAAACGGACTTCTTGTAGCACACGACTGAAAGTTGCTTGTGACATTCCACCAGATACTGCAACAGTGATTTAGAATTATTCTCTGGTCAAATAGTGCAGTACTGACATGATGATAAGCATTGGTGTTATTGATGTGGGATTCCTATTGTGAGTCAAAAGATCTGGCTCCAGCTGATGACATAAGTCAAGAATAGTTTGCCTCTGGAACCTGTGTATTTTTATTTTAATGATAACGCATTCTTCCAAGGTGGCAAGACTGCTGTCTTCTCCCTCTCCATCAGATCCTATGTTGCAATGTTTTTGGAACAGTATAGCAAACAAATCACTGTTACAAGTGAATAAAATACTAGTTTGGGATTTGTGAGTTTTGTTGTTTTTTAAATATCTTTTCAAAGAAGTGAAAACCATTACCTACATGACATGTATTTATGAATAAACAGTCGTTTTTAAATTAACATTTGAAATTTATGATGTGAGTATAACAAGTTAAGAAAGTGAGAGAAGAAATACAACATCAGAGTTTGACTTTGACTTTGTTATGTTTTGATTTTATTCATCAAAAAAAAATGAACTGAAACAGGATGAAAAGAAGAAAGCAACTAATCAGTCATGAGTATTGAAACATTTGTTGAAAAGCCACAACTGTTTGAAGGACAGGGTACTAAATACAACTGGCAGCAGAAAGGTACATTTGTGTGGAAATTAGTTCACAGAGTGAATGCCAGTAGTAGTCACACGCTGGAGGAAATTAAGTTCTGCGTCTCATGCTGCTACTGGTAGAGGTCTTGCCATCCTCTCCTGCTAGTCTGTATGTACGTGCATATTGTGTGGGGCTGGTGGATGCACAGTTGCAGGGACTGATGCGGATGTAGGTGTTTCCTGTTTTGGCAGGGCCTTATTTTCTGTGGCTGAGGCAGATGTAGTAGTGCCAGATGCTGCTGAACCACAGATAGGGGAAGATATTGCTAGGCTGAACTCTGCTCTCTTTGCGGAGTTTGCAGAGTATTCTGCATTCTGTGGAGCTCGCGGAGTGCAAGAAACTCCACTCGAAATAGCGCAGCAGAGTATTTTCACGCTCGCGAACCATAAGTTGGCGAGCGTGAGCTGCCACTCGGGTAGAATCAGCACAAATGGCAGTTCGCGCCGCACTCAGCTACTTGCAGAACTCCATGGAGTTTATTGTCACTTTGCAGAGTTCCACGTAGCGGAACTATGCGAACTACGCTCAGGCCTAGTAAAAATGTCCTGCAGCACCCCAGTCAGAGAGTCAAAATCTGTACATTGTGCTCCCTTTGCAATGGCTTCATGTCCTGGAGCTCTGTCATAACCCTGTCCATCATTTCTTGGGACTGATGGAGGGATCCCAAGACTTGGTTGGTGGTCTCCTGGGTGACAGTGAACCCAGTGGCCTCAACTTTCTGGCCCACAGGTTGCCTCTCATGAACCCTAACCCCAATAGCCTGTGACCCTGTCCCAGTGTGTCCCATCATGTTGGTTCCTGGTTGATCCTGAGGTGGTTATGTTGTATGACTAGCAGCCAGGATTGAGGTTCACAAGATTGGGGTGATGGTTCTTTGGACACAGGAAGTGGATGTAGACATGGCCTGAGATGTGGTAACAGCTGGGGGGTGAGATATAGGTGTGGGCAGAGTGCCACTCACTGGAGCCATCTGAGCAGGTGAGCCAGATGGGCCAGCAAGCTCCACATCATTCAGACTTGCAGAAATGGGTCCTCACTGATGGCTTGCTCCGGTTATGGAGTGGAGGTATCCTAAGTGGCAGGTGTTTGCCCACGTACTATCAGTGTTGGACCAAATATGAATGAAAAAAGAAATTGTTAAAAGCCTGGATAATACAACCAATGTGTTTGGAGCTCAAAAAGAAACAACCTAAAAGGAAAAAGAGAAGTACCATAATGATAAGAACTTTCAGTGGTATTATAATCAATGACAAAATAAATTAATTAGAAAGTATACAATAAATATATCACACATTCAAAACAACAGAGTAGAGAGGAGAATGTGAAATAAACCATATAGACCTAGCAGGCAAAAAATCTGACTATTACACAAACTAGTATTACATATTGCATTATTCGTTTTATAAACATTGCAGAGTAAACGGTCTATGAAAACCACTTATATTCAGCACACAATTTTACATACCTTACAATTTTGAAATCAACAAACGTAGCTTTTCTGAAACAAATTACATCAATTCCATAGCATAACAAGGATAGGACAACATAGATATTTAAAGCTTGCAACATTTCAAAACTTAGCATGGACTAGGGATTGATAAATGCATTACACTTTAACAAATGGGAAATTTTGTAGAAAAGAGAGAATGAGCACAATAATATTGCAATCTTTTTTTATAATAACCAAATCAGGGCATCATGGTAGTTGTAGTTATTTCAATTGTATATTGACAAAACTAAAACATACCTACTGAAAATATACAGTAAAAAAATAACAGACATTTACTACATAGGATACATATATGAAATATGTCATTTGTTGTCATAACACGTACATCATGGGAAATGTAATGGAGGTTGAACTCTGTAATCTTAAGTAAAAGAATATACAATGAAAAAGACAAACAACACATAAAAGCGATTGATACAATTCTATATAGGGTTCTATATAGATGTGTTGTGTGCTAAAGCTAAATCAACAGTTCTAAGGACATTTAGGTTTAGTGACACATTCAGAAATGTAACTTACCAGTCCCCACTTCACCAGAGATTCCTGTCAAGCCTTCAGGATGTAGGATCTGCAAGACCTTCTCCTCCAGGGAAAAAAGTTGTAAGGGGATAAATAAATATAGAGAAAACAAAAAAATTAAACCAACAGTTGAGCTTCCGTATGTTTTGCTTCAGTGGAATGGCAAAGGATCATGGTCTGAAATGGAGTGTGTCTTATAGGCTGGTATGCAGGTGAAAAACATTAGCCAAAAGATATAAGGTGTTTAAGGGTAGCATCAATCCAATGGCCACAGGAATACTACAATGGTGAATGTGTACCACAATGGAATCCCTCCATCAGCAATCCGTCACTAAAACACCGTCAGCACTACTGTGAAATCTAAATAGGCTCAGTGCAAACCCCACAAGCTAATGACAACCGTACTGTTCATCAGTAGACAAATCTGTCGCGTGGGCAACGGTGAGTTGCATATGAGACGATAAACACTCTGTAATCCACAAATATGCGTTGCCCCTGAGCCAACAATCTTTCCTTTGTGTCAGCTGTCTGAACTGCAGCCAGTGTTTTTTTCAGTTGATGCTAAATTTATTTCAGCATTATAACATAAATGTGATTTATATACAATCAGTACTGTGTCACCCTCCTTGACAGTATCATCTGTATAGCCAGTGGACCCCGCAACTATGTGGATAACCAACTTTGTTTTATTGACACAAGTGTGTAAGTGTCTGGATGCATGCATGTCAGTTTGCAATGTTCTGAGAATGTGTGTACGTTTCGATTTCCAGAGTTTAATGGAGAAGGCAGGACAAATTCATTTGTATAATGGTTAGATTCATTGTGCATAATCTGATATGTATCTTCTACCAAAAGTGAGAAAGCCTAAAAGTAGCTTTTTAATCGTGATTGGTGGTTGTTAGAGAACTTATTTCGCTAAGAACAGTGCTGAACAGGTTTTGCCTTCATTTGCCAATTTGCATGCCAGAAATAGGACAAAAAGAAAAGCAATTTTTGGAAATTAAATTTGTAGCCATGTTCAGCAAATACCAAAACTATGCGATATACTCACTAAGTGTATATATAAAGCATCATCCGTGAGGTATCTGTTATCAATGTAGGACAATGCTTATGAGTCAATTTCATGTAGAATTGATGTTACTCAGGCAGAAAACAGATCTGTGCTGTTCTTATAGGATAGGATAGGATATATGCTTGTAAAGCACTCGATTGCCGTGGCATCTTGGCGCTAGTGTATGTGAAAGGGAGTACAGCCTACATTACCAGGAGAACTAGGTGGAGGTAAACAGCCATGTTTTCAGAGCCTTCCTAAAAAGCTGCCCATTGGATTGAAATCTCATGGCCGTTGGCATTTTGTTCCAAAACTTTGCTGCACAATTCGATGAAGTCCTACCACCCCATCTTGACCGTCTGATTTTAGGAGTCTGGATAATGCCCAGATTTGTGGACCTAAGAGATCGAGAAGGGGTGTAGGGTAAGATAATTTTTTGGATGTCCTCAGACCCACCACCATAAAGTGCCTTATGCACCAGGCATAGGGCCTTAAATTCCACACGTTGCTGAATGGGAAGCCAGTGCAGTGACTTGATCCCTGCCTAGGTAGAATGTCATTTGGGTATATTTAGAAGTAGTCATGCTGCAGCATTCTGTAGAGACTGCATTTTCCTCATCTGGGTCTTGTCAATGCATGGGAAAAGGGCGTTGCAATAATCCAATATGGACAGGAAGAGAGCCACTACCACCGCCTTTTGCAGTTCTTGTGATATAAAAGGAAACATTTTTTGCAGGGTTTTTCATAAAAAGAAGCAGGAGGAAGTGAGATTGTTGACCTGGGCAGAAACATTCAGCTGGTCGTTGAAGATGACCCCAAGGTTCCTGACCTTTGAGACCGGGCCCTTGCCAAACTCTACCACCTCTGTTTTACTGGTGTTAATTTTCAGGAAACTATGGTTCATCTAGGTCATGATCTCAGTGAGACAAGCATGAAAACTGACGGCTGTGGTCTCAGGCTGGTTGGATATAGAGATCACAAGCTGAGAGTCATCAGCGTAGGAGACCAGGGCAAAACCATGCCTCTTGAAGAGTCTGGCCAACGGAGTGATGTAGATGTTGAACATCGTCAGGGACAGGGCCGATCTCTCTGGGACCCCGCATGGAAGATGGAAGCTATCAGATTGCAGACTCTGCTCCCTTGCCTCCAAAAAAGAGGAGAGGAGGGCCAAAGCTGTGTCCTCGATTCCCACGTCCTTTAGCCGCTGCACTAACACCATGTGATTCACAGTGTCAAATGCTGCTGATAGGTCTAGGAGGATGAGGACCACTCTGCCCCCTCCATCCACTATTCTCCGAATCTCTTCAGTTGCAGTAATCAGGGCTGACTCGGTGGAGTGACAGGACCGAAAACCATGCTGTGTAGAATCAAGCAGGTTGTTAGCATTTAGATAGTTAGTCAACACCTTATTAATTGGCTTCTCCAGAATTTTGTCTACTATCGGCAAGCCAGCAATTGGGTGGTTGTTCTTACGTTCAGTAGGGTCCAGAGTCGGCTTTTTGAGAATTGGCCTGATACAAACTCTTTTCCAGGCCACCGTTGAGTTGAGGGAGTGGGCAGAATCTTCTCTGGCTCACCAAGGCGGTGAAAGCAGTTAGATCCCTGTTTCAGACTCTATGTTTTGGCAGAAAAAGCCATTGGAAATATCCAATGTTGTTTTGTATTTTTTCATGACAATATTGTTCATTAAAGCTATACTGTGCTAATTTTGTACTCTAAGGTGCCGATTCCGATCCGTCAAAAATAATTTGCGTACGACCAGTATCCGTATTTTTTTACATAGGAGTCGTCCAAGTACCGTACAAACGGCCAAGTACGATTCGTATGTGAAAAATAACTACGAATAGCATCGGGAAAAGTGTACGAGAGTGCGTCGGAAAGTTTTTACGTCCGAATATCGTCGGGAAAAGTGTACGAGAGTGAGCCAGACATTTTTACGTGCAAATCATAAAACACAAGTCCGAGCGCGCAAGTACGATCCCAACCGTCCGTCCGAATACACAATCACACGTAAAATGGCCCGTACAGAGCCAATGCAGTAGCACACATGTACACGGGTAAACTTATGCCCGTGTACGAGCCCTACAGCCCCCTCACCCCCAAATATGTCAGCACCGTACACCACCCTGTCCGCACTGTACCCCAGCCCCGCAACTGTCCGTGCCGTACCCCCCATGTACGCGCCATACCCCCCCATGTATGCGCCTTACTCCCCCTGTCCGCACTGTACCCCAGCCCCACACCTGTACGCGTCGTACCCCCCATGTACGCGCCTTCCCCCCATGTACGCGCCGTACCTCCGCATGTACGCGCCGTACCCCAGGCCCGCACCTGTATGCGCCGTACCCCCCATGTACGTGCCTTCCCCCCCATGTACGCGCCGTACCTCCGCATGTACGCGCCATACCCCAGGCCTGCACCTGTACGCGCCGTACCCCCATGTACGCGCCTTACCCCCCCGCATGTACGCGCCGTACCTCCGCATGTATGCGCCGTACCCCAGGGCCGCACGTGTACGCACCGTACCCCTACCGCATGTACGCGCCGCACTCCAACACCGTACCCCAGCACCCTCACCCAGCATCGCGTATGTACGGATCGTACCTACGCGAAAAAGACTCCTACAGAACCAGGACACTGTAAAACAGCACAAGGAGGGTCAATTCGACGCGCACAACACCACAAAACACGTCTACATGACAAAATACATCTCAATGACTGACCTGACACATCCAAACAGGCAAACAGAGGCCCCAAATCAAAACCACCTCTTATAACACACCCACCAAAATTCAAACACAGCCACACCCAAAAATGGACCAATAAAAAGGGCCCACACACACAACTCATGAGCCTTTGCAACAGACCCACTGCTGCCAGACCCCACAGAGAAACAACTCTACATTACTCATACCTTCACTACACCTTCACTCACACACCTTCACACAACCTCCTTCACAAACATCCCCCTCTTCACATTCACACACACACGTCACATTCACACCCACACACACACAACCATCCACACCCACACCCACACCCCACACCATGCCCACAGACAAGAATCCAAAGTTCACAACGGCGGAGCTGGACCTCCTTGTCCACGAAGTCATCAGAGTCGAGCCACAGCTGTTTGGAACATTGGTCAGACGGACCAGCATAGCTGAAAAATGTGGCAGAGGATTGTCGATAGGGTGAATGCTGTTGCGCCCATCCGAAGGACCAGGCATGAATGCCAAGCCAGGTGGTACGATCTGCGCAGGGCGGTCAAGAGGAAAATGAACAAAGAATATGCCCAGAGTAACATCACTGGAGGTGGGCCGCCTCGCAGACCCGTACACTACCATCCCTGGGAGGAGAAGGTGATGGCCCTGCTACCGCCGGTGGGAGTACACGGAGTCGAAGGAGTCGCAGAGCCTGGTGAGTACACAAACAACTTACGTAACATGGGGGCAATGGGGTCCACACCACATATACACAAATGCACACAACTTCCCCCAAGCACTCACCGCACACAACCACACTCAAAAACCACGCTCATGCCACTAACGTCTCCATGCACCCTTCACAAATCATGGCAAGGCCATGTCCAAGGCTACAACAACCACAAACACAAGACTGGATGTCCGGGAGGCTGGGAGGGTGGGCCCCACACAACACATTGTAAAAATGAGACGCAGACACCAATGCCCTCAGCCCATACGGCATAGGTACATACCCATGCACAATGCACTGGGACTGGCAAAGTACTGACAAGGTAGCTGACACTTGGCCCTGCTGTATGCAGCACAAGGCCCTCCTGGGACCACTGTACACTCAAACACCAACTCCACAAGCACTGGTATCTAGCACAGGAACTCACACTCACTGTCATGCCAGCATGCACCATGAGAGGACAGACACATCACCTGGGAGACCCAAAGACAACTCACACTACACAAAACAGCAGGCCCGGTCACAACCCCCCCCCCCCCCTAACACAAGCACACACCCCCGGGGCAGGCAACGGATTTACACACTCCCACAATGGACATGTGACACAACAAGACCAATCCGTAGCCAAATAAGCATCAGAGCCAACAATCTACAGGTCAAACAATCAGGAGAACATCCCAATCTGTCCCCCGCAACATACCCATCCCCAAGTGGACATTGAGAGGAATGCTAGGCACAACCAACTACCTGGAGGAACTGTGTCAACTTGAATATGTATGAAACATAGATGTCGCATGAAACACCATTAACATTGTCTCTCTCTCACACACAGGGCAACGTCGTCGATCTCCCCCCAACACTGGGGGGGAAGAATCACAGTCCCAGGCTCCGCGTGAAGATGATCCCACCGGCAGCGACGACTCTCACCACTCCGTGGATGACCCCGACCAACCTGGATCCTCTGGTGCCCAAGCCACTGCTGCACCTGCGTCAGGTACATCTGTGCCAACCACCCCCCTATTCCTGCCACATCCCAGGACACACCCAGGAGCCCTGCTCGCACTGAACAACAGAGCCAGTCTGACCAGGAGGGACAAGGTTCTCCGGGCACCCAGGAGGAGGCAGGCAACCCAGCAAATGCCATCCCTCAGGGGTCCCGTAGACCTGATGTGCCCACAAGAGCAGGCCAGGCTCAAGTGGGCATGGGTGGTGGGAGTGGAGGCAGGCGGAGGCGCGAACCTGACCAGCCAGCTCAGGACACCGGTATGTCACACATACGCAACATCCTGGACTCATACCGGCGTGACACCAGAGGCATCAACCAGGTCGTGTCGAGACACTCAGAGATGCAGTGGACCCTCGATGAGATAAAGAACCTGCAGGTCGAGCATCATGCCAGTCATCAACAACACCAAGGATGGATGGAGGCAAGACTGGCTGAGCTCCTGGTGGTGCACAGGGACATGAGCCAATCACTCCATCAGATCGCCCAAAGCATGGGCAAACCCTCCCTGTGCCACCAGGCGTAGACCAGCACCAGACACAGGGAGGGAGGAGGAGGAGGATTCGTCTGACGGAGCATCCCAAGCATCGCCAAGACCTGCATCTGAGGGTCCCTGGAGGAAGGTGGGTTGTCCACGGAAAAGACCGTGAGAGTCAGCGGACCATCCACATCTCCCAGGTCACCTGGCCTGGCACCTGGCCCTCTGGCGCAACAGCAGCACCTCATCCAATGACATTCCCTGCCACATGGACTTGCTGGTCACAGTCTGACCAATGATGACCAATACTATGCCCTGGACTCTGATGACTTCCAATGCCAAGGATACCATCTCCCCCTGTGAACTTTGGATTCTATTCCCCCGGTAGAGCACCTAATTTCATCTACCAAAACACGTACCCCACCGCAAATAAATATATTACTTTGGTCATGAGACGTTCCTGTCATTTTGCATTATTCAACGACATATGTGTGTGGAAATGTCAAACTATGCCTGAGTCTTGAACTAACTCCAGCCATCCATACCCTAGGATCAGAGTCTGGTACAGGACACACATGGGTCACAAGGTATCATTCAATGTAGGCATGGAGCACAACACTCACCTGTGATGGCCTCTGGTTGCTGAGGGGGTGCTTGCTAAACTGTGCGGACAGACCTATTTGGGAGATTATCATCAAGACGTAGAGGTCATGGCTCATGTGGAGGTTCCCGGGGAGGGAGTCCCAGGTATGTGTGGCCAGGTGGGAGAACAATGTCCTGTATGCTGGAGTACGGTGGATGTGAAGAACGGTGGCCAGGGCAAGGTTGGATGCACGGAGATGGCCCAACGGGATCTAGGATGACAGACGTACAAGGTTGGTTTGGGGTTGGGGTTGTGGACTGCCTCCTGAGTGTGGGTGGGGAGTGTGGAGGTCATCCTGCAGCAGACAGTGATCCATTGCAGCTATCTATGGTGGACGGTGAGGTGGCTGGGGCACAGGGTGTTGAAGCTGAGGTGTGCAGATGCACCCTGGATGTGGACAAGTTACCTGGGAGTTTGGATGTACTTGCTCCGTAGAGGGCAGGGCAGTATTTGACATGGATGTTGTCATGGACCTGGGGGATGGTCTGTATTTACTTGGAGTGGATCTATCTGTGGATCATGTGCATAATGCAGAGGGCGTTGCAGCATGAGGTACAGATGCTATGGACTAGCATGGCAAATGTGAGCGAGCCAAACATGATGCACACCATCTTGTGTGTGTGGCCACTGGGTGCTTGTGCAGGGCTCTTGCGGGTGGGACACAAGCACTTGACCCAGCTGGAAGGGGACAATCCTCAGATGATCACCTCAGTCCTGTACAAGTCCAGCCTCAGGTGGCTCGTGTTCAGCCATTCATCAATGGATCTCATGCATACTTGAATAATGGAACTACCAATATCTGTGTCTTTGTTGAGGGTGAGGAGCACCTGGCTGTCAATGGCATACGAGCTGATGATGAGGTGCTGTGCGCATGTGATGGTGGAGAGGGGGGTCCTGGACACTCTGTAGATTGACATGCTGAGAGATGATACCTGTGCCATGTCCCAGACGATGACACCATACTACATGCTGAAGCCTTGAGTCCCACTCCCATGCCCTTGCTGGGCTACAGTGCCGGTGGGGAGTATTAGGGACGTGACCTGGTTGGTGTGACAGGGCCTGGAAGGCGGGGCAGCACAGTGTAGGCAGTTGGAGTTGCACACTAAGCATGCAAAGGTGTCGTGTGTGTGCCCAGGGTATGTCTGACAGCAGGCGTTAGATCTGCGGATGGACATAGCTCAGAGTGTGGCTGCTACATCAGACTGTAGTGTGATGTGGGTTATGCAAGGACAGGATGGTGGTGCAATGTACACCTTGCATGTGCTGAAGGTCCAGCCTTTGGCACAGCGTGGCAGCAACAGTGGCATAGACAAGCTGAGGACAGCCAAATGAATGGGTGGAGGGAGGAAGTGAGGAGCATCTTGGAGGCGTGTGTGTTGCCAAATCTGGATACTCTGTGGGCCCTTGCTGCAGGGGCCGCAGCAGCAGGTGGCATCTCCTTGCAAAATGCCAGAATTTGCACACAAAGACTAGGATGTCAGAATGTCAACTGCAACAGGCGCGTGTGTAAAGTAAGGAGTGTCCAGTGTCACATGGCACACCCAGAGACAATGCATGCACAATCACCAAAGAAGCATGACACCGGATCAGGAAACTGAAGGCC
Source organism: Triturus cristatus (assembly GCF_964204655.1). Lineage (NCBI taxonomy): Eukaryota > Metazoa > Chordata > Amphibia > Caudata > Salamandridae > Triturus > Triturus cristatus. The sequence continues at coordinate 72,581,300 of NC_140581.1, read as the reverse complement.
GACCTGCGCACAGGAGACACACCCTCAGCAGCTGTTGATGGCCCATTGTGTGGACCAACATGCCAAAAAACATACATGACCATGTACTTCATGCCCAATAGGGAGCCTAATCCATGAGCAACTGCATGCATGTTGCTAAACTACACATGGACTCCTATGCATAATCTTCCACAACTATGCCAGATATGCCGCATGCAAAGTGGCAAGAGACCTGCATTGACAGAGATGAGGCACCTTGGAGTGTGACAAACACCTTTATTACTCAGCCTCACACTAAGGGAAATGCATCAATTGGAACAGACTCACATGTCATTTGGCTGACCATGTGTGACCTACACAGGACACCCCCTTCAACACACAGATGTGGTAAATCCTACTGAGCTGGCACACAAGTTAAGGGGTTGAGCCTAACACCCCTTGCTGCACACGGAGAGTCTGCAATTCCCCATTGAGCCTCATATGGGGATGTCCCACACTATGTCCACAATTAGCATCCCGTATGGTCCTGAGGGACGTTATACACGCATTGATGCCTTCAACAGAATCCACAAACCATTACAGGTGACTGTCAGGAAGGTTGACTATCAATTCATGGGAGCCATGCAACACGTCTTGTGGCCCAGTCGACATGTATGCATGGTAACACAACATGCACAGGAGCAGTCCCCACATATCACAAACACGTACCACCCACAAAATGCCTTGCTGCACTCCTTACCCAAAATGACTTTTCACCATGTCTGTGCATGTAACTCTGACCCAGCACACGTTGCAATACTCATGAGGAATAGCAGGAGGGCAATGATGACATGAGCAGATGACAGCCGCAAGAACCTGGGGAGGACAGACACTCAACAAGTCAGCGAAGAGCTAGTAATCCGCAGACATGTACATGTACTCTACAGGAATGGGTTGTCACCATGCTCTTAATAAATTTAGTGGCCCAGCTAAAATGTGTGGAATGACATCATCACTTGAATGACACATCAGAACACACCTCCAAGTCACTTAGCACACAGTCAGCTGGACACACACATTGCAACACATGCCACACAAGGCTCAAAACGTGCACACTCAGACACAGGGACTCACCATCATGAGAAGAAGTTGCGGATAAGCTGACTCCGGATGTCCTCATCCTCATCCTCATTGTTAGAAAGGGTAGTCGGACCGGGAGGGTCGGCCGGGGTCAGGAGGAGAGGTCTCCGGGGAGAGCCGTCTCCAGCGATCGTACAGACAAGTAACTTCCCCCCCACAGACGGATACCACACACGGATAAGGTTCAGGGTTCTTTATAAGCACTTCTTAGGGTACGGTTGAATGGTACAAGGAGGTCTGGACTCAGGGGTCCCCTCGATTCAAGTCTCTCAAAGCAGGGTAAGGGGTAGCGGGACAGTCTGTCTACCAGTCAGGTAGTTCGGATGAGATGATGACTAGCTCACAATCCCCGAGCTTGGTGGTTTAGTTGGTACGGGCCGCGGCAGCGCCAGCAGGTCCCGGTTGAGATGGTCGGTACACGGTCCGCGGCAGCGCCAGCAGGTCCCGGAAAGATGGTCGATGTACGGTCCGCGGCAGCGCCAGCAGGTCCCGGTGAGGATGGTCGTTACAACGGGCCGCGGCAGCGCCAGCAGGTCCCGACGAGGATGGATGTTGCAGAAGGCCGCGGCAGCGCCAGCAGGCAGGACGATGGTTCACAAGAGCGGGCTATGGCAGCGCCAGTAGTCCGTCAAGGCTGAGTTCTCTCGGTGTCTCTCGACTCCAGGATACAACTGCCTTCCTGCTCCGGAGCTGCCCCAGTTATAGGGCAGGCGCCCTTTGATGTCCGGACCCTCGCACTTGGAGGTCGGAGGGCCCGGGATGAAGGTGTCCAGACACCCAGCAGGGGTTGGAGCCAGCTCCTGGGGGAGCTGGAGGCGATCGGCACCTGGCGGGGGAAGAGCACTTGACACTCCGTTCCCCCATTGACCTGCCAAGTGGTCCGCTCACCTCCTGGGTGGAAGGTGGTGCCGGGATGTCGGGGCCGGCCAGGCCCGGGGTTAGGGTCGGGCCGAGGCCACGCGGCCTCGTGGTGCAGGACCCAAGATGGCGGCTTGAACCGGCCGGGGGAGCCGGTGGGGCTGGGCCCCGGGATGAGTAGAGGTCCGAGGGCAGAAGATCCGTCGGGAGACGGGGTACAGGTGCTTTTCGTGGGTTATGCCTGGCGGGCCGGAGCTCGGGCCCTGTCGTGCGGGGAGGGAGCAAGCCCTTCGTGTGGCCTGTCCAACATGCGTCCCCCCCAGCTGAAGGCGGGGAGAGTCACCCATCTCCTTGGGGACTCTCTTCGTCGAGGCGGAAAAAGCGGGACAGGCCATCCGCGTTGGCGTGGTCTTGGCCGGGCCGGTGCTCCACAGTGAAGTCCATTCCCTGCAGGGAAATGGACCAGCGCAAGAGTTTTGGGTTCTCTCCCCGCATCTGCATCAGCCACTGCAGGGGTCGATGGTCGGTTTGTACCCGGAAGTGGGTACCGAAGAGATAAGGCCGGAGCTTTTTGAGGGCCCACACCACTGCGAAGGCCTCCCTCTCAATGGTGCTCCAGCGCTGTTCTCGGGCCAGGAGACGTCGACTGATGAAGGCCACCGGCTGGTCATGACCCTCGGGGTTTAACTGAGAAAGGACGGCTCCGATGCCGTGGTCGGAGGCGTCGGTCTGTACCACGAATTCCCAACTGTAATCGGGGGCCTGGAGCACAGGGGCGGTGCACAGGGCGGCCTTCAGCTTTTCGAAGGCCGCTTGACAATCGGGGGTCCAGTTAATCCGCTTCGGCTGGTTCTTGGACGTGAGACCCGTGAGGGGCCCCACGATGCTGCCGTAGTCTTTCACGAACCGCCGGTAGTAGCCGGTGAGCCCCAAGAAGGCTCGGACCTCGGTCTGGGTGACGGGGGGCTGCCAGGACTGGATGGCAGCAATCTTAAGTTGTAGTGGGGCCACCAGCCCGCTTCCCACTTGGTGCCCAAGGTAGGTCACAGACCCTTGGCCAATTTGGCACTTGCCGGCCTTAATTGTGAGGCCGGCCCGCTGGAGGGCCTGTAGGACCTCGTGGAGGTGACGGAGGTGGTCGGCCCAGTGGCGGCTGTATACAGCGATATCGTCCAGATAGGCAGCGCTGAACTCTTCGAGCCCCGCCAAGACCTGGTTCACGAGGCGTTGAAACGTGGCGGGGGCATTTTTCATGCCGAAGGGCATGACCTTGAATTGGTAGTGGCCATCGGGGGTAGAGAAGGCTGACCGTTCCTGAGCCCTGGGTGTGAGGCCGATCTGCCAGTAGCCCGCTGTTAGGTCGAAGATACTAAGGTAGCGGACGGCCCCCAGCCGGTCGATCAGTTCGTCTGCTCGGGGAATCGGATGAGCGTCGGTCCGGGTGACAGCGTTCAAGCCCCGGTAGTCGACGCAGAATCTCAGTTCAGGTGCGGTGCCGGGGGCAGCGGCTTTGGGAACCAATACCACCGGACTGGCCCAGGGACTGTCCGAGGGCTCGATGACCCCGATTGTGAGCATCTTGGCCACTTCCTCCTGTATGTAGGCCCGTACCCGATCTGGTACGCGGTAGGCCCGGTGTCGGACAGGGGGGCTGTCCCCGGTGTCCACGTCGTGCAAACACCAAGGGGTGACCCCGGGGGTGAGGGAGAACAGCGTAGCGAACTGCCGCAGGAGGTTCCGGCAGCCCTGGCGTTGCTCCGACGTGAGGGCGTCAGATAGCCGGACCCCGTCCACGGAGCCGTCATTCTCCTGAGTCTTCAGAAGATCCGGAAGGGGTTCGGAGTCTTCCTCTGCCCCACTGTCCGTAGCCATCAGGAGGCTGAGTTCTGAGCGCACGAAGTGTGGTTTGAGTCGGTTGGTGTGGAGGACCCGGAGGGGGTTCCGGGAGGTCCCCAGGTCGATGAGGTAAGTGACGGGGCTTTTGCGCTCGACCACTTTGAAGGGCCCCGTCCACTTACCCTGCAAGGCACATGGTTCGGTGGGGGACATCACCCATACTTGTTGCCCAGGCTCGAACTCAACGGAGGAGGCATTGTGATCATACCACCTCTTCATGTCCTCCTGGCTGGCCTCGAGGTTCGCCTTGGCCATCCCTCTGAAGCGCCGGGTCTGATTGAGTAGGGCCAGGATGTATTTGAAGACGTCTGGAGGGGTCTTTAGGGGGGCCATCTCCCAACCTTCTTTTACTAGGCTGAGGGGCCCTCGCACCGGGTGCCCGTACAGGAGTTCGAAAGGGCTAAAACCGAGGGACTTCTGGGGAACTTCTCGGTAGGCGAAGAGGAGGCACGGGAGTAGTACATCCCACTGGCGACGGAGGGGCTCTTCCAATCCCCCAATCATCCCCTTGAGGGTGCGGTTAAAACGCTCCACTAGTCCGTTCCCTTGGGGGTGATAGGGGGTCGTGAATCTGTAGGTAACCCCGCATTGTTGCCAGAGGGACTTCATGTATTTGGATATAAAGTTCGTGCCTCGGTCGCTGACGACTTCTCGGGGGAAGCCTACCCGGGAGAAGATCCCCATTAGGGCCCGGCCAACCACCGGAGCTGTCACGGTCCGTAGGGGCACCGCCTCGGGGTAGCGGGTGGCATGGTCCTCCAGTACTAAGATGAACCTGTGTCCTTGCGCCGTGCGGGGGTCCAGAGGCCCCACAATGTCTATCCCCACCCTCTCGAACGGGGTGGTGACCACAGGGAAGGGTTGCAGAGGGGCTTTCAGCTTCCGACCACTCTTACCGCTGGCTTGGCATGTGGGGCAAGATCGGCAGTGGTTCAGGACGTCGTTCCTCATTTTCGGCCAGAAAAAGTGGGTCACTAGGCGGCTGTATGTTTTATCCTGGCCCAGGTGTCCAGCCAGGGGAACATCGTGGGCCAGGTTGAGCAGAAAGTCTCTGAAGCGGAGAGGTACCACCAGTACTCGACCGGCCCCCAGCTCGGCGATTCTTTGCTCGCTGTATAGCAGGTCGTTATCCCAGTAGACCCAGTGAGTTCCGGTGGAGTCCCCTGCGTTCTGGGCGCTGGCTTGTTGGCGGAGTCCCTCGAGGGAGGGACAGGTCTTTTGTTCCTGGCGGAACTGTTCTTGGGTGGGCCCCCCTTCTTGACGCCACTGAGCCAGGTCAGGAAGGTCCTGGGGTTGCGCGTCCCCTTCGGTCGTCGGGTCTGGGAGGCTGGCCTCGTCGTTGTCTTCTACTGGGGCAACCGGGGGCGGAGGTGCTGGCCATTCTGGTTCTTCTGATCGAGGGACGGCACGGGCGGCCATGGACCGGGTGGTTATGCAGGCCCAGTCCGGAAGGCCCAGCATCCCCAGGTGCTCTCTTCTCTCAACGGTGGCCCACGGGGAACTCTCGAGGTCATTCCCCAGGAGGCAGTCCACGGGGGCATCGTCCCGGACCGTCACCTTCAACAGGCCGGAGACCCTCCCCATTCGAATGGGACGCAGGCCATTTGACACATACTTTCAGAGTTGTCTGCCGAGCGGACGGGGCAGAGAATGTTCGGCAGGATCTGCTCGGGCTTCACCAGGTGACAGCGGACGGCCGTCACACTGGCGCCGGTGTCACGCAAGGCCTCGGCTCGCTGTCCATTAATGGTCACCCACTGACCATATTTCCTGGTGTTAGCGGGTAGGGGAGCCCGCGGGACCATGTCTCTTCCCCCTAAGCACGCCAGGACCATGGCGGCCGGTTCCCACTCTTGCTGGGCCGGCTCATACTCCTCTGGTTCCTCCGATGATTGCTCTTCCCCCAGGGCGGCGGCAGCTACCTGGCGGGGCTTGGGTGTTTGGTTCTGCGGGCAGCTCGGGTCATTGGCGTAGTGGCCGACTCGCTGGCATCGGTGGCACGTGACATGGGCTCGGACCCCAGGACGCCACGGGGGGTTGCCCCGGCCGGCCGGAGGCGGGGTGCTGGCCACGGGTGTTGCTGGCAAGCAGTCTCTCCCTCGCCCCTGGCCCCCTCCTCCTCCCCGAGGACGGTGCTGGCCTTGGTTGTTTCTGTTCTGTTCGTGTGGCCCCCTCCGGCCCACTCGGGTGCTTTCCCATCGGTCAGCTTCGGCGGCGAGCTGCCGGGGGTCAGTCAGCTTACTGTCGAGGAGGAGCTGCCTGAGCTCGACGAAGCAGTTGTTCGACAGGTGCTCCCATACCATCAGGTTAAAGAGTTGTTCGTAGGTGGTGACATGGCTCCCCTTTATCCAACCCTCGAAGGCCCGGCTGAAATAGTTCACGTATTCTACCCAAGTTGTGCCTGGGATCCGGGTGCAATCTCTGAACCTCTGGCGGTACATCTCGGGTGTGAGGCCGTAGCGGGTGAGGAGAGCAGCCTTCATGTGGTCGTAGGACGACATTTGGTGATCTGGGAGCTGCAGTAGGGCATCGCGACCCTCGTTGATAAACCTCCCCCAAAGTCCGGCTCCCCAATCACTCCGGTCGATCCGGTGGGAGGTCATGGCGATCTCGTAGGCTTTAAACCACTGTTGTATGTCGTCTTCTCGGACATACTCGCGGACAACATCCTTGGGGATGTGGACTTTTTTCTCGATTGGCCCCGGGGTGTGTGGTCGCTCAGGCACCCCCAGTTCTTTATTCTGTTTCCGAAGTTCTATTTCCGCCAGTTTGCGCTCGTGCTCGAGCGTTATTTTTTTCTCCTCCAGCTCTCTCTGTCTCTGCTTCTCTTCTCGTTCATCTCGGAGCCGCATATGCTCGAGGTTGAGTTTCTGTTCAGCTAACTTGAGTTCCCCGTCCATCTTGAGTCGTGCCATTTCCAACTCGTGCAATCTGGTTCTTTCTCTTTCTCGGATCTCCTCCTGCGAGAGGCCCGTTCCCCGCTCCTCGGGAGCCGTGGCGTTCCCCTCTGGTGTGATGCTGCTTTGGTCGGAGGGTCCGGCGACCCCAGTTTCTGTCCACGACTCTAGGGCGTACTTTAGATCATCTTTGGTACTCAGGCCGGTGGTAGCAATGCCAAGTTCTATGCAGAATTGTCTCAGTTCGCGGTGGTTGTATTCTTCTAATTTATCCATTTGGAATTTCTCGGTGGAGTTGCTATCTTTGGCTGACATCGTGTTTTTGTCGTGGGGTGAGCTACTCTCTGTACGATTACGCGTTGATTCGGATCGCGCCGCTGGCCACCAATGTTAGAAAGGGTAGACGGACCGGGAGGGTCGGCCGGGGTCAGGAGGAGAGGTCTCCGGGGAGAGCCGTCTCCAGCGATCGTACAGACAAGTAACTTCCCCCCCACAGACGGATACCACACACGGATAAGGTTCAGGGTTCTTTATAAGCACTTCTTAGGGTACGGTTGAATGGTACAAGGAGGTCTGGACTCAGGGGTCCCCTCGATTCAAGTCTCTCAAAGCAGGGTAAGGGGTAGCGGGACAGTCTGTCTACCAGTCAGGTAGTTCGGATGAGATGATGACTAGCTCACAATCCCCGAGCTTGGTGGTTTAGTTGGTACGGGCCGCGGCAGCGCCAGCAGGTCCCGGTTGAGATGGTCGGTACACGGTCCGCGGCAGCGCCAGCAGGTCCCGGAAAGATGGTCGATGTACGGTCCGCGGCAGCGCCAGCAGGTCCCGGTGAGGATGGTCGTTACAACGGGCCGCGGCAGCGCCAGCAGGTCCCGACGAGGATGGATGTTGCAGAAGGCCGCGGCAGCGCCAGCAGGCAGGACGATGGTTCACAAGAGCGGGCTATGGCAGCGCCAGTAGTCCGTCAAGGCTGAGTTCTCTCGGTGTCTCTCGACTCCAGGATACAACTGCCTTCCTGCTCCGGAGCTGCCCCAGTTATAGGGCAGGCGCCCTTTGATGTCCGGACCCTCGCACTTGGAGGTCGGAGGGCCCGGGATGAAGGTGTCCAGACACCCAGCAGGGGTTGGAGCCAGCTCCTGGGGGAGCTGGAGGCGATCGGCACCTGGCGGGGGAAGAGCTCTTGACACTCCGTTCCCCCATTGACCTGCCAAGTGGTCCGCTCACCTCCTGGGTGGAAGGTGGTGCCGGGATGTCGGGGCCGGCCAGGCCCGGGGTTAGGGTCGGGCCGAGGCCACGTGGCCTCGTGGTGCAGGACCCAAGATGGCGGCTTGAACCGGCCGGGGGAGCCGGTGGGGCTGGGCCCCGGGATGAGTAGAGGTCCGAGGGCAGAAGATCCGTCGGGAGACGGGGTACAGGTGCTTTTCGTGGGTTATGCCTGGCGGGCCGGAGCTCGGGCCCTGTCGTGCGGGGAGGGAGCAAGCCCTTCGTGTGGCCTGTCCAACACTCATCCTCACTTGCCCCATGCCCAAGCCCTTCATCCTCCACGGGTGGATGATCCTGCTCATCCGGATCCAGGATGAGTGGCACGGCCTTCTACACTGCCATGTTGTGCAGCATGCAGCACACAATAAAGATTTTGCAGACCTTTACAGGGGCATATGGGAGGGCGCCGCCGGTCTTGTGGAGGCACCGGAATCTGCTCTTCAGGAGTCCAAATGTCCTCTCAATCACGCGCCTCGTCTGCCCATGGGTGTCGTTGTACCGTTGTTCTGCGGCTGTTCTGGGGTTGCGGAGATGCGTCATCAGCTATGGCATGTTGGGATAGCCAGAGTCCCCTACATGGAAACATCATGTGAAGAAGTGGGTCAGGCGATACCGTAAGATACAAAGATAGCGCTAAACACAGAACTAACAGAGTATACCCACCAACAAGACATGCTCGTTCCGCGTGCAGCTGCAGCATCATTTCTGGCACCCTGCTATGCCTCATGATGTATGCATCGTGTGCGGACCCTGGAAAACGGGAACAGACATGGGAAATCAGCATGTTAGCAAGACACACCACAAGGGCATTAATGGAGTGATAATGTTTTCTGTTTCTATAGGCTACCTCCTGTGCCTGTGGTGGTACCAAAGCCACATGTGTCCCATCAATGACCCCATTTACATGAGGCATCCCTCCCAGTGCATAGAACTCACCCTTGACACCTGTCAACTGCTCACGAGTGGGAAAATGGATGAATTCATCCAGGTGCACCAACATGGCTTCTAAAACATCATGCAGGACACGGCTGAACATAGTCTGGGACATGCCACCAACATTAGCTATGGTCAATTGAAACGTGCCGGTGGCAAAAAAATGTAGGGCTGCCATCACCTTCATCTTGGGGGTCAGAGCTGTAGGATACCTGTGTTGTTGTTGGAGGTGTGGTGCAAGCTGGCGGGTCAAGTCCTCTATCAACTCTTGTGAGAAGCGGTCATGTTCACGCATGGCATCCAGGTCTGGCATTCGTCTGGGGAGAGGCGGTGCCCTGCAGAGATTTGGAAGGAATAACGAAGAGTGAGTACATTACCACACCAATGTCACTGAGGTGAGCACATGTTCAACAGCTAATACACATCTGCTTAATACAGAGTCTGGGCTGTGCAATACATCCAGGACACGTAGGCCAGCCAGGTGATACTCCTACGAAGAGCCAGCCACAATAGTTGCATGGCAATGTTGACGTGACATGCCATTAAAATAGCTGTGGGCCAGTGTAAGTGACAAGCCAGACTCATTACATGAGCAACAGACATCCACATATCAGCATTTGAAGAATGTCATCTCATACAGACAGCTGGCAGGAGTCTAGACGCACAGGTCACATGTCATCTGAAAAAGGACAGATAACACACATGTCCATGAAGGGGTACATGTCAAAAACTAATGACACAGACATTGAGAGAACGCAGATATTGCCTCATGTCAGGAAGTCATCTTCGAACCATCATGACACATGTAACGTGTGAGTCCACATGTGGCATGGTGTGCGTATATGTGTGTCATGCACATATGCACACAGACACATGTTGGATGGTGCAACAGCAGATGGAGTTGACGGAACACCAACGGCAAGCTCATGGGAACACATGACACACACATGACATAGTCACATCGTGGCACGCTGGTAGTCACATGTCAGGTGTAATTATCCGTGTACCTGGCATTAGGGGACAGTTGCGGGTGTTGCTGACTGTGCCATACCAGTGATGCAGTGCTTGACACGTGTGTCCTACATGCACACATGTGCAAAGTGTGAAGGGGAAGTGTGCCACGTAGTGCCCCATCACACATGACATGTGTAAACAGCTCATCACACATCTATTGTGCCACAACATGAGGAGACATGTGCCACATCACTGCCTGACACACCTAGGCCCTGCACATGAAGGACTGCACTGACAATGACTTGATGTCCAGCCTTGTGCGAGTCTGACACCTCCATTCCTTTCGTGTGCGCCTCCTATCACCAGTGTAAGCTGTGAAACGCAGTACATACGCTCGGAGGGTGTGTGTACGGGCCGTACTCACGCGTTAGTACCTGCCGTACATGCGTGAGTATGTGCCTATCACTATAGTTGTGTTACTGTAGGTCCGAGTGATAGGCACGTACTCACGCGTGTACGGGCCGTACACGCATGAGTACGTGCCGTATCACTAGGGCCTACGGTACCCCCAACTATAGTGATAGGCACGTACTCACACGTGTACGGGCCATACACGCATGAGAACGTGCCGTATCACTAGGCCCTACGGTACCCCCAACTATAGTAATAGGCACGTACTCACGCGTGTACGGGCTGTACACGCGTGAGTACGTGCCGTATCACTAGGCCCTACGGTACCCCCAACTAAAGTGATAGGCACGTACTCACGCGCGTACGGGCCGTACACGCGTGAGTACGTGCCGTATCACTAGGCCCTACAGTACCCCCAACTATAGTGATAGGCACGTACTCACGTGTGTACAGGCCGTACACGTGTGAGTACGTGCCGTATCACTAGGCCCTACGGTACCCCCAACTATAGTGATAGGCACGTACTCACGCGTGTACAGGCCGTACACGCGTGAGTACGTGCCGTATCACTAGGGACTACGGTACCCCCAACTATAGTGATAGGCACGTACTCACGCGTGTACGGCCCGTACATGTGTGAGTACGTGCCGTATCACTAGGCCCTACGGTACCCCCAACTATAGTGATAGGCATGTACTTACGCGTGTACGGGCCGTATACTCGTGAGTATGTGCTGTATCACTAGGCCCTATGGTACCCCCAACTATAGTGATAGGCACGTACTCACGTGTGTACGGGCTGTACACGCGTGAGTACATGCCATATCACTAGGGCCTACGGTACCCCCAACTATAGTGATAGGCACATACTCACGTGTGTACGGGCCGTACACGCGTGAGTACGTGCCGTATCTGTCAAGTTCCCAACTTCTTCACGGAGACAGAACGATGAGAGTTCCCAACGCCCACTCCCCAGAACCCACTGCAACTCAGGCAGCTGTTCCAGGAAGGGGGAAAGGGGAATTGGACAGAGAAGAGACACTCCGACTACTCCTGGACTTCCTCCGCCTGCCTGCCAAGTCTTCGTTTGGTTATTCTATTGGCTGGAATTGGAGTTCACCTAATGCACACAGGAGATAACACCTTGGTAACACTTAAACATAAATATATATTTCCGTTCACTGTAGGACTTGTTCTAAACCCTTTTCTTTACCCTACCAGGTTCTGACGGAGTCTTGCTTCTCTTCTTTCACTCAGTAGCCTCAGTTATATTGGGACTGAAGACTCCTGCTATATGCCAGTAGGCTATTGTAGAATATGACTTGGTGAGCAGTTAGTCAGTTGAAGGCAATTGACTTTATCCCTGCAGATAGCTCAGTTCCTCATAAAGAGTAATGAAGGAGATGTTCACTGTTACAGGTTCTTCTGATGCGCGCAAAAGGGAACAAGGAAGGAAAAATAGGTAGGAGAGAACAGGAAAAGCGCTAGGACACTGGGGTTCAACTTTTCATTGTAGTCACAGTCAAATGACGAACGGGAATCCTGAGACCGGAACAGTCTTACTTGTGATGCTGGAAATGGTGTCCTCACCGAAGACTTCTCAGTATTCTTCTAAGCTGAAGGAACTCTGGAAGGGTCGAGGATGAAGAGCTGAAGTCCAACTACTGGATACAGCCGTATCTTACCACATAGAAGGTAACTCTGACACCCTTCCTGAAGTGGCACTATGGAAGCCAAAACGTCCGACTGACTGGACGTAACACTGCAGGATAACTCTAGAAGTCTGACATGAGAGAATTACTTCCCACGGCAGCGAACTTACGAGACTCTCTCAGAACAACCACTCGTCTCCTCATACAAATTGAAGTGCGCAGATTCGCGCGCCGACTCGTGACTCGGCACCTAAAGTCTCGCGATAACTTAGACTCCCATAGACCCAATGCCGCGTAAATGGGAAACCAAGCGGCCATCTTAAAACGTGCAACTCTTCTAGACATTCAACCACAGGTTGCACAAGGAAGGTTTTACAAAGATTCTAGGTCTCTTGTAGAGTCTTCTGCATGTCGCAGTGACCTGATTCCTGACAGTATCACTAGGCCCTACGGTACCCCCAACTATAGTGATAGGCACGTACTCACGCGTGTACGGCCCGTACACGCGTGAGTACATGCCGTATCACTAGGCCCTACGGTACCCCCAACTATAGTGATAGGCACGTACTCACGCATGTACGGCCCGTACACGCGTTAGTACGTGCCGTATCACTAGGCCCTACGGTTCCCCCAACTATAGTGATAGGCACGTACTCACACGTGTACGGGCCATACACACGTGAGTACGTGTCGTATTACTAGGGCCTACGGTACCCCCAACTATAGTGATAGGCACGTACTCACGCGTGTACGGGCCGTACACGCGTGAGTACGTGCCTATCACTATAGTTGGGGGTACCGTAGGGCCTAGTGATATGGCACGTATACACGCGTGCACGGGCCGTACATGCGTGAGTATGGCCCGTATCACTGTAGTGATAGTGCCCTAGGGTACGTGTGAAACGCGCCGTACCTGTGTGGGGATTTAAGAATTACAATGGGGACACATGAGGGACAAGTATTAGGGCCTAAATGCATGCTGGTTGTCATGGATACCGAGTTTCAAGTTCAAATTTTAACATCATGTGGTCTGGAAAAAGCAGTTGGCCATATTATACATTGTTGCAAACTGGTTGTTGACTTGACATGATGCTGCAAAATCGAAAGATGCTAAGGCTGTCACTGGTGTATGTTTAAAGGGATTGGAGGAAACGTAGGATATAAGGCAGGCAGAACCCATGAGAGGGCACTTGCCTGCACAACATGTCAGTCGATACCACTGCTGCTGTATATAGGGGTGGGCGGAATTTGCGAAATTAACTTTCGCAAATTATCGCGAAAATGTTTAAAATTATCGCAAACAAGCGGAAATATCGCGAAGATGCAGAAGTTTTTTTCCGGCATGTTCGCGAGATTTTCTGCATGGTTGCAGGTCGCCAACTTACCCATGTGGTTGCTTGCGGGCGCGGCCATCTTGTTTTGAGTTGTCTCGCGGTGCATGATCGCGAGAAGAAAGACGTGATCGCGCGACGCATGACGTCACTGCGGGCGCGAACTGTCGCGAGACAGCGCAAATGGCTAAAAACAATACAACATCTCATGGAGAACGCGACCGGATCAAGAAAACTTGTCGGCGAACGCAGGGATTCAGGTAAGGCGATCGCGCGCGCGTGAGAATGTATTATTTTACAGCTCGAGCAAGAAACAAATTATCGGCAAGCTGCGGAAACCGGAACTTTTGACATTTTCGCGCTCTCCGCGGAATGCGAAAATGTCAAATTATCGAAATTTCCGCGAACGGAACGAAATTTTCGCCCAGGCCTCGCTGTATTGTCTCCCTCTGGCACCATATCAAGGACTGTGGAGAGGGCCCAGCCTTTCACCCAGGAGGAGAACGAGGCCCTGCTGGATGTGATACTCCCACGGTACCCCATGCTGTATGGTCGACCAGGGGAGCAGGTGAGTGCTGACTCCACTACCTTTGCCTGTGCACCTTTATTGTGTCTGTCACTTCTGGCATTGTGTCCAGGTGTGACAGACATGCAATGTTGGTTGGAGTGGGTCCCGGGGGGGGTGGATGGCTTATGTCTCTCATGCAGTGCTTGATGTAGTTCATGTGTGCACTCCTCACTTGCATTGTGCTTACTGTGACATTCACTGCATAGTGCATGGCACATTCAGCCAGCCTAATCCTCTTGGGCATTCTTGTTCTATTGTCCTGCGGTGATTTAGTGGTTACCCCTGTGTTACAGGTGACTGCACCAACAGATGGGTGTGAGAGTTGAATGGAGCTGTGGTGAGAGTAGTGAGAGTGTCCAAATGATGTGTACGCCCCCTGGACATTGATGTGTGTGAATGTGTCTTGTCATGTGGGTGAGAGTCTATGTGGAGTGTTGCACCACAGCTGCATGGAGGAGGCAACTGCTCATTCCATCTGATGTGTGAAGTAAGCCGTGCTGTGTGTCTGACTTGCTGAGCTAGCCCCACACCTGTGACCCCACCCCTGGCAAGTGGCACATGTGCAGAGTGAGGTTTGCATCCGCTGTTGCCAATGGCAGGTGATTGATGTGTGCCTGTGTGTGTCTGTGTACTCTGCTGAGGTTTCGTCAGTGGCCTGGGGCATGTGACTGCTTTGCGGTGCTGTCCATCAGCCTTGTGTTGCTTGGGATGCACAGAGTGTGCCATGATCAGGGATTGTTTCGCACCCCTCATGCCACCTGTGTACTTACTATGCCATGTAGTGCATTGGTGCGTATCCAGTGGAAAAAGTCCCTATGACTAAGGTGCTATTACTTGCCAGCATACTATGCCCTGTTCAACAAATCAAAGATGTTCAAATGTGTGTCTCTGTGACATGGTGCAGGTGTAGTGATGTTGTCCCACTTTGTCATCCACATAGGTAACCGCCTACCACAAGGGGAAGATCTGGAAGGATGCCGTCAAGGCCGTGCAATCGGTGAAGGGTCGCAGTCGGCGCCTGCCACAAGTGAGGAAGAGATGGCAGGACATCCGGTGCTGGACCCGGAGGATCGCCCGGGACATGCTGAAGCAAGAGGCTCCTCACAAGCATGGCGGGTGCCGGCGCCTGACCCACCAGATGAAGCGTGTCCTGGCGGTGGTCTTCCCTGACCTGGATAGGCGGATACAGGAGTTACAGCAGCAGGAAGGGGGTAGGTACATGTGTGTTTGTTGTGTCGCCAGCTTTTGTAGCTGCTCAGTCCCCTGGATACACTGCCAGGCTATATATGTGCAGTGCATATCCTGTTCCCCCAAGTCAACCTGTGCTGTTATTCCTCCCTTCCCCTCCTTGACATGTGTTACCTGGTCTCTGTGTTATCACTATTGCACAATGGTCATCTAGGCTGCCAGTTTATCAAGGTGCACACTGCTTTCAGCATCATGTGTGGGGGTGGTCTGCCTGTGACCTGTCCTGTTCAGTCATTTGGGGGTGCTTAATTGTTGGCACTGATGCTGAGTCTCAACATAGGAGTGTGAGGGTTCAAATGAACAGACTTGCAGCATGCATTACCAATGTTGTGGCCTCAGACATGATGTGCATGAGTGGGATATATGCATAGTGCCAGGACGGTTGCTCCTGTAACAGTCAGCTCATTCCAGGACCATGGAGCAGTGTGCCCACTACAGTCCCCTGACACAACCTGCCCTCCTACTCATGTGTGTCATCCAACACTGTGCACATTCACTGTGGGTTCAGCATGGCTCTGCCTCTGTGGCATTGTTCCCTGCCCTAGGTAGTATTTTTCACATGTGTGATACATTTGTCCACTGGACAGGGATACACCAGTTTGCTTGTGCATACTCACACTGGCCAGTGCCTGTGTGGCTATTCACAACAATCTGTTGATGTTTGTTTGTGAGCAATATGTTTTGGCAGCCCTACAAGGTGATGTCGTGTTAATGAAGCTAGTTTTCAAGCACAGTTATTGTAACCCTGAATAAGAGGTGTCACTTCTTTATCGGTATCAGTCACATTGACTCAGGTATGGGTGGGTGTGTGCGGGAGGGGCATACATGTTCAACCCTGATGTTTCATTGCCAGTTCTGACTTGTGTGTGATGATTCGCAGTACAGAAAGTCATCGTGCAGTGCCCCCGTGATGTTGGCCAGTACTTAATGTTCGTGCTTTATAGCCTGTGTCAGTCTTTGACAATCATGTATCCTGCTTGTACATTTTTGGCACCTGTGTGTGGTTCAGATGCTACACAGTTGTGACTTTGTGTGCTGACATCTGGGGGTACATTCTGGCTTGCCATGAGGGGGAACCCACAGTACAGCTAGGCTTTTTTGCTAAACAATTGCAGGCTCATTAGCTTATGCATTGTCCTGGGTGTGGACATGTGTGCCACTCCAGATGACAGTCAGTAGGTCATATGTGTAGCCAACTGTGTGATCAGGTGACGGATAGCCATGTGACGAATGACATTATTCAAGTTGTTACTGAGTGAAAATGTCCATTGGCACTCACTACACCTGTCAACATGTCTCAATGTTTGATATGCTTGACCTTGTTGTTTTGTTGTGAAGGACAATGATGTGCCTGCATGACAGATGTCTCCCAAGGAAGTGCACAAGACACCACCTTTACACTTTCCAGGGACACGCTGGCACATTTTAAAGTAAGGCACAGTTTGAACAAAACTTGTTTGGAGTTCATACATATACATGTTCCCACAGTGTGGTAGCATTTGGGTTAGTCCTTAGTTGTTGCTGATACCAACTTACGAGTGTCAAGTCATCCAGACCACCGTGGTGCCATGTATATGTACTTACTGATACACCATTTCAGCCTAACAGTGGCTGATTTTAATGAGTCTGGCAGCTCAGACAATGACTGTGTACATGTAGTTTGGTGTGCACCTCCTTGTGTGACTTCTGCTATACAGACACATGTGTGTTGTGTTCACAGAGTGACACATTCACACATTCTAGACATGTCCATTATGTAAAGGGTTGTGATTCTCCAGGAGTCACAATGTATTTCTTTGGGGTGTCAAAAGTACTCACAGGTCTCTGAGTGTGGGGACACCTTCTGCATTGGCATGTGGTATTTGGCCTTGGGTGCAACAATACTGAGCTAGCCCCACACCTGTGACCCCCTCCTGGCAAGTGGCACATGTGCAGAGTGAGGTTTGCATCCGCTGTTGCCAATGGCAGGTGATTGATGTGTGCCTGTGTGTCTGTGTACTCTGCTGAGGTTTCGTCAGTGGCCTGGGGCATGTGACTGCTTTGCGGTGAAGTCCATCAGCCTTGTGTTGCTTGGGATGCACAGTGTGTGCCATGATCAGGGATTGTTTCGCACCCCTCATGCCACCTGTGTACTTACTATGCCATGTAGTGCATTGGTGCGTCCCCAGTGGAAAAAGTCCCTATGACTAAGGTGCTTTTACTTGCCAGCATACTATGCCCTGTTCAACAAATCAAAGATGTTCAAATGTGTGTCTCTGTGACATGGTGCAGGTGTAGTGATGTTTCCCACTTTGTCATCCACACAGGTAACCGCCTACCACAAGGGGAAGATCTGGAAGGATGCCAACAAGGCTGTGCAATCGGTGGAGGGTCGCAGTCGGCGCCTGCCACAAGTGAGGAAGAGATGGCAGGACATCCGGTGCTGGACCCGGAGGATCGCCCCGGTCATGCTGAAGGAGGAGGCTCCTCGCAAGCATGGCGGGCGCCGGCGCCTGACCCAGCAGATGAAGCGTGTCCTGGCGGTGGTCTTCCCTGACCTGGATAGGCGGATACAGGAGTTACAGCAGCAGGAAGGGGGTAGGTACATGTGTGTTTGTTGTGTGTCGCCAGCTTTTGTAGCTGCTCAGTCACCTGGATACACTGCCAGGCTATATATGTGCAGTGCATATCCTGTTCCCCCAAGTCAACCTGTGCTGTTCTTCCTCCCTTCCCCTCCTTGACATGTGTTACCTGGTCTGTGTGTTATCACTATTGCACAATGGTCATCTAGGCTGCCAGTTTATCAAGTTGCACACTGCTTTCAGCATCATGTGTGGGGGTGGTCTGCCTGTGCCCTGTCCTGTTCAGTCATTTGGGGGTGCTTAATTGTTGGCACTGATTCTGAGTCTCAACATAGGAGTGTGAGGGTTCAAATGAACAGACTTGCAGCATGCATTACCAATGTTGTGGCCTCAGACATGATGTGCATGAGTGGGATATATGCATAGTGCCGGGACGGTTGCTCCTGTAACAGTCAGCTCATTCCAGGACCATGGAGCAGTGTGCCCACTACAGTCCCCTGACACAGCCTGCCCTCATACTCATGTGTGTCATCCAACACTGTGCACATTCACAGTGGGTTCAGCATGGCTCTGCCTATGTGGCATTGTTCCCTGCCCTAGGTAGTATTTTTCACATGTGTGATACATTTGTCCACTGGACAGGGATACACCAGTTTGCTTGTGCATACTCACACTGGCCAGTGCCTGTGTGGCTATTCACAACAATCTGTTGATGTTTGTTTGTGAGCAATATGTTTTGGCAGCCCTACAAGGTGATGTCGTGTTAATGAAGCTAGTTTTCAAGCACAGTTATTGTAACCCTGAACAAGAGGTGTCACTTCTTGATCGGTATCAGTCACATTGACTCAGGTATGGGTGGGTGTGTGCGGGAGGGGCACACATGTTCAACCCTGATGTTTCATTGCCAGTTCTGACTTGTGTGTGATGATTTGCAGTACAGAAAGTCATCGTGCAGTGCCCCCGTGATGTTGGCCAGTGCTTAATGTTCGTGCTTCATAGCCTGTGTCAGTTTTTGACAATCATGTATCCTGCTTGTACATTTTTGGCACCTGTGTGTGGTTCAGATGCTACACAGTTGTGACTTTGTGTGCTGACATCTGTGGGTACATTCTGGCTTGCCATGAGGGGGAACCCACAGTACAGCTAGGCTTTTTTGCTAAACAATTGCAGGTCCATTAGCTTATGCATTGTCCTGGGTGTGGACATGTGTGCCACTCCAGATGACAGTCAGTAGGTCATATGTGAGGCCAACTGTGTGAGCAGGTGATGGATAGCCATGTGACAAATGACATTATTCAAGTTGTTACTCAGAGAAAATGTCCATTGGCACTCACTACACCTGTCAACATGTCTCAATGTTTCATATGCTTGACCTTGTTGTTTTGTTGTGAAGGACAATGATGTGCCTGCATGACAGATGTCTCCCAAGGAAGTGCACAAGACACCACCTTTACACTTTCCAGGGACACGCTGGCACATTTTAAAGTAAGGCACAGTTTGAACAAAACTTGTTTGGAGTTCATACATATACATGTTCCCACAGTGTGGTAGCATTAGGGTTAGTCCTTAGTTGTTGCTGATACCAACTTACGAGTGTCAAGTCATCCAGACCACCGTGGTGCCATGTATATGTACTTACTGATACACCATTTCAGCCTATCAGTGGCTGATTTGAATGAGTCTGGCAGCTCAGACAATGACTGTGTACATGTAGTTTGGTGTGCACCTCCTTGTGTGACTTCTGCTATACAGACACATGTGTGTTGTGTTCACAGAGTGACACATTCACACATTCTAGACATGTCCATTGTGTAAAGGGTTGTGATTCTCCAGGAGTCACAATGTATTTCTTTGGGGTGTCAAAAGTACTCACAGGTGTCTGAGTGTGGGGACACCTTCTACATTGGCATGTGGTATTTGGCCTTGGGTGCGACAATACTGAGCTAGCCCCACACCTGTGACCCCCTCCTGGCAAGTGGCACATGTGCAGAGTGAGGTTTGCATCCGCTGTTGCCAATGGCAGGTGATTGATGTGTGCCTGTGTGTCTGTGTACTCTGCTGAGGTTTCGTCAGTGGCCTGGGGCATGTGACTGCTTTGCGGTGAAGTCCATCAGCCTTGTGTTGCTTGGGATGCACAGTGTGTGCCATGATCAGGGATTGTTTCGCACCCCTCATGCCACCTGTGTACTTACTCTGCCATGTAGTGCATTGGTGCGTCCCCAGTGGAAAAAGTCCCTATGACTAAGGTGCTATTACTTGCCAGCATACTATGCCCTGTTCAACAAATCAAAGATGTTCAAATGTGTGTCTCTGTGACATGGTGCAGGTGTAGTGATGTTTCCCACTTTGTCATCCACACAGGTAACCGCCTACCACAAGGGGAAGATCTGGAAGGATGCCAACAAGGCCGTGCAATCGGTGGAGGGTCGCAGTCGGCGCCTGCCACAAGTGAGGAAGAGATGGCAGGATATCCGGTGCTGGACCCGGAGGATCGCCCGGGTCATGCTGAAGGAGGAGGCTCATCGCAAGCATGGCGGGCGCCGGCGCCTGACCCACCAAATGAAGCGTGTCCTGGCGGTGGTCTTCCCTGACCTGGATAGGCGGATACAGGAGTTACAGCAGCAGGAAGGGGGTAGGTACATGTGTGTTTGTTGTGTGTCGCCAGCTTTTGTAGCTGCTCAGTCACCTGGATATACTGCCAGGCTATATATGTGCAGTGCATATCCCGTTCCCCCAAGTCAACCTGTGCTGTTCTTCCTCCCTTCCCCTCCTTGACATGTGTTACCTGGTCTGTGTGTTATCACTATTGCACAATGGTCATCTAGGCTGCCAGTTTATCAAGGTGCACACTGCTTTCAGCATCATGTGTGGGGGTGGTCTGCCTGTGCCCTGTCCTGTTCAGTCATTTGGGACTGCTTAATTGCTGGCACTGATGCTGAGTCTCAGCATAGGAGTGTGAGGGTTCAAATGAACAGACTTGCAGCATGCATTACCAATGTTGTGGCCTCAGACATGATGTGCATGAGTGGGATATATGCATAGTGCCGGGACGGTTGCTCCTGTAACAGTCAGCTCATTCCAGGACCATGGAGCAGTGTGCCCACTACAGTTCCCCGACACAGCCTGCCCTCCTACTCATGTGTGTCATCCAACACTGTGCACATTCACACTGGGTTCAGCATGGCTCTGCCTCTGTGGCATTGTTCCCTGCCCTAGGTAGTATTTTTCACATGTGTGATACATTTGTCCACTGGACAGGGATACACCAGTTTGCTTGTGCATACTCACACTGGCCAGTGCCTGTGTGGCTACTCACAACAATCTGTTGATGTTTGTTTGTGAGCAATATGTTTTGGCAGCCCTACAAGGTGATGTCGTGTTAATGAAGCTAGTTTTCAAGCACAGTTATTGTAACCCTGAATAAGAGGTGTCACTTCTTGATCGGTATCATTCACATTGACTCAGGTATGGGTGGGTGTGTGCGGGAGGGGCATACATGTTCAACCCTGATGTTTCATTGCCAGTTCTGACTTGTGTGTGATGATTTGCAGTACAGAAAGTCATCGTGCAGTGCCCCCGTGATGTTGGCCAGTGCTTAATGTTCGTGCTTCATAGCCTGTGTCAGTTGTTGACAGTCATGTATCCTGCTTGTACATTTTTGGCACCTGTGTGTGGTTCAGATGCTACACAGTTGTGACTTTGTGTGCTGACATCTGTGGGTACATTCTGGCTTGCCATGAGGGGGAACCCACAGTACAGCTAGGCTTTTTTGCTAAACAATTGCAGGCCCATTAGCTTATGCATTGTCCTGGGTGTGGACATGTGTGCCACTCCAGATGACAGTCAGTAGGTCATATGTGTAGCCAACTGTGTGATCAGGTGACGGATAGCCATGTGACAAATGACATTATTCAAGTTGTTACTCAGAGAAAATGTCCATTGGCACTCACTACACCTGTCAACATGTCTCAATGTTTCATATGCTTGACCTTGATGTTTTGTTGTGAAGGACAATGATGTGCCTGCATGACAGATGTCTCCCAAGGAAGTGCACAAGACACCACCTTTACACTTTCCAGGGACACGCTGGCACATTTTAAAGTAAGGCACAGTTTGAACAAAACTTGTTTGGAGTTCATACATATACATGTTCCCACAGTGTGGTAGCATTTGGGTTAGTCCTTGGTTGTTGCTGATACCAACTTACGAGTGTCAAGTCATCCAGACCACCGTGGTGCCATGTATATGTACTTACTGATACGCCATTTCAGCCTAACAGTGGCTGATTTGAATGAGTCTGGCAGCTCAGACAATGACTGTGTACATGTAGTTGGGTGTGCACCTCCTTGTGTGACTTCTGTTATACAGACACATGTGTGTTGTGTTCACAGAGTGACACATTCACACATTCTAGACATGTCCATTGTGTAAAGGATTGTGATTCTCCAGGAGTCACAATGTATTTCTTTTGGGTGTCAAAAGTACTCACAGGTCTCTGAGTGTGGGGACACCTTCTGCATTGGCATGTGGTATTTGGCCTTGGGTGTCACAATACTGTTTGGTTCACAGTGAACAAGAGGTGGCATGCCTTCATATTCTTGCTGTGCTCAACTGATCCCAGACACTAGCTTCTCATGATCTTGTGATTTCAAATTATTTGCTGTTGTGTCCTAATTGTCATTGTTTCCAAGTGGCATGGTGGGTCAACCAACTGGGGAGTGCAGGGCTTACATATGTGGGGAGTATCCTAGATGTTACTCGTGATGCCTTTCCTGATATGCACTGTTGCCTATTTAGTTTGGACTCATGTGTCAGATGTATACAGGTGAATGATGTTTTCCTGTCTCTTCACCTTGCCCACAGCATCATCGGAGGACACCGAGGGAGACACCGGCACGGACGTGGAGGAGGGATCGAGCAGTGGTGCCACCACTGCTGAGGAGTCGGTGGAATCTAGTGGCACGGAGGGTGAGGGGAGTGAGGCGGAGGACCTGCCCAGTACCAACACTGACTACGAGGCAGATGGGTCTGAGGCTGAGCTCCCAGAGGGGGCGGAGGCTGCTCCCAAAGCTGAAAGCAGCAGTACATCTCTTGCCGCCCCCTCCATTCCCATCACCGCCCTCCCACTTGCTCGGGTCCCTTCTGTCCGTGCTAGGCCACACAGCATCTCCTTCGTGCCAGGCACCGCACCCCCTGCCCCTGTCCCCCTGCTGCCCTCACTGTCGAGTCTGTGGGCATTCAGCGGCAGTTGGAAGTTGGGCAGATATCGATCCTGACTGTCCTCCATGGCCACACCAGACTGCTGACCCAGATGGTGTCGTACATGGAGGGCATGTCATCAGCGATGTCTGACCAACGGATGTTGCTGAGGTCCCTGGACTCGTCACTGACGGCAGTAGTGAGTCACCTGCAGCGCTGCCTCCCCCCTACCCCTGCCCCATCCACAAGTCCCACACCCATGCCTGTCCCAAGCACACCAAGACATCCACACACACGCACCCCACCAGACACCAGCAGCACACCACCACGTAAGGGCAAGCGCACACCTCCTGACATGCACACTCAGGGGGAAGCAGGCACACCCACTGGGTCTGGGGCACACAGGCAGACACGCAGCCACAGTCCTCGTCCACATGACTCACTCCCCAGTCTCTCCGATGTCACTCCCCTTGGCTCCCCTGCCCCAGATTCGGAGAAGGAGACCTACTTTGCTGGGCTGGGCCTCAGCCCCACTAGTTCACCTGGCCGGAAACGGTCAAGGCACTCCACGGGTAGGGGAGTTAAGTCCCCCAGCCTGTCCACCACCTCCCCCAGTAGCGCTGCAACCCATCCCTCTGACCCCCCCCCCTCCTTGGGGCCTGTTGTTTCACCAGGTGCAGGGGAGACGCTTGAAGAACTGGCAGAAGTGTGCAGCGCCGAGCTCACCTCCACCTTTGGTGCTGCCCCACCTCCTGTGGTGGAGTCATCTGTCCCTGCACCCACCACACCTACCCTTCCCCCTCCTGTCCCTGCGGTGCCTGGTACTTCCCCACATGATGCCCCCCCCCAGTCGACGACACAGAGTCTTCTGATGTGCAGGCAAGCTAGGGGAGACGCATGGCCATGTGTCCCCCCCCAAGGACTGATGATATGGACTGGCCATTGGCCTATGTGAATAGTCTTGTTTACACATTATTATTTTCATGCTGAATAAAGCATTTTCTATTTTCGCTAGAAAAGTCTTGCATTTCAGGTATTGATGTTGATGCTGATGCTACAGGAGTTGAGATTGTGGGCATGTGTTATGTTTCAGGGAAATGTTGTAGTCTGCTGCTCATGGGGTGGAACCTGGTATCTGCGTGCCATCACAAGGTCTCTGCAAAGATTATTTGTCGTGTATGCTCTTTGTGTTTGGAGACATTGTCCCAAGGAGTGTTCCTTCCTCTGTGGCACCTGACATCTTCCCTGAAGAGAGTTGCACTATTGTTGTGTTGCCCTGTGTCTACATTTCCTTTGTTGGTGATGGATCCCTTCAACTCTGGCCATGCCTGCTCAGCAATGTCTCCGGCTGCATCGTCTGTGCCATCCTTGGTACTCACTGTACTTGTGTATAGAGTGTTTTGCCATGCCTTCATGGAGAAATTGTCCCTTTTCCGCACAATGCATGTGTGTAATCCCAGCCTAGCACACATATGGTACTTGTTCTGCTGGGTATTTGAACACCTGACTCACAATTGTGGGCATTGTATTTGTGGGAACTCCACCCTATTCCTTCCATGACAGACAACATCTTGGTGGCTGGCCCAGCACCTGAACATTCCTATCAGTCCTGGGATGTGCGTGACAGTGTGTGTTCTCTTTGGCTCTCTTAGTTTAGTAGGCAGTGACATGACTATACAGTCTTGTGGCATGATCTCATTGTGTGTATTGTGCTGCATCTGCCAGGGGTGGGTATGCATGTGTTATTTGTCCTCACACCCACATGTGGTGTGTCATGCAGTGGGGGAAAGACATCCATCCTCCTGGGAGTGGGACACTGCTGTCAGTGATGTGTTGTTATGGCACTATCATCATTGTCCAAAGTTAGGGATGCGTACATACACCCTTGGAGTTGTGGTCATCTGATAATGATGTACACCCCCCATGTCTCTGTCCACTGCTGGGAGTCCTCTGCACTCACTCATATATGTCTGTCCACTTCTGGGAGTCCTCTGCACCCACCCCCATGTCTCTGTCCAATGCTGGTATTCTTCTGCACCCACCCCCATGTCTCTGTCCACTGCTGGGAGTGATGGGCACCCACCCCTCACATGTCCCTGTCCACTGCTGGTATTCCTATGCACCCACCCCCATGTCTGTGTCCACTGCTGGTATTCCTCTGCACCCACCCCCATGTCTCTGTCCACTGCTGGGAGTGATGGGCACCCACCCCTCACATGTCCCTGTCCACTGCTGGTATTCCTCTGCACCCACCCCCATGTCTGTGTCCACTGCTGGGAGTCCTCTGCACCCACCTCCATGTCTCTGTCAACTGCTGGGAGTCCTCTGCACCCACCCCCATGTCTCTGTCCACTGCTGGAGTTGATATGCACCCACCCCCATGTCTCTGTCCACTGCTGGTATTCCTCTGCACCCACCCCCATGTCTCTGTCCACTGCTGGGAGTCCTCTGCACCCACCCCCATGTCTCTGTCCACTGCTGGGAGTCCTCTGCACCCACCCCTCATATGCCTGGACACTGCTGGGAGTCCTCTGCACCCACCCCTCATATGCCTGGACACTGCTGGTAGTGATATGCACCCACCCCTCATATGTATGGACACTGCTGGGAGTCCTCTGCACCCACCCCTCATATGCCTGGACACTGCTGGGAGTCCTCTGCACCCACCCCTCATATGCCTGGACACTGCTGGTAGTGATATGCACCCACCCCTCATATGTATGGACACTGCTGGGAGTCCTCTGCACCCACCCCTCATATGCCTGGACACTGCTGGGAGTCCTCTGCACCCACCCCTCATATGTCTGGACACTGCTGGGAGTCCTCTGCACCCACCCCTCATATGTATGGACACTGCTGGGAGTCCTCTGCACCCACCCCTCATATGTATGGACACTGCTGGGAGTCCTCTGCACCCACCCCTCATATGCCTGGACACTGCTGGTAGTGATATGCACCCACCCCTCATATGTATGGACACTGCTGGGCGTCCTCTGCACCCACCCCTCATATGTATGGACACTGCTGGGAGTCCTCTGCACCCACCCCTCATATGCCTGGATACTGCTGGTAGTGATATGCACCCACCCCTCATATGTATGGACACTGCTGGGAGTCCTCTGCACCCACCCCTCATATGTGTGGACACTGCTGGGTGTCCTCTGCACCCACCCCCATGTCTCTGTCCACTGCTGGAGTTGATATGCACCCACCCCCATGTCTCTGTCCACTGCTGGTATTCCTCTGCACCCACCCCCATGTCTCTGTCCACTGCTGGGAGTCCTCTGCACCCACCCCCATGTATCTGTCCACTGCTGGGAGTCCTCTGCACCCACCCCTCATATGCCTGGACACTGCTGGGAGTCCTCTGCACCCACCCCTCATATGCCTGGACACTGCTGGTAGTGATATGCACCCACCCCTCATATGTATGGACACTGCTGGGAGTCCTCGTCACCCACCCCTCATATGCCTGGACACTGCTGGGAGTCCTCTGCACCCACCCCTCATATGCCTGGACACTGCTGGGAGTCCTCTGCACCCACCCCTCATATGTATGGACACTGCTGGGAGTCCTCTGCACCCACCCCTCATATGTATGGACACTGCTGGGAGTCCTCTGCACCCACCCCTCATATGCCTGGATACTGCTGGTAGTGATATGCACCCACCCCTCATATGTATGGACACTGCTGGGAGTCCTCTGCACCCACCCCTCATATGTGTGGACACTGCTGGGTGTCCTCTGCACCCACCCCTCATACGTATGGACACTGCTGGGAGTACTCTGCACCCACCCACGCACCCCCTTCGAGCTGTACACTGCTGGCCAGGACCTATACACACGACAATAAGAAGGTAACATGCTGGGCCAGTCCTCTATGCCCACATTCCTGGCGTGTGTACGCCTCGTATCCAAAATTTACTGCTGCCGTAACGGGGTACGTCTGGTACGGACCGTACCCACGCATTCATGCGTGGGTACGGTGCGTACCACTGTTGTAATGGTGCCATATGGGTACGTGTGGTACGCCCCATACCCACGTGGGTACGGTCCGTACCACACGTACCCCTACGGCACCATGACAACAGTGGTATGGCCCGTACCCACGCATGAATGCGTGGGTACAGGCCGTACCACTGTTGTCATGGTGCCGTAGGGGTATGCGTGGTACGGCCCGTACCCATGCTCTGGGGGCGTGGGTACGGGCCGTACCACCATTGTGTCGGTGCTGTAGGGGTACACATGGTACGGCTTGTACCCATGCTCTGGGGGCGTGGGTACAGGCCGTACCACCATAGTGGCGGTGACATAGGGGTATGCGTGGTACGGCCTGTACCCACGCCCCCCAGAGTGTGGGTACGGGCTGTACCACCATTGTGGCGGTGACGTAGGGGTAGGCGTGGTACGGCCCGTACCCACGCTCTGGGGGGCGTGGGTATGGGCCGTACACGCGTACCCCTACATCACCACTGCAATGGTGGTACGGACCATTCCCACGCTCTGAGGGGCGTGGGTACGTCCCGTACCACCATTGTGGTGGTGACGGGTACGCATTCACGTCCACTTCCGTTGTGGCGGGATGTGGGATTGGTGGACACGCCCCCGAAGTAACCAGACCATGGAGGTAATTAATGTGCAGGATATATTTGTTTTTTGTGGGGTGTGGGTTATGTTTCCTGCCCCTTGCACCCCACCCCCTTTGCCCCTGGGGGTTGTTCTGACCTTCTGCAGCGTCTGCGCCAGTTTCTGAACACGAGGTCGTAGGCTATGAGGGCCGGGATGACATGTAGGTTGGGGTCCATCGCTGTCCGTCGCGTACCGGTGCTCCTTCTTTGCGTCGTCCTCAATTTCCCGGCAGTTTTTGGCTCCCGTAAAAAATGCTACGTGTGGAGTGGCGTAGGAACGAATCGTACTTGCTGGTCCGTAAAACGCTGCCTGACTCCGTCCGGACGTCGCGTATGCGCCGTCCAGATTCAGATTTGTATGTATTTCTTTGACTGTCGGTCTTTTGTACGACTCGTACGGAAATGGTATTTCTGTGCGAATTGTACTTGAGAGTTTGTCAGGTGTTTTTCCCGGGTACTAGTCGGACGGAGAAAACGCTCCTTACGACCATTTGTACCCGGGTTTTACAGGATCAGAATCGGCACCTAAATGTGTGTGTATGGCTATTTAAATATCTATAGTCTAAAACTGTCTGAAAGGAATGATCTGGTTTTATTATTGGATAAGTGGATTATTCAATGAAGATAAACATGGCTCAATTATGCTTTGGTACTCTAATTGTGAGTGAATTTCTATAACTGGGTTTTTAGCTTTAAGATTTATTGGGTGTTGTGGTTGCATCTGTGGGCTGGATCTTATAGGTATAACATGATAAGGCGAGTCATTATCTTAGCCTACATGATTCCGGCATAATGCTAGCGCATTCTGTGGCATACGCTTGATTAGCCTTTTCAGGGACAAGAAAGAGAAGGAAGGTGGGACATTCATAACACACTCAGTCAGCCAATCTACATCAGCCAAGACAATGTCAAATGTTATTGTTACATTTTCCCAGAATATTACTTTAATAGTACGCTTTATGTCACCCTTGATTTGGATGAACATTTCATAAAGCTCGTCTGAAGGGTTGACCCCCTGATCTGGGGTTTCAAGTTAAATTAATTCATTAATTGCTCTCAAAATCAAAAACACTTGAAGGTTCTGGTGAACTTTTGTGACTTTGGCCGTGCTGTCTAGCAGTGTCAATGCTCTGAAGGAGCATTCTCAATATGTGCCACCTTCTTTGTTTTGAGGTGGGGTTTTGTTGTGGAAGCTTCTCTTACTTTTTCAGTTGTATGTAATTTGTGGGCTTTGACACCTCCCATCACTTTTTATTTGTCTAGTCAGTTGTCTTGTAAACATCTTTGCTTGCTAGTTGCTAATTTGGTTTTCTGGTTCCTCCTTTTTCCAAGTTGTTCACTCCCCTGGAGTATCGCCCCAGGACTTGTAGGCTTCTGCTTTTCCCACTGCATCATCTGTTAGTGACTGCTTTCCCCATTCTTTAAGAGCATTTGACCAGAGCGATCAATGTTTTCTGTGCTCTGAGATCCGTTTCTGTAAACAGGGCTGTAATCATGTTCTTCTTTCATAGCAGTTGCTGTCCATTCAAAGACTGAGGTCAAATGCTAGCTGCTGTTTTCCGAGGGAGCCTGTTTCCACCCCCCACCGTGCAAAGAGAATCATGACAACAGCTATTTACATTGATTTCTAGTTTTGTGCTGCTGATTCACAGAGAAAATAAATACTTTTGTGATTTTTAATGAATATTGGCCCAATTTAAGATGGCAGTTGCACATCATGCGCAATGACAACATTAATGTCACAATTCATGATGAGGCTGTCTTTGTTTTCAAAAGGTCTTTATTGCTTCAAAAGCCCATCAGCAATATGGCCATCAGTAATGGTATAACTATGTAGTCCCTCTTCTATGTTGGCAGTGTTCTTAGTTTGCCTTACACAGAACCTTATAGTCGCTCAATGAGTAAGAGAGCGGAGCCCGGGGCTCACCATCCTTGTGGTCACACTCCCTGCTGGGGCAAGAGCTGAGGTAGCACCACTCATATACCACACTGAGGTTTACATAGGACAGCAACGTGTTGGTTGAGGGTTTCTTCCCTTTATTTCTGCTACACTTGTGCTGCAGCCCGACTGCTTCCCTCTTCAGGGGTTGTAGGTAACAGAAACTACTCAGTGGCTATTCGCACTCCCATGCTCTGTTGCATTAGAGCTGCCCCTTTCCAGCGGATTGCATTATATTTTTTGAACAGCAAGGGACATGAAATGTATTTGGCTGCAGGAAGTGTCCTTGGGTCCACTGAATTCTCGGGCTCCGTTTTTAAAATCTGGCACAGCAGGTTCATAGCCATCCGTGCTTGAGCATCTCGCACTCTTTTGGTCACAAAGAAATAAGGATTAAAATGTTTTCATAGATGAAAGCAGGGTTTGGGGTGATGCTGATTTCAATTGACCAATATGTTAACAGGATATTGGTGGAGCCTCAATTCCAAGCAATGTTTTAAAAAAGTTGGGAAGTGGCGCATTAATTAAGCATATTGATCTAGAAAAATTGGTCAGAATGGATTGAAATTTGGCATATGTATCACTGGACAGTCTCTCAACTAAGGAATGTTAAGAATACGTTTTTAAGGGCACTGTGCCGCTAACAGTGTTTTAAACTAGATGGGATTTAAAGTCAAATTTGCAAAGTGGGTTGATTTAGGTTGGGCTAGTAACTTAGTAAGAAAGTGTTTGTTTACAGGGAATCATTTTTGGTGCAGCACCTTCTTGAGAAGTAGCATTGTGCATATCTTCCTTCTGGTTTAGTTTGTATTTTTTTCGTTATTTTATAACATTTCTATGTCCGATGGACTCTGTAGAGAACTGGTCGCTGGCCAGCACCCAGGAATCAGTTATTCTTTAATTAATGTAATTTAGGCATCTTTAGTCAATCAATCAATCAATCAATCAATCAATCTATCAATCAATCATGAGTTTGTAAAGCACACTACTCACCCGTTTGGGTCTCAAGGCGCTAGGGGTGGGGTTTTAGCTCCGTTGGGGTCATCTAAAGAGCCAGTTTTTATGTCTTTCCTGAATCGGATCCGTGTGGGGCTTTACCAGAGGTGGAGAGGGAGGTTATTCTATGCCTTGGCTGCGAGGTAGGAGAAGGACCTTCCGCCCGCTCTGTTCCTGTAGATGCATGGGTTGGTGGCCAGGGAGAGGTCGGCTGAACAGAGGTTTCTCATGGGGACGTTGAAGGAGAGACAGTGGTTGTGATATTGTAGTTTGATGTCGTGTAGGGCCTTGTATGCATGCGTGAGCAGCTTGAAAGTTATTCTTCTTTCGAAGGGGAGCCAATGGAGATTGCGGAAGTGTTGGGTGATGTGGTTGTACCTAATATGTTACCTAAGGTCTAATAATGATTGTAAAACATCAATAATAGATACAAAGGGACATGTTTTGGAAATTCTTAAATGCACAAAATAAAAAGCTGTAACTGGTCCATTCCTTGACAGGCCCTCCTCGCACTGCTCAACCACGTAGATTAAAAAGAATTTGTGTTGATAAAAATTACTGTGTACCAAATGGTTGCTGCTCTGTGTATACAGTCAACATTTTCACTCAGCTAGCAACTAATTTCTGACACTGTATTCATATGTGCACAATGTGGAGATTTAAGCCGTATAGCCTTTGTATCTGTGTTGATTTTTGCCCTTTTAAGTTGCACCTGTGAGTGAAACCCTCACTGCATTTAGAGTTCAGGAACATGTTATGTTATGTTATATTTACTAGTTTCTAAAACACTCAAATACCCGGAGGCATTTTGGCACTTTCCTAACAAATTACAGGTGTAGGATGTGGCCCTCAAAGAGAAAAATCTACAGGGGTTTGTATAGCCAGTTCTTTAACAATTGCAGGCAAGTATATTTAGGGCTTCCTTGATGTAAAGGAGGAG
Organism: Triturus cristatus; assembly: GCF_964204655.1. Lineage (NCBI taxonomy): Eukaryota > Metazoa > Chordata > Amphibia > Caudata > Salamandridae > Triturus > Triturus cristatus. The sequence continues at coordinate 72,549,928 of NC_140581.1, read as the reverse complement.
GGTGTTTGAGGCTTTTGTGGCTCCCAATACAATGCTCTTTCCTTCCCAGGTTGCCCTCTTAAACCTGGAGGCCACCACTAGTTTGGATATAGCTGAACGTAAAGTCCTGCCAGGGATATAGTGTAGAAAGCTCTGTTGAAAAAAAGAGGGCCATGACGTGTAGCGCTTTGTAGGCGATGCAAAGTACCTTAAATGTCATTCTAAGTATGATCGGGAGCCAATGCAATTTCCTTGTGTCTTTAAAGCTGAATGATATTTGGGGATATTGTACAGAAGCCTAGCAGGTGTATACTGAAGAGTTTGTAATCTATTTATTACCACTTGGTTAGCAGAGAAAACAAAACCATTACAGTGGGCCAATGTCGTCATAAACAGTGATGTCACAAGAGTTTTTTGTATCAAGCTTCACAATGGAACTTCACTGTGCATCCAAGAAATTATATTTGCTTTTCCTTTTATTAATTGGAATTGCTTTCTTGGAGAAGAATGGGTTTGAGATTCTTGGATGCCATATAATAGGCAGTAAAGAGAGAAATATTCCCTTGTTATTATACTTAAAAAAGCATACAATGTTATGTCAAAACAAGAGGGGGGGGGGTATTCTATATCAAATATTTATTATTTTCTTAAAAAACATGTTTATCCTTAAAAACATACACAATCATAAAAACATTTCATGTTACATTAAATCACATTAGTAAAAACATCATGTAATACATATTCATTTGATCTCAATCACATATACAATTGTAACCCAATTATAACCAGCATAACATGGAGACAGACAAAATAAAAAGATCCAACTACTCTTTTTCAAATGCACATCAAGAGAAACCCTAAAATACAGCTTGTTACACGTGGATAAATCTGTGCATAATTGAATCTGTATTGGGGCTTTGATTGTGCAAATCCTCAGCGTCGACGCGTTTCGATGGCTTAATGGGATGCGACCATCTTTATCAAGACAACTTTATACTGTCTCCCTCCACAATACATGCAATTCCTAAAACAGACAAATACAAATAATTAATTTTACTGTTCTGGATTGTCTATATTTCTCCCAAAAGGGTTCTTAGAGATTTTTCCGTGCTAGTAATGTTATGGGCCCTCTCCTTGGTTGATTACATTCCAGTGGCCCTCTAATCCGATATGGCACATACTGTTCAAATTACGCATGCATTTTTTTAGCTCTCAGTTCTACTAATAGCTTTTTTAGTTGTTCGAACCCACCTATGTTCGTCCTTCCCCACATTGGGTGGAGTTCTATGAATTAGTTCTACCAAAACTTGTTTTTTATTTCACTGTCAATTGTTAAATTCAAGCGACTCCTCACCTGAATTGTAAGAGACTTTTCTATATGCTCCTGGCTCTGTAGATATTGAGCAAACACCAACTCGCCATCTATGTTTCTCCTGATAAGTACAATGGCGTATTGCCTATTGTCTGCAATAAAGGGAAGGAAATATGTAGCATAACTTCAATTCACTACCATCCTTATTACTGAACTGACTAAATAATAACCGTGTCCCTGTTGTTTGTCTAATAATTACCTTTTTGTTGGTATAAAAGGTGTGTATATTTTTAAAATTTCTTCTTTGAATTGATGGTGCCACTTAATCACACCGTAGGAATTACATATACGTCTTCTTCTGCCATATCGGATTAGAGGGCCACTGGAATGTAATCAACCAAGGAGAGGGCCCATAACATTACTAGCACGGAAAAATCTCTAAGAACCCTTTTGGGAGAAATATAGACAATCCAGAACAGTAAAATTAATTATTTGTATTTGTCTGTTTTAGGAATTGCATGTATTGTGGAGGGAGACAGTATAAAGTTGTCTTGATAAAGATGGTCGCATCCCATTAAGCCATCGAAACGCGTCGACGCTGAGGATTTTCACAATCAAAGCCCCAATACAGATTCAATTATGCACAGATTTATCCACGTGTAACAAGCTGTATTTTAGGGTTTCTCTTGATGTGCATTTGAAAAAGAGTAGTTGGATCTTTTTATTTTGTCTGTCTCCATGTTATGCTGGTTATAATTGGGTTACAATTGTATATGTGATTGAGATCAAATGAATATGTATTACATGATGTTTTTACTAATGTGATTTAATGTAACATGAAATGTTTTTATGATTGTGTATGTTTTTAAGGATAAACATGTTTTTTAAGAAAATAATAAATATTTGATATAGAATACCCCCCCCCTCTTGTTTTGACATAACATTGTATGCTTTTTTAAGTATAATAACAAGGGAATATTTCTCTATTTACTGGTTTAAAGTACCCCATTTCCCTTGAGTTTCAAGGGGTCCCTCTCAAGTCTTTTCTCACATTAATAGAACAACCCGTTGGTTGGAGAGGTTGCTCGGTCAAATAACCTCCTTTATCGTCTACACTGATCTATCAGCTCCAGGTAGTACGTGACATTTAATATGGACAGATTGAAAACATTTGGCTTCTCGGAGGATCAATTTAACAAATTAATAAATCAAAATCCCCGAAGTAGCAACTCAAGGAATTTTAATAATTCAAGCCATGAACAACTGGTAAAAATCCTTAACTTGAAAAAGAAACTAATTCGTACAGAATTTCACGCGGAATTTCTAATAGAATATCTAAAAGCAGGAGTAATTCCGATAGGGCTACAGGTCAGAAATGAACCCGGCCTATTTACAGAAAATCCCAAATTCATCGAGACTTGGACACATATAGCCAACCGATGTAGCCGGGATTGGCTAATTCTAATTATAGAAACGGCACAAGAATTGATAGAACTAGAGAAGAGGGAAATAGAGGAGTTGGAAATACAACTCAAACAAGGCACAGCCCTCGAAGAAGCTAAAAAGAAAATGGAAGAGTTAGAAGTTGAAACTCAGAGCTATAGGGAATATTTAATGAACAAAAAAACTAAAAAATTGAGAAAGGATATAGAGAGATACAGCATAGAAGGAGTATATCCTTACACTAATAAAGATTATTTTGACAACAAAAGAGACTCCAAATGGGAAAGACCACAAATGCAGAGACCTATATACTCTAGAGGAGGCAACAAACGCATTACATTTTCAGAAACCTCAGGCTCTAGTAGTGAAGAAGAAGAAACAGGGCCCCAGGGGAATAGAGGAATTCCCTCTTTTGAACGTGAGAATTTTTTAGGGAGACGCCAGAATCAGGGACGAAGGGGCTACAGGGGATACAACAGACAAGAACCCCAGAGAAACCATCTACCTCAGAACGGAGGACAAGAATACCTCACTACGAGGAACAAGCAATATTGGAGGTAAACGAACTCCCTATAATTAATCTATCTAAAAGATCTTTAAGTAGAGAAGAGCAAGAGGTGTTACAGAAGGGTTTCAGTTTTGCACCTAGTAACAAACAGGACATGTTTGAACTAGAAGGAGATTTAAAAAAGTTCTTTCGGAAAATAAGACTTAATAGGTTTTTTGAAAATAAAACTTATGTATCCCCGCCCAATGTATCGGGACTCAAACCAAAATCAACCTTCACACCTAATTTAGCCCAGGTAGACAAAAATGTCGAGATCTTTGAGAAAGTGGTGGAGATGGAAATCAAAAATATCAATAAAACAGTATATAACAATCACCATAATAATATGTCAATAGATCAGAGAAAAGCCCTCAAAACCTTACAAAACTGCAAGGAAATTATCATAAAGCCTGCAGATAAAGGGGGTGGAGTCGTTATCTTTGATTCATCGGATTACGATGCGAGAATGCAAAAACTACTTAATGTAAAAGAACATTACCAGCCTTTGAGGTTTTCTAAAATTGAAAGTTTAAAAAAAGAAGTGGAAGTTCTCCTTGAAAGGGGAAAGGAAGAAGGCTGGATTTGCGAAAATGAGTATACGTTTTTAATGAATACACACCCAGTAATTCCAGCTATCTATGGATTACCAAAAATCCACAAAAATGTCTTAGATCCACCCATGCGGCCTATAGTGAGCAGCATAGGCTCAGCTTTAGAACCACTTAGCAAATATGTAGATGTATTCCTCAGACCAATAGTTCAAAAACAAAGGTCATATCTCAAGGATACGGCTCATGCAATTTCCATCTTTGAGGGGCAGGGCTTCAACAGGGTGACCCAACTTTTGGTCACCCTGGATATTGAAGCCCTTTACACCAATATACCCCAGGAAGATACTATAGAGGTTATCTCCACAGTCTTGAACAATGAAAACCTGAAGGGAGGGGACAAAGGTTTTATCATAGCCTGTGTCCGTATGGTATTGAAAAATAATATGTTTTTATTCAAGGATGAACTATATTTACAAACCAAAGGGACCAGCATGGGAGCCACCTGTGCTCCCAGTCTGGCCTGTCTTTATGTGGGCGAGTTTGAACGCCGCAATATTTTCAATGAGGTTGCCCCTTTTTACGAAAATATCACGTGCTGGCACCGTTACATAGATGATATTATCTTCATATGGAACGGTGCCAGTACAGAGTTAACTGAATTCCTGGAATGGTTAAATTTGGGGGATCCCAATTTGAAATTCACAGCTCACTATAGTGATACCAGTGTAGACTTCCTAGATATAAAAATCAAAGAGGCTAATAGTGAGCTGCAGGTGGAACTCTTCACAAAACCGACTGACAAGAACACTCTCCTTGAATATACAAGTAACCACCCCCATGCACAGAAGGATAATATACCCTTTGGGGAGTTTTTAAGACTGCGGAGAAACTGTACCAGTATTGCAGATTTTTATCATCACGCAGAGATCACAAAAATGAAACTACAAGCTAGAGGCTATCCCAAAAAATTAATAAAGAATTCCTTGAAAAGGGCCAGGTTTTATGATAGAGATAGTCTTTTAGATGTTGAAAAAGAGAAGAAGAAAAATATAGCTAGTGAGAGAGTGGTGTTTGTGACCCAGTTCTCAAACATCAGCAATCAAATTAAAAACATCGTGAATAGGAATTGGAAAATCTTAAACCATGGCACTGACATCCAGCTTAATAAACCACTGTTCTCATTCAGGAGAAATAAAACTATCAGAAATGCACTGGTGAGAACATATCCAGGAGAAGTGGAAAAACAAAGCACTCTAAAAGGTGACAAAGCAAAGGGTAACCATAAGTGCGGCACCTGCTCAATATGTGCACAATGCTTGGAAGGCAAAAACATCACCTTTGCTGGTAAAAATTTGACAAGCACTACATTGAATAACTGCCACAGTAAAAACATCGTTTACCTCCTAACCTGCCCATGTGGGTTAGGCTATGTAGGGGAAACGGGCAGGGAACTACGTGTACGTCTGCTAGAACATAGATCGGCAATAAGAACGAAAAAAGAGAATGCGCCCCTGGTAGATCACTTTGTCAAAACAAACCATGACTGTAATGATTTCAAGTGGTTTATATTGGAAAAGATTTTGATGAATAGAAGAGGAGGCAATCCAGAGTACACTAGAAAGAAAAGAGAACAATGGTTCATTTGCTATCTTAATACCGTAGAAAAAGGCCTTAACTCCAGAGAGGATTGGATGAAGCTCTTACTCACTGAGTCGTGCTAATCTTCTATCCATCCTATATGGAATTTACATGTCAAAAGCCCCCCTAAACATTAAGGATTTCTGTTTACTTGCCCACCTTATGAATTTCCTGGTGCTTCTATGAGACAGTTGACAAACCGAGATACGAGGAATTTTAGGATAAAATTGATTCCTCGGGCACCTGCACTTAATAAAGAAGCCTTTTGACAACTGTCTGTGTCAGGCTGTGTGCATTTACCTCACATTTATTTCACAAATATTTAGTTAGTATACAAGGAACAAAGAACAAATAATAAAGTACAAATAATAAAGTTAGCATAAAATGGCAAGCATAACACGCAGATGGCAGACATAAGCATATATCCGTGGTTACAAATTCCTCCCGGATCATGTAATGCTTTTAGTAATTAGGTGAAATACGGACATTAGGTATCAGTAGGTGTAACTAAGAACAAGAGATAATAAGATCGTGATATATTGGGTTTCCCGACTAGGGCTATGTAATGTTTAAACGCGGCGAGAAAATAATAAAGTTAGGACTGAGAAACAAAAAGAAAGAAAAAAAACACACTAGGAAAAAACAAGTCATGTGCCGTTCACAACCAATCCCTGTGTGCCTTAGTAAGATCTAATTTGAGCATGCACCAGGTAGACACGTCAGGTGCAGCGTGCAACCAATCTCCGCGCAGCACAATAATGAGCTTTTCGGAGCACAAGTCATGTGTGAGAAGCAAACCAATAAGAGATAGGTTTACTAATTATAAATTGGAAATGCCAAAACAAGAGAGCGATTTTGCTCCGATCCAGCAACAAACACGACGGACAGAACACAGCGTAATTGAGGTGAGGGAATAGAAACGCTTAGATGGTAGAAAGTAAGACCGTCGATCGCGTATAGACTAAACATATTTATAGTGTTCCCCCCACTCTTCCCTCTCTATTTGTAGACACGCTGTAGAAAAGAAGAAGACGTATATGTAATTCCTACGGTGTGATTAAGTGGCACCATCAATTCAAAGAAGAAATTTTAAAAATATACACACCTTTTATACCAACGAAAAGGTAATTATTAGACAAACAACAGGGACACGGTTATTAATTAGTCAGTCCAGTAATAAGGATGGTAGTGAATTGAAGTTATGCTACATATTTCCTTCCCTTTATTGCAGACAATAGGCAATACGCCATTGTACTTATCAGGAGAAACATAGATGGCGAGTTGGTGTTTGCTCAATATCTACAGAGCCAGGAGCATATAGAAAAGTCTCTTACAATTCAGGTGAGGAGTCGCTTGAATTTAACAATTGACAGTGAAATAAAAAACAAGTTTTGGTAGAACTAATTCATAGAACTCCACCCAATGTGGGGAAGGACGAACATAGGTGGGTTCGAACAACTAAAAAAGCTATTAGTAGAACTGAGAGCTAAAAAAATGCATGCGTAATTTGAACAGTATGTGCCATATCGGATTAGAGGGCCACTGGAATGTAATCAACCAAGGAGAGGGCCCATAACATTACTAGCACGGAAAAATCTCTAAGAACCCTTTTGGGAGAAATATAGACAATCCAGAACAGTAAAATTAATTATTTGTATTTGTCTGTTTTAGGAATTGCATGTATTGTGGAGGGAGACAGTATAAAGTTGTCTTGATAAAGATGGTCGCATCCCATTAAGCCATCGAAACGCGTCGACGCTGAGGATTTGCACAATCAAAGCCCCAATACAGATTCAATTATGCACAGATTTATCCACGTGTAACAAGCTGTATTTTAGGGTTTCTCTTGATGTGCATTTGAAAAAGAGTAGTTGGATCTTTTTATTTTGTCTGTCTCCATGTTATGCTGGTTATAATTGGGTTACAATTGTATATGTGATTGAGATCAAATGAATATGTATTACATGATATTTTTACTAATGTGATTTAATGTAACATGAAATGTTTTTATGATTGTGTATGTTTTTAAGGATAAACATGTTTTTTAAGAAAATATTAAATATTTGATATAGAATACCCCCCCTCTTGTTTTGACATAACATTGTATGCTTTTTTAAGTATAATAACAAGGGAATATTTCTCTCTTTACTGGTTTAAAGTACCCCATTTCCCTTGAGTTTCAAGGGGTCCCTCTCAAGTCTTTTCTCACACTGCCATATAATAGGCTGCAGGTTAATCCTTTTAGTCCAGACTAAAATACTACTCTGGATAACACACTCCCCCACTTTAATTGTTTTACAAGTTGCTTGTTGCCTTGTCCTGATGAAGACCCCTGTTTAAGGAATGAATTGGCCTATCTTCCTTTTCGGCTCGAAACGTCAACATATATAAATCACCTGTACCGGATATACGATCCTCATCTTAACTTTTTTCCAAAACATAGGTTTCTAAGTAAGACGTTGGGAATTAGTATTACAGGGGAATTCCGGACAGGCTCCTCTTGTTTTGTATGAATCTGTATATATTTGTTTTCTGTATATTGGCACTTATACCTTTGCCTTTCCCTTGATTTCTTTCACGAGTACTCTCTTAAATCACTTTCTCACTTGTCTGATTGTATTAAACTAAGCTACCTTCTTCTTGCACTTTAAGGGGCTTGTTCGTCCCCAGGTGGCCATTTTCCTTTTACCACATGCTTCCTCTGGTCAGCGCTCTAGACGCTGCATGCTGTCCTGCCTCCGACCCTACTTAATGGTCCCAGAACGGACACGCAGTGGACGTGCGCAGCAGGCATGCAAAAGGCAAGCCTGCCGGCGCCCGTCCGCACCCGACCGGGGCCAGAGGCCATGACCCCTGGTTCAATTAGGAGGATTTCAAAATATAGAGAGAGGAGTACTACTTACCAAAGGGACAGGACACCAGAAATAGTCACTTATGTCAAAGATAAGATCCCTTTGGGCTCCTTAAAGCATACAAACATACATTTCCAACATCCACAGCCCGATCACCAACACTGAAAAGAAACCAAAACATGCGGTATAAATGTTATAATGTATTTTTATTATTATACAGACCTTTATCAATTCAAAGTATAAACAAAAAGTAAAAAACCTATACATCAGCAGTACACATAGGGTAAAAATATGTCATACATAGACACCTGGGAGAATTAAACAAACATTAAAAACATCAACAACCTGATGAGTCCACTAAGCACCCCAAAATTAACACAACACTGAAATTGATGACACAAGTTCAATACTTATTAGTGTTCTTTCTTCCTAATTCAACGCGATAATATTGGGGTGCGTTCTCAGCACAAAGCGATGCGTTTTGGTGGTATAGTGCGATCCAAAACCTTCTTCAGGCTTACATGTACAATGCAGTATCTCCCAACACATTGATCTAAAAAATGTTATAAAAAATATTCACAATTAAACATTTAAAAAATCTTTTTTTGTTTGTTGAATATTTCATGTGTCGTAGGTCCTATTTCATTCCATCTTTATTAAAAACTAAGCATATCAACCACAATTGAGAAAACTTTTATATTACAGACTTGGGGGCATATGCATCAACATTAGCATTTGCGACTCCTTATTAGCGAAAAATAAGGATTCGCTAATAAGGAATAGCAAAAGGCTATGCATGTAGGAATCGCTATTCAAATAGCGATTCCTTAACTTTCCTTAATTGCTACTAGCAAATAGCGAGTAGCAATTAAGGAAGGCCGTCCCAATCATTCCTATGGGCCTCCAGGCCCATAGGAATGAATCGGAGATTGCATGAGCAAATAGCGAGTACCAGTAGGTTCTCGCTAATTGCTCATGCAATTTCAAGGGTGCAAGGGTGTCAAAATGACACCCTATAGCACCCCTGAAAATGATATGTGCACATATGTTGCACACACACATGCTCTAAGGGCATGTGTGTGCGCAACATGAAACTTTGAAAAATGCACAAAAGTGCATTTTTCTAAGTTTTTGCAAATTACCATGCAGTTCATCTTCATGGTAATTTGCTCCCCCTATTAGCGAAATCGCTAATTTTTTAACGTTGATGCATTGCATTTAAGGAATATCACTTTGGGATTCCTTAAATGCAATCGCTATTTAAGGAATCGGTATTTGAGGAATCCCTATTTAAGGAATCGGTATTTAAGGAATCCCTATTTAAGGAATCGGTATTTAAGGATTCCTTAAATAGCGATTTCTGCTTTTGGGTTGATGCATTGGGATTGGGTATTTTTAACTTAATACCGGGAGCTATTAGCGAATCGGTATTTTACCGACTGGATTTTGGGTTGATGCATGAGACTGTTGGTTCCTTCCGTGTTGATTCACACACCACTTCCAAACAGGCCAACTTATGTAGCAACAATCATCTCACACATTGCTATTTACCATATCTCAAGGGTGTACCCACCGGAGAAATTGTCAACAAAAGGGGATGTATTTATTCCCTTTTAGTTGCTTCCTGCTCAGGTAGGCCCCTCCGTGCAGAGTAAATACAGGGGTGTGTACGTCTTCCCTGTGAAAAAGTGGTGATACAAAGTAAATGGTATTTGAATATCAGATATCAGCCCTTATACTTCCATTATCCCCCTATATGAAAAATATTCTCATAGCTCTACCTTAATGTTCTCTTCTATCGCTGATTGATCAAAGCAGATGAACTAAGTATGCAAGAAGCGGGCAAAATTCTTCCTACTTGTTCTGCATAAAAAAGGTAACCAATCCTACAATCGGAGAACACATAATTGTTAGGGTCTGACATATTTCAAGGCCACAAGTTCCATACAATTATTTCAATGGGATATAAACAGATTATACGCTCTACCTAGTTTAAAAGGCTCTGTAAAGCGTGGCCACTGGTGCAATGGCATTAAAAAACGTCAAGGTCACGAATCGTATAGACTTTTAAATGGCCCTCTTCCCACTCTGTCAGTTGCTTAAGTTTCCAAGTCTGCCTACCTGTATATAGAGAGCATAATGTTAAAACCTAACTCATGTTACCGTAGTTAAAATATTTGAGCAAAGGCATACATTTTATTGCTCTATTAAAATATTTTTAAAACATATTGAGCGTAACTTCTTTTTACAACCCAAGAGCGTCCCAGGGAGCAACCCCAACAATATTAGCATAGTAACATGGGTAAAAGCTTGTTGCCACCCGGTTACAAGTATAATGTGAATAAACCAACCCCGGTTCCACATTTTCATTTAGAGTTTTAATCAACTTAAATGCCTTAGCTTACTCAAGGAAAAGATTCCCACCCTTCCTGACACAGCTACCTGAGTTCCACTTAGAATTTTAAACTCGAACGGACCCTTTTTAGGTCCGTCAGGGAGTGAATCCCAGCCTTCTGCATGAGTTCAGTGATCACTTACCGGAACTTAAAAGCCTCCAGGCGTGCTCCTTCCTTCCACAGTCAACTTGATAATAGCCGACCGAGAACAGCTCGGCTCTTAAATACGCGCATCATTTCTATCCGTGATTAGCTACAGTAGAAAGCAGGCTACCAGTGTTGACACCAGCCGCCATCTTTGAGTGGTCTGTATTTTTTGCTTCTATGTCTTGGGTGATTTGAATTACGAACTAGCAATGACCCCAAGATAATTCCTATTTTAACACTACGCTCATTTTTCTATTTATGATACTCTCCGTCCTGGAGGATGCACCCCCGGGCATGACAAGTCCATTCTGTATGAGTTTATTATGCTATTTATGTATTTCTACATGCTCTGACATTCTGATCTCGCTCCGGTACCCACTCATTTAGTTTAACAATTTGTACTCGCTCATTGGGGACTAAAGCCAAACTCTCAGTTATTAAAAACAGTTCTGATCACATTATATCCCAAATTGCATATGGAGTAATAAAATTAGGAATATAAAAAGGAAAATTATTTTATATGTAAATATATATACATACACACATGGTGAGATCAAGGTGTGTTCCCTCACTCTTTCTTCACATCTAATACACCTCACCATTAGAAAGCAAATGCCCATATAGGATTGCCCTATTAATATTACAACTGACATCTGATCTAAATACGAAACAAATTCATATGGACTGGCACTATTCATGTATTACCAGAAGAATTTCCTCCTTTTTCAGTTTAGTTTATTAGTTTCTTCCATTCCTCACATGAGTTAAGTCCCTGTCTGATGCTATTAACCCCTTCGCTGCCAGGCCTTTTCCCCCTTCTGTGCCACGCTCTTTTTTGGCTATTTGGGGTAGTGCGCGCTGAGGCCCCTGTAACTTTTTGACCACATAAGGTATCCATGCCAAATTTGCGTCCCTTTCTTCCAACATCATGGGGATTCTGAATGTACTCAGGGTTTGTGGATTCCCATGGAGGGGTCACAGAAATGAGCCAAAATACAGCAAAATGTAGTTTTTTTGGGGGAAAATGGGAAAAACGGGCTGCAAATGAAAGCATCTGGGTTTTCCCCTGCAAATGTTATTAAAAAAGGGTTTGTGGGGCTGAAATCACCATTTTCCCAGCTTTTAGGGGATACCAGACTTTTGTCAGAAACCCACAATTTTTTACACAGTTTTGGCATTTTTCTGGGACATAGCCTATTTTTGCTATTTTTTGTGCTTTCAACCTCCTTCCAGTTAATGGTAGAAATGGGTACAAAATCAATAATGGATCCTGGAAAGCTATACATTTTAGAGAAGTAGATAACATTCTGAATTCAGCAAGTGGTCATTTGTGTAGATCCATCAAGGTTTCTTTATAGAAACTAACAGTTAAATATAGGATAAAATGAAAATTGGTTGAAAAAAAAGTGCCTTTTGTGTCAACGTTTTCACCTGTAACTTCTTCTAATTTTGACAGCTCTTTAAAAGCAATATACCGTTACATCCGCTGGACATTACTGGTTGTGGGGATATATAGGACTTGTAGGTTCACCAAGAACCCGACGAACCCAGAGCCAAAAACTGAGCAGCAACTTGCAATGGTTTTTTATTATGTACCGGGTATATAGTAATTATTCTGTAAAAATGTGTACATGGAAAAGTCGGTATGAAAGACACCTATGTATTTCTGAAATGGCAACAAAATATAGAGTTTAGAAACAGTAGATATTTGCACATTACCAAAATTGGGATACTCATACTAGCATGAGAATGACTTCTTTTTTACACAATGTCTTTCATTTGGAAGGCAGAAATGCATCGAAAGTCAATAGGTAATAACAGTTCCTTTACAAATCTGAATTACCCTAATTTTCCCGATAAAAATGGTACTTCACTTGTAGGGGTAGGCATAGTGCCCATGACAGGAAATGGCTCAAAACCCAACGTGAACACACCACATTTTCACAATGCAAAATTACCCTTTTTTAGCAAAGTGCCTAGCTGTAGTTTTTTAACCCTAGCTCTGCCGGCACCTAGGGAAAACCTAGCAAACCTATACGAGAAAAATGGTACCTCACTTGTGTGGGTCGGCCTAGTGCCTGCAACAGGAAACAGCGCAAAACGTAACGTGGACACACCTCAATTTCACAGCGAAAAATGACCCTTTTTAGGCAAAGTGCCTAGCTGTAGTTTTTGAACCATAGCTCTGCCGTCACCAAGGGAAACCTAGCAAACCTATACATTTTTGAAAACTAGACACCCAGGGGAATCCAGGATGGGGTGACTTGACTGCCTCCCACCAGGTTCTGTTACCCAGAATCCCTTGCAAACCTAAAAAATTGCCACAAAATACACATTTTCTCCACATTTCTCTGGTGGAAAGTTCTGGAATCTGTGTGGATCCACAAATTTCCACCCACCCCGCATCCCCCATAGTCTTCCGAGAAAAATGGTACCTCACTTGTGTGGGTCGGCCTAGTGCCCGCGACAGGAAACAGCGCAAAACGCAATGTGGACACACCTCAATTTCGCTGTAAAAAAGGACCCTTTTTTGGCAAATTGCCTAGCTGTAGTTTTTTAACCATAGCTCTGCCGGCACCTAGGGAAACCTAGCAAACCTATACATTTTTGAAAATTAGACACCCAGGGGAATCCAGGATGGGGTGACTTGACTGCCTCCCACCAGGTTCTGTTACCCAGAATCCCTTGTACACCTAAAAAATTGCCAAAAAAAACTAATTTTCTCCACATTTCTCTGGTGGAAAGTTCTGGAATCTGTGTGGATCCACAAATTTCCACTCACCCCGCGTTCCCCAAAGTCTTCCGAGAAAAATGGTACCTCACTTGTGTGGGTCGGCCTATTGCCCGCGACAGGAAACGGCACAAAACGCAACGTGGACACACCTCAATTTCGCTGTCAAAAATGACCCTTTTTTGGCAAAGTGCCTAGCTGTAGCTTTTGAACCATAGCTCTGCCGTCACCTAGGGAAACCTAGCAAACCTATACATTTTTGAAAACTAGACACCCAGGGGAATCCAGGAAGGGGTGACTTGACTGCCTCACACCAGGTTCTGCTACCCAGAATCCCTTGGAAACCTAAAAAATTGCCAAATAAACACATTTTCCCCACATTTCTCTGGAGGAAAGTTCTGCCTCTGCCCTTGCCTGTCGCGGGTACTTGTGCCTCCCACACAAGTGAGGCACCTTTTTTATCGGGAGATCCGGGGGAATGCTGGGTGGTAGGAAATTTGTGTCAGCCCGGTGATGCCACAACTTTCCCACACAAAAATGTGTGAAAAAGGTGATTTTTTCAGCTAAATTTGAGGTTTGCAGGGCATTCTGGGTAAGGAAACGTTGGGGGATCCACGCAAGCCATACCTCCCTGGAATCCCCCGGGTGTCTAGTTTTCAGAAATATGTGGGTTTGGTAGGTTTCCCTAGGTGGCCGCTGAGCACCGGGCCAAAAACCCAGGTGACCCCCCTTGCAAAACCAGGTCGTTTTGAGGTAGGCAATTTTCATGTCGCCTCAATACGTTTTGGGCCCTTGCCTGTCACGGGTACTTGGGCCTCCCACACAAGTGAGGCACCGTTTTTATTGGGAGACCTGGGGGAACGCTGGGTGGTAGGAAATTTGTGTCAGCCCGGTGATGCCACAACTTTCCCACACAAAAATGTGTGAAAAGGGTGATTTTTTCAGCTAAATTTGAGGTTTGCAGGGCATTCTGGGTAAGGAAACGTTGGGGGATCCACGCAAGCCATACCTCCCTGGAATCCCCCGGGTGTCTAGTTTTCAGAAATATGTGGGTTTGGTAGGTTCCCCTAGGTGGCCGCCGAGCACCGGGCCAAAAACCCAGGTGACCCCCCTTGCAAAACCAGGTCGGTTTGAGGTAGGCAATTTTCATGTCGCCTCAATACGTTTTGGGCCCTTGCCTGTCACGGGTACTTGGGCCTCCCACACAAGTGAGGCACCGTTTTTATTGGGAGACCCGGGGGAACGCTGGGTGGTAGGAAATTTGTGTCAGCCCGGTGATGCCACAACTTTCCCACACAAAAATGTGTGAAAAAGGTGATTTTTTCAGCTAAATTTGAGGTTTGCAGGGCATTCTGGGAAAGGAAACGTTGGGGGCTTCACGCAAGCCATACCTCCCTGGAATGCCCCGGGTGTCTAGTTTTCAGAAATGTGTAGGTTTGGTAGGATCCCCTAGGTGGCCACCGAGCACCGGGCCAAAAACCCAGGTGACTCCCCTTGCGAAACCAGGTCGTTTTGAGGTAGGCAATTTTCATGTCGCCTCACTATGATTTGGGCCCTTGCCTGTCGCGGGTACTTGGGCCTCCCACACGAGTGAGGCACTGTTTTTATCGGGAGACCCGGGGGAACGCTGGGTGGTAAGAAATTTGTGTCAGCCCGGTGATGCCACAACTTTCCCACACGAAAATGTGTGAAAAAGGTGATTTTTTCAGCTACATTTGAGGTTTGCAGGGCATTCTGGGTAAGGAAACATTGGGGGATCCACACAAGCCATACCTCCCGGGAATCCCCCGGGTGTCTAGTTTTTAGAAATGTGTGGGTTTGGTAGGTTTCCCTAGGTGCCGGCAGAGCTAGGGTTCAAAAACTACAGCTAGACACTTTGCCAAAAAAGGTTCATTTTTCACTGCGAAATTGAGGTGTGTCCACAATGCGTTTTGCGCCGTTTCCTGTCGCGGGCACTAGGCCGACCCACACAAGTGAGGTACCATTTTTATCGGAAGACTTTGGGGAACACGGGGTGGGTGGAAATTTGTGTCAGCCCGGTGGTGCCACAACTTTCCCACACAAAAAAGTTTGACAAACGTGATTTTTTCAGCTAAATTTGAGGTTTGCAGGGCATTCTGGGTAAGGAAACGCTGGCAGATCCACGCAAGCCATACCTCCCTGGAATCCCCCGGGTGTCTAGTTTTCAGAAATGTGTGGGTTTGGTAGGTTTCCCTAGATGGCCGCCAAGCCCGGGGCCAAAAACTCATGGGACCCCCTTTGCAAAACCAGGTTGTTTTGTGATAGGTGATTTTGATGTCTCCTCAATAGGTTTTGGGCGCTTGCCTGACGCGGCTACTAGGCCTACCCACGCAAGTGAGGTACCATTTTTCTCTGAAGACTTTGGGGAATGCAGGGTGGGTGGAATTTTGTGGACCCACGCAGATTCCAGAACTTTCCACCACAGAAATGTGAGGAAAATGTGTTATTTTGGACACATTTTTAGGTTTGCAATGGATTCTGGGTAACAGAACCTGGTGAGAGCCAGTGAAGTCACCCCATCCAGGATTCCCCTCGGTGTCTAGTTTAAAAAAATGTACAGGTTTGCCAGTTTTGCCTACGTGCCAACTGCGCTAGGGCCCAAAATCCACAGGTATGCACATTGCTAAACAAAATTCGGAGCCCAGTGGGCTTTCTGCCGCCCTGGGGGGGAATCTGGGAAGGGGGTTTCATCCTGATTTCCCCTAAAGGGGCAGAAAGACTGTGGCTATTTTTGTGGGGGTGTGGGCGTTGGTATGACCATTTTGGGCAGCCCCCACCCCCATGCACAAAAAAAGCACGCGTACTCGCTGGCGCCTAGTGGGCTTTCTGCCCCCCCAGGGGGCAGATCAGGGGCCACTGCCACCATCTGCCCTCCCGGGGGGGGAAGAAAGACTGGAATTTCTCTGGGAGTGGGGTATTGTCATGCCCATTTTGGGGAGCCCCTACCCCTACACTAATAAAACAAAAAAATCCATGGTTTCTAGTGGGCATTCTGAGATTCTCCCCTTTCCAACAAGACCTCTCCCGTCTTTCTACATGCTCAGGGGGCTGAGATAGCCCCCTGAGCACGTAGAAAGAGAAACAGAAATGAGCCTCTTGGCTCATTTCAGTTTCACTTTCAGTGTAATGACGTCGGCGCGACGTGCACGCCGATAGTCATTACACTGAAAGCAGGGGGGGGGCTCGGGAGCTGGGGAAGCTCTTCCCCAGCTCCCGAGGCTATTTTCACTAAAAGGGAATCCCTCTGGTGCCCGCACCAGAGGGATTCCCTAGGGAATGCCTCATGACGAGCTGGACTCGTCATGGGCACAGCACGACTGTGCTCCATGACGAGTCCAGCTTGTCATGGGCACACAAGGGGTTAAGAATAGAACTGTACCATTGCTCTCTAGCTTTCCTTTTTTCCTCCATGTTGCCTCCTCTTTTATTCACAGTCACTTTTTCTAGAATGTACCATTCGAAGTCAGTTTCCTTGTGTCCATATTCGATGAAATGGGTCACTAGGGGAGCTTTCACCTTTTTAGTCTTAATGGTGGCTCTATGTTCCAAATGACGTACCCTTAACTCTCGGCCTGTCTCGCCCACATAAGCTTGTACACAGGGGCATCTTAACAGATAAATAATATTTTTGCTGCAACAATTATTTAGTGTATGCGCAGCCACAGTTCTGCCTTTGTGTTTCAATTCTTAAGCCACCATACATTGTGGGCACAGGGAACAACTTCCACCCTTGTTGTTGCCTTTCACTATGGTGTTATCAATGGTTCTTTGTTTGCAAACTGGTTCCTCCCTAAACGTATGCACTAACTGGTTACGAAGGTTCTTACTTCTTTTATATGTGAATATTGGTTTTTCTAATCTCACATTTTCATCATCATTGAGTATGTTCCAGTGCCTGTTGATTACAATTTTGATTGGATTTTATTGCTAATTTCATTGAATTGGCTTTACAAACACTACTTTGGACACCATTTTGTTGTTCTTAGATTCATCAAACATCAACTCACGATTATAAAATCATGCTCTTTTGAATGAGTGTGATATTAACTTTTTAGGATAACCTCCATCCTTCAGTTTAGTTTTTAGGACCTCAGAGTGTTTGTAGAAGTTATCCAACTCTGTGCAATTTCTAATAAGGTGAAGGAATTGACTAAATGGTATATTATCTCTTTGAGACTCAGGGTGGAAACTGGAGTAGTGGAGTAGAGTGTTTTTATCCAATGGTTTGGTATATAATTCTACTTCCAGTTTTCTTCCCTCTGCCCTGATGGTAATATCCAGATAGTCAACCCTGTCCTTGCTATACTGTGCGGTGAATCTGAGGTTCTCATCCCATAGATTCAGCCAGGTAAGGAATTCCTCTAGTTGTTCCAAGGGGCCATTCCATATGAAGAATACATCATCAATAAAGCGATGCTATTTGCTAATATTCTCATAAAAGGGTGCCAATTAGTTGTAAATATGATGTTTCTCAAATTCTCCAACGTACAAACACGCTAGACTTGGAGCGCAGGTTGCGCCCATACTGGCCCCTTTCTTTTGGCGGAATAGCTGATCCTTAAATAAAAAGATGTTTTTCTTCAACACCAAGTTTGTACACTCAACAGTGAATTATTTTCTAACTCCCTCCATCTCTGTGTTTTCGAGAATTTCATGTATTACCTCCACAGTGGATAGCAGAGGTATATTCGTATATAAAGCCTCAATGTCCCTAGTTATTAGACATTGAGTATCCCTAAAAAAAGGTTTGTTTTCCACCATGCTAATAATGTGAGAGGAGTCCCTTACATACGATCTCAATTGACTCACCAAAGGTTTTAAAAAGAAGTCAATATATTTGTTTAGTGGTTCTAATAGTGAACCCAGACAGCTAATAATAGGTCGCATTGGGGGGACCTTGTGATCCTTATGAACTTTCGGCAAACCATATATTGTCGATATCTTGGGATTACTGTTATGGAGAAATTTAAATTCCTCTTCACAGATCCATTCCTGATCCTTAGCTTCATCCAGAAGGTCACTGCGCTTTTTATACTTGTAACCGGGCGGCAACACACTTTTACCCTCGTTACTATGCTAATATTGTCGCTGGTGCACGTTTGGGTTGTAAAAAGAAGTTGAAGGATCACCCGTGGAGGAATGTACCCTGAGGTGCGTTACCCAGATGATTTGTGGCACCCGGTGTCGAAATGAGTGAATTAAAGCCCCTTTGTTTGTTGGAATACATTTTAGTTAGACACGCAAGGGACAATAATGTTTGCGATGTCAGTTGATACTGGGATCATATGCAATACGCTCAATATGTTTTAAACATATCTTAAGAGAGCAATAAAATGTGTGCCTTTGCCCTATTATTTTAACTATGGTAACAGGAGTTAGGTTTTAACATTATGGTCTCTGTATACAGGCAGGCAGACTTGGAAGCTTACACGAATGACAGAGTGGGAAGCGAGCCATTTAAAAGTCTAAAAGATTCATGACCCCTACAATTTTTAATGCCATAGCTCCAGTGATCACTAGGCCTGGGCGAAGCACTACGCTACGCTCGCGTAGTTTGCGAAGTTCGCGCTACTTCGCACTACGCGAACTGCACGTAGCACAGTGCGAACACGCGTAGCGTAGTGTTGCGTAGTGCTGCGGTCATTTTTTGCTTGCTCGCGGTCCTCAACGTCAAGTTGGCGACCGCGAGCAAGCAAAATGACATCCTGGCGAGACTTTTTCCTTGTTCGCGATCGCGAGCATGGAAAATAAACCTCCCGGCGAGATTCCCAACGCGAGGAGGTCAGGTTTCTCATTGCGAGGGGTTGCGTATGCTCGCGACCGCTCGCGATGAGAAACTACCAGTTCGCGTTGAGAAAACTGCAGCTCGAGTAAAAATCTACTCGAGCAGCAGAAAACTACAGCTTGCACTGTGCAAGATGCCATTTTCAATGATTGCACAGTGCCGGTTGCTTGTCCGCACTGTGCAATCATTGAAAACAACATCTTGCACAGTGGGAACATGTTACTACGCAGTTCGCGAAGTGCTACGCGTAGCTCGCGTAGTGCGAACTTCACTTTGCGTAGCTTCGCGAAGCGCTACTTCGCGAACTACGCCCACCCTTAGTGATCACGCTTTACAGAGCCTTTTAAACTAGGTAGAGCGTATATTCTGTTTATATCCCATTGAAATAATTGTATGGAACTTGTGGCCTTGAAATATGTCAGACCCTAACAATAATGTGTTCTCCGATTGTGGGATTGGTTATCTTTTTTATGCAGAACAAGTAGGAAGAATTTTGCCCGCTTCTTGCATACTTAGTTCATCTGCTTTGATCAATCAGCGATAGAAGAGAACATTAAGGTAGAGCTATGAGAATGTTTTCATATAGGGGGATAATGGAAGTATAAGGGCTGATGTCTGATATTCAAATACCATTTACTTTGTATCACCACTTTTTCACAGGGAAGATGTACATGCCCCTGTTTTTAATCTGCACGGAGTCGTCTACCAGAGCAGGAAGCCACTAAAAGGGAAGAAATAGAGCCCCTTATGTTGACAATTTCTCCGGTGGGTACACCCTTGAGATATGGTAACTAGTGATATGTGAAATGATGGTTGCTACATAAGTTGGCCTGTTTGGAGGTGGTGTGTGAATCAACATGGATGGAACCAAGTCTGTAATATAAATGTTTTCTCAATTGTGGTTGATATGCTTAGTTTTTAATAAAGATGAAATGAAATAGGACCTGTGACACATGAAATATTCATCAAACAAAAAAAAGTTTGTTTTAAATGTTTAATTGTGAATATATTTTATAACATTTTTTAGATGAATGTGTTGGGAGATACTGCATTGTACATGTAAGCCTGAAGAAGGTGATGGATCGCACTATACCACCGAAACGTGTCGCTTTGTGCTGAGAACGCACCCCAATATTATCGGGTTCAATTAGGAAGAAAGAACACTAATAAGAATTGAACCTGTGTCATCAATTTCATTGTTGTGTTAATTTTGGGGGGTTTACTGGACGCATCAGGTTGTTGATGTTTTTAATGTTTGTTTAATTCTCCCAGGTGTCTATGTATGACATATTTTTAACCTATGTGTCTCGCTGATGTATAGGTTTTAAAATTTTTGTTTATACTTTGAATTGATAAAGGTCTGAATAATTATAAAAATACATTATGGCATTGATACTGCATTTTTTGTTTTCTATCCAGTGTTGGTGATCGGGCTGTGCATGTTGGAAATGTATGTTTGTATGCTTTAAGGAGCCCAAAGGGATCTTATCTCTGACAGAAGTTTCATATGTTACTCTTTTAAGCAGCTTCTGGAGCACCATAGCTTGCCCCTCCCTGAATTCACTCTACTTACGCTTGAGTAAGGTGGCACTAGTTGCTCATGCTGCAATTTTACATTTAAAGCAGGGACATGTAAGTAACATAGTACCCTATCCACTACCACCGTCACTAACTCACAGGAAAACTCTCTTTTATAATGCAGCCCTTCTTTCAATAAGGAATATTCCTTTTTCAGTATTAATTGCCGCTCGATCCCTAAACATAAGGCGGACATCTTTAATCTTCTCTTCAGTGAACTGCCAGATGCTATCTTTCTTACCGAAACATGGCTGCACATGAGCTCTGGCCCTGATGTAGTTTTAGCCTTACCGTCTAATTTTGCCATAGGTAGGAAAGATAGGGAATTCAAGACGAGTGGAGGCATTGCTATAATCTACAATAAGTCCTAGGGGGATATTCTTAAGAACTTGTGATAATTATCGCAAAAGTAGCTTAACGCAACTTTGCATATCGCAGTCCATCGCGGGAAAACAACGCTGTGTTAACGCAGTATGCAGAGATACTGCATTGTACATGTAAGCCCGGGCATCACCATGCGATAGTCTCACGATAAACCGTCAAATGACCGCGTTAAAATTTACGTGACGCTGCAGGAAAATGCACCATCAGAGCAGAACAAAAAAAGGACAAAAAAATAAACTATCTAGCACCATGGATGCACCCGGACCAAGTGCACAGGTCAACGCAAACCCCACAAGCCGCACAGACCACCAGCAAGGAACCTCAGGGTTCGGGAAGGCCAAGGAGAAGAGGAAGAGGAAGACAGGGTACAGTCCGCATGAAAACCGAATCATCGTCACGGAGGTGACAGAACACTGCCAACTACTGTTTATCACCTCCACTGTGTCATTGGCAACACAAACGGAAATATGGCATTCCATCGTGAACAACATGAATGCAGTCGGAGTGTCTAGGAGGTCAATAAAGGAGGTCAAGAGGCACTGGCATGATGTGAAAAGCCAAACGAAGCAGAAACCCGGTGCCAACAGGAAGGCAGTAATGGTTACTGAAGGCGCAAATTCTGTGCCACAGGAGGAGCTGAAGGAAATGGTGGCCACAGTCACCAGTGTGGTGACGGTGCAAGGAGTTGTGAATCCAGACACAGCTCGATATGACCTAACACAACATCAACAGGGTGAGTAACGACCAGGGACTGGGGGTACAGGGGAACACGGGCACAATGGCACGCATGCACAATGATGTGCAGCACACTGCACACCCACAATGACCCTGGATCATGTCCCTGATCCCCGTGGTACACTGCAGCACACATACAAACACCAAGTAGGCCCCCGTCCACCATGTGCCCGAAGGGGTCTCACCCCACACATCACCAATCTCACAACCAACACATGCAAATGTGCAAAACCCAGCAAAGATGCGTATTTGTGAGCCACAATGACAATGCAACTGGCACTACATGACATCAGAATGGCTGCAGTACAATCATCATAACATTGTGCATGCCACAACACTGAGGTGGCTGAGTGTGGACCACATCCGGAAAGGAACTAGACACATCCACGTGCACAAACAACCCCTGACCTCAACAATACATCTGCAGGCAAACAATGCACAAAAGTACAATAACCGTACAAAATCACAAATGACCGAAGTCGCCAACATCTCAGCACCATAAAAGCACAAAATTCAAATGCACACCGCCTCAAAGGGATAAGGGGCAGCAAAATCACAGCTGCAGGGGCGACTCCCCCACAATGCAGCACACATACATACAATAACAGCACATCCACATTGAAGACAATGTGGTACAAAGTGCAACACTTACACTGCAGAACAGAGGAAACAACTGGGTCTGCTTGTGCGTAGAAACTGGCCAATCACATATGACATAGCAGGAAACTGTGAGATGAAAATGTATGTGTAGAACCACACATCTGTAATGTAGTCCAGATGTTCACTGTCCCACATCAAATAGTCAGCTCCTCCCAAACAGTCACAATGTACATTGTCATCCAGTCTGTATGTAAACATGAACAATGCGCCAACATACATGTCAACACAATGTCAAAATGCATCTCCCCTTTCAACAGACAACCCATCAGTGATGCTGAAGAGGACCTCCACACCTTCGACACCGACGCCCTACAACAGCTCATGGAAATCTTAGGCAGCCCACCTCCAGGAGCAGGGCAGCCCAGCTGCATTGAGGAGACCCCACCCCCTTCACAGACCACACAGCAGGAAGCACCCACCACCACGGCTGGCCCCCAGCACCTCACCAAAGCACACATCGTATTCCAAGGCCAGGTGTTAGACTGCCAGAAGGAGGTGGACGAACAGGTGCGGGTGGGGTTCGACCTAATGGAAGCCGAACTAGATCACATTTGTGGGTGTCTCAGTCCCATCAGGGACCACTTACACTCCCCAACCGAGACCCACACTGCGATAGAAACACATGCATTTGCACATTTCCAGCACTGAACCATGCCCAGAGCCCCGTGATAATCTTTCACACCCCCACACTGGACTTGCCTACGCCAGCCCAGTCCACTCGTCTTACATATTGAGTGAGGGATGACAAAGCTACATGTCCAAGGTCTTACCGGCTGCCTGCCGTGACATGGTTGCGTCCGCTGTACACAGCACAATGTAATGTTGTAGGGCCTGGGTCCCTCATCCATACATCATGACCACAAAGACACACTAAGATAGATTGTGGAACTGGCTACGGGCACGTGCGCCCGGCACCTTTATTGCCAGGGTCACATGTACAGTGATGCCTGTTCGGGAAGTGTGTGGGGTGAGTCGAAGCCAACCCTCATGGAGTGGTTGGTGCTGGCAACAACTTGAACAGTGATCACTATTAAAGTGGAAACAGAAAACACCAGCATTACAAAAGAAACTGCGAAGCATCATGGTGGTAGCTGGAGCTAGTACAGAGGTCACCCAATATGCAATCAGAAGTGTCCATGAGTTGCAGTGCACTGAGGTTGGGGCACCAGAGCTGAGCGTGCTCATGTGAAAAAATTGTCTAGGATGGTGTCCCTTCGGAATATATTCCTGCTGCAGCTGCAGTGGGGTGTGTTGCACCTGCATCATCTTCCTCTTCATCATCCCGGGTCTTCCACACTGCCTGAGGTGACATTGCTGCGTGAGCTGTCCACAGCAAAAAACTCAATCAGAAATGGTCCCTGAGTTGTGCTGCACTGAGTCAGTAGCAAAGCAGTGGCACCTGAAGAGCTGAGCAGGGTATCAAGCATAGGATTGCATCCACAACAGGTGTGAGCAACTCTGATAGTCTAGTAGTAAGACTTTTTCGACTCTGGCAGTTGTTGGTTGGAGGTGGTCCTGCGGTTGTGGTGCGTGCATCCTGTGGTGATGCGACTTCTAGGCAGGTCAGGACTCGATTTGATGTGTGAGCCATGGTGGACCGCAGTTGAGACCTGAGGCAGCCGACAGTGCAGGGCCACAGACACATGGCGTTGATGACCCCAAGGCCATCGACCCAGAGGACATCCAATATTCTATCAGACAAGGTCCATGACTTGATCTGCACAGAGTTAGTGGCCCCGGATGCACTGTGGCCGGCACAGGCACACCGCCACTGGACGGTGATTTGCAGTGCACTGAGGTAGGGCCACGTGAGCTGAGCGGGTCCTCATCGTTTCGAAGGTGAATGTCGCGGAGTGTTGCGGGGGACAGTGGAAGGTATCCTTCCAGGGCATGATGCAGAGGGCAGAAGCCGGCAGAAGCCGGCAGAAACAGGCAAATGGAGGAGTGGAATGCTACAGACTCACTTTTTACCACCAAGTCAGTATCACCTACATGATGATGAAGACAACCACCAGGCCATAGACTCAGACGACACCAAAGTTCAACCAGAGAGTGTCCATGAATGTCAGGGCACAGACTTAGGGGCACCGGAGCTGAAAGGGGATGCAGTCTGCGATGAGGCATGTACAAAGATATTAACTCTGCCATAAATAAATCAAGACTCAGCTCCAAATGTGTGATCTACTTGGCCGGAGTGTAGGCCGGAGGCAGCGCTCAGCAGGGGCCCACAGCCATGTGTCATTGGGTTGTGATGCACAGAGTTAGTGGCACCAGAACAGTTGTTGGTAGTGTTCGATCACCTCCGTGGCGATGATCATTTTTACCTCCAGACTGAACCGCGTCTTCCTCTTACTCCTCTCCTTGCGTTTAATGAAATGTACTCTGTCATAGAGAAATCAAGACTCAGTTCCAAATGGGTGACCTACTTGGCCTTAGTGTAGGCTGGAGGCAGCAGTCAGCAAGAGGCCACAGACCAGTGTGGTTGAAATGCTATGCACAGAGTTGGTGGCACCACATCGAAGGGAGTATAGTGATCTAAATGCGGCCATTGACATATGACCTCGGCCATAATTATATCAAGAATCAGTTCCAAATGTGTGACCTACTATACTGCAATTTAGGCCGGAGGCAGTGGTGGAGTAGGTCAACAAGGAGCACTGCGGGCCTGTGTTGCGGAGGCCGTGATGGTCAGAGGAGGCTGCCAAGGTCGCGGGCCTCGGGCTTGCACCGGCATGTGGTGGGCCCTCTTCGACACACGCCGGTGTCGGCAGGTGAGCAGTGAGGCCTGGCTGCACAGGGGCGGGCAAGACAGGTCTGGGGACCAGCAGCCAGGGGTGCAGCAGACACACAGGAGCGCAGGCAATACCGCTCATGGTGTCGGCCTCGTGGCGGGGTGAGAGGCGCTGCCATTCTGGAAGAGAACCACGCCCAGAGCTACATGCTATTTATTCACACCCCTACGCTAGCCTGGCATAAGCCGGGCCAGTCCACTTCACTCAGGCTTATGCTTACACCGGGGGGACGTGACAAGCTACTTTCCGCAATCTTCCCCACTGGCTGAGGTAACATGGTTGCGTCCACTGTCCACTGCTCTCCAAACACCAGCAGTATATGTCGACATGGACATGTCTGTGGTCTGCATAATGCAGTCTACCCAGCACATCCACAACATACTTGGCATTGTGTACATTCTCATTCATGGGTCACTTGCTTCCTTCTCACATGCCTAGTTCCCACCTCTCCCCACAATCTGCTATTGTGTGGCTGAGGTGTCATGCCGTTGATGGCTTATGTACATGGCTAGCCCAGGTTACCACAGTAAGTTGTGCTGTTGTGTCTGGTAGGTGGGCATGTTGTTTGGCATGTTGTATGTGAGTTTGCAATGTGTGCATCCCCAGAGTTGTGAGTTGCATGATTGTGGAGTTAAGGTGTGTGGTGTGTTCATTTGGTTGTAACCAACGAGCAGTGCATTTTCATAGGTGCCATCCTGGAAGCACTGGTTGATGATGGACTGTCTGAAGATGTATGAATCATGCACACTGCCTGGGTAGTTGGTGACGACATTGGTGAAGAGTTCCCGGTGGTCCACTATTGCCTGCACATTGATGGAATGCGTGTGCTTTCTGTTGCGGTAATTGTGTGCAGTGTCGGCAGGGGGCACAAGTAGGACATGTGTGAAGTCAATTACCCCCAACACGAGCGGGAATCCTGCTATGGCGTAGAAGCCTTGCTTGGTCTCCAGCTGTTCCTGCGCAGTGTGGGGGAAGTAAAGGTACTGGGGTACCAAGCTGATGATGGCATCCAGGACAGGTGTGAAGAACTTTGATAGGGCTGGCTGTGATACTCCTCCGACTCTGGCAGTTGTTGAATCGAATGTCCCAGAGATCAACAATTGCAGCACAGCCAGCAGGTTTGTCTGAGGTGGGATGTTGGCTGTCCACTGTGTTGGTACCGTCAGCTTGTAGGCAATGATGGTCAGGAAGCGGAGGATGGTTGTCCTTTTGAGCCTGTAGTGGGCAATGACATTCTCTGGTGTTAAGTCTGTGAGGATGGTGCATGTTCTAGAGGTCCGCTGTCTTTGTCTGCGCTGCCTCTGTGGTAGTCAGAGGGGGGTGGGGTGGGTCGGGGGTGGCTGGCCTGGGTTTGATTTGATTTGATTTGATGTGCATTTGTAGAGCGCGAATTGCTGCTCGGACGCGTCCAAGCGCTAGAGATTACCGATAATCCGCCCAGTGGACCCCAGAGAAGGGAGAAGGGGGAAGTTAGACTGAATGAAATAGAAAGGTTTTCAGCTGTTTGCGGAAGGCTGTAAGATTGGAGTTGGCTCTGAGATTCAACGGGAGGCCGTTCCAGGCTCTGGCCGCATTATAGGAGAATGTTCTGCCTCCGGATCTGGCTCTTTTAATTCTGGGGGCCATTGCAAGGAAGGTCTGACTAGATCGTAGGCTTCTTCTGGGCATATAGTGGGTGATTAGGTCCCGGGTAATCTTGGGGCCAGTGTTCCAGAAGGCCTGGTGAGCTATGCACATGGCTTTAAACATGACTCTCTGACGCACCGGTAGCCAGTGAAGGGCAGCTAATCCAGACCTCACTGACTGTCTACGGGGGAGGTCGAGCAGAATACGAGCTGCACAGTTCTGGACTATCTAAAGCCTTCTCAAGGTGGCTTCAGGAGCGCCAAGATAAAGTGCGTTATTAAAATTGAGGCGTGACAGAATAAGACCTTGTACGGCTACTTGTTTGGCTTCCAGGGGGAGGAGAGGGAGGATTTTCTTTAACATCCTCATGATGCCAAAACAAGTCGCTGAGAGTTTTATAGATTGTACATTGAAGGACAAGGATCTATCCAGCCAGATTCCGAGACTCTTGATACTATTTTTGGGAGTTGGAGGCAATCCCAGACTAGGCGGCCACAGAGAGGCGGGGAGACTAGGATCCGAGGGGCCTAGAAGCATGAGCTCCGTTTTGTCCCCATTCAGTTTTAAACAAGACAGGGACATCCAGGTCTTTACTTCCTCCAGGCACTCTCTGAGCCCGCCCCGAGCAGATGGATTGGCTGCCTGTGACATGGAGACCACCAGCTGTGTGTCGTCCGCATAGGAAATTATCTTAATTCCAAATGGGTGGACGACGTCAGCCAGCGGCCTCATGTACAGATTGAAGAGTGCGGGGCTCAGGGACGAGCCCTGGGGAACTCCGCAGTTCAGAGGTCTGCTGGTGGATACGGACTCGCCTTCAAACACGCGAAAAGATCTATTTTCTACAAAGAAGTGGAACCACGACCAGGCTTTATCCTTAATCTCGGCCTGGGATAGGCGGCACAGCAGAGTGTCATGGCTGACCGTGTCAAAGGCCGCACTGAGATCAAGGAGGATCACTGCCACTGATCCTCCTTGATCCAGGATTTTCCTGGCTTCCTCCGTCACCATGAGGAGGGCGGTCTCGGTCCCATGTTTTGGTCTGAAGCCCATCTGGGTGGGGTCCAGTAGGTGGTGCTCTTCCAAAAAGTTTGTTAGTTGAAGATTTATATATTTCTCCAGGATCTTGGCTGCCCAGGGGAGCAGAGAGATAGGGCGGTAATTGCTCAGTATGGTAGAGTCCAGAGTGGGCTTTTTCAATAAGGCTCTGACCATCGCCTGTTTCCATACGGTCGGGACCGTACCAGAAGAGATGGAGGCATTTAAGACCCTAATAATGGGTAGGGTAACCTGTGAGGCTGCCATTATTATATCTGGTGGGGCAGGGTCCTCGGGGGAGCCGGATTGTACTTTCCGTGCTAACGATTCAAGATTAATGAGATCCAGAGGGAGGAAGTGAGTCAACAGAGATGACTGATGGCTGGATGGGGGAGTCGCGGGGCGGAAAGATGGAGTGGAAGGGGTGGGGTTTCTCGGTGGAAAGGCAGAGTAGATGGAGCTTATTTTCTGGTAGAAAAATTCAGCAGTATTGTTGCAGTGGATAGTGGACTTGTCCACCTGCGGGCAAGGGGGCTGTTTAGTGAGTTTATTAATGATTTGGAAAATTTCCTTGGGTTTAGATTTTGCAAGCAGAATTTTCGCAGAAAAATATGAGGCTTGTGCTTCTTTTATCAGCATTTTATATTCACTAATGGCTTCTCGATACTGGGTTTTGTTATCTATAGAGTAGTCCGATCGCCACCGTCTTTCCGATTTCCTGCAAAGTCGTTTCTTGTCTCTAAGAATCTCTGTGTAACACGGGGCAGATTTGTGCGACCGTTTAAGCGTGATCTTCTTTTTGGGCAGAACAGCGTCAAGAGATTCAGTGATCCAGTTGGCGTATGCCTGGTGGGCTATGCCGGGGTTGTCATTAATCAACGGTGGGTTCTCCGCGAGTTTGCTGGTCCACTTGTCGACTGCTAGGTGGGACCAAGCTCTTGTGAGTCTCGTGGTAGGCGCTGACTCAAGGGTTTTGAACGTAGTCCAGTTGATGGGGATTAGAAAATGGTCCGTCCAGGGCAGGGGAATGGGAGGACTGGTTGAGAGACCAGGGCAATTGCTGAAAACCGGGTCCAGCAGATGGCCCTTCGCGTGGGTGGCAGAGGAGACCCGTTGAGAGAGTTGCAGAGCTGCTAAATCCTCTGCTAAAGTCAGTGCGATGTGGTGGCGGTGGGTGTTGTGGCTCTCTTGGGGCTCCGAGCTGCATGATCAGTAGCTCCATGGCATCTGTTGTTCTTCTGGTGTGGCTCTGGGCTGGGCTCCCTTTTATGGTGCAGGTTGTCATACGACTTTACATCAGGTCAGAGCAGGTGTTAAATTCCTGCTGCTAACGCGCCTTATCGCCTGTTTTGGGACCTTAGCGCAGATCTGGCTGGTCGTTGAGAATGTTGTGGAGTGGTGTTTTCGCAGCTTTTTGCACGGGAACGCCTATTCTGCATCTCATTAGCATTAGTTGCCGGGGTCATCAGTGGCGTTGTTTTTTGCGGCTGTTATCGCAGGTAAGCTTTGCATTTAGTTTTTTAATTTACAAAAATATATCTACAAATGTTAAATCTCACAGTTGTCATATTTCTCTATTCGTTATTATTCACAACAACATTACCATCATATTTATGATCATATAATTGACAATAAACATGTTGGAGTTATATTTTTGTAAATTAAATAAAAGATTATATATTTTTATCTTAATGAACAGTGAAAAAATAATTGAAATAATTACAATATCAGTTTGCATTTGGAAGTAATGTTATCTCAATGAATGTCTGGAATTGATATGCCTGCAATGTGTTAAAAACCACCTTGCCCAGGTGTCTCTTTCCCCATAGTTGATAATCCCTGTCCAGGCTTTTTATCCTAGATACAGGGGCCCCGTTTCTTTCCAAAATAAATATGAGAACAAGGTCATCTTCAATGAGAATAATCCATACCACAACAATATAGTGCTATGGAAATGCTATATTGACGATGTACTCTTAAATTGGAAGGGCAATTAGGGCGAACGCCAGGTTTTCCATAGTTGGCTGAAGGAGAAATCGCAAGACAGAAAATGTATGATGCAATATAGCCCCACTAACATCGATTTTCTTGATATCGCTATAAAGGTAGATAAGGGAGAACTATACACAGCACTTTTTAGAAAGAGCAGTGAAAGGAAACCCCTATTTTGCTACTCCAGTCACCACCCCAGAAACCTATGGGACAATCCTTAGGTTACAAAGGAATTGCTCACAGAAAACAGATTAGTTACGAGAATCGGAAGACCTACAAAAAACATTTGCAGATCGGGGCTATCCTAAGCGTCTGCTGAGAAAGGCCTGTAAGAGGGCATGGTATAACCCCAGAGAAGCACTCCTAGAGGCCAGGACTCAGGTAAAAAAACCTAAGCTAGAATGATCTGTGTCACAACGTTCTGCATAAGGAGTAATGACATAAGGTGGATTGTAAATAAACACTGGGAACTGATATCTGATGATGTCCACATGAGGGATCCACCACGGCAATCTTTCCAGAAGGGAAAATGAGTAAGCGATCACATAGTCAGTTCCTTCCTTGAGACTCCCCCGCCACCATCATTATGCTCACTGTGGAATCTTCTGCAGATAGTTGGACACTTCAGATGCGGCCACTGTAAAGCATGTGATCTAACAATTGAAACAAAACTTTTTAGTCACCACGAACATAGAGTGGTGCTAAAAGATCATACTAATTGCAAAAACACGAATGTGATTTATGCCATCTAATGCCCATGTGGCCTACTTTACATTGGTCAGACACAACAAAAAGTAAAAACCCAGATACTTCAGCACTGCAGTAGGATACAGTGTAAAGTGCTAGGTGCCCCCCTGGTTGAGCATTTTCATGCACTACAATATTCAATTGATAGCATGAACTGGTTAGTCCTGGAGAAGGTGTCTTTAGGGCCGAGGGGAGGTAACCTCAGGGGCACGCTGAATCTGCATGAATGCAAATGGATGCCTCTGTGGACACAGTGACCAAAGGGCTGAATGAGCAAGAAGAAGCAAACAGGCAGCTTTCCCTGCTTAATACAGGCTAAATACCTTCAGCAACAGTCTCACATGACCGGCATGTACTTACCTGTTTTTCACGAAACCAGGGGGTTTGCCAGGCATCACCCTGTCATTTTATGATGCCTTTATGGAGGCAGATATATCCCCCCCACCTTACCACCTTTCGTTTATGTATCCGACATGAGGAAATTCAATGATCCTCTGACCGGTTTTACAGGATGATAACATACATTGTTAAATTCTCAGGTGATAGATGGTACACTAGATTTTCTCATAATCGCAATCATTCTGTCTATTGTGTTAAGAAAATGCAAAAAATATGTATCTGCCCTCTCATAACATTGTTTTGTAAATTCATTCCAATCTAATTCATGTGTTTCCCAAACAACTCTGCATGATTTATAATAGTTAGGGTTCCATTCACTAAGCTTGGCATGCATGACCGTTTAACTGGAAAGTTGTGATGCCGTTTTGTGGGCCGATTTTTCCTCTGACCTCCAGGCATTGTTAAAGGTTTTTTAAGATTCTTTTATGTATTGCACATGATGGGCTTGGGGCCATTGTAATAGTGAGAAATAATTCACCGTCCTTTTGCAGGTCAATAATATTGATTACACAAAAAAAATTCTATTTGTGATCAAGAATTTGTTCATAAATGCAAAAGTACGCATTGGCCTTACTGTGTCATCATTGAAGGTTTGATTTTGTATACATAGATTTTTTTATATTTTTATAAATCATACCAGTGTGGCCTCATTAACTTTGTGAGACCCAATATCCTGTACAGAATCATTTATGCTTCTTTCACTGTTGTTCCATCACCATGTGGATGTGAGAAACGCCCCTTTTCCTTGACAGCAGCTAGCAACTGTACCGTTAGTAATTAGGCGCGTGCACGCCGTCCGGCCGGCTCTGTCATATTTAGGTACATTTCTTTTGGGAGGCTCTCAGTCAGATCCTATTCCCTCAGAAGATGTTTCGGACATTAACCCCTGTGCTCATGATGGAATGGTTCGGTTACGTCATGAGTACAAGTGCAAATGTGCTCATGACGGAACCATTCCATCATTAGCACACTTGAAAAAATCCCTCTGCTGCAAACAGCAGAGGAATTTCCTATTTTTTTGTTCTGCCTTGGGAGGTGGGGAAGAGTTTCCCCAACCTCCCAAGTCATAGTTTTGATTTTCCTTGCAATGACGATTGCGAGCATAGCGCGCTGTCGTCATGACAATCAAAACAAAACTGAAACTTAGTTTCAGTTTCACAGTTTCGGTGCTTGTGGGGCTACATCAGCCCCCCAAGCACCGAAACCCATGGAAGGGGTATAGTTGGAAAGGGAAGAATCTCCCCTTTCTAATGGTACCACTCCCTAGTGGATCCCTGCTTGAGGATCGGCCCAGGAGGGCGATCCTCAAGCAGGGATCCACCCACTAACCACCAGGGAGGGCGGAGCGGCCTCTTGCGCAAGAGCCTTTGCTCCCCCATTTAACATTTCCCCAGACAGTCTTTATGCCCCCCCAGGTGGCAGAAAGCAACCTAGATGCCAGGGATATTTTTTATAGGCCAGGGGTGGGGGCTGTCCAGAATAGGCATGCCAATGCCCCCACCTTGCCCCCCCAACAAAGGCAAAAGACTTTTAGCCCCCCCCAGGAGTCAGATGGGGGCAATAGCCCGGGCGGGCAGAAAGCCCACTAGGCACCAGTTTTTTCTTCTTTTTAATACTTAGGGGTGGGGGCTGCCCCAAACCAAGAAATTCTACTCGGCATTGACATTTTGTCGGAATTTGTCTACCTGTGGATTTTGTGTCCTAGCGTAGCCGGCACCCAATCAAACCTAGCAAACCTGTAAATTGTTTAAAATTAGACACCCAGGGTGATCTAGGATGTGGTGACTTGTGTGGCTTGCACTAGGTTCTGTTACCCAGAATCCCTTGCAAATCTCAAACTTTGTAAAAAAAACACATTTTCCTCACATTTCTATGATGGAAAGTTTGGGAATCTGCGCAGATCCACAAACTTCCACCTACCCAGCATTTTCCAAAGTCTCTCCAATAAAAATGGAACCTCACTTGTTTGAGCAGGCCTACTTCCCATCAGTTTTCACTGTAAAAATGAGGTGTGTCTATGTTACGTTTTGGGTCATTTCCTGTTGCGGGCACTAGGCCTACCCACACAAGTGAGGTACCATTTTTAGGTCTCTTTGAGACATTTTGTAAGTGGGCTTTCAAAAGTGCTACCCACATGGTTTGGTGGCCTAGGGCTTGAGTGCACGATGGCGTGCACGTGCACAGCTGCTCCTCTGCTCATTGCATTCCCCCCTCCCTTCTCACCCAGCCCTTTGATGCTCTGCTCGATTACTTTCACTTTAGCCGCTTTGACCCTTGCATTCCCCCCTCCCTTCTCACCCAGCCCTTTGATGCTCTGCTCGATTACTTTCACTTACGCCGCTTTGATGTTTGATCGCAAACGCGATCACTTCCGCTTGTTTTTAATTACTTTAGTTTACTTCACTTGCAGGAAATGTTCTAATTTTGTGTTATGTAAAAGCGGGTAACAGGTCTGTCAGCACCGGGCCCTCTACCAGCCGAGTTCTTTGATATGCGTTAAACATACCGACATTAATGTGTGGAATACTTCCGTGTTTACACAACTGCATTTCCCCCCCCCCCTTCCCGTATGTCCTCTAGCCATTCTCTCCTCCCTTTCCTGCTCGTTCTCCCTCTTGTATGTCCTTTGGTCCTTCTCTCCTCCCTTTCCTGCTGTTTCTCCTTACCCGCTGTCCTACTGTCTACGCTTTCATACTCTCCTGTGTAGTGTCTTCTGTACAGTTTCCTGACGATTGCCTAGTCCCTTCTAGTCTCTATTTTTTTACCTTTCCCCTATGATCTGTCACCCCCTATGTTCGTCGCTTGCTGCTCTGTTCCTCTCCCGTCACTCCATTATCTTTCAGTTGCAGCAACACTCTAGTGCCCGAAGTTACATATTACATAGCCTAGCCTAATCCATACACATGGCACTTTTGCACAGCGTTCTGATCCCGTTCCCTCGACGCCGAATGCCTCCCTGTTCCTCTCAAATCTCATTCTCTGAAAACTGCATCTTATTTCCTCTGTTTTCTCTCCTGACTCGTTCTCATTCATGTATCTCGCCCTCCTCCTCTCTAGCCCCTCCTTGCCCCCTCTTCCCTCCCAGTGGTCTCCTCCGTTTCCAGGGTCCTCATCTACTCACCCAATGTCTTTTCCTGTCTCTTATTTTCTTCGTCAGCTTCGTCATTTGATTTTTTTCTTCATGTATTTGATCAACCCCCGTCTCCTCCACTGATTCTATTTCACTTGTCACTCTGCATCTCCCCTGCGGTCCCTAGAACTATTTTCACTGTTCTCCCCATTTTTAGGTCTCGCGAGCCAAAGGCTCGAAGAGACATTTTATATGTGGGATTTTCAAAGTGCTACCCACAGTTTTGGCTGGCCTAAACCTTGAGTGCACGATCACATGCACGTGCACAGCTGCTCCCACTCCCCCTCCCTTCTCTATAGCTTTGGCTCCTTTGTTTTTTAGTACACCCTCCCTTCTCTCCCCGCTGTTTTCACACTACCCCCTCCCTTCTAATCAGTTTCCTTTCTGCTCCCTTGATTGCGTCTCCGATCACTGAGCCTGTCTCTCTCTTTTTCAGCTGTCGCTATCTGCCTCTGTGTGCTTCAGTTTGCGCCCCTCTTTCCTACTGTCATTCTCCGCTTCTGTCTTCCCCCCTGAATGTCTCTATCTTTTCCATTGTGTCTCCTTGTCTATCTCTCCACAGCCCGCATCTGCCTCGCTCTGTGTATCAGTCTCCCTGTGTCTGTGCATTGCACTGTTTCTGTCACCGCCACTCTATCGTTTCCCCTGTATTTCCCTCCCTCTCTGCTCCGCTATCTGCCTCTGCTGATTCCCTTTCTTTTCCCCTGACTGTCTCTGCCCCTCTTTCTTCCACTGTCTGCCCCAGATAGTCTCTCTGACTGCCTGTCTCTTTCTGTTCCGATGTCTCTCTTTTCTACCTTGCCAGTCTCACTCTTCCACGGTCCATCTCTGCCCCGCCCTCTCTTTTTAACTTGCTCTCTCTGCCCGTTTCATTTTTTTCTTCCGCTGAATGTCTCTTTTTCTTTCTTTGACTGCCTGTCTCTTTCTCTTCCATTGACTTTCTGTCTGCCTGTCTTTTCTACTTGGCCTCGCTCCTCTCGCTCTCTCTCTCTCTTTACGCTTTTATCTCACTCTGCTGCCTGTCTCTGCCTCTCTCACTAACCACTGCCTGGCTTGCGTCTCTCTGTGACTGCCTCTCTCCCTCTCTTGGACTGTCTCTCTCCTCTACCCCTCCTGTGTGCTCTCTCTCCTCTACCCCTCCCTTGTGCTCTCTCTCCCCCCGCACGCTTTCTCCCCTCTACAGCCCTCCTCTGCCTCGTGCTCCACGACACAGTCTCTTCCTTTATCTTTAATTTTTGGCCGAGGCGCCGCCAGCCAGAACCAAAACAAACCGCAGAAATATTTCCAAGCAGGCCTCTCTGTGCTTCAGTCTGCGCCCCTCTTTCCCACTGTCATTCTTCGCTTCTGTTTTCCCCCCTGAATGTCTCTATCTTTTCCATTGTGTCTCCTTGTCTATCTCTCCACAGTCCGCATCTGCCTCGCTCTGTGTATCAGTCTCCCTGTCTCTGTGCATTGCACTGTTTCTGTCACCGCCACTCTATCGTTTTCCCTGTATTTCCCTCCCTCTCTGCTCCGCTTTCTGCCTCTGCTGATTCCCTTTCTTTTCCCCTGACTGTCTCTGCCCCTCTTTCTTCCACTGTCTGCCCCAGATAGTCTCTCTGACTGCCTGTCTCTTTCTGTTCCGATGTCTCTCTTTTCTACCTTGCCAGTCTCACTCTTCCACGGTCCATCTCTGCCCCACCCTCTCTTTTTGACTTGCTCTCTCTGCCCGTTTCATTTTTTTCTTCCGCTGAATGTCTCTTTTTCTTTCTTTGACTGCCTGTCTCTTTCTCTTCCGTTGACTTTCTGTCTGCCTGTCTTTTCTACTTGGCCTCGCTCCTCTCGCTCTCTCTCTCTCTTTATGCTTTTATCTCACTCTGCTGCCTGTCTCTGCCTCTCTCACTAACCACTGCCTGGCTTGCGTCTCTCTGTGACTGCCTCTCTCCCTCTCTTGGACTGTCTCTCTCCTCTACCCCTCCTGTGTGCTCTCTCTCCTCTACCCCTCCCTTGTGCTCTCTCTCTCCCCCGCACGCTTTCTCCCCTCTACAGCCCTCCTCTGCCTCGTGCTCCACGACGCAGTCTCTTCCTTTATCTTTAATTTTTGGCCGAGGCGCAGCCAGCCAGAACCAAACGGATAATAAAATTGTTTATGTAATTACAAGCCCTGCGGCAGTCACAATCTATCTATCCATCTATCCTATATGCATGCAGATCCATCAGATAGCCTAAATAAACAGCTAATAGGTCTCGCCTTTAGGACCTTATAAGTGTTTAGCCATGCAACAGTTGATGTTGTTGCAGTAAGGATATTGTGCTGTATAACTAAATACTTATAAGGTCCCAAAGGCGAGACCTATTGGCTATGCCCCCTTTTTATTATATAGTGTAAAAGTTTATAGTTGGGAGTGGGGCGCATTTTAGCTGTGACTCCTCCTTTTATACTGATATAGTGTCTGACCTGAATCAAACTTTTAGGTGGGTGTGATGACCGTATTCCGTCTCCTGCCACCACCCACAGGTTTCCATGGCGCTCTCTCTAGTGACAGACCCCAGGGTGATGAGTGGAGTCCGTGGAAGACTCGTGTCAGGGACAGGCTCAGAGGAAATGCTTGAAACGAGAGCTCAGTCATAGAAACAACGTTTGCAGCTGGGGAACCTCAGCGTAGCCCGTCCCAGTCTCCAGGGAGCAGGCCCTGGACGTCAGGCCGACGTGTTAAGAGTGGGGAGGGGCACTGAGGCAGACTGGTCATAAAGGTCCCTCTGGTTAGGGGTGAATAAAGGACATTTAAATAGTTCACACCACAAAATGTAGGTCCTTGTTGACAATGCGGATTATTACCTAACTCATCTCTGAGCGTTGTTTTTCATTGACCTTCAAAGGATTAAGCCCTGTGTCAGTCCCGCAGCACTGCAAACTCTTAGCTGCAAAGTCTGCACATTTCCTAGCCGGGGGCTCTTTAGATGTTTATAAGCACCATAGTTGGCACTATACCCTATTTAAAGGTACTCAATTTACCAACCTAGGAAGGATGGAGTGCTGAGTTCACCTTGCTCGCATCCAAACTTCAGCATGCATGTCACTTCGGATGGCTGCCACGAGTGTTAACTTATTGAGAAGATCTGGCAATTTGTTTACCCTTGAAAATGCAAATATCTATAGCTGCTTTGTTTATTTGTGTCCTTTTATGTAGCGCAAATGTATCGCCACCCACGGCATCAGAGCGCTTTACAAGGGAACACGAAGAGCCGTGTGGATAACTCTCAACAGAAACAAGCATTTGCAATGCAATAGGTCTCGCATTTACGCGAGTTTGAGCCTTTGGCATTGTAAATGACAATGCCTTTTATTTATATTTTGGTTTATAAAACATAAATAAAAGGCATTGTCATTTACAATGCCAATAGCTTAAACGCGCGTAAATGCGAGACCTATTGCATTGCAAATGCTTGTTATATTTTGGCTCCATGATATTTTGACATACAATTCTCAAACAAAGCAGCACAGAGTTTTGCACGGTTATTTGCGTTCCTCTAAGGCCCCATAACTTTAATTTTTTATTTTAATTAAAGATTTAAATACTAATTAATTTTCAATACGGTAGTTAGTTACATTTTCACTAACGCTCTTTCCTGATATCTTGACGTTTTGCTTCCCTTAAAACTCTTCAGAGAAAGTGAGCCTTATTAAGTGGAGCTGACAATGAGTGCTGCAAAACAATCCAAAGGGTAAAAAATGCAGATATCTCTTCCATCATTGAGCAGCCCCTCGGCACAGACCACTATCCCCAAGTTTCAGAACCACAAACCCAGACTGCGGTAGCATTCAAGCTGGCGAGTTCAGTCATTAAGTGTTTTTTCAACTGGAGATTACTGTGTTCTGCTTTTAGGATGTGGTTCAAGGTATTCCAAAATGTGGGGCCTTGGAGACTTGCCTTCTCGTGTTTATTGTTTGATGGATCGCTGCTGGATAAGGTGTATGTTTATTAATCTAAGGTTCTCACCTGGAATGTAAAGTAGGGGCATGTTGAGAAGGTATCCGGGAACTTTACTCCAGGAAGCCTTGCTAATGGTGCAAATCATTTTAAATTTGATTCTGGGTGCCACAATAAGCTAGTAAAGGGTCTCCAAAGTTGGTTTTACATGGGCGTGTTTTTCAAGATTGAGGTATTGTTTGTCTCTATAATTATGTGCCAGTACAAATGTCCACAGAGTCCTATTATAATGATAAACAGGCTTATATGGTGATGCTGGTGATGGTTCCTTTTATGGACACCATTCCTAAAAATGCAAACCTACTTCCCCAAATCATCTCATGATCATGTCTTTTTTAGGTCTCGCCTAGCGACGCAGAGCACGCGCGCTGCACGCATTGGCGAGATCTATTGTTGTCGGTTTCTTGGCCGAAGGGGGAAAAGACGTGCGCGCCTGGACAGGCGATTTGCACGGGTACAGCTCGCACAATGCACGCGTGCAAGCTTTCGCTTTCACTTTTTTTTTCCAGCACTCCATTTGCAGATATACTTCAGCGTTTCAACGTCTGGCAAGTGGTCACGTGATACTGAACGCTGCACGCATCACACATTACATTTGTTACACGCCGGTGAGTCTGGAGCACTGTCTCTTCATCTTTTAAATACTTTTGATTTTCCGCGCGCTGTGCGCGCTTCCAGTTTCATTTTGTTTTATAATGGCGTCGGCCGCCACCACACCACTTGCGGGTCGGAAGCAATGGCGAATGCACAGATGCACAGGACTCACTCGACCTGGACGCAGCAACACTTCACATGCGCGCAGGCAGGTAAGCTCTCTTTATTTCACAGGAGACTTGTGGCATTGGTATCTGTACTCTCTGCTTGCCTCAGGCTCTCTAAACATGCAGTAGGGACGGGAGAGGCTGCAGGAATCGTATGCACCATGTCACGTCTCTGCTGCATGAAGAAAGCTATTGGCATAGTAAATGGAGTGCTAGTCGGAGGTTCAAAACTGTGCGTGGTAATCTCATTTTTTCATGCTTGCATGCACGATGGGTGTGCTTTAAATAATATGGTAGAAATAAGCTCTTTAATTTCCCAAAGGTTTTAAAAACTGAAACCGCCAGGTACAGAATTTCAAGTTCTGAAACAAATGTAATGGTTGAAATAAGTTATTGCTTAGATTGCGAGATCTTATAACAGAAGATCAACCTGTGTAATGTGCTTTGAGGCTTTTGTTTGAGGGGTTACCTGACACCATGCAGAGCTTAGCTACTCATTAGGGTCTTTTAGGAATCCTATAGGAATGCAGGTCATTGATATCCCGTAAAATCAGCTACATAGTACTTTAATGAAACATTTATTCCTCCCTAATGCTGTAATGCACTACTGATCACAAATATTGTATCATCTTAGGTACACACTTCTAGCAACAATGGTACTCCAAGCATGGTTACACACAGCTTATGGAATGGTGGAAGACTAGGACTTGATAGCCCCCTGCCTGAATGGATCCTTTTGCCAAATGGGCAAGACCCAGACTTGCCCTGGCGTTGCAAAGATTAGCTGACCCCCTCATCTAGTCGTTCTCAAGATAGAAATTCAAAGCCGTGTCAAGCCGATCATTCATTCAAATTGATGATCAAAATTTAAAATATTTGCCTGTTTCTTCTCTTGGAGAGCCAAGTAACAAAAAAAACGAAAATTCTACCTTTTCAGAACTTATTTTCGAGATTAATTACTTGTGAGTTTCCTAAAAGTTTCCCAGTCCATAATTAACTTAAAAAGGCGTAATATAACCTGCAATTGTTCGTTTTCTTGGGCACTTGTCTAGCACACAGTTTTTCACTGGCATTGACTTCGAATCAGTTTCGTCAATCCTATATCTTTCGGCTTGTGTTACGGAGCTACCATCACGGACAGGAGGAGTGTGGTTTGAGCTTGGATTGTGTATTTACTACACGTATTGTGTCCCGACCCAATTCTTGGTTATGGAGGTTTGTTGTATTCATTGTGCTCTAGTTGTTTTAGTGTTAAAGACTTGAGGCCTTTTCCAGTTGGGGTGCATGTTTGTTTATGGACCTGCCCATTTCGCATCATATTGATATTTCAGATTTGTCTTTAATGAAACTTGTTGGGAACTACAAAGTCAACTGTATATCATTTCATGCTGTTTTGGATGTGAATTATGTAAAATGTGTGTTTTTTTAGATTGGCTGGTGGCATATCTTGCTGAGGAGTGCTGTTGAATTGCATTTTTAACCAGCTACATGCCATCTATGTGCTGCGTTGTGTATATGCAGGGTCTTCTGTCTACTGGGTTATGTTGAAAGTGTGTGTGTGTTTTTTTGCGATTAATGCTGTTGCACGTTACATTGAAGCCTACTGTAGGCTTATCAGCCTATACTGGTTGTGTCTGATCTGTTCTGTGTAATGTGTTCTGTGGAAACCAGTACTGCACAAAAAATGCTTAGCAGAGATGGCTTTCTGTAAGTTATAATACACATTCTTATGATAAATGTGTTAGCTTAAGGTTTATTTGTTAGACAGTACATTCAGTTTTTAATTAACCATGGTACAATTTATGGTGTGCAGTAAATTGCAACTGGATATTTTATTCCATTAGTGTTAACATTATATTATAATAATTTGATGTCACCTATAATGTTTTGTTCTAGCAATTCCATTTCACAAGTGTTATTTTCTGTATCTTATTGAAAGCATCACTCACTCTGGATTACTCTCTCTGACCTATTGATTTCTCTTCCATCCTCCTTCTTAGTGTCTTCTGAGAGCCATACCTAGAAACAACTTGGTTCATAGAGCATATAAAGCAACCCCAATATCTTATGAGATTCCCTCCATCTCTCCTGTACTGTTCCTTGCACATCCCGCATCCCACCCCCATCTCCCTTTCCTATCCGCGCTTTCGCTTTCGTTTCTCGTGCTCCCCTCTCTTTACCCCTCAGTGCTTTGAAAGCACCTTGCGGGGCATAGCAAGATAGGCTGGGAGTCTGCTTTGCAATCGGCTGCCTTTCCTGATGCCTCCGGCCTGCATAGTGATGGTGTTGCTGCAGCAAAATGCCTATGTGAGGGTGGGGAAAAGCAATAACTTCTGTGGATGTTTTCTGATGCAGATAGGCACACAACTTTCCAGACTGCCAAGGTGTGGAGCAGATCCACACACCTTCTCATTCTTGCAATCAAGTGGTCGCTGGTCATTTTAAGTTACAGTGGGCGAGACCAACAGACTTCAGTGGATGGAGCCAATCCACTGCATCTATGCCTCAGAGGGTTGGAGTTATGTGACGTCCTAGTAGCTCTTGTGCAGATGACACTCTGGCAGCTTTGAGCTATGGTCCATAGTGGCCTAAGTGCCGGGGTGGGGGAAGTGACATAATCTGCCCTTTGATTCGATGACATCACAGGAAGTAATGTCACTTTACTGTGACCTTAGTTATTTCACAGAAAGTGATGTCACACGATTACTGACCCCCCTGTCGTTCAAAAAGTGATCCCTGAAATAAAAATAAAAACTTTAAGTGGAAAATATTGTATACTAAATCAGATAAAAGTGTACTTTAGTAATGAACCACATATTGTCTAGGGTGGGCTAATGTGATGATGTGCCAGGGACACAATCTCTTAAAGCCACCAGGGTCGACTAGAGTTCAGGTCAGTCTAATTTTCCTTAATGGCCAATTTTGCGCAGATACTTGTGTCAAACGAGTTTCAAAACTAGTTAAACCAAAATCTCTTGCAACTCCTGCTCCCTTCTAAACGGCCTCTCAACAAAGACATGTTGCACTTAATGCAAGCACAAACAAGCATTTGCAGTGCAATAGGTCTCACATTTACGCGAGTTTGCGCTATTGGCATTGTAAATGACTGCCTTTTATATATGTGTTGTTTTTGAAAACTCAAATAAAAGGCATTGTCATTTATGATGCCAATAGCTTAAACTCTCGCAAATGCGAGACCTATTGCATTGCAAATGCTTGTTATTGGAAGACTTTGGGGAACGCGGGGTGGGTAGAATTTTGTGGATCCACGCAGATTCAAGAACTTTCCACCACAGAAATGTGAGGAAAATGTGTTTTGGTAAACACATTTTTAGGTTTGCAAGGGATTCTGGGTAACAGAACCTGGTGAGAGCCACTCAAGTCACCCAATCCTGGATTCATCTCTGTGTCTAGTTTAAAAAAATGTATAGGTTTGTTAGCATTCCCTAGGTGCCGGCTGAGTTAGTGTTCAAACTCCACAGCTTGGCACTATGAAAAAAAGGGTCTTTTTTTACTGTAAAAATGTGGTGGGTCCACGTTGCGTTTGGGCCGTTTCCTGTCACGGGCACTAGGGCTACCCACAAAAGTGAGATACCATTTTTATCAGGAGACTTAGGGGAACTCAGAATTGTGGAGCAACTGTTATAACCTATTGATATTTTATGCATTTCTGCCTTCCTGATGTAACACAATGTGTAAAAAAGAAGTCACTTTGAAAAATGTCCTGCAATTCAAAGGCTAGTATCGGTGACCACAATTTTGGAGATGTACAGTTTCTAAACTCCATGTTTTGTTCCCATTTCGGATATTCATAGGT
Source organism: Triturus cristatus (assembly GCF_964204655.1). Lineage (NCBI taxonomy): Eukaryota > Metazoa > Chordata > Amphibia > Caudata > Salamandridae > Triturus > Triturus cristatus. Next base: position 72,506,896 of record NC_140581.1, on the reverse strand, counting down.
GTCTTTGATACCTTTTTCCACTCTTTATATTATTCCAAATAATTGCTATATACCCGGTTCACAAAGGGTCTGGGTTCCTCGGGTTCTTGATGAACCTACAAGTCCAATATATCCCCACAAACAGTAGAACCCAGCAAATGTAACAGTATATTGATTTTAAACATCTGTAATACTTAGAAGAAGTTACAGGTAATAACGTTGGCACAAATGGACTTTTTTCAACTCCTTTTCAATTTTTCTTATTTTCAACTCTTAGTTTCCATAAAAAAACCTTGCAGGATCTAGACAAATGACCCCTTGCTGAATTCAAAATTCTGTCTACTTTTCAGAAATGTATAGCTTTCCGGGATCCATTATTGATTTCATACCCATTTCTACCACTAACTCAAAGGAGGTTGAAATCACAAAAAGCAGCAACAATAGGCTATGTCCCAGTAAAATGCCAAAACTGTAAAAAATGTGGTTTTCGGACAAAGGTCTTCTTGTTCCTGAAAGCTGGGAAGATGATGATTTCAGCACCACAAACCGTTTTTTGATACCATTTGCAGGGGAAAAAACATGCGCTTTCTTCTGCAGCACTTTTTCCTCATTTCCCCCCCAAATAAATTAGCTGTATTTTGGCTAATTTCTGGGTCCCTTCCAGGGGAATCCACAAACTCTGGGTACCTTTGAAATCCCTATGATGTTGGAAGAAAAGGGCACAAATGTGGCGTGGATACCTTATGTGGACAAAACGTTTCAGGAGTCTAAGCACAAACTACCCCAAATAGCCAAAAAAGGCTTTGCACAGGGGGGTAAAAGGCCAAGAAGCGAAAGCGTAAAAGGCATGTGCGAATCCCCATGGAGTGCTCTTGCTAGACTCCTTCATGCACACAAAATAGTAAAGAAAATCGCCACCTCATTTTCAGAACTGATTCAATTGGCTTGAATTGAATGTTATTTCAAGGCAATTGGCAAACCCTCTCCTCTGAAGCCGGGCTAAATGTACCTGGGTAATTACCCTCTGGTACACTTTAGCACGGCATTCTTGCATTAGCCTGCTGCCATTGTTCTATCCCACTCGTATTCTCGAATCAAATTCAAAAAGATCTTTATTCGATTCATAGAATCATCAAAGCATTATTCAAATATTATAAAACATTTCTAAAAACACATACAGTACATTATTCCTCCTAATATTTACATTTAGCACTATCCTCATTTTATGAGGGTACATTTTAATTGCACAAATTAGAATCTTTAATTCATTTTGTCACTGGGCCTTAGTTTCTTATTTAACACTTTTTTGTAAATTACGGCAAAAAATGCAAAGTGCAAATTAACAGGGACTTATTTAAGAAAACGCGATTAATACAATGCTGAGAATAATTCAATGATATCGATAAATACATTCTAGCTAAAACTACAATCAATTCTACTCCTAACATTGGCATTTTATATTACACATCCTTCTACCCAAGTACAGATTACACTGATGGAGAGGTCAGCCCCCATACTAAAAATTTACAAGTAAAAGATTTAAAATTTTAGCCCTTTCTTTTTCCTTGTAAAATTTGTGGCCAATAGAAATCTGCTAACACCAAATGCAATGAGTTTAGTGTTATCAGTTTTTAATATTCAGAAACATCTCATTGTATTTTCTAACATTCAAGCTTCTGCCTAGTGGTTTTATCTATTTCCTTCTGGTATTTACATACGCTGGGCAGAAGAATAAGACGTGTGCGATGTCCTCCTTTACTCCTAATTGGCATAACATGCACTTACAATCCTTATCCCCACCCTGTGGCGTTTCCCTTTTTGATGTAAAAGCTTTTATCTGAAGTGTTTCATATCTAAACTTCAGATATAATGTGTTTGCCAGTTGGGGTTCAATTGCATCCAAAAAAGACTCGAAGCAAGGAGTCGTTTTAAACATTGGGCATTGTGTTGTAAGCCTTCCTGATGTACTATTTTAGGTGACTTTGTGCAAAATAAAATTCCAATAAATGGTCTTAATATCACGCTTTGAATCAGGCATCAGCAGACTCGGATTTGTCCAAAAGCTGCTCAGACCTAAATCAAAAAGCCACTTACAGATATGGGCCAACCTGGGAAAAGTAACATAGGTATCAAGTGACAGCAGCTCCCTCAATGTTTGTCTGTATGGCTCTAAATCCACTGTAGACCAGATTCTAACCCAGTATGACAGTGTTCTCCAGATCGCCTGATGTTCCAGACGTTTTATACCCAAATTCAGTGGCGGCTTCTCGAGGAAGTGCTGCGGGATGATGAGGCGGGGTGGGGGAGGGGCAGGGGCAGGGTGGGGGGTAGAAAACTCTGGCATACAGCTGTACGGAGCTAAATATTTAATAAATAAATAAAACGATTTAAATTTGCCACACTGAATTGCATTGCAGCGCGTGCAATGTAATTAGTTTTAATTATTTATTTATTTACTTAACTCATACGGCTGCATGCCGGAGTTTATTAACCCACCTTACCCCTCCCCCGCTCCACCCCCACCCTGCCTCACTGCCCCGCAGCACTCCCTCGAGGAGCCACCACTGCCCAAATCATGTGTTAAAGGGATAACTGGGGTATTCTATGGAAGAGCCATAAACCTTCTTAAAACCTTATTTTTCCCCACAGTTAAAGGGTAGAGGGTTTCCCCCCCCCACAGCTCTGAGCCATACAGGGCATCGATTTGGGCTCTGGACTTATAAACTTCGAGAGCCAATTTGAATCAATGGTAACACCCAGATATACAAAGATGGAAACACGCTCCAGGGTCATTCCATCCGATGCTATGTTGTTTTGAAAACAATTATGGGGTCTCATGGACAAATATTTTGTTTTTATAGGATTTATTTCCAGACGTTTTAATTTACAATAATCATAATAAGTGTATTTAAAAGATTTTGTAAACCCCTTGGGGTTTGAGACAACAAAATCGTGTCATCTGCGAATGCTAACACGCAAATATCGGTCCCTCCAAGCTTTGGGGAATCATGTTTTTTTTTTTAAGGAACTGAATCATATCGTTAACATATAAAAGGAACAACGTTGGCACCAGGTCGCAGCCCTGGCGCACACCACTCCTGACTGGAATCTCTTCCGTAAGATCCACGCCTTTACCTCAGTGCACCTATGCAAAATTTCCCTCATGTAGCCTTATGAGTTGGAGAAGAATCTCCTCCGGTACCCCCGCTGCAGCAAATTTTTCCATAATCGGTCCCTAGGGATTGTGGCCGGTTATCAACTTTGTGTATTTCCAGGCTGGAATTACAAGTCTGATGACTTGATCTATTGTACTAGTTTTCCTTCTGACCCCAGCCTGGCATGGTGAAAGTACATCTTGTTTCATTTATCCAGTCGTTTAGCTTATCCAAGACATGTTTTGCATAAACTTTTTGCATTATATCTATCAGGTTTATGTGCCTGTAATTTGCAGGATCGTCCCTGCTACCCTTTTTATGGATCGGGACAATCTCCCCACCCTTCGAGGACTCTGGAATGGGTTGTCCCCTAGCAATTACGTTACATAAAAAAATTATATATGGTGCCCACTCTTCTGGAGCATGTGTGAAAAGGTCCCCTGGTATCTTATCAGGTCCTGGTGCTTTAGATGACTTAATAGCAGCTATAGCAAATAAGGTGTCTTCTATGCTAAACTGTAAAGGCGTAGTTTCAGGTAAAATCAAGGAACCCTTGGTGCTACTTGTGGGATCTCTATCCAACACATTTCGTGTAGCATATAGATTAGCAAAATGTCTTTGCAATGTGCAGGGATCTAAAAAGTGGTTTTGGACTGGATTACCTACTTTACTACCATGTGATATAATCCTCCAGAACAAGGACTGATCACCGGCTTTTGCAGCTATTATCAAATCCTCCCAGCTAGCAACTTCCCAATTTCTATGAGCTATTTTCATGGTTTTGTTATATTACTTTCTTTCACTTCTAATCTAAATTATTTCTTTGGCCTTCATAGCCCTGATGAGACGTTGTTTATCCACTACGGATTCTTTGTTAAACCAAGGATTCTACAGCTGCATTTTGCCCTTACAGTTACTACCTCCTGGCTGGCATTTGGTTAAATAGGATTTCAGATTTTCTACCAACCTCTGGTGAATCTGAGTTATAGGTATATTTTCAGGGCCTAACTCTAGACAGGAGGTTAAAAGTTCACTAAAAGTGTTGTATATATTAGTGAGGGGTTCGACTTAGTCCATTATAGTGGGCCACTTAACTGCCCTCCGATTGTTACTCGCTAAGGGCGATATAGTCTCAGCCCCTGGGTCAGTTGCAAAAGATGTATGGATCAGAAACCATTTCCCTGATAGATCTAGGCACAATGGGAAGTGGTCACTTTCCCTTCTTTTGTCAACCTTAAAATCCTGTACGTAAGCCCAGTGGGCTACACTTATCATAACATAATCAATTAGGGAGAAAGCAACCATTCAACCACAGAAGGGACATTCTTGTGTTGATAACTATAAACTAGGGAGGACGTGTCCTTTCTATCCTCTTGTGTGAGGACCTCTCAGCCCACCTGGGAACCGCAAATTCCAGGATTTGTGTAATTGTAAGGAATTAATTGGCCTGTCTTTCTTTTGGACTCGAAACATCAACATATATAAATCACCTGTACCAAAGATACAATTCTCGTCTTAACTTTTTTCCATCATATAAATTTCTAAGTAAGACGTTGGAAATTAGTCTTACAAGGAACTTCCTGACAGGGTCCTCTTGTTTTGTATGAATCTGTATACATTTGTTTTATGTATATTAGCACTTATACCTTTGCCTTTCCCTTAATTTCTTTCATGAGAACTCTCTTCAATCACTTTCTCACCTTTGAGCAACTTTTTTGTATAAGAAATGAATGCATGAATCTGTATCAAATATCAAACTTATGACAAAGGGTTAACACTCTTTTGCATTCCTCTAGTGTCTGTTTTTGATGGTGTGGGTACCTCCTATAAGAATATAACCCGGTTGGGGCCAATTGTTTCTGTACTACTTTTTACGCAGGTCCTATGGCTTGTTGGGTTTCGCCATTGTTTAGTAATGGCTACGTGGACTACAGCACAACATTTATTAGAGTTGACTGGGGAATTTAATTGCACAAATTACACTCCTAGGGGATCCACCCCAAACTTCTCACAGCAATAACATCTCTTCACCAGGGGAACTGGGTGAGGATAAAAACCAGTGCTATGACAGTGACTGCAAAAATTCCATCAACATTGGCCTACAACAAGGCTGTGTGTTAGCCCTCTGCTCTTCAATCCCGACACCAATGATCTGCTTAAAACTCCGAAAGGCACAAGTCTAGTCACCCAAAGACTTGGGAGCTTACGCCTCCAGACTATGCAATATGCTGATGACATCGTCATCATGGACCAAACAAGAACAGGTCTTCAGAGAGCCCTCAACGCCCTCCACAAGTATCATATGATGAACAAACTCCTGGGGAATCAGTCAAAAACAAAGTAATGGTCTTCAGCAGCTATTGACTAAAGAAATCCATGCACTGACAAGTAGGAGATCAGGGAATAGAAACCTGCACCAGCCACAACTACATGGGTGTTTGGTTTAACACAAGAGCAAATCAAGCGGCTCACCTCAAACACCTTAAGTCCAAGGGAGCCTAAGATGCTTAAACTCCCAACTACACAGCCCAACAGCCTAGCCAATATTGGTAACTAGACATAATATCGAAAAAAAAATATCGAGTAGCCAGAATATCGAGTTTTTAATATCGAATGGACAGAATATCGACTTGCAAAAATATAGTGGTGAAGAATATCGAAAAACAGGTAAGAAATATCGATTGCAATAATATAGAAGTAAGTAATATCGACAGTCATAAAATAGTTGTTAAAAATATCGAATTTTTTATAGTGTTTTAAGTGTTAGTATATGTGTTAAAAGTATGTATTAATATTGTAATATATGTTAGAATATTTTTAAAGTAATGAATTTTATGTTATTTTATTTTTGTGTAATTTAATTCCGTAGCGGGTTGTGGGTTTATAGGGGAGTAGGGTGGGAAGTAATTTAATTATAATACATTAAATAATAATTTATTGGAATTATTAATAATTTTTATTTTAATTTTGCGTTTTACTTCTGTAGCGGGTTGTGGGTTTATAGGGGAATAGGGTGGGAAGTAATTTAATTGTTATTAGTTAATTATTAATTGGTATTGAAAATTAATTGGTTGTTGATTAATTATTAATTGGTAAATAATTAGTATTAATTGGTAATTAATTTGTATTAATTGTTTAATTGATAATTATGTTAATTGTATTTAATATTTGTAGTGGGTAGTGTGTTTATAGGGGAATATGGTGGGAAGTAATATAATTGTAAATAATTAATTATTTAATTGATGTGTGTATATTGTTAATTAATATATCTTTAATTTAATTTAGCGGTTTACTTCTGTAGCGGGTTGTGGGTTTATAGGGGAATAGGGTGGGAAGTAATTTAATTGTTATTAGTTAATTATTAATTGGTATTGAAAATTAATTGGTTGTTGATTAATTATTAATTGGTAAATAATTAGTATTAATTGGTAATTATTTTGTATTAATTGTTTAATTGATAATTATGTTAATTGTATTTAATATTTGTAGTGGGTAGTGTGTTTATAGGGGAATATGGTGGGAAGTAATATAATTGTAAATAATTAATTATTTAATTGATGTGTGTAGATTGTTAATTAATATATCTTTAATTTAATTTAGCGTTTTACTTCTGTAGCGGGTTGTGGGTTTATAGGGGAATAGGGTGGGAAGTAATTTAATTGTTATTAGTTAATTATTAATTGGTATTGAAAATTAATTGGTTGTTGATTAATTATTAATTGGTAAATAATTTGTATTAATTGGTAATTAATTTGTATTAATTGTTTAATTGATAATTATATTAATTGTATTCATTTAATATTTGTAGTGGGTAGTGTGTTTATAGGGGAATATGGTGGGAAGTAATATAATTGTAAAAAATTAATTATTTAAATAATTTGTGTATATCGTTAATCAATATATTATTAATTAATGATTAATTGGTATTATTAGCATTTATTAATGTTTGTTATTGAAAAACAATTGGTTGTTAATTAATTATTAATAGGTAATTAATTAAACAAAAATATATTGGCATTTATAAATAATCAATTATTAAATCTTGTGTGATTGGTAATTAATTGTAATACGTGATTTGGTATTAATAATTAATTAATTGTTTACAAAATATTAATTTATTATTTTCCCTACTGTTGCACTCTCTGGAGTGGGAATAGTAATTTTTACCCCTATGATATCCAACGCTTTCCCTACTGTTGCACTCGCTGGAGTGGGAATAGTAAATTTTACCCTCCCGCTATCCAACGCTTTCCCTACTGTTGCACTCTCCGGAATGGGAATAGTAATTTTTATCCCTACGCTATCCAACGCTTTCCCTACTGTTGCACTCTCTGGAGTGGGAATAGTAATTTTTAGCCCTACGCTATCCAATGCTTTCCCTACTGTTGCACTCACTGGAGTGGGAATAGTAATTTTTACCCCTACGCTATCCAACGCTTTCCCTACTGTTGCACTCACTGGAGTGGGAATAGTAAATTTTACCCTCCCGCTATCCAACGCTTTCCCTACTGTTGCACTCTCTGGAGTGGGAATAGTAATTTTTATCCCTACGCTATCCAACGCTTTCCCTACTGTTGCACTCTCTGGAGTGGGAATAGTAATTTTTACCCCTACGCTATCCAATGCTTTCCCTACTGTTGCACTCACTGGAGTGGGAATAGTAATTTTTACCCCTACGCTATCCAACGCTTTCCCTACTGTTGCACTCACTGGAGTGGGAATAGTAAATTTTACCCTCCCGCTATCCAACGCTTTCCCTACTGTTGCACTCTCTGGAGTGGGAATAGTAATTTTTATCCCTACGCTATCCAATGCTTTCCCTACTGTTGCACTCTCTGGAGTGGGAATAGTAATTTTTACCCCTACGCTATCCAACACTTTCCCTACTGTTGCACTCACTGGAGTGGGAATAGTAAATTTTATCCTCCCGCTATCCAATGCTTTCCCTACTGTTGCACTCTCTGGAGTGGGAATAGTAATTTTTACCCCTATGCTATCCAACGCTTTCCCTACTGTTGCACTCTTTGGAGTGGGAATAGTAATTTTTACTCTCCCGCTATCCAACGCTTTCCCTACTGTTGTATTCTCTGGAGTGGGAATAGTCATGTTTACCCTCCTGCTATCCAACGCTTTCCCTACTATTCCACTTACTGGAGTGGTAATAGTAAATTTTACCCGCCCGCTATCCTACGCAGAAAATATTGAATATTTTTAATAAATATTACGTTAATATATGTATAAATTTATTAATTTTAATGTTATTTAAGTATTTTTAAGTATGTGTCAGTTAATTATATGTATTATTTCATTAATTTTACATTACTTTTAAAACATTTAAAAAATTCGATATTTTGACTAACTATATTATTTACAACGATATTTTGGATTCGATATTTTTGTACTTTCCTGTTTGGAGATAGGAATTCGATATTTTGGTATTCTATATTTTGGCATCGATATTTTTGTAAGTCTATATTTTTGTAGTCGATATTATGTCAGTGATCCGCCAATATTAAACATTTTACAAGCCAAGCTGCTGCCAGCACTGCCCTATGGTCATCTAGCCTTTCCAGGTAAAGTGGGCCCATGCCTTATGAACTACCAAATAATACTGGCATAGAAAAAAATATTTTCCGTCCCCCCGGCATGCAAGGAGGGCCAGGATAAGTCTGGATACGGGCCTGGTAAGCGCAGACCTCTACTGTCTAGGAGACCTAGTGAAATATTTCATCTGCATCCTGCACGCCCCAGCCCTATCACTGAAAGCGGAATCACACTCCATATTTGCCGACGAGCTCTCCCCATGGCGCTCGCAGCTGCAATCAGCCGTCAGTGCATTCAAAATTGAAAAAAGAAACTTGTCCAATCCAACCATCCCCCTGTCAATGTGGAAAAAACAATAAATAAGCAAACCACTCAAGCATCATATGAAAGGGACATTGAAAGGCTTCAACACAAGCCCCTTGTACATCATGGAGAAAGCACAACCATACTGCAGCAGAGTGGGCTAAAGAACGGTGATGGATCAAACCCAGATCTGTTGACTGGGTGTGAGTGTTTGATTGGTTCTGATGCTCCGTCCATCACCACCCCCTTTTGTACCGCTTTGTTCACCATAAGTTGGCAGGGTATGCTCAGACGTGAGTCCCTTGCTCACTTTGCCACTGGATCCAAGCAAGCCTGGCTGAAGACGGCTGAAATGCCAGAAACCGGTCCTAGGAAGCTTGTTTCCGGTCCAGGGAAGGCATGGCTTGGCAGTTCGGGCTGGACTGTTCCCATGAGGCACAGGGTCAGATTGATTTGCATATGGCCATTTCTGAACTGGGGTATCAGAGTGGGCTAAAGAACGGTGATGGATCAAACCCAGATCTGTTGACTGGGTGTGAGTGTGTGATTGGTTCTGATGCTCCGTCCATCACCACCCCCTTTTGTACCATTCAAATAATCCTCTGTGGGCACGCAGGGATTGGCAGCAATCATGCAGGCTGTGCAGCTACCACTTTGAGTCTTGTCTACATCTGCTGTGCTGCTGTCCCCAATTTGCGACGATCGACGTTGCCTCATAATTTTAGTCTGCCAGGGTGACTCCTACAGGTGCTGCAGGTAAGTATCAGACTTATGCTTCACTAACAAGATAGCACAAACCCTCACAAGGTTGGGGAAATTCAACAGCATCATCCAAGCGGCACTGCACACAGCCTAGCACTGCAGACATTGATAAAGGCAGGAGGAGAGATATTCCTGCGGAGGATCATTCAAGCACCAATGAACATCTGCCCAGATGCACATCCTGACGCACCACCTGTTAAACTCAATGAGCATTGTAACTTTCTATGGACTGCCTACATTCCACTCATACACTTCGTCTTATCTTTAAGAAAACATTGTCGAATTTATTATTTTAATTTTTCCAAAAAAAAACGATTTTAATGACTGTTGGTAAAACTTTTTAAGTGGCTTTTCATTACTGACTGGCTGTTGTTATAGGCAATGGTGTCATCCAGTTCACCCACATATAATGTTTTTTATTAATCGAACATGAATAAACAAATACTAGAGTGAGTTTAGTTATCCTGGAATTTTTTTAACATTCAGTCCTTGGTGCCTTAAAATGAGCAAGTGCTGATTGAATGAATTGAATAATTATGTGGCCACAAATGTGCAAATAAGAAAACCTACCTACCAAAGAAATGGAACTGAAAACAATATTCAGTCATATGCAGGGAACTTTATTGATTTACAGATCACAATAGCGAGGAACAAAAGCACATGCATGATTCAGGATAAAAAACAAAGACGTTGGTGTACATGTTTTAGCTAACTTTTGAAGAATGATAACATACAGAAAGCACAATGATTAACTCCTACTTAACACATTGGGTCTGTGCAGGTCTTGATCTAGAAGCCATCTACTATGCAGGGATATGTTCTGAGGTAGTGGTGCTTTAAATGCAGAATTCTTGGTCAGGGCAAGGCAAGACATTCAGAGGCACCTGACACCACTTTGAGATCAAAGGCCACCATATCTGAGACTCTACTGAGTCCAAGAACAAAGGTAAGTGACTTGCCTAAAATTCAAACATAAATGTATCTTGAGGTCTTTTAATTTTAGGCGTCAAGAACAGAGATACTTAACAGATCTTTTAATCCAAGGCAGAGATATTTCAAATGAATGGGCCTGTATTTAGAGCGAAAGACTTGATACACCAACTGTAGACTGCCTGCCACCTACACCCATTGGAATGGAAACATTTACACCCACTGAATCCAATTCAATCCTGTTCAAGTCAAAGCTCAAAGAATTAAACACGAGTTAGAGAGAATATGTCGGCCCTCTTAGAAAAATCCAGATATGTCTAGATCCGTGTTTTTTGAACATTTTGCAGCATTTACCCCTGCATTTACCACCTCCTTGATGCGGTTCTTTTCTTCTGCTGGCATGGGTGGGATGGCAGCGCCCAGCTGGCAATTGATCGTTTTAACTCTCGCCTCCACACTCATGTCAAACTCTTCTTTTTTTGCAATCACCAAATCCTGGATTGATTTTTGTGCCTCTGCACAGCCACTTTGTAACTTCTCACGCTCGATCTGGAACTGTGGGTTTGAGGGAGTCATGGTGAGAAGTCGTCCTAATGCGCTCACGCGGTCCATCAGGTAGCGCTGGGACACCTCGCTGTAGGTAGACGCGATCATGTTGACTAAGTGGGCAACACTGCTGGCTTTGAAGGCTCGGTTGTACAACATGTCCTTCACAAAGGCATCAGTGGAATAGTTGGGAATGTTCTGCGTAGATCTGGCGTCCTCCACTAATTTATTGACTTCTTTTGAGAGGCAGGACCCGATGAGGCTGGATATCATCTGGAAGAAGCGGACCATCTTCTCCCACTGCTCCTTCACCTTCCCCAGGGAGTCCAATCCTTTAATGAGCATATTTTTAGCTGTTTCAAAATCAATCTTTTCCAGATTATGGCCCCTCATTTCAACCAGGATCTCTGTTAGTTTCTCATTCTCTTTTTTAAGGTTTTCAAAGGATTCCTTGTACATGTCCTGAGTTTTTTTTAATTGAAGTAGGGATTGGTCCACTCGTGCCTGTGCCATTTGTGCCGACTGCGTGCCTATGCCGACATTGCCTTCACTTTTGGCTGCATTCGGTGGCTTTTGCTGCAAAGGCTGAGCGTCAGTCGCTGATTTACAATAAGTATCAACTTTTAGTGACCTGGTAATTACTGACTTTATGTTTTGAGCAAGTAATTTTAAGTAGTTCTCGTCTGTTTTATTGGATAATGCTGCTCTTTCCAAGTCTTCACACATATCAACACCAGATTGTAAAATGGCGTCCATCAGTGTTTGTGCTTTACACTCAGCTTCATCCTCTATATCCTTTTTCAAAGTCAATATCAGTCTTTTTACATAGTTTGTTGTCACTGTGTTCTCTCTGTCATCGTAAACAATCTTCATGTTAATAGTTTCTTCCTTACTGTCTAAGACTTTTCGAAAGTCATCTGTGATAGCGGTCATCTGATTGGACTTGGAGCAAATATTGTTAGTCGCATGTGTGGACTTCACATCTCCTGCGCCAGCAGCACCAGCAGGGCTGCTCGTGTCAGTGCTTCTGTCCATACCATTGTTTGAAGAGATAGACAGTCCGTCAAGAATGCCACCCACAAAATTAGCAGCCATGGTTTCCCACACAGAGGGCACATTATTCATAGCATGCTTATAAGCATCTGAGGCATCCTTTAGTTGTGTCTCAGTGGTCTTCTTGAACTCCTCTGCCATTTCCACAGATTTCTTTGAAGATGCTTCTCTTATGGTGAGCTGTTCCAGGGCGATCGTCACATCCGTCAGCTTCTTCTCGTAGCCCCTCTTGGAGTTCAGACAAGCTTCAAGCACCTCCTGGACTAGATGAATGGTTTCACTAAAACTCATCTCCACGGACTGCGCTAATGATATGCACTCGTTGGACACACTGAGCAAAGCGCTTAGGCGCTTCGGGAGCAGGGCATTCACAATAGCAGTGTTCTGGAACAGAATTGTGACTATTTCTTTATTAGCACTGGGCATGGAACCTGTGAGGAGCCTGATCTGATCCATGTTTTTGTTTGCTGTGCTGAAGGAAATCCAGGCTTTATTGCAGACCTGCATAAGGGTGGCAGCAAAGGACTCTGGGTATTTCATGTACTTGAATCCATTTGTTGGTGGATTCAGATTGATAGAGAAGTCCCCTCCAGCTGATGAAATGGCGGCCAGCTCTCCCAGAATGGCGATGGAGATGGGGGCGGGCATCAGGAACTCTTCCCAGTTGGCGTAGGGTTTCATCATCAGCTCATTTTCCGCCCTCACGTCCTGGGCTTTAGTGACGCTCCTGACGGCATCCTTGAGATTAGACTCTGATGTTTTACAGTCAACTTCCCTCTTGAGTCCTAGAGAAAACATATTCCAGAAAAGTTGTATTAATTAACTCAGTGACCATTAAGCATGAGAGAACACTAGGGGTAACAACAAAAATTTGGTGCAAAATATGTCCAGTTGGAAGGGTTCTCACATTAGTTCAGACATTCAATGCCAACAAAAATAATCTTCCGATCCTGCTGCTGAAGTAATCGCTCTCACAACTAGACTTCACCTGTAGGACAGTAGGAGCAAGGTTCATCTTCTCATTTGAAAAGATATTTATTTGGTACAAATGGAACATTTTCTCTACACTACATAACAGCAAGAAAGCATGGGCAAATAAATGCTCTGCACACTTCATTAATATAGCATAACTATCTAGATGAATTTATTTCTCTTGCATGCAATGGAGATGATAGAGAATATAATCTCTTCCGGGTGACACAAGTGCACATCCTGTCCAATGGCTGCTCCCACTGTGATGCCTTATTTCATGTATCTGCATGCCCTGACTGAAATTGGGACTACTACAAAATGGAAGCATAACCTAGGCATAAGTTATTGTCGCAGTGAAGGTGAGATCTAAGTGTGTATGTCGGTTTGGCCATCCAAAGATGGACAGCAAAAACTGACATGCGCACTTAGACTGCCCACCACTCCTCCCTGCTGTCCATGGAGGATGGCCCAGCCCTGCCCCACCCTGCACTTGTAGCATTGTCTCACTCAGTCAGAAAATGAAACATAAAATGATAATACAATTGTTTTATTATCATTTCATTTTTCATTTGCTGGTGCTGAGCCAAGGCTGGACTGGCCGTAGTGGGCACCGGGCGTTTCCCCGGTAGGCCGTCAAGGTGGGGGCCGGTTTTTGACCCATGGGGCAGTGCTGCAATATCGCCCCCCCTGTAACAAACGCAGCAGCTGTGCTTGAAACTAGCACCAACCCTCCCCCCACCCCCCTCCAGGGTGGCTCTTCTATCAGTAGCCCCCCCCCCTCCCCCAGGCCGGTCGAGCAGTATTGCCTGGGCTGGTTTATGTTCCCAGTCCGGCCATGCTCTGAGCAGTGAGGCAACGCTCCTCCGCCATTACAGAGGAGTATCCTCTGGTTAGGAGATTGTGACTAAGAGGTCATCATTGTGTCAGAAACAGTTAAGCATACTAGTAGACATGGGGATCCTAAGAAAAGACAGATACATAGTAGACATTAAAAAATACTAGTACACCCAGACATACTTTACATAGACATAATACACACAATAGATGTACTGATCCCACTCCACAAAGTCATTTTCACTTGTAAAAACCATTTACGAGAGAAGTACCAGGATTTGCAGCTCATCCTAATAATGGTTGGAGGTTTTTTCCTGTTGAGTGAGAATACATTTCCTGGGTAAGAAGAACACCCCAGACTTCAAGTGGTGTCAGGTAAGGCATTTCCCAAGGGAAATAATATTTTCTACGAGAAAAAATATAAGCGAAACTTCAACTCAAGCAAGCCTAGAAAAAGTCAATGTTGCCCAGGCTTCAAGATGAAAGTTTTATTAAAAGGAGAGAGTAGAAAATCGACCCCTGTGCAAATGTGTAATTTTCATACCAGGAGGTATGTTCATACTAGACATATACCATGTGACACCAGACACATGTACATGCTACACATGTACCTGGTGACAGCAGCCATGGGCATAATACACATGTAGATAGTGATACCAGACACGGACATACTGCACATGTACCTGGTGATACCAGACACAGGCATACTACACAGGTACCTAGTGACAGAAGACACAGGCATACTACACATGTACCTAGTGACAGAAGACACAGGCATACTACACATGTACCTGGTGATACCAGACACAGGCATACTACACAGGTACCTAGTGACAGAAGACACAGGCATACTACACAGGTACCTAGTGACAGAAGACACAGGCATACTACACAGGTACCTAGTGACAGAAGACACAGGCATACTATACAGGTACCTAGTGACAGAAGACACAGGCATACTACACATGTACCTGGTAATACAGGGGACGAGCATACTACACATGTAACTAGTGATATCAGACTTGCTTATACTACACATGCTTCTGCTGATAACATACATGGGCATACTACACATGCACCTAGTGATACCAGACATATGTATACTACAATTGTACCTAGTGATACCAGGCATGGACCTAGTAGACATAGTGCAGGATATGCCTGACACAATACAGTCCAGAGCATCAGAGGCTGATACTGACTCTGACACACAGTAATGAGGATTGTCTGAAAGACATCAGCTTCAGCAGCACCTCAGTTTAGTGATTCAAACTTACTGTGGTATCACATACAATCCATTGCAGACTCTCATTATGAGAAGACCAGACAATGGGGCAGTATTTCCCACAGCCAGAGTTACTGATGCTAGGGGTAACACCAACTCAAGTGATGATAAAGATTTTGTCCATTATTAATTGCACCTGGATTTTCACATGGAGATTTCAGCAGTCAAAATGTCTGTATAAAAGGGTGAGTGTCTTGTAACTTTTATGGTGATGGTGTTTGCTGTTTTCAGACCCATCGAAATGAAAAGGAAACGTGAAACGTGTTATAAGGGACTTAGATGCCTCCATGAAAAAGGAGGAATCATATACTGTTGAAAAAAGAGCAAAGGCATCGGAAGACATTTTACACTGTGTAAAGGAAGAATCCATGAACATTAAATGAAGTTGTGTATGTGCACCCTTCTTTATATTTTGCCGGCACTGGGAATCATTGAGACAAAGTAGTGGCATCAGTCCACAGGTCGAGCATCACCACTGCTTGAATGGACATGTTCCTTTGGAGATCATGCCTGCCAGGACTGCTTGGTGTATCCACAGTTTCTTAAGCCAAAGGTTCCCTTCTCGTAGACAGAGCAGCTATATTGACTTCACTAATTTACATGTGTTGACATGTTTTAGTGTGAACATATATTAAAAAATGGTTTTGTATGTTCCTATTTATGGGTTATTTTCCAAAGTGGAACATCTGAGCTTGCTTGGAACAGAAGTCCTTTTAAGAGCATTTACTATTTTTCTTGTCATCTCTCATCTGTCCTCTTGGTTCACTGCTCTACTTGGAAGCTGTCCCCTACTGAAGGAAAAAGAGCCAGGTATGAGAGCCATCTCCCTCCATACAGGTTTCAATACCCACCTTAATGTTGTTTCTGTAAACAGCAAAAACATATTGACATCAAAACACTAACTTATGTCTCGTGAGTTATAGTCAATATGGACAGCACGCGTTCAGCACTTATGTGCTCCTTTGAAAGACCATGGATAGCACAACAATCTGCTAACCCCAGTATCACATCCTAACCAAGAACTCATCATGACCAGGTGGGTGTATAAGTAGTCTTGTGATGGCTCCTCTGAGTAATGGTTTTGGTGTGGCTGGTGGGTGATAATGTGGGTGCAGACACATTTTATATTCTATAAAATGTACATGGGCATCCCCTGCTGGTATATGTTGTACAATCGGCGGCCATGTAGAGGTCCAGCCCCCTCCTCTATTTCTGTATCGAGGGAATCTCTTCCACTCCCCACCAACGTGCCACATCTCTCTTGGCCATCGCCAGATCCAATGTAGCAAAAAGTAGCTGGGCTCTATCAATGTCAACCTCGCTCGGGATCCCCAGTAGGATGAAACCAGGGTCCACTGGCAGGGCTACCCCTGAAGTCTTCTTCAGCTTCCCCACCACTCTCTTTCAGTATGTCTGCAATGGGGGACAAACCCACACTGTGTAGTAGAAGTCCCCCTTGACATTCCTGCATTTAAGGAAGTATGGCATCCCCACCCTACCCATCCAATGCAGTCATAGTATACCCTATGTAGGATTTTGTATTGGACAAGGTGCAGTCTAGATTTAATGGCCACTTACCTAGGGTGCATAAGTGCCGCCTCCAAGTGAATGACTTCCAGGCTTCCCAGGTCGCTCTCCCACCTCTCACTCAGTCTCCCAAGGTTGTCTGGTATGTTAATGATTATTGTTTTATAGGTGGTAGAGATTGCTTTCTTCACAAGTTCTTCTTGTAGCAATCTCCCTTCCATTGGAGCATATTCGGGTAAGTCAGTGCACAATATTCCATCTGTCTGCCAGTTATGGCGTAATTGTGCATATCTGAGAAACTGAGATCTATGGAGCCCATACTCTGTACTGAACGTGGACCCGGTGTTAAGTTCGCCTTTTTCCACAATCACCCATCGTTGATATGGCCAATAGATCCCCTGCCCTGAATCCCTTTAATTTTCTCAGTTCACTAAACCATCACCCCGCCCTGAGAGGTGTATTCTTTGTAACTTGTTGCATCCATCCCATTCCTTTCGTTGGTCTGTCCCACAACTCCAGGATAGCCTGAGTCTCTGGTAGTAGTGTGGATTGCCCCTTGTCACTATAGAGGTAGTGCAACTCGTTATGTGGCCCCTCCACATCCCTGTCTAACCTGTGTGTGGGATGATCCTGTGCCCTGTGTAGCCATTTGTTGGTATCGATTAGATGTGCGGACCAATAGTATGCCTCTATGTCCGGCAGCCCGATTCCACCATTGTAGGGGTTGTGCTGTGGCATTTCCAGAGCTATATCTGAGATGACCTCCTTGCCACAGTAAGGACCGGATATCTCCCTGCTGCCCAGTAAACACCACTCATGAGAGCGAGTGGTACGTGTTCTGGAGACCATACAGTAGTTGTGGCAAAGTGATCCTTTTAAAAATAGTGGTCCTCCCGAGGAGTGAGAGGGAAAAGTCCCTCCATCTCTCAGTGTCTTGCTTGAATTTTGTGATTACCTTCCCAAGGTTACGTTGCCTGCAAAGTTCCTTATGCAGAGTGATAAAAATACCCAGGTACTGGAAGCCGTCGGAGATCACTTTCAAATCAACGGGCAAAGACAGCCCCGCAGAGATCTCGCCTGGGTTGTATATTGTGAGATTTTTGATCCTATACCCAGAGTGTCTCCCATACTCTTCTACTGTATCAAACAGAACAGGGATAGTATTACAGGGATTTTTGACATAAAGAAGGACATTGTCCATGTAAAGGGTAATCTTTTCTTCCTCCTAGTTGGTGGGGGTAATTCTAAAACCTTGTATTCGTGTGTGGCAACGAATGGCACAGGCCAGAGACTTCAGGGTGAGTGCAAATAAAAATGGGGAGTGGGGGCACCCCTGGCTTGTACCCTGACCAATGGGAAATGCTGAAGATGACATTCCATTCACCCTGACTGTGGCAGTGGGTGCTCTGTAAAGTAGAAATTTAGGCCCCATACCAAATGTTACTAATGTACGATCAAGGAATGCCCAGTGCACTGCATCAACTGCTTTTTCCACATCTATGCAGGTGGTTTGTCCATTGTGTGTTTAGAAACCACTCTTTTAGAAGTGGCTCGGTTTTTGTGCTCTAACATTTCTGTGTGTCTCTGCCTGGTTATGGATTGACTGTCTGTGTCTGGATTTGAAAGTGATAGGATCTGGGGAATGTCTTGACCGAGGAGAGGAGGTGAGACAGCAACAGGCTGACCTGCATCTGGAGTGTAGGGGGGAGAAGTAGCCCCTAGAGGTGAAGAGGCCTGGGTTGCTGCCATAAAACAATGGTCCCATCTCCTGATTGATTGAGAATCCAGAACCCCACCAATCAAAGGAAGGTGTCACTGGCAGGGAGGCACCCAGAACTGGTATGAACAGGGGTCAGTGCCCCCCTGAACACAAAGACTTCTAAGCCATTTAGGGGTACAACTGTGAGAGCTGAAACCCCTGGACTTTTGAATGGAGAAATTAAGTGATCAAGTCTGTAAAGGATTGAACCACTTCGTGGTCAAGAGGAACCTTTGCCAAGGAAGAGACAGCTGAAGAGACTGAAGAAAAGGACTGACCCATGCTGTGTGTTTTGGGGCTGGCCTGCGGTTTGCCGCTTTAACCAAGGAGAGGCTTAAGGGACTTTGATGTGTGCTGTGTCCCCTTGCTTGAAAGGTGAAAGGACGTTGCTGTGTGCTGTGTCCAGAAGTAACTTATGCCCAAGGGCCCAAGGTGAGCTGGCTCCCTGTTGCGGAAACTCAGGAGCACAAAAGTTTCCAGGAGAGTCTCAGCGACACTGTGTGCATGTGCTTTTTCCAGCCTGATACCCTCGTAATAACTGCCCTGTGATTGTGGGCGCCTGGAGTCCAAGTTAGTCTCAGCGACGCTGTGTGTCTGTGCTTTGTGCAGCCTGAGACCTTCATGAGGATCGGCCTGTGATCGTGTGCACCCGGAGTTCAAATGAGTCTCAGCGATGCTGTGTGTATGTGCTTCGTGCAGCCTGAGACCTTCGGGAGGAGTGCCCTGTGATCATGCACACCTGAAGCCCAAGTGAATCTCAGTGACGCTGTGTGCGTGTGCCCTGTTGCAGCCTGAGATCTTCGTAGCACCAACGGCCCAGACCAGCAGCCCCAGAGGAGCTGAGCCGCCAGCCTGAGCCCGCCTTTGCCAGAGCGGGACCTCGAACCAACCCCGTCGAGGGAGGGCCCGAGGAGAGGAGAGCGAGGTTGCACCTCCCAGGTAACATATGTCACTGCCTAGGGCAGGGTGCGGGTTCGGAGAGGGACACTCTTGGCCTCTCCCATTCCTGCAGAGCGAGCCTCTGCTTCGGCTCATATCGCAGCCCGTACTTGCCAAGAAGTGGCAGTATCGGGTCCGGAATGCGGAGCTACATCATACCCGTGTGGGGGCATCTTTGATGGACGCTGACTGCGAGTCAGTACAAGGGCCGGAGAGACCGCCTAAGGCACCATGATCGGTGCTTGAGTGTATTACGCTTTGCATTGTTTCTGCATTACAAACTACCTGATTGTTATAATACGCATTGCACTACTTCTGCATAACGAACTACCTGAAGTGTATTTTGCATTGCATTATTTCGGCATTACAAACTACCTGATTAGTGTATTATGCATTGCATTATTTCTGCATTACGAACTGCCTGATTGTTGCATTACGCATTGCACTATTTTTGCATAACAAACTACCTGATTGTTGCATTACGCATTGCATTAGTTTGCATAATGAACTACCTGATTGTTGTGTTACGCATTGCACTATTTTGGCATTACCAACTGCTTGATTGTTGCATAACGAACTGCATTATTTTTACATTGCAAAGTGCCTGATTCTTGCATTACGAACTGCATAGCATTGTATTATGACTGCAGTGGATCATTAAGAATTGCTTATTAATATCGCCAGAACTTACAAGGGCTTGCTGGCCTAATAACCGCCCAGGAGTAATATTACAAATACATATATCTTGGATTTATATTATGTGGTTTCATCGTATATATTTTTATATAAATTTATACTTGTTTTTATGAAACTCGTGAGGAGTCCATTTGTGGTGTCATCATTGAGTTGCTGAGAGCGTGGTTGCAAATATTTTAAACACTTGCTTTGAAGATAAGCCTGGCTGCTCGTGCCAAGCTACCAAGTGGGTGAGCGGGGGCTGTCTGAGAAGGTGTCCTTCCTTTCCTTGATGTAGAAGCAAGGGTCTCTATTTGGCCTAAGGTACCCACTTCAGCCAACGAGCGACCCCCAGGTCTAACATGATGTTTCTCTCCTCTTGAAAGTGCAGGGGGGTTTCCCCTGCACAGTGAAACATAGAGTGGTTTTGGAGCAGTCGCTCAGTATTTCGCTTGAATTCACTGACGCCAGGGCAGCACGATTTCACGGTTGCCCTGAGAGCAATGCATTCAACATAATTGGGCACAATTTCCCCATTTGTGCATGGTGCACCAGTTTGATGGTGCGCCGTGGTGCAAACAAGGAAAGAGCGCCCAAAATATAACAGGGCCTCTGGTCTCTACAATTAATGGCTCATCAGATCCCATCCAGTGCATCCAACCTTAATGTAAATTACAATCTCAAACAGGGAGACAGGTGCTGAGTTACATTCTGTACCATGGATCATTCACACCGAGGTTTTTAAGTGTGTTTATAATGTATAATATTATACATGCTTTGCCGGATGTGTAAGAGACTCACAATTCAAAATGTACTGCAAAATGTATCAATCCAATCGATATACCACAAATATTAACCAGCGTAGAAAGAACCTGTTCCATCTGTAGAAGATACAGGGCAGAATCTAAAGGGGACGGTGGGTCACAATGTCATTTGAAATTAATATTGTGTCCTAAATATTGTTTACAAAAATATTGACCCATGCGAGTGCAGCTTTTCTGTTACCAACTCCAATGGAGGTATAACTTTGTGGATGATATCTATGACACAATATTTATTTCAAGACCTCATTCTGAAAACAATATTAATTTACAGTGACTCATAGAAGACATCCCTGCACTGTGACCAAGCCGTCCACAGGCCCTTTTTGGATCATGAGAGGTCATCAGACAGACCATTAATATTTGGGTTGTTGTTTGCAATCAGACCAACGAAAAAGCACCCAACCACATGCTGGCACCGTTTGTCTGAATTAGAGAAGATCAGAACAACAGGTGTTTAATAAGTCGACTAATACTTGCCACCCAAGTAATTCACATAGCCTCGAGGTCCCCGAATAGCCTGAATTGTTACACTTGTAGGGTGTGATGTTCGGTGGTTGTGTTGATTCTGTCGTTGGCGGTGCTGGCAGGAGCAATGGGATAAGTGGCCTCCTAAGGGGGTCCATGGCATTTAGTTTTTTAACAAATTAAGCACTGCCCCTTCAGTGCTGGTGCCACAGATTGATCGGTAATTCTAAATGTCTGCTGATGGAGTCTGTGCACTGCTTTGGTTTGGAGGATAGAATGAGTGATAATGCCATCTGCCATCTCGAGTTATAACTCACTACCTGGAATGGAAGGAGTGGCAGTACTGGGGCCAGAGTGGGAAGCTGTACTTTATGTCATCGTTGATCTTTGTGGGGGCAACTGTTATCGAAGAGGCTGACTGTCGTAATACACATTGCAAATATTGCTGCTAATGAACTGCCGGACTGTCTTGTGATGCCTGACATTATTTCTGCATATCGAAGTACACGATTGTAGCTCTACGCATTGCATTATTTCTCCCTTGCAAAGTACAGGATTGTGGCAGCCCACATTGCATGATTCCTTAATTGCAAAGTACATGATTGTAGCGGTGCGCATTGCATTATTTCTTCATTGCAAAGTACGTGATTGGGGTGTGACGCATTACATTATTCCTTCATTGCGCAGTACATGATTGTAGCTGTACGCATTGCATTATTTCTCCAATTTCAAGGTACCGGGTGTATCGTTACACATTGTATTATTTCTCCTTTGCCTAGCACAGGATTGTATCATTATGCAACGCACTATTGTTTGTCCATTGCAACATGTGTGATTCTAGCTGTGCGACCAGCATAGCATTTTGAATGCAGTGGTTGGGATTTGAACCTACCAGTCAGCCGGAATGAATATTACCCTTTATTATATGTTGGCGTTTGTATCGTGTGGTCTGATCATATATCTTTTTATATAACGTTTATACTTGCTTTATTAAACTTGTGTGGAGTCCATTTGTGGTGTCACCAGTGGGTTGCTGTGGGTGTGGTTGCACATACTGTACACTCGAGAGATGTGCCTGGCTGCTCGTGCCAAGCTACTAAGGGGGTGAGCAGGGCTATCTCAAATGGTGTCCTTACTTGGCCTAATGTTGAGTGGGGAGTCCCAGGTATCGCATTTGGTGACAGTGGTGCAGAAATGGGACTCTGGCCACCAACATTTGGCGGAAGGGGTGGGTGTGGTTGCACATACTGTATACTTGTGCCTTTGAGATAGACCTGGCTGCTCATGCCAAGCTACTAAGCGGGTGAGCAGAGCTATCTCCAACAGTGTCCTTACTTGGCTTAACGTTGAGTGTGGAGTCCCAATTCTTGCATTTGGTGACAGTGGTGCGGGACTGGGACTCTGGCCTCCAACATTTGGCGGCAGAAGTTCAGGACCTCCAAGAAACTAGAATCCTGTACGTGGGTAGAATGTATGAATGAGTACACACGGGCACTGGATTGAAGGATGCTGGGCACCAACATCAATGATTTTAATGGCTTATGCGATTTAATCAGTTGGGAGCACTTGAGTAGTCTGTGTGTCCCAGAGCTGCGCCAGCATCTATTGAAAAGTAAGCTGACTGATCCCAGTAAGCTTGCTGAGGAGGTGGACCGCTGGACTAGTACCCGGGTCCACAAGGGGATTGGTAGTACCACTGCCAAGAGTATGCAGGGTCCCCTCCCAAAGGTGGGGGAGGACAAGGGTAACCACAAGGAGTCCTCTAAAGGGCCCCAAGGTAGTTCCCCCAAGAAAGAGTCCCAGTCCCCCAAGGCCAAGAGGGCCTGGGCCTCCAAGGGCAAGAAGGAGCCCCAAGGTCCTCCTATGCGTTACTTCTATTAAAAATTGGATCATATTTCCCCTAAATGCCCCAAAAAGTAATCTGCACCCACTGGTGCTCCAACACCTGGTTTAGTGAGTGTAGTGTTGAGGGAGGAATTGAGTCCTTGGAATGGGGAGGAGCAAGCAGTTATGACCCTGGTCTCCTTAGGGGATCGAGAGATGGTCTAGGAAATCTCTCTGCCTGAGAACACTAAAAAGTACAGGCAGTGGGTGACCATCAATGGATGGAGGGTGGAGGCTCGGGGGGACAACGGAGCCAGTTTGACATCTGTCAGGTGTCAGTGGGTGTCTGAAGCGCAAGTAATTCCCGATGTGCTTCACCCTGTAATGTCAGCAGACAATTCAGTGCACCTCTGCAAGGTGGCGCTGGTTCCCTTTGAATGGGGAGCGGTCTCAGGTTCCTTGAAGGTTGTTGTAAGTCCATCCATGCCTGTAGACTGTCTGCTAGGGAATGACCTGGAGAGTTCCCACTTGAAGGAGGTGGAGCGCCAGGCGCATTTGGAGATGTTGGGTCTACCTGAGTGGCTGTGTGTGACCACTCTGTCTATGGTAGCCAGTAAAGGTATTCAAGAGAACATGGGGCATGAAACAGTGGCCCAGGTGCCTGCCAGTAAGAGAAGATGCAGGGGGTGTGGGAAACCGACCCCCACTGTTCCCATGGTCCAGGAGGAGGCACTCTTTGAGGGGGATGCCCTGGAGCCTACAGGGGAACAAGTGGCTGAACTGGGGGACCTACCCGGGCTGACCGAATGGCAGCAGGAAGGGGGGCCCTCCAGGGAGGAATTCTGTGGGGAACAGAAGAAGTGCCCTTCTCTTGTAGGGTTGCGGCAGCAGGCAGCAAACCAGGCAGCAGGTGATCAGTTGGGATCACACTTGATTTTCTAAATAGGGTACTATCTTTTGCCCAGAAAAGAGATGGGTTCAGTGGCAACGGAGCTCCCATTTAACAGATGCTAAAGGGCGCAACTTTCTGCTGTGTCAATTTGTTAAACACAGTAGATCAAACCTCTTTAAAGTAGGAGAAATTTGAGTGTGGGAAACAACCTGCAGGAAAATGGTGGTCCTGAATCGGGTGCAAACTCCTGAACCTTAGGTAAAGCAGCTCAGAGAATAAAGCCTCCTGTGATCATCACCAACCAAGAGCATGGGTACTATGGAGACATCATTCAAGCTGCAAGCTGCAGCATATGTGGAGTGTGGCATTGAATTCATGAAATCTAAGGTACCTCCAAAGAATATCTCCATCACTCCGTCCATGATCCCTTCTTTTGATTACTCTTTGTAAGGGTGAGATGGCCTTCAGCCCTCTTGCTGTGGAGGGAGGGTGTCTAATAGTGTTATGATCACCGTTATCACTGCATGAAGTCACTCTTTATCATAAAGTAATTCAGACTCCTGTGGCAGAAAACTTACTGTAAATGTCAAGTGGACCAGAATAGGAACTTTCGAAGATGGAGAGCACGATGACCAGAGAGTAAATCAGTATTCGGGTCCCCATGGTGCAAGGTTTGAGTGATCTGCTAGCCGGGTCTTCTTCCTGCATAGGAAAGCAGTAAATACCATTTATCACTTATGTAGGATACAGAGACAACTTTAAACCCTAAATATCTGAAGCAACGACTATCAAGAACAGTATTGGGCCTAAAATTTGAAGAGATGGAAATTTGTTCTTGGAAAGGTAATAAAGTTTGCAGGACGTTGCCTCTACCTCGGCTCATCCATTCCCCTGAAGAGCTCCAATATTCTGATTAGAGACTGAACACATACCCCTTACTGTCTCAGAAGCATTGTTTCCTAGTTTAACAGAGGTTATATACATTTACTGCCCACCACTTCCATGACGGATATTCAATGTCAGAAAAGTCTTCCCCATTTACAAGCAGGGTTTACAGTAACTACTCACCTCCCTCCCTGTGTCAACTGTGTCCCTGATGTCATTTTAAGGAGTTATAGACAAGCAGGGTGAACTTGTATATTGCAAGGGAGCTGTCTGCATTGTTCTATGACCTGTGACACTGGAGTTGTGATATAAGACATAACCCAAGAGTTGAGGATTGTCTCTAGGTGAGGCTATTTTCTGTCACCATTTTCACAGAGATAGACATCTGCGAGAGGCTGCACTCTGGTACAACTCATAACTAAAGTTTAGATGGCCAAGGAAATTACCCGCTATTCCAACATAACAAAGCCACCACTGCACCTCTTTGCTGTCTAATATCTACTTATTATGGTTCAAGCAAAGCAGAGAGAGCAAGCTCTCTGATTGCAAAATACCTTTTTCAGCTTACCAAGATTTTACAGTGGCTTTAAAGCTGGCCTGTTGCTTATTATTGTTTTGCCTTATTGTCATTTTCAGTTACTATCTTCTCATTCATTTACTAGGCTTGTCCATATTATGTTTGTTCCTCTCCTAGGTAATAGCATCTTCACTTGCACTGCTCACTTTCAGGTGAGCTACATTTTTATTTTTGCTTATGCACTCCACTAGAGTGTATGTATTTTCCACCTGTCTTCCTCATGTGACTCTTTCTCTCCCTCCTACTCTGTCTTGCTCTCTCTTGTCCATTTGCTTTTCTCCCCCTCACACTGCTATGTCTCTTTTCTTCTTGCCTTTTCCATTATGCATGTATTTTCCAGCTGTCTCCTTTGTGTGCTTCTCTCCCCCCACACTGTGTTGCTGTCCCTCATCCATTTGGTTCTCTCCTCCTGTGCTGCTCTCTCTCTTTTTTAGGTTGAGCCTAGGCAGGGATGCGCATAGAAGCCAATCAATCAATCAATCATAGCATTTGTAAAGTGCACTACTTACCCGTGAGGGCCTCAAGGTGCTGGGGGGGGGGGGGGAATTCTGCTACTACTTGAAAAGCCAGGTCTTGAGGAGTCTTCTGAAGGTCAGCAGGTCTTGGGTCTGCCGTAGGTGGATGGGAAAGGTGTTCCAGGTCTTGGCGGCGATGTGGGACAATGATCTGCTGCCGGAGGTCGCTCTTCGGATGCGGAGGACTGTGGCGAGGGCGAGGTTGGCAGAGCGGAGCTGGCGGATGGGTTTGTAGAAGCTGAGTCATCTGTTGAGGTATGCTGGTCTGGTGTTGTGGAGTGCCTTGTGTGCGTGGGTGAGGATCTTGAAGGTTATCCTCTTGTTGATGGGGAGCCAGTGCAAGTCTCTAAGGTGGGGTGTGATGTGGCTGTGGCGAGGGATGACAAGGATCAGGCGTGCAGAAGCGTTCTGGATGCGTTAAAGTCGTTTCAGGAGTTTAACCGAGGCACCTGGGTGGAGGGCGTTTCTGTAGTCCAACCTGCTGCTGACGAGGGCCTGGGTGACCGTTCTTCTCGTTTGGGTGAGGATCCACTTGTAGATCTTGCGGAGCATGCGGAGGGTGTTGAAGCAGGAGGAAGAGACAGCGTTGACCTGCTTAGTCATGGAGAGGGTGGAGTCGAGAATGACCCCTAGGCTGCGTGCATGGTCGGTGGGTGTTAGAGCTGTTTCCAGTGCGGAAACAGCAAAAATGAGGAGAAATTAAGCATTTCTCCTCGTTTTGCCATGTTAAGACCAAGTTTTACCTAGTCCTAATGTTGGCACCGTCTCCTATTTACACCACTCTTGTAAATAGGAGGCAACGTCAAAATCAATGGGTATTACTTTGGAATTCCCATCACAACACCCATTGCATGCCCCTTTCAGGCTAAGTGTAGCATGAAAGGGGGCCTTATTACAAGGCGGTGTGAAGCCACGTTAAGTGGCTAAATGCCATCTTGTAAATAAGGTGAAGGGTTTATCGCCACAGGAACGTCATAAAAAGTGACGTTCATGTGGTGATAGGGGTTTGTAAATGTGCCCCTAAGTTTGCAAGCTTCACAGTCTCTCTGCTTCGTGCACAAGCACTTTTAACATATGATGACTGCTTTGGGACTACTGGAATTATGAAGCAATGGAGGACAAAATTATGTCACAGTGTAGTGGAGATGGAGTTTTAGATACACACATTGCTATGTTAGCATAAGCGTCTTAGAAGTTAGAAACGCCATCTTGCCACTTTTGCTGTTTTTGTGCACGACACTGCAGATAGTTGTTATTATATGAAACTGCTTGCCTGCCTTTTCTTCACATGAGAACGGTCTGTTGTTCACATCCCTAGACCTGCACCGCGACCTTGGTCTGAACATTGTGTGCAGAAACAGTCAGGGCCAACAAACAATGTATGCTTTTGAATTCAGGTTGATCGGCCCACGCTCTAGTCATAACACGCACACAGCTGCAAATATCTGAAACTCGAGCACCTTTAATATTGGGAGCGAGGGACCTGAGCTAATCTGTTGAACTCCCTGGACCTATGACACAAATTAACTTAATTATTATAATTAAATGTGCTAATCGTGTGCAATACCTTAACCTCTTTGAACAAAGTTCATTTCAAAACTCTGTCCTATACAGCCAAAAATCACTCACTCTTCCTCCTACAGTTCATTCAGCTGTGCTCTGCATCTGTTACAATGAAATCCGTTGAAAGCCCCTTAAAGCAACATCCAGATAACACCAATAATACTGCATAGGCAATATATTTATTTCTGTAAAAAGGCTCCACTCACACAGATTATAGGTGGGTGATGAGAGTAACCACCCTTGCACTTTGCACTTATGATAAAATCTTGTGTTTCTTTTCGTCTCACAGAACACTGCCCAATTACTGTTAACATTGCGTATTTTTGCTTATGTGGTCATTCGGGAGACTATTTTTTCTTTGATCCCTGCTCGTGTCACTGTTTGCCCCGTCTTCAGTGGTTCAGCTTGGGTCGCTCATCACTTATTCTCCCTGTACCGTTCAAATACAGAGAAGAAATAGACGCTTGAGATGCAGTTTTCAAAATCGCCTCTTTTATTTTCCCTGACTTCAAAGTGCAATGATTTCCCCCAAACTGCCCCCGCTTCGCTGCTTTTCCTTTAGCGAGCCTCGGTCACCGGACCTTCTGCAGCCCAACCTTGCAGCACAGTTAAGGGCAAGGATTGGGCAACTCCTGTCGCATTGTCTCTGACCCTTGTTTAAATAATACCAACTGAGTGGCCAAAAGGTTTTGGAGCACTGTAAATGAGCTCTAGTTACATTACACAAGGTCAGATTCATTTTTTTGTTTTTGGGTGCATGGAGATTAAGTGATGCCCATGCCTTCCCTGTTTATTCATTACTGCCCTTCTACCTAACAAATGGAAGCATTTTGTTGTTGTTGCTATGTCCAGTGACCCATTACCCAGGGGCTGGGACAGAGGGCAGAGTCAGGGGCCTGCTGGTAAACGGATGGTACGAGCAGTGTTTTGAATGGAAAACTCTGGAGAAAGATGCCTGGTGAATGCAGGTCTTGGGGAGGAGGGTTGTGGCATCTCCGCCATTAGAAAGTACTTCACTGCTTTTTTTCATAGATCGTTCAATACTGTTGTGATTCTGTCACACACAGAATATTATAGAGCTGTTGACTTGCCTCGAGGCACTTATATTTCTGTCTGTACACTAAAAAGCATTATTTTCATAGGCTGTTCAATACTGTAGCAATGCAGTTGCACAAAGAGGGACTAATTACGATGTCTGTCGGTAAGCCTCTGCCCGCCTGTCGGACGCTTACCAACAGACATGGTAAGTTTACATTCCGACCGCTGAATTATTATGTCGGCGGTCGGAGTGTTAACCGTCTGGGGGAACCGACTGAGTTCTGATGGGCTCCAGTCGTAAGCCGCTCATAATCCCTTAAGGACGGCATTTCCGCTGTCGGGATTATGATGTTGGTTTCTGACAGCCTTCCCATGTTGGCCTTTCTAACATGGAAAGGCTGCCAGAGAGCGACTTTGAGGGCCCCTCACATGGCCCCCTTCTCCCCTGGCCCTCGGGCTGGGGACCTGGGCTGCCCCCCTTCACATTCCTGCACCGTATGGCAGGCACCTCATCGTGAGCAGCCTGCCACACTGGCAGGGATGGGCAAAAACTTTCATTTTACGATGGGCGCTTGTGCTGCCGGCGGTTTGGAACACTGCACAAGCTCCCATTGTAAAATGCACGTGTGCACCAAGCGCGGTAGCATCCTCATTCAGTATGTGGAACCGCCGAACTATGGTCAGGCGGTTCCCTCACCAAAATGGTGTAAGGCAGACGCAAGTTCGCCCGACATCGTAATGAGGGCCAGAATGTTATAGTGTTGTTGACTTGCATCAAGGCACTTGCCTTTCTGTCTATGCATTAAAAAGCCTGGGAATGTGTACACAAATGTTTCCTGGGGCAAGCATGCATTCCTGCATCAATCTGCAAGTCCCAGTATGTAGTAATTTTATAGCTCTTCAATCCCTGGTGGCACAGCACCCAGGATAATGTGCTGAATGGCTAAACACTTATAAGGTCCCAAAGGTGAGACATATTGTCTACGAAAATGCTTGTTGTGCTTCTCTCCCACATCTTGCCTCTGTGTTCTCTCCCTTTTATATTTCTCCCCTCCTCCCTAAATATTCTGCGTTTCCCCTACCTACCTTCCAACCCAACCTTTCCAGAACATTTGTTCTGTTTTGTTAGTGGTGTTTTTATGCTAAAAATCTACGGGCATATTTATGAGCCCCTTGCACCATCGTAGTGCCAGTTTTTTGGAAACTACAAAATCATATTTATGAGGTCAAGCTAAGCCAGATGTTGTGGCTTTGAATGGCCTCATAGATGCGGAGTATGGTAAGGCAGCGCAAATCTCTGCGCTGTCTGATTCTGCGCTAGGGAGGCGCTCCATGAGCATCATGGTAGGTTTTCCGACGCAACACCAATGGGTATTGATGCTTCCCCAGATTTACAAAACCATGTAAACCTGAAGTTGTGCCAAATGCTTACTCCTCCCTAGTGGAGGAACAATGAGGAGAAATAACTTCATTTCTCCTACTTTTTTCCTCTTTTCGTGTGTGCTGCATTCTGCAGTACACATAGAAAGAGGAAAAAGCCTGCCAGGATTGTTGTTGTAGAGGAAGGTGGTCCTTTCTGCACAAAAACAATTGCTGCCTACAACACAGGTACCCTTGCACCGTGGTGCAAGGGTACCTGCTCTGGCTCTAGGCTGCTGAAATGACACCAGCACGGGGGAAAGGACAGGAATGCTTCATATTGGATAAATACAATGCATTTGCGCCCCTTCACTTTGATGTAGGGCAGTGCTGCAAGGTGACTTCAGGGAGTCCGTAGGCGGTCACCACTACACCCCCTTACTCCTCTACACTTAAGATAGTCATGAGCTCCTGAGGGTGCGGCCTGTGTGAGCAAAGGGTTGCAATGCAGAAGTGGCACATCTCCCCCTTCCTGAAGTGGGCCTACCAGAGTGTAACAAGATGTTTACCTGGCGCAGATGTCACAACATCTGTCAATGATGAGGGGTGCCAGGAATCTGCTCCCTAGGTATGTCCACGGGAGATCTGTGGCACCAGAAGCTCAAGTGTATCGACACAACACATTTTGTGTGAATACAGCCCATTTTGAACATTTCAAGATTTGCTGGGCACACCCAAAGGGCCATAAATCTTTTTTTTCTTGATGTGCTATCTTGATCCAGAAATGACATGCGGTAAAGAAACTGTTTTTTGGGCTGGCGGGTCAATACAAACCAAGATTTTCAAGGATCTTTAGTCTTTGGGTCACTCGACAAAGGACGAAATATAGTATGTGTTAATAGGCTACATATCTACGTGCTGTACATTACACAGCCAGCTGTGGATGTAGGACTGGAACAGTGTGTGTTAACCATGGGGGTGAGGACGTGCACTTCATTATTTTTGTTGCAGTTTTATAAAGCACAAACTTGGCCCAAGGGCATCACCGCACTTTACATAGGAATTAGGAAGTTTACATCACATGCACATGTTGCTTTTTTAAGCATTTTAATGGACACAACCTCTCCAGGTTGGTATTTGCTACCATTAAAATGTCTTTTTTTATGCACTAAGCGCATTTTCGGAGTCAGACATGTTAAAAAGAAGTTTGTTAAAGAGTAGGCAGTGGTCCAGGGGATCACTGCCACATCATAAGCAAATAAAAAAAGAGAACTGCTCTATTTAAACGCAGTTCTGTTTCCATTAAGGAATACAGGCTGCATTAAGAATATATTGCTTTATTCAAAAACAATCGCAGGCATGGTGTTCTCCTGTCCACAACAGCCCACCATCCCTGTGATGGCCTCTAATCCTTGTGAGTTGCAATTTGCGACCTACCTCAATCATGAGGTAAATCACATTCCTACTCACTACTATTAGGAACAAAACATCTGGCCCCTACTTCCTCAGTTCGGAAGCTCTCGCCATTCTGCCACCTCATCATGAAGCAGAGTCAGATTTGGGGGACAATGTAAAATATGTGGACTGGAGATAATGTTACCAGAATTATTGTTAGTATTTGATAATGAACAGATCATGTTTGCATTGTCAGTGAGTACTTTAGCTGTGACATTATTCCTGAAGACAGAAGAAGAAAAGTAACACCCAAGGAAAGACCTCTTCAGCTCCGTCACGTTTCCACCATCTTGTCAGGACAGGTGTGTCATAACATTGATGCACTAGTATAAAAGGGTGCTTTATTGCATTGGAGCATGTAGTACCTTAACAGGCATATGCATAAGGAAATGGTGCGGCGCAGGGCTGCGCTGGGTCATTTCCATAATGCAGGGATGCTCCGTATTTACAAGAATATGGTGCACCCCTGTGTTTTCCATAGCACTGGCGCTAAAAATAGCTGCCTACCACCAATATAGACACCGTTGTGCCACTGTGCAAAGGGACACCTTCCTGCTCATAAATAATCATTATTGGCGCTTTGCTCTTTCTAGGTGTGTTGCAGAATTCAGCAGACTTAGAAAAAGCACAACAAATGTTCCTCCTCGCTTCACCAATCTAACACCTGCTTTTGCATTGTGTTAGTTTTTGGTGCTGCCTAAGATTTACACATCCTTGTAAATCTGGGGCAGCGTAAAAAAGCAGTGGGTGTTGTGGCGAAACGCTCAAAGCAGCACCCGTTGCACGCCCCTTTCATGCAAAACCTGCGTGAAAGGATACCACATTTACAAAGCGGTGTTAAGACATGCACAGTGGCTTAACTCCACTTTGTAAATATGGTGCAGGGCATTGTGCAGCCGGAACGTTGGAACAAGTGACGTTTTGGTGGCGCAATTCCCTTGCACCTATGCCCCTGGGTTTGTGTTGCGCTTTGTTGCACTAATGCAACACAGCACGATTCCTTGGTGAGTTTGCTGCTCGCTGCTGATGTCTGTGTTGCATATATGTCACAAGTTGAAGTTTTGTCTAGTCCAGCTTAGCTTTTCACTATTCTAAAACTGATGAATTGAGTACCAAAAAAGTGAGTAATAGTTGCTTTGATTATTTACAAAACTTAGAACTTTGCTAAAATAATCGTTTTACAAAACAAGCTTTTCGCACATCTGGCTTGCCTGCAATACCCCAAATTCAGAAGGTGGCCCTATTAATCCTTGATTTAAAATTGTGAACCAGAAAGTAACTGTGGCCACCTCACCTGAGACGTGATGAAAACATCTGTGACATGTCATTTCTCTGGTAGTATAGAACTCACTAGTGCTGCTACCAGACATCTCCAGATGTGTGCAGCCAGATGCTGACAATGTATTTGTATTCTTAGAAGAGGGTAATGCCAGCAGTCTTCCCACCACCTGCTCTTAGGCCCAGGATTGATGTATGTACAGTGTGTTGGAGCAGGGGACAGAAATGGCACTTTGTGACAGGGCGGTGCCAGATTTCAGCAGAATGGCATCATGTGCTGTAGGTCAGTGTAGGCCGATCCCAGTAGCATTGCAAGACACACAAGTGACCCATCCCAGCATTTCTCAACAGATCAGACATGCATTGCAGGAGTGCACTGACATGTTACATGTGGACAGTACTAATGCGCCTCAGTGGACCCGCAGTGCCATGGAGCGCTGACGCTTCCACATGTGAATGCCATGTAGACACTAATACAGTGCACAGACCTTCTCAGCAGAGCTGTACTGGTGATATGGCCACCGTGTCACTGCGCATAGGGGCAGGCTGTCACAACAGTGCTCAACAGCACCTATTCTCAATCACCGTATCCTGTAGGCCTGTGTGGTGCTGTGGGACGAGGATGTTTGAGGGGGTTGCATGATCCATGTAGATAGTGTCAGGAGTGATGGTGGCCAGAATCTGAGCAGCTCACTTGGAGGTGAAAGGGCAGCGGTTTTAACCTCTTAGGGTCCCATGGTGGAAATATCAGGGCAGAGTATGTTGGTGAGTTGATGGGACCACTTATGATGGAGGAATTCCTCCTGTAGGCTGACATGTCTACAAGCTCCCTAAACATTAAAAAAGGGGTTGCAATGTACGTTTCATTCAAAATATTTGTTGCAAATACAGTTTCTCTTTTTTTGCTGTAAATTCCCCACACAAGTAAACATTCAGCAGAGATTTTTCTGCTGTGAAATCTGCTTTTTTATCTATTCAAACTACACAAAGTTGCAAAGAGAATAAACCTTTACACATCCTTTCTGCTCACCTTCTGTCCGTCAGCTCAGGAGGGATCTCCCACACTCAGTGAGTGATGGTGTCAGGTCTCACCTCTGACTGCTGATCTCTGCTGTGAGCTCAGGAGGGATCCCCCACACTCGGTGAGTGATGGTGTCAGGTCTCACCTCTGCCTGCTGCTCTCTGCTGTGAACGCAGGAGGGATCTCCCACACTCGGTGAGTGATACTGGAGTAGAGATCTCTCTAGATATAGACCCTGCAATGCAAAGTAGGGGGGAGGTCTGGGAGGAAAACATTTTTCCACAGAACCGAAGCCATCAATCACCTGCAAGGCGCCAGCAGACAGTGAGGTATCTTGGCAAATATATGAGAGCAAAAATGTTCTTTGATCACGTTTAGGCCTGTCGCGTGCAGCTCAGACCGGACTGTGAGAGTAAGACACGCGATTCAAACGCGAACAAATCTAAAATGGGTCTCACACATCGTTTACGCATAGCAGAGCCCTGTCTGTGCATGAAATCATATTTAACCACTCCAATGAAAGGTGCACTCTCTAAACGAAGCCCTTAATGCTGCCGAAGCAGGTACCCGGGTTCATGTAGTAAGGATGTCACCCAAGGTCCGGGAGCCCAGGACATGTATAACATTCTGGAAGACCGGAAGTGACGTCGAAAGGCAGGACATGTTTAAGCGTGATTATAAACTGTGACTTAACAGCAGTAAAACATAATTTGAACTATTGGCTTGGCTACCATTATTCATTTTTATTGCATTTTATACAAAAGGGCCTAATAATGTATATCTTAGTGCAATGAACACCTAACAATCTGGGTCTGGGTTTCCTTGTCATCCGGTGCAGCACTGCGCCAAGATGCGAGTGTGCGCATCATTCGACGCAAATCTAAATGCGACCGTGCACAATATATGAGCCTGGCGGGAAGCGGAACTGCTGCAACTCTACAGGGCATGTCACAAAAAAGGCTTTGCATTAAGATGTGTGTGTAGTGAGGAGTCCACAAGAATTACTTCTCAAAGTTGAGTTTATGTTACACAGATAGGGGTGAGCAGGGAGCACGTCCTTCACGCAGGAAGTCCGCAGCAACGGCACCTCCTCCCCTAACATTCCAACAGAACCTGCACATGTTCACGAGATAAACGCCTACATCTAGCAACGCCACTGTGGGGCGCCCAGTGCAACCATTTTTTGGGGTGCCTCCAATTGACCGCCTCTGACACGGATTCCCTCACTACCACCCTCTAACAGTGCCCCTCAAGTCTCTATAACATCTCTCTCAGATGCAGTTAATTAGGTTTATAGCACCGCTCATACCAGTGTAGTGTTTCAGAGCACTTTACCCCACACACACTACACAGAGACAATCAATCATGGTAGGCAGTATAGTTTAAGAGTGCTTGGTCTGTGGAAGCACAAACTCAGAATTTAAAATGGAACACCCTGGCTGAGGGCTCTCTTAAATAATCAGAACCGATTTCTACCCAAATGAACCATTTTTCCAACATTAGGATAATGAAACATGGTACAAAATTCATAATACCCTCATATACACCTTGCGATTTGCATGCAGCTCTTATATTACAGTTAATAGCTCACTGTTCTAAGTTAGGATTTTAACTTATAAACTGCAAGTAAAACAAGCACTTGCAATGCAATAGGTCTTGCATTTGCAACAGTTTAAGCTCCTGGCATTGAAAACGACAATGCATTTTATTTATGTTTTCAAAACCCAACTCATAAATAGGAGACATTGTGATTTACAGTGGCAGTAGATCAAACTCCCACAAATGCGAGACCTATTGCTTTGCAAATGCTTGTTATATCATACTAGCTGCCTTGTGGCAACTACTGTGTTAGACAGACGTACATTTTCTATACCCTGATGGATATTCTGCACTTTTACCACCAGCTAAAGTTTATCCTGTCATTCCACTCCTAAAATGTCCTAAGTGCAACTGTAATATGAATTACGCTGTTAATTGAAGCAGCCCCTGTGCTACACCTGTTCAATATGTCCAAGGTCACATGGGATGCAATGCATCAGATAGGGCAAACGTAGAGTGTGCATGAGGAAGGCGGGTCCTAGCAAGAGAGAGTGTTTAACAGTGTCTGTGAGAGAAGGGAGCCCATCTGAAAGCATGTGTGAGAGAGAAATGTGTTAGAGAAATAAGTGCGTGAGAGAACTTGGATGCATGTGTTTGAGAGAACGTGTGCATGAGAATGTGTGTGATAGACAACTTGAGAAAAAGTTCAAAATGTCTGTGTGAGAAAATGTGTGTGTGTGCGCATGTGTGAGAGAGCGGGGGGTTTAGAGGTTGAGAGGTAAAATTGGTTGTAGTGCAGCCGGATATTTTTAAAGTGTAACCAGAAGTGTACAGCCCATGCAGAACCCACGGAAACGCCCCACCACGAGCATGTACCCCAACATGCTACTAAGTCACCCCCACCCCACCCGCAACCACACAAGGGAGTTGTAAATTCTGCTCCTTGCTCTACAATGGGTGGCAGTAACTGGTCATTGGCGCCGCTTCTCGGGTCCCAGCCGAGGTGCCAAGTCTTTCGTATGAAAGTAATGCCACCCCTAGGGGCAAGATCTGAGCACCCCCTGTAGGGCGCCTCCGTCACAACTTTACGAGACGGAGTGCAGACACAGGCAGCAAAGACCGACTTGCACAGACAGTACAGCAAAGGGGCCTTGTGCATGAGTGGAACATAGTATTGTCACGGGCAAGAAAAGAATGTAGGTATTAAAAACAAGTAGAAAGCTTAGGGTTTTGAAGTGAAAAATAGAGGAAACACATGGAAAAAAGAAAGAAACAATTAGAGATCTGAAGAAACGGCGAGAAAGAAAAAATTGTAAAATAAACAACCACATGGAGCAGTGCACACACCGGGCACTCAGAAGTACCCGCGATGTACACGCATGGAGCGAGGGGGAGCTGAGAGGGTTGAAAGGGTGCCCCACGGACGATGCTTGTGGCGTGCCACCACATGCAAAGAAGCACCCCCCATCGGTGTACTTTGATTCTTACCCAGTCCCCTGGGCTCAGATCATGAGCTTGCTTCTTTTCAAGGGTGGTGGCATCCGCTCCAACCTGATGAAAAACAGAGTGAACTGCGTCAGCCAGGCTTTTACAGTAATCCAACACCATGTCATCAGTTATAGGCAACATTTTGTTGACTGATATGAACACATGATGCATTGCTCTACCCATGATAATTTCGTGGGGACTTAACACTGTAGTTCTGTCTGGAGTTGATCTAATAGTCATGAGTACTAGAGGCAAGACATCAGGCCATTTCATACCCGTTGCTAAACACATTTTCCCTATTCTGTTTTTGATAGTACCATTCATTTGTTCTAACACACCAGAAACCTCTGGGCGATAGGCACAATGTAGTTTTTGCTGTACATTTAATGCTTCACAAATCAATTTTCTGATCTCATTATGGAAATGTTTTCCTCTGTCTGACTCAATTGTTACTGGGAACCCAAATCTAGGAATAAATTCCCTCAAAAGCAATTTAGCTACTGTGATTCCATCACTTCTTCTTGTTGGGTATGCTTCTACCCATCTAGAAAACAAACAGATCATGACTAGAACATACCTCAACCTGTTGCAGGGAGGCATCTCAATGAAATCTACTTGCATTCTGGTGAAAGGCCCTCCTTCTCGACCTATTGTTCCTAGACTCACCACTGTCTTTCTTCCAGGGTTGTACTGCTAACATATAAGGCATCTCTGACAAAGACTTTCTGCTACAAGTCTAAACTTTGCATTGTACCAGGTCTGCTTAAATGACCTTATCATAGCATCTCTCCCTATGTGTCCCTGTCCATGATACATTCGTGCCATGGCAGACACCATGCTATCAGGCATAAGTGGTCTTCCATCCCGATAGACCCACACACGATCCTTTTCCCTTGGTGCACATCCTACTTTTACCCACTGCTTCATTTCCTCATCTCCTGCTTCTTCCTGCAATTGCCTCACTTCCTCCCAGGTACCCACAATGTTAGTAAACATTAAGGCGCAAGAATTCATATCTTTCTCCTTTGCCCGATTCACAGAATTTTGATTACGTGCACAATTTTGAGCCATATCGTTGATGTATTTGTTGCCGATGGCAGTATAATCGCCAGATTGACTATGTGCAGCACACTTCACAACAGCCAATTGCTTAGGCAGATGTATCGCCTCAAGCAATTTCCAACCACTTCAGCATTCTTGGTGGGAGTTCCACTTGATGTCAAAAATCTTCTCTGTAGCCATATTTGGCCAAAGTCATGCACCACTCCAAAACCATACTGACTATCAGTTATCACAGTCACTCTCACATTCTTTCCAATCTTGCATGCTCTAGTCAAAGCAACAAGTTCAGCTACTTAGGCTGATCTTACTCCTTTCAGGTAGGATGCTTCCATTACTGCTGCAACCGTGCATACTGCATACGCTGCACTCAACATTCCGTCATCTGTTCTCAAGCAAGACCCATCCACAAACATTACAAAATCATTTTCTGGCAATGGTACATCTTTTATGTCAGGACGTGGTTTGGTACAGAAATCGAGTACATCCAGACAATCATGATCTGCTTCGTCTCTAACTTCCACATTCTCTGCATCAGGCAACAACGTTGAAGGAGTCACATTCGTTGCACCTAATATGACTTTCTCGTATTTAGTCAGCCGACTATGTGTCATGAACTGAGTGCGACTCCTTGTTAAAAGGATTGCCACATCATGAGGTACAAACACTTTCACAGGATATCCCATCACAATTCCTTCACTCTGTTTCAAACTCCTACAGGTAGCAGCCACTGCTTTCAAGCACCCAGGTAAGGCTACAGCTACTGGGTCTAGCATAGATGAAAAGTATGCAATTGGTCTCCTCAGTTTTCCATGCTTCTGTATTAAAACTGAAAGTGCACAGCCATTCCTCTCACTGCAATACAACTCAAATTCTTTCTCGTGATCAGGCATTCCTAATGCTGGCGCTTCACACAAACCATCTCTCAATCGTTTAAAAGCTGCCAATTCCTCTTTGTTCAAATAAATGGGATCTCTCACATCACTTCTTGTCAAGCATACCAAGGGCTCTACAATCAGGGAGAAATTGCTTATCCACTGGCGACTATATCCAACCATTCCAAGAAACATTCTTACCTCTCCTTGCGTCATGGGGGCTCTCATTCCTTTTATGATCCTGATTCTGTCTATTGTTATTTTTCTCAGTCTCTTTTCGATATTATGGCCTAAATAATGTACTTCTTTTTGGCAAAATTGTAACTTTGATGGTGATACTTTAAGTCCTCCATCGGCCAGATGATTCAGCAAGGCTATAGTGTCCATTACACAAGCTTCACGAGTCTTCAACGCCACAAGAAGGTCGTCGATATATTGTACTAACACTGGATCCTATTGCATTTCTAGGCTTTCTAAGGATTTCTTCAATATCTGATTAAATATTGAGGGTCTTTCTGTATACCCTTGTGGGATTCGGCACCAGGCCAAAATACGTTCGCCAAAACGAGACGCAAAATTTTGCTGGCTGTCATGGTGCAATGGAATGGAAAAGAAAGCATGGCATAAGTCAATCACAGTATACCATTCTGCATCATGAGGAATCTGATACAAAATCACAGATGGATTTGGTACAATGGGACAACATGACACAACTATTTTGTTTATCTACTACTCATTATTTCTCTCAAAATGCCTTGTTTTATCATTTTCTCAATTACAGGAGTAACTCCTTCAATTATCTAAGGGGTCAATTTATTTATTTTGAGGGACATTTGGGTAGCTTATTCCTTCCTTCACTGTTATTTTTACTGGGTCCACATTTATCATTAGTCTCACATCTTCTCCCATGAAATCCCAGACTTCTGCTTTTAGTCTGTTTCAATTCTTTAGGCAATTCATCAGGGTTAAATACAGCATAGGCTTCAGTAACCTAAGTTTCCCTGTTTGCAATAGTCATTTTATACAGCACGTCTTCATCAGGGGTCTCAAATGCTATACCATCAGGGGTACAGAAAATAGTGCAATTCATTTTGCACAGCAAGTCCCTACCTAATAAATTCACAGGACTTGTACCGCACACAACAAAGCGGTGCATTGCAGAGAATTTCCCTATGCTAACTTTCACTGGTTCTGTAAGATAAGTTTTAATCTGTCTGTTGGATACACCAACTACTTGGATTGTTTAATCCGAGAGAGGAAGATTCTTAACATCAGCTGACCTAACAGTTGATTGACTAGCACCAGTATCGACTAGGAAAGTATTATTTTCATTATTTATTTTTCCGTCCACAAATGGGCCTGTCTGGTCTACTTCTTGAGTTGCGCCAAGTATGCACTCTTCTTCCTCCCCTCGCTACCGTCAATAACCTTCTTCTGACTCGCTCTCATCGCGTTGTAGCCAATACTGCAAAACAGCACTAGCGTGCGGCAGCTTAGTTACGTGTTCTTTGTTGTAGAATCCTGTCTCATTACTGTATTTCTGTGAATTTTTGCTTTGTGGAAAAGGCAGTTTTGGCACCTGATTCTGTTGGGTAACAACCTGCTGCTGTCGCTGCGGTTGACTACTCACCTCATGCTGCACCTGTGGATTCAATGATGCATTTTCATTATTAGTACTTGGGGGAAATTTACACTCGGATTTCCAATGCCCTACTCTTCCGCAATTATGACATGGGAATTTCTTTTTAGCTTCTTCTATATTAAAATTTCCCTTACTTTTCCCAGGAGTGAATTTTAGTCTGGGTCCTGTATTATTCACTTGTTCCATTAACTGAGCTTCCTGTCTTTCTGCCATCGTTACTTGTGCCCACATAGCTTTCTCTTTTCATTTACGCTGTTTGGCTTCAATCTCATCACTAAAATGTTTTGCATGTCTCAATACTTCATCTATTTTCTTGTTTTGCCAATCGCTTGATCATTTCACTAATTTCTGGACGTAAACCATATACAAATCAGTATACAAAATGGCTCAAATCCTTTCCACTTAAATTTTCATCACCACTGAACTGTTTAAAAGCCAGGATTAATCTCTCGTAATATGCATGTACTGACTCCTTACTTTCCTGATGAGTTCTGTCAATTTTTACCCAATCAGTTTCTTTGGGAGGTACTTTATTTTTAGAAAGGCAATAACCTGTTCATATTTCTTCATAACTTCTGGGTCAGGGACTCCTGTCTTTGGATCCTTAGGGTATTCTTGTGTGGGCCAATTAATCATCAGCTTATACTCTGTCCATAAATCTGCTGGTACTATCATGTCAAATAGACTGCTTAGATCAATCCATAATACTTTAAATAATTTCACAAATCTGTCCACTTGCCAATACCACTTGACAGGCTTTTCGCGTAGTCGAGGGAAATCATTGGTAAATGACAAAATATCTTGCCTAGTCCATGGAACATGTACATATCCTCCTCTTGGAATTTCTCTTATGCGGCATTCTGTTACTACTTTTTCTTTTTCTCTTACAGGGAATGCTGCAAAAGTTTTATCTGAGGCATCATCTCGTTTTCGGTACCACCTGCTTTTCCATTTATCCACATCTCCCCATTTTCTCAACAAGATAATTATTTCCTTAATCTGACTTATTCGTCCTGTGGTATTCACATTTTCAATATCTTTTTAGTAAAATCTATTCAATATGGTTTCTGTACAGCCTTTACCTTTTCAATATCTATACCCATTTCATTTGCTACTTCTTCTAATCTTTCATGCAGATTTTTTTCTCTCCAAGTTATACATTTACACAGAAATAGTAACTCTTCATCCTGATAAGTTTTTAACTTCTCTGTGGGGATAGTTCCTACTATTAATTAAGGCTGGGCGTTGAACTACGCTCCGTTCGCAGAGCTTTCGAAGTTTAGGCAACTTCGCGATTCG
The DNA here is from genome assembly GCF_964204655.1 of Triturus cristatus. Taxonomy (NCBI): domain Eukaryota; kingdom Metazoa; phylum Chordata; class Amphibia; order Caudata; family Salamandridae; genus Triturus; species Triturus cristatus. Next base: position 72,465,035 of record NC_140581.1, on the reverse strand, counting down.
CATAGAGCGCGAAGTTGCAGATTGCTATGCAATCTAGCGCGTAGCGTAGTAGTTTTGCTTCCTGGCGCGCTCAATATTCATTTTCGCGTGCGCGGTAACGTCTTACCGTGATTCTGCGTACGCCAACTTGGTTTTCTGTCCGTTCGCGAGCGCCACGAGATTGGTACTATGGCTGCCCAAGCCCGCGAGAGTGTGCGAACGCGAACACGTCATTCGGAAGTGAAAGCTGACTTACGGCGGCTGTCTTGGTAAGATCGCGATCCCGAACATGCAAAAACTACAATCTGGCGAAGAGTATCTCGCGATCTTCATAAAACCTTCTCTAAAATGATTATTTAGCTCAGAAAAACTCCTCAGATTGTGATTTTGCTGTAGTCTTTTCCAGAGGAAGGAAGTGCCCCTGAGTCTACAACTTCCTGTTCCTATCCAGCAGGCTCCTCCCAGTGCTTTGTGCATGTGCTGTTCACTTTCATTTGGATTTGGAGCTGGAAGGATCACTTTTTGTGTCTGTCTGCTCATACCATTGGATTGGATTTTTTTTAGGACTTTTTGATTTGAGATTTAATTTACTACAAGTAAGTTGAAGAATTGGTGTGTTTGTTTCATTGGGGCTTGTATTACCTACATTTTTCTGGGTTTTTCATTGTTTTTTAAAATTATTGTTGTGGCGGGTGGCCTGTGCTTTCAATAGGAGCCTAGTTGTTTTTCTCTGCAATTTCAGCCAGTCGGGTACCCATGGGTTCATGTTTCGTGGTGTCTGTAGAATTTTCAACATCATGTAGGGCATGGATGGCATAGGATTATTTGAAATGCTAAATGTGGCTGTGGTGTATTTCTCTGTTGGGATGTGTGTGCTTGATGTGTAACTTCTTATCAATCCTTTCGTAGCCCTGTTGATTTTCATTTGTGTATTAAAGCTGTGTTGTTTAGCAGGCCTTCTTTGTCCGGTCATATATTATAGGCCTGCTTCAGTTCATTGTTTTCCATGGCCTGTTGTGACTGTGTGCCCATGTGGCTTGTGGCAATTTTGTGGTGGTAGTTTAGTAGTGCGTGCTTCTTTTTCCATAAAGGCCTGTATTTCTTTTATTTGTTCCCCTTGGATTATGCTTGTTGTTGTGTCCTCCTGGGCATGTGTGTGGCGGCCATTTTGTTAAGGCAGGCATTGTGCTTTTGCCATAGGATTACATTGAGTGTTCCAAGCTTGAGGCCTAGTCTGCCAGTAGGCCCAGAGGTAGTCAGCCTCCAATCTTTGGTGCGTTATTTAAATGTACAGTTTGTGTTGTCTGTTGATTTTCTTTTACACCATAGATGGCTTTGGATTTTATTGCAAAAGGTGTGTTTTGGGGTGGAATAGCATTTTTTGGTTGTGTGTTAAATAAATTGGGCTTTTTAGCCAGTATGTAAGCCTAGGGATTCAGCTTGCGTACTTTTGGTAACTCTGCACAGCGCGACAACGCGGACTTACAGTTTTCGTCATTTTCGCGCTCGCAATATGCATGGTCGCGCACGCGATAAAGCCTTTTTGTACAGTTCGCGATCCCGAACACGCAGCTTTTGCAATCTGGCAAACAATATCTCGCGAGCAACATAGATCCTTCTCGAAAACGCTTTTTTGTGCATTTCTGCAAAAAAAACTCCTCAGGCTGTCATTGAGCTGTAGGTTTGGAGCACGGAGAAGCTTTTATTTTTTGGAAAATATTTTTATGAGAGGAAGTAAGTTCCACAGACACTACAACTTCCTGTTCCTGTCCTTTGTAATCACTTTTTGGTTATTTGTTGTGGGTGGCCTGTGCATGTGTGTGGCGGCCATTTTAGGAAGGCAGGCATTGTGCTTTTTGCATAGGCCTCCAAGCTTGTGGCCTAGTCGTACAGTAGGCCCAGGGGTACTACTCAGTCATCAATCATCACGGGTGCATGGAATTTAAACAACTGTTTTTGTGTTGTGCGTTAAATTTCAACATCATGTATGGCTTTGGATTGAATTGTAAAATGTGGCCTTTACTTTTTTACGGGGTTAGATTTCAATTTTTGGGTGTTGGAAATAAACGCCTTTAGTTTTTATGTGTATATGTTCGTTGTGTTGTTGCTCCCTGATGCTGCATCCATCCCATAAGATTCCCACATTTTTATTTAGGTCAAACAGGCTAGACTACATTTATGTTTTTGTTCCTTGCTATTCTTCTTCATGAGTGTACACAGTACAAATACAACAGGATCCCTGGCCTTGTCAGTCTCTTAGTGGCTGGCTATACTGTTGTCGTTCACTGACTTTATATAATTTAATAATTGTGATGACCACCCACCAGACATTAATAAGTTATATATTATATTATGGATGTTTTGACTGATGTTCTTCTGGCTTTTTTGCTTTTAGGTGCACAAAATACAGAGGAGGTGTGTCATCCACTGTTGTGGTGCCAGACCGCCGTCCTGCTGCTGTACACAACGTGACGTGTGAGTGACCTGACCAGGCATCTCTGCAACTTGTGCAACTGAGTGCTGTTTTGACATCTGTTGAAGATGCCCCCAAAGAAAGCCGGTAGCAGGTCCTCCAGTACCAAGAAAGTTGCCATGGAGAAGAAGGAACAGAAGAAGAAGGAAGTGTTACTTAAGTCTGGTGTGCCTCCCAAAACCTTTTTTGGTACACCAAAAATGACGCCTGCAGCAGCGGTGTCGGGGGGCCAAGTTGGGGGCAGCACCTCCACATCAGTGGGCCCAACCCACCAAACCAGGCCCAAGCAGATGAGTGTGGAAGAGGTAGCCAGCCTTATGGTGTAAAGCAGTGATGCTGAGCCTGAACTAAACTTGTCGCTATCTCAAAGTAGTACACAATCAACGCAGGAGGGAACATCATCAACACAGCAGATAAGTGGTCAACCGCCGCAGCCACCGCCCGCAATAGTAGCTGTTGTTCCTCTCGAAGTAGGGGCAGTTCAGGAAATTGAGCCTCATGCAGAGGAAGAAGAGGAAGCCACTCCTTTAGAAGTTCCATTGGTTTCCAAATCCCCAGCAAGGAAAAGGAGGGTTAGTACATCAAGTTCTTCACCAAGCCCCCCTTCTGATGATCTAGATGCCACTTGGAATCCACAAACTGAGTCTGAGAGGGAAACACATTACAAGAGCAGGCATGGGAAAAGGAAGGTTCCAGAAAGCCTTACACTTATGGATGTTGATTTAGAAGAGCAGGATGATGATGATGATGATGATGATGAGCCAGTCATCACAAACATCACTCCCGGGCCTGAGGAGATGGAGACCAACATTTTTACACTATCCAAAATGGATGCGAGGGATGTAGCACGCATACCTCCAACACAGGTACACGACCTCCAGCTTCCATATTTACATTAGCAAAGCGCCGGCAGCGTCCTACATCCAGCACAACAAGCACCACCTCAGCAGAAGTAGGTAGTGGTTCTGCACAGAGTCAAATTCAACACACACCCTCCAGTTCATCCGGCATTGGAAGTGGGAGTGGCACCTCCAGCAGGAGACAAAAGTTAAGCTCCCCAGTGTGGGACTTCTTTACGGTTAGCGGAAAGGAGGAGAACATTGCTATATGCTCCGTTTGTCATACCTCTGTTAGTCGTGGTAAGCTTGGTACAAACTATGGTACCGGAGGCCAAATGACTAGGCCTGGGCGAAAATTTCGTTCCGTTCGTGGAAATTGCGATAATTTGCCATTTTCGCGTTCTGCGGAAAGCGCGAAAATGTAAAAATTTCCGCTTTCCGCAGCTTGGTGATAATTTGTTTCTTGCTCGCGCTGTAAAATAATACATTCTCGCATGCGCGCGATCGCCTTACCTGAATCCCTGCGTTCGCCGACAAGTTTTCTTGATCCGGTCGCGTTCTCCATGAGATGTTGTATTGTTTTTAGCCATTTGCGCTGTCTCGTGACAGTTCGCGCCCGCAGTGACGTCATGCATCGCGCGATCACGTCTTTCTTCTCGCGATCATGCACCGCGAGACAACTCAAAACAAGATGGCCGCGCCCGCGAGCAACCACATGGGTAAGTTGGCGACCCGCAACCATGCAGAAAATCTCGCGAACATGCTGGAAAAAACTTCTGCATTTTCGCGATATTTCCGCTTGTTTCCGATAATTTTAAACATTTTCGCGATAATTTGCAGAAGTGGATTTCGCAAATTCCGCCCACCCCTACAAATGACCCATCTGAAAAAACACCACGCAATCCAGTGGGAGGAGCACCTTAGTCGCTTTAAAACTGGAACCATTGGCCATAAACGAGTAGAAAGTCCGCTCCCGGTGGAACAGGAAGAAGAGGGAGACATTCTCTGTGGTAGTGGTACACAAAGTAGCCCTGTCCCCAGCACTGCAGTGGTAACGCCCACATCCTCAGCCACATCTCATTGGCACAAGAGTAAGAGTCAGCCTGAGACACCAAGGAGTACTGCTGGCCCAAAAAGTGCGACGTTGACCACAGGAAGGAATACCATGCAGCCTACCATTCTTAGCATGTTTAGTAGGCCGGAGGGGCAGTACGAACGCAACCACCCAATAGCACGTTTGGACAATGCAAAGCTGGCAAAAATGTTAGCACTGGACCTTCTCCCTTTTTTTTCTGTTGAAGGGGTGGGTTTTCTTGAGTTTGTGACCACCATCTGCCCAAAATGGAAAGTTCCCAGCCGCTACTATTTCGCAAGAGTTGCTGTTCCAGCACTACATCACGACGTGCTGGAATTGCTTGGAAAAGCCTTAAAACAGAGTGCTGTTCAGAGTATACACCTGACAACAGACATGTGGACCAGTTACCAAGCCACTGATTACATGTGCATCACTGAACACTGGGTCTCTTTTTCAGGTGTTAATGATAAGATATCTGACGGTGTTGTTGACACCACTGAGATTTTTAAAGACACTCGCAAACATGCAACTGTAGCCATGTTTGCTATGGAGAAATCTCATACTGCTGCTAACATTTTGGATGAGTTTAACAGCAAGGTGTTTGAGTGGCTGCAACCAAGAGGTCTTACCATTGGTTTTGTTGCCACGGACAATGGCAGTAATGTAGTTAGGGCCATGAAAGATGGTGGCTATTTCAGGGTGCCATGTTTGGCACACTGCATTAACATTGTTGTTCAAGACTTTCTGAAAAATGAAAGCAAAGTCAGCAGCTTACTGACCACCTGCAGAAGAATATGCACACATTTCAACCATTCTTTTAAAGCCCGGAAGGAGCTGAGGGTCATTCAACGTGACCATAAAATGCCAGTCAAAGCACTCATCCAAGAGGTGCCAACACGTTGGAGCTCAACGTATTACATGCTTGAGCGTCTGTTTGAGCAGTACATACCACTTAATGCTTATGTCATGAAAAGGTCAGGGGATCCTACTGTGAAAGGCTTGAGAGTTGAGATGGCCCAATGGGACCTTGTCAAAAGCCTGACAGAGATGCTACCTTCTTTTGAGGTCTTCACGCGTGAAGTGAGCAGGGAGGACTGTACTATGGGCCAAGCTATCCCATTTTTGTACATGCTAGAGCAAGAGCTGAAGGAGGTGTCAGAAATGTACGCAGGTGTGGATGACAAAGTAGACGCATATTATTTGGCAGACACCTTATCCGCTCGCTTATCTCACAATACAAGGATTCAAAATAACATTGTGTCACATCCACATTACATTACTGCCTCAATTTCAGATCCACGTTACAAATTATTGCTGCACAGTAATTAAGTCATTCCTTTTTCAGAAGTGAATGTTGCCCAGTACAAAACTTTGATAGCTGAGGAAGCCACTGAGTTTGAAAACGAAAGGATCTTCATGAAAGGCCCGCCCCCACCCAGGGCAGAAAAAGTACTGCAGGGCACCCAGAGCCAAGTTCTACTTCAGAGGCCAAGAGCAGTGCGATTGCCTCCCAGCAGTCAACAACACTGCCAGCAATAACATCAACAGCACCAACAGGATCATCAGGCACATTAAAAAAAACGGCAGGTGATTGGTTTCTACGGAAAGGGTATTGTACGTCCATGACTGATGCAAAGGCAAAAGAGGCCCAGGAAATTGGAGCACCCCTGAACATTGAGCGGATGGTTCAGGCCTATCTAGATGACACAACAGAGGTCTTTATGGAGGAAAGCCCATTGGTGTATTGGCATGGGAAAAGAAGCCAATGGCCAGTGCTCAGCAGGCTGGCGATAAAGTGTGTGACTTGCCCTGTTGCAAGTGTCTCTTCAGAGCGTGTTTTCAGTGCTGCTGGTGCCATTGTTACTGTCAAAAGTACCAGTCTCTCGCCCAAAAGCGTTGAGAGGTTAACCATGATCAAAATGAATCAACACCTTATACCACCGGAGTACAAAAATACGTGAATCACAGCAGGAAGAGGAGAGCTACTTCGATGACATAAGTAGTGGGTTGTTAGACTTACTTCTGTCTGAACCACCAGAGTTTGAGGACGAGCTCCTCTTCCCTGACAACTAGGCTTACACATTGTTCTCCCTTCCTTTATTTGTGTGTGACTGTGTATCTGTTTTTATGGTTCAAAATCTAATCACAACAAATCCATCAACAGTCTCCTCTTTTTATTTCCCTATTGAAGTTGCACGTCTGTGCATAACTGTCCACTCCACTCCTCAGGGTCCTGTTCCATCTTCCTTACTCTCCCTAAGTACATTTCAAGCAAGCCAGACATTGGATGGAGATGGAGAATAGTACAATACATGTTGCCTCTAACAGTACCTCCATAAGAAGTGAAACGTGACTCCAGCAATATTCCATTTTGTTTCCAAGCCGAAAGAAACTCATCACTGACTGGCAGAAGGCTAGGCAGGCATCAGATCAGACAGCCAAAGAGAACACCAAGACAGGTAATGAGTGATTATTGTGAATGATGGTGGCAGGCATTGCATTGGATGCTGGCTGACTACGAATAATTGTGCATGAAGTAGAACTAGACTAGTTTATCGACAAAGTAAAAGTGACTCAGGTGTGGTGACAGTTAATGTTTCCTTGTTGTTTAATAATAACCACATTGTACTCCTACCATTGCAGGTGCCGGCCAATATCCGTTGCAATTTAGTAATATGGAATATATTCTAAACTTAATCAGTCACTACAGACTGAGTTGGTGTTGGAGAAGACGTACCACACGGTCATCATCATGATGCTGCTGAGCATACTATCTTTGCACACAGTTAGTTGGATCGGAGAAAATTGATGGAATAACGGCGTTTCATGGGCTGACTTAAAAGGTAAACAGTTTGAACAAGGACCACAGACCTAGGCTAGACGTCCGTGTAGTGGTGTGGACTGGAGTAGAGTGTAGTGGTATGAGGGACAGTGGCGCATTGATTTTTTCACTTCGTTTGAAAAATGCTCGGTTGCTGCAGTGCATATGACATTTCTCTGGCTCGCTCAAAATGTAATTAAGGGGTTGGGTGCCTGGCCTGTGCCGCGGTTCTCCTGTTCTGTGGCTGTGCTGGCTCCTGAGTCCTGTCCCGTTGTTGTTGTACCTTAATGCTGTAGAGTAGACACTTATGTATCCTATCCAAGCTGCCTCAGTCTGAAAGTGTTCTTTCCAGAGTGTTGTCTTCTCATCTTGCACTCCACTGTAATTGAGTTTATTGTTTTAAATGCAGTAATTTTTCAATACCCCATTTGTTTTTCCATCTACACTTACAGGCCGGCCTTTAACCTGTGCTATAGTAGGAGAAACGACTCACACTTACCTTACCAATCCGCATCTGGCAGGCAGTGGTACCCAAGATTGATGTGCGGAGTCGGAGTGTCCATGGAAGGGAGGACCAAGAGGAATGACGATAATGATGCAACTCTACATTTGGACAAGGATAATACAGTAACTCTAGTATCCTTCATCATTCGTCTTTAAATTTATTTGATTGCTTTTTTCTCTTCAATCATTACGACTGTGTCTTGTGGTTTGTTTGGTAATTGATCCCTACATCTATTTTTTTATTTCCTTTGCTTGCTTGAAAAATAAAAGTAAGCCTGGTACATCATGTAATTGGGTTCGGTCTGAGCTCTGAGGGCGGCAGACAGGCAAAGCAAATTTCAATTTCTTCCCTGACTGTACTGTCTCATTGGGTAATAGTAGTTATAGTAAGTACAACTCATTATCATTACCATCAAGTTCTCTTCCTCAGCATGCATGCATTTGCTTTTTCTCACTTTATACTTTGATTTCTTTGATAATGGATCATGGTCGTCTTACAAGATTGTGTTTTACTTTTGTTGTGTCCATGCATACTGTCTGTTTTTCTTTCTCAAACCTTTCCCAAAACCCCACTTCCCATCCATTCTTCAATCCCTAACCCTCTTCCCCCGGGCTGTGTGATTTATATTGAGGTGTGATGTGATGACTACATTAAATGTACACCAATTGATCACACGCTTGCTGGGGCAGATGTGGTGAAAGCAACACGAATTGAATTTCAACTGAGGCTGTGCAAGGATCTTCTTCTGCTAGCCCACCCATGCTGTAGTTTACTTTGTGTTCTGTTCTACTACTCCTCCCACAGTCTCTCAGTCAAGTGACTTTCTCTTTCTTTTTTCAAATGTTATTGCCAGTGTCTACTACTACCACCACAATAATGGCATCTTGTCCGTTAATTTGGGAAACCAACCATGCAGCCATCAGTGTGCCGAACTTCATCATCAATTGTAGGTAAGATAAGTTTGGTGGAAGGTATGGACCAGGAGGAGAGACTGACAGTACTATTATGACAATTAAAATAACTCAGTGAGGGGTACTGCATCTATTGGTTTGTGTGTTACAAAATCGGCAGATCTTTTAAATCAAACACTGGCTGTGGGCATGTAGCAGCATGGAAACAAAGTAAACAACCATGTAACTTAGATTGAATTCGGAAAACTGTAACCCACCACAAAACATTAACATCGTATAAGTAAATAGTATATATTTTAATTTCCCTAACAAAAATAAACTATCCCGCTCTGACCTAACCCACCCCCTTCCCTAACCCCAACCAATGTCCACAACGAAACGAAACGAAAGTCTAAAGTCCCAATGTTCGAATGAATCCCCAACGCCCACAAACCCACCCACCAACAAAAGGAATTAAAAAAGGGGCGAATGACGAGGTCCTCTATCGTCGGCGGGCCTTAAGGTGTTGATCAACCAGGATCTTTACCCGCTCCTCCAGGTTCTCCTCTAAGCGGGCCACCCGGCGGAGCAGCTGGCGGCGAAATGCCCTGCAGTTACATGCAGGGTGGGGGGCAGCAGTGCTTGATATTGATGGGTGCCGGCAGCCGGCTGCCGGACAACGGCACCGTGAAAGTGGAGGCAGGGCCTGACTGGGGCCCGGGGCATTGGAGGAGGTTGCAGCTGCAGCCGCCTCCTCCTCCTCCTCCGCCTGAGCCACCAGCCGGCGATAATGCTCACAGATGGCCTCCAGTTTCCGGCGCCGGGCCCTAGCGGCCAACTCCTTCCTTGATGGTTTCGTGGGTGTGGAAGGAGTATCTATATCAAGAAAGAAAAATAACATGTTGTAGGCAATACTCTTAGCAAAACAGAAACACTAAAATCATTCAACACATAGTGTCACAGTATCACTAGCAAACACAGTTCATAACATTTGAGATCTGGTGGTAAGTATCTATTCTCTACTCCTACTTCCTTGGACAATAACATTTGTGGGAGTTTCCGACATTATAAATATAATCGTACTATGTACTCCGGACCGGTACACCAGTCGTGTTGTTCTTCTTATCTGTAGTTTAGCCCAATTACATAACCTTATTGTAGCCGGCATGCCAGCTCAGTCAGTTAAGCTTGCACCCAAGAGAAACAGATATGAGCCACATGATGCAGACTCACGTTAGTTTTATTTACTACTACTGTCTGCAGGTGGGGAAGCTCATATTTTTGTATGACGCCTTACAGCCATTGGCACTGGCCATACTCTGTTACATTTTTATGTTGATTACCTGTATTTGGCCGTAATACACAGTTTACTCGCCAGTGCCACCCACCCGTCCCCTCCCCATGTCACCGCCTGCAAACACTCCCACCACCAACCGCTACTGCAGAGGGTACTTTGCTTTCATTGATTGTGTAACCAATAACCATAAACAACAGATAGGCCGCCCTTTGCAGGCTGGCTGCCACAAGCGAAAATACATTAATAATAGGTAGGGAGTGGTCCCCAGAGTGGGAGGAAGGGGCTTCCGCTTGATAATGTATATATATATAAATATATATGACGTGCTTGCAAACTACTGCAAGTGTACTGTATTCAGAAAATACTACCTATATTCCCCTAGGCTTTGCTCATGTCGCGCTGTTTCTTTTACATTTTTTTCAAAGTAAGAATCTCCAGTGACACTTTCCAATCCTATACTGTCTATAGTACATCCAGGAATACATCCATTCAAGTAAACATTTATCCTTCTTTTTTATATCTCTCATACTTAGTTGGTTTCACCAACAACCACCCATGCTTCCGCTCCTTCCTTGCTTGCCTTGGCTTTGAGATTGAATTTGAACGAAACAACACTGGTTTTTGCTATCTAGCACTATCCACCCATACTTAGTCGCCCACCCAGGCAGGCATTCTTTCACCTTCCACCCATCCTTCAACAACTCATGCATCTGATCTGATTACTATCACTATCAGCCACCTATGCATGCTTCCAACAACATATCCTTCTCTGCCAGTCAGTCATATTATTTATCTCGCCCGTCCTTCCACCCTTAGTTATTTCCCTCTTTGTTCAACACATCCATCAAGGTCATCTTATCTGAGTTTGTCTTCTCCATAAAACCTTCACAGCTGTTTTTGGAGTCAAATCGAAGAGGCCATTGGTTACTCTACTCACGCTGCTAATGCTAAGTAAAGGGTGTCTTCTTCAACCGTTGTATAATAATAAGTCGCACAGTACAGTGAAATAGTGAACACACTTCCATCTAGTAATGTCAAGAATTAATGAATATAACTTACCGCCGCCGGCCACTGCTGCTGCATCCCCCCCTGTCTCGCCTGCAGGTGCCGCCAGTTCGCCTGCCCACTCCGGAATGGCCGCATCGCTGGCCCCGATGGCACTGGTGGATGGTAGTGTGCCTAGAAAAAAACATCACAAATTTTTAGATGCCTGGAAACCTCCCCCTATTTAAAGTGTTGTTCACTTGGAACTTTGAACAAAAAGTTAATACAACATACATCAGCACTAGACAGTCTGTACAGTCAGTAGACAGACACTAGTGGTGATATGGTTCCACTTCCTAGGGTCATCTAGTCCTACTCTACTCTTTTGAAAGTTAGCCTGAGCCGTGTGTAACCCTTTTAGATTCATCATGTCGACTACTACTCTTTTGGCGCATATTTAATTATACCTGCAAGCTTAGTGAGATGTGCAGGAGAGTAGATGCCTTTGAGGCCACTTGACTGTTGCGTACAAATGACGAGGTTGGAAAAAACACACTTATTGAGTTTGTTTAGTTCATATTGCTTAGCCATCACATACATGTTACAATTTTTGCCATGACTGCAAAATGCTTCCACTCACCAGTATACTATGTAACGGCTAACTCGCAGCATTTTTCTCATATAATATAGGCGGATGATTCCCTTCTACAAACCAGAGATTTACAGAACATTTAATGATGCAAGATTATGTAACCAGTATTTCTACTTTCTACGGTGAGGGGTCTTCCAGAATTCGAAAAATTTTGGCTCTTTTTCTTGTTGTCATGCACTTGTAAATGTTTACTGTTTTAATGTTAGGCTTTTTGCTGGCTTATTGACTATGGCTGTAGTAAAATAAATTTTGATGTACCGAGTTTGATACTTGTTTCAAATAAACCTTTTGAACTTACACATAGACTCTGTGGTATTTGGTGTGGTGGGGAGGACTTACACAAGTGAGTGTGCAAAATGGTATTATTATGTTCTGGGTTGTCTGTTTCAGTCATCATCAACATTTTGTATCTTCGTGGGGGGGTTCGGGAGTGGGACCCTAATGTGAGACACTATAGCTAGTCGGTCAGGGGATCCTGGGTTCTTCGGACTGAGGTGTGATCAGTAAGGTCCAATCTCCCATCAGCAACATCCTATTTTGTTGTGCATAGTTCTGAATGTGGCTCTGCAGAATCACTAGACAATAGTAGTATCATGTACTATCCGATCAAAAATACTAGTCAAATATCTGGTTGGCCATTTTGTTTGTGGTAATTGTCAAAGCCTCAACATTGAGAAGACTTGAAGAGGACAACCCAAAGGACAGGACACAGTGGCTAGAGCTATTGGTCAATCAGAGTTTTATTATTCCAAAGAAAACCTTCTATAAAGAGTGGGCAACCGTGCAAGCTTCGCTACAGACAGAGTAATATAATAGTAATAGTAGTAGTAGTACAGAGAGTCATAGCAGAGGCAGTTAGAAGCAACTTAGTTAGAGGCAGGGATAAACAGAATTTGTAAACAGATAGTCAAGGTCAAAGAAGTAAGCTTTTGTAAAAATAGAATTAGAAAGTGGAACCATAATTTATAGTTCGGAAAAAAAAAGATGCAGTAAAAGTTAAGGAAATATAAATGTCAATAACCACTGGAGGACTTACTGGGGCCAGCAGCAGGAGCCTCGGTAGAGGAGCGGTCCTCCTGTGGTTCCCCCGCCGACTCCGACCCCGTCTTCTTGCCCCTGGGTGGTGCTAATGATCATGTAAAATATAATAAAGAAAGAGACAAACATTAAGGAGTGCTGTGAAAGAAATAATAATAAATCATTTGGAAAAATAAGTCAAACAACATTTTAGGAAACAACAATTGCAATAAAATTGACCTATCTAATCAGATGGATCGACTACTGGCTTCTTCCTGCATTCACGGACTGTCTACTTAGTTATTTATGAACACTCCAGTGTTCCATAATAATTCTGATTACAAATACTAACGAAGCCTAGTAAGTACCACCTGACCTACACCACCTATTCCAGACGGGCCAATTGTTCACTAAGTCTGCATTTCCATTTTATTTCAGCCATCAAATGCATAGATGAGATGGAGGACACATGCATACATTAGTGCATACATGGATACAACTAATTGTGGGTTAGTTGCATGATTCTGATCTAGTTCTGCTACTGACTGACCATGCTAAGCCTACCACTCACTAAACAAAGTACAAAACGTTCGACGGGGGACTGGGGTAAGCAGCACTCAGTGACAGAGGAGGCATCACGCAGACCGCATAAAACAATTATTAACTAATACTAACAAACTAAACCTAGTATCCAATATCCATCCACCACTATGTCACAGTAGGACAACGGAAGGACTAGAGTCTCTCGAACAAATTGCATTACCTAACTTCAGTTCTGTAAAATAAAATCTTATATAATCAGCATCAGCACAAGCTAGTGCAAACTAAGTTGCAAACAAGTAAGACTACCACCGAGCACCTGGGTCCTTAAATCAAAGAACATTTTGCTTTTTGGAACTTAATTTACCCGCAACGCCTGGCACGCAGCAGTAATCTTGTTGTTCATCAAATTTAATATACACAATAAGTTACTCACCAAGCCCGACGACCTCGACACCTAGCAGGTCCAACAGGTCCTACTCCCGGTCCAGGACGTCGGACCACCGGTGGGCTAGTTGGTTGTGGGTGCGCCGGACCCCAGAGCACCGGAACACGGCCCGGCGCACCTTCGCCCACCAACGGTGCCGCTCCTGGGTAGCGTAGCCGGAGCCGGGCCTGCCGCCTGCTGCCAAGGTCAAGGGGAGGTGGCGCTGGATAAAAAAAACAAGGGCGGCCACCTCCTCCTCCCCAAATAGTTGCCGGGCCTGCACCCCTGCAGGACGCATTCTGCCGCAAGGCAGGCGGGCCTTCTGTGCTCCTGCAGGTCCCTTGCCCCTTGCCACTGGGACTTGCTGTGCCCTTGGCCATGGCTCTGGGGTGGGTGGGAGGCAGAAAAGAAAAGTTAGAAGGGTAAAAAAAAGGTAGGGGGAAGAAGATAGAAAGAACTTTATAAAAGTAACAAAAACACTGTAAAAGTAGAAATAAAATGTAAAATATAAACTTAGGCAAAGAGAGAGATAGATAATAATTTAAAAAAGTCAGAAAAAAGGTTTTAAAGACAAAGGATGGCAAAGATAAAGGGAGGATACAAAAGTAGGCCCGGAACCATAGCATAGAGTGAAAAACAAGATGGCCGCGCCCATTCGCGACCGCGTGAGTAAGTTCGCGCGATATTTCTCGTGAACATGTACTATTCATCGCGAACAAGTAAAATGCGCTCCCGAACACATCAATGCACATCGCGAACACGCTATCCGCGACCCGGAACAGGAAATAAGGCATCGCGAGCGGGACAATAGAAAAACAAGATGGCCATGCCCATTGGCGACCGCATGGGTAAGATCGCGAGATATATCCCCCGAGCATGCAAACAGCTCCCCGAACATGCTTACCGCGCTCGTGAACAAGAAAAAGCCATCGCGAACAGGTTGCCACAAGCAACTACGCAAGCTCGCGAAGCTTCGCGAAAGTTGCGTAGTGCAATGACATCTTCGCGAAGCGCAGCTACGCGAACTACGCCCACCCTTACTATTAATTCTTCCAGAACCATTCGTAGCTTGGCCACATCTATTGATTGAGATTCTTTGTCTTTTCTCTGCAAGCTTCTCAACCATTCGCTCAATTCTTCTGAAGTAGGACCCACTGGTTTCTCTACATTACTTCGTTCTAAGTCTTTTTGAGTCTCTAATGCTGATTCCATTGTCATTGTATGCCTTTCTGCTATATTTGGACTTCAGGAACATTTAGCTCGATCGTACTCATAGTTTGTCTGCATGGGTTTTCATCCATACTTTTCTTTGGCCTCTCAGTCTGTTTATTACTGTTATAAGGAACTGTTAAACAGTGTTCACTATCTTTCTGTTTATCAAAAATAGGCATCACTGGGCCTATAGTCACTGGAACAATCACAGCTTCTACATTTTTAGTCAATTCTCTCATCTTTTCAGTTTAATTCTAAAGTTGTTTTCGCTAATTCTGCTGAATTTTCACCACTCACTTTATTATCGGATTTTCTCTCTATCTCTCTGACTGAATTATTTTTCACTAATTCTTGGGGTACTGTTTAGGCCTGGGCTAAAATTACGTTCCGCTCGTGGAAATTGCGATAATTTGACATTTTCACGTTCCGCGGAGAGCGCGAAAATGTCAAAATTTCCGCAATCCGCATTTTACCAGAAATTTTTTGCTTGCTCGCGCTGTAAAATAATACATTCTCTTGCGCGCGCGATCGCCTTTCCTGAATCCCCACGTTCGCTGACAAGTTTTCTCGATCCGGTCGCGTTCTCCACGAAATGCTGGATTGGTGGTAGCCATTTGCGCTGTCCCGCGACAGTTCGCGCCCGCAGTAATGTCATTCGTCGCGCGATCACGTCTTTCTTCTCGCGATCATGCACCGCGAGACAAGTGAAAACAAGATGGCCGCGCCCGCGAGCAACCGCATGGGTAAATTGGTGAGCCGCGACCACGCAGAAAATACCGCGAACGGGCGGGAAAAAAACTTCTGCATCTTCGCGATATTTCCGCGTGTTTGCGGAGATTTTTAATATTTTCGCAATAATTTGCGAAAGTGACTTTCGCAAATTCCGCCCACCCCTAGTACTGGTTCAGTCTTAATGATTCACAAAGTTTCTCTCATTGGGGCACTTGGTGTCAACATTTCAGATTCTGGTTGATACGGGGTGGATTTTTATAAAACATGTCATCAAGAACATCATCCGCCGATTCATGCACTCCATACCCTCCTGATTCTATATTATGTCTCTTTTCCGTACATTTTCTACCTCCAACTTCTTCAGCATTTCTTACAGGAAATAAGCCTTTAGTCATACTTGCATTCTGCCACCTCCTCAATCTGTCATCATGATTTTCATGCCCTTATCTACCAAAGATGTATTTATATCTTCCGCTACTCCTCTGTCTCTCTCTGTCATGCTTCTCATCTTCCCATTCTGTCAGTGCTTCAAACTGTGTTGGTCTAGGTCTTGGTTCTAGATTCATCATTTTCTCTCTCAAATTTCTCAAAACTGCTAAATTAAACGAACCGTGCTCTGGAAATGCCAAAACTCTGTCATTCTTCGTGTATTTTACCCAATTGTCTAACCAAATACAAGTATGATATTCGTATTTCGCAACCATAAGGGATGCAGGAGTTTTGGGTGGGGAAAGTAACTGTCCTTCCCTAGTCACAATTAGGCCTGGGTGAAAATTCCGTTCCGCTCGCGGAAATTGCGATAATTTGCCAATTTCGCTTTCTGCAGAGAGCGCGAAAATGTCAAAATTTCCGCAATCCGCATCTTACCGGAATTTTTTTTCTTGCTCGCACTGTAAAAAAATACATTCTCTTGTGCGTGCGATTGCCTTACCTGAATCCCCGCGTTCGCCAACAAGTTTTCCCGATCCGGTCGCGTTCTCCACGAGATGTTGGATTGTTGGTAGCCATTTGCGCTGTCTCGCGAGAGTTCGACCCGCATTAACGTCATTCGTCGCACGATCACGTCATTCGTCGCGCGATCACGTCTTTCTTTTCGCGATCATGCACCGCGAGAGTATGAGATGATTGAGATCTCGAACACGTCATTCTCCACCACGAGCGAGAGCGTGAGGATGCGGGCACGTCATATCGAACGCGGGCGGACAAGTGAAAACAAGATGGCCGCACCCATGAGCAACCGCATGGGTAAGTTGGCAAGCCACAATCACGCAGAAAATACCGCGATCGGGCGGGAAAGAAACTTCCGCGTCTTCGTGATATTTCCGCATGTTTGCAGAGATTTTTAACATTTCATCAATATTTTGCGAAAGTGAATTACACACATTCCGCCCACCCCTAGTCACAATCGGTTTGTCCTTTTTAAATAAGTTCTTAATTTTCCCAAACCAGGACTTTTTCTCCTTTTCTGGTGGCTCGCAATACATCATTTTGTCTTCCGTGTATCGCTAGTCTTTTCCTTTCGACTATTCTGTTGTTCTAACCAATCGCAGCGCGACTCACACTAACACACCAATCCGAAGCATCTATGTCACTTCTGCAATTCTCCAATCCCAGCGCGTCTCACACTTATTCACCAATCAGCAACGTCCACGTCACCCTGTAATCCTCCACTCCTAGCGATGCATACACTAGTACATCACTCAAGGGCGTCTCCGTTTCTTACTGACTGGCCGAATCCCAGCGCGGCTTTTCTGACGTCAGCTTTTCTCGCTGTCGCAGCTCCTGCTCCTGTTGACCCTCCTTTACAAAATGTTATCGGTAACTTTTCTTACGGTCTTTTTACTTACAAATCTGTTAGTAACGACATAAAAATGCCACCATTGTCCGCTTTGCTAACCAAAGAATAGTTAATGACCTTTTTCACAAGAATTACGTCTTTCCCGAGAGCAGCGCTTACCTCTGCCCTACTACGAAATCTTTACTTCCGCTGATAAAGTAGCACATCCCTCTACCTTACCGTTCTAGCAAGCATTTGCCAATTGTTTCTCCAGAATTAAGACACTTAGTTGGAGACCCAATGCTCCTAAGAATTAAAACTAGAGTTTCGCAATTAACCCGAATGCCTTTTCACTCACGCACTTTCACACGGAAAATGTAGTTCATTCACACAGGATTCTGTCTTTCCAGAGAACAGCGAACAGTCTGTCCCACTACAGAATTATGAAACTCGTTAACAAAGTAGCACTTGCCTCTACTTTATCCTTCTATCAAGCTTAGGGAACACCTATTACCTTTCCAGTGATAAGCGTTATCAGAGTACCTTCTGGACTCCTGGTACCTAAAACCAAAATTTCACAGGTGACATTCGCTACCTTACACTCCTTTCATACAGGAAGTATTTCTAATGGCAGCACACGACGATGCTACCAAATCGAACCCAGATAATGCGTCGTGCAACTCCAATCATCACTCGTTTTCCCCGTGTACCTTCAGGGCAACAACAATTCCGTCTTTCCCGAGAGCAGCGCTGTGAGAAGTAGGCCTGGCATATGCTGGTCACTAGTTATAGTGGCCACCTTGCACCAGTCCAATTCGACTCTTATGGTAGATAGGTTTAAGACAACCTTTTAAAGAAAGCTATCCTAGTGGTAGCTGTGGAGAGCAGCCTTCAGGCTAAGTCTCTGAGGAATGTAAAGCAGCTTGTTTTACCTTATAATCTCTTGAATTACCAAATGAAAGGACCCCACACAGGTATATATAACAAATATATATCTATTTATTACTAGAAACACTCTACTAACCTCTTTATGAGATTAGAAGCCAGGAACACATTCACATATCAACGTTTCACAATAAGTTAAGCACAAATTTGGCTGGAACCCTAGGGCCGTACTAGACCATTTACTACAAAAATGGGTTAAGAAGGTCGACTTGCAAAATGACAAGGCCTAGGGCCTGGGGAATCGCTGGGGCTTCACTACTGCAGTGAAAGCAGGTAAGTAACATGCCCACGGGAGACGCGTGCAGTGTGTGAACACAGCCGCGGGTTCCTTATTGATTACAATGGAGCAAGTCCCGGTTTGATTTTTAAAGTTTAAGGGTACTTCAAGGAAGTCTACAAGCAAGCCACTTACAAGGTAAGTATTTCGAGGGCCAACACACACTAGGGCAACAGAGTGCATGAGTTACCTCACCCAGAGAAGCCAGGTGCATAGGTGTCTTTTGGTGTCGGGTCGCTTCGCTGTTTTCTATGGAGACCAGAGAAGATTTGCTGCTTGCGTCGTCTGAAGAAGTGTCCCGTGGAATTCAAGGGTGGATTCGAGATGCAGATGACCTGAAAATTGAAGGGACAGTGTTCACAGTCACTTGCCAGTGACCGGGGGCCAGGAAGCTGGTTGCCCACGGAAGTCGGGTGATTTCAGGTGACCAAGGGTATTTTGACTCTTTGCTCGCGAGGTCCAG
Source organism: Triturus cristatus (assembly GCF_964204655.1). Classification (NCBI taxonomy): domain Eukaryota; kingdom Metazoa; phylum Chordata; class Amphibia; order Caudata; family Salamandridae; genus Triturus; species Triturus cristatus. The sequence goes on along the minus strand of NC_140581.1, from coordinate 72,446,130 downwards.
GAAGGATTGACGAACACCAGCAGCTGGATACGGAGTGTCCCACGAAGTCTTCAGCTTACTGAGGTGTTGGCAACCGGATTGGAGCCAACAAGCCTTGGCAACAGCAAGTCTTGTGGAAAGTGAATAAAGTCAGCGTTGCAGACCAGCAAGGTTCGAGGGACTCATCCAGTGAGAGTAAGTGAGAGCCGGTCTGGAGCAACTAGAGGAACTCTTTGAGTTGATAAGAAAGTCTTCGGGGGACCCACAAGCCAACAGGCAAGGGATCGTGAAGATGCCTCTAGAGGAAATGCTTCACAGGAGCCCAAGGTCACTCGGGATGGGGTAGGCCTCTGATTTTCGCTGCAAAACCTGCTGGAGGCTTGGTCCACAAATGGTCTAATGCACAATTTCATAGAACATCACAAAGGGGTTGCACTTGACAATAATGCATGATTCCTGGGTATTGCTGTTCCTCATCACTCGTGGGGTCCACTTGCCACAGCTTTGCTGGTGACTCACAATGGCCGTTGAGAAGTCATGAAATCTACTTTTGGGGCTGCAGGAACTTTGAACTCTAGCGGGAGCGGGAACGTTTGCGACCGTTGATTAAGGTTTTTGGTGCCTGCCAAGCAGGGGAGTCACTCCTTGACTCCAAGGGAGATTCTTCTGTCTTCCAAAGGTAGTTGAACATCAAAGGGCCAGGATTCTTCTTTGTAGAGCATCGTCCAGGGTTATCTGCTTTGCAATGGAATGGTTTGGTATCTTATACTGAAGATAGAGGAGGAACTAGCTCTATGACCACTCCTCTGGGAGGGTCAGGGTAGGGGGTGGTTACACCCACTTCCCTTTGTCCAGTTTTGTGCCAGAGCAGGGACAGGTAGCCCCTGAACCGGTTTGACCTGGCATATGCACAGAGGAGCCTACTGCTCCCCCAGTGCAAGACTTCAAAGCACCCTAGAAGTACACCCACCCGGGTACAATACACTAAATCCTGTCTGGAAGGTAGTAACACCTCCCTGTGACAGGATGCCTATTGTTGTGCCTCCTCCACTGCGAGTTTCAGTCAGCAGCAGGAGGGCAGCCCAGTGTCTGTGCTGGTGGCATCCATTTTGTGATGCCAAGGCTCTTTCAGATTTCTACCGTGTAACCACAGTAGGTACATGTCGTCCCCTCTAGAAGGTTGGGATCATACTCCCACACCAGTTACTGGTGTGTGGGTATGATTCCAAGTTGTTTGACACCAAACACAACATGTTTTGATGCAGTCATTCCAAAGTTAGCATTTACCGCTGGGTTATAATGCACTTAAGAGTACATGGTTTAACAGCCACAGAGAATAGACCCTGAGAGCTACAGAGGGGTCCGGCTCATGCATAGGCACCACCTCACATAGTAAACCAACCACCCTGCCCTCAGGATTGATAGGGCCTACCATAGGGGTGGCTGATAGGTTTATATGTGTGTGTATGGTGAGATATAGGAACCTATACCTCAGTGAGGAGTGCTAACACTACCTCACCCAGGCTGCAGTAGCAGGCCTGTGGTGTCAGATTGAGTCTGCTTCCCAGGGGTGGCATAATACATGCTTCAGCCCCTGGTAGGCCTGTGAAGTACCAATGCCCTAGGTACCTAAGGTACCATATACTAGGGGCTCATAAGGTACCACAGTATCCAATCACTAGTGCATCTAATATGCACACCAAGTGGTTTAGAGAGAACAGAGAGACTGGGGCCCTGATTTGCAGGGACCCAGCCAGACTATAGACAGAAACCAGTGTATACATCAGAAAAAAAATGTGGGAGCAACATAAGTGCAGATCCTACTCTCCTACACAACCCCCCCCCCCCCAAATTCAGGGACATTAAACTAACCTTGACCAGTTGAGTCTTCATGTTCTAAGTGGAAATACCTTGAGAGTCGATCTGCATTGGCATGTTGGGTCCCAGGTCTATGTTCTACTGTATAGTTCATCCCCTGTAGGGAAATGGACCACCTTAAAAGTTTTTAGTTTTCAATTTTCATCTGTTTGAACAATAGGAGGGGCTTGTGATCAGTCTGAACTATGAAGTGAGTGCCAAACAAGTATGGCCTCAGCTTCTTCAGGGCACACACCACAGCAAATGCCTCCCTCTCTATAGCTGACCAACGTTTCTCTCTAGGGGTCAGCCTTCAGCTTATCAAAGCTACTGGTTGGTCTTGACCTTCATCATTAAGTTGAGACAGTACTGCTCCCACACCCAGCTCTGAAGCATCTGTTTGAACAATGAACTTCTTTTTGTAGTCTGGACTCTGCAAGATGGGGGCAGTGCACATTGCCTGCTTGAGGTCATCAAATGCCTTTTAACAGCTAGCTGTCCACTGAAACTTTTTTGGCATTTTCTTTGAGGTTAGATCATTTAAGGGGGTCACTATAGATCTAAATACCTTAACAAACCTCCTATAGTACCCAGTCAGGCCTAATAAGGCTCTAACCTGTGTCTGGGTTGTTGGAGCTACCCATTCCATTATGGTTTGGATTTTGCTCTGCAATAGTTGAACATGGCCTCCACCTACAAGGTGGCCTAGGTACACAACCTTACTCTGCCCTATCTGGCACTTGGTGGACTTGATAGTGAGGCCTGCTTTTTGCAGGGCCTCCAAAACATTTCTGAGGTGGACCAGGTGATCCTGCCAGGTGGAACTAAAGACAGCAATATCATCAAGATACGCTGAGCAATAATTTTCCATACCAGTCAGAACTTTATTCACCAACCTCTGAAAAGTGGCAGGTGCATTTTTCAAACCAAAGGGCATTGCCACAAAGTGATAGTGCCCACCAGGGGTCGAAAATACTGTGTTGGCCTTGGCATCAGCAGCTAATTTGATTTGCCAATAGCCAGCTGTTAGGTCAAATGTACTGAGGTACTTGGCTGAGGCCAAAGTATCTATTAGTTCATCTGCCCTTGGAATTGGAAAGGCATCAGTCCTGGTGACTGCATTGAGGCCTCTGTAGTCAACACAAAACCTCATTTCTTTCTTACCATCCTGGGTATGAGGTTTAGGCACAAGGACTACTGGGTTAGCCCAAGGGCTATCTGAAGGCTCAACAACACCTAGTTCTAACATTTTCTGGACTTTAGTCCTGATACAGTCCCTCACATGGTCAGGTTGCCTGTAGATTTTACTCTTTACAGGCAGACTGTCTCCAGTGTCCACCTCATGGGTACACCAGGAAGTCTGACTTGGGGTGAGGCTAAACATATGTCTGAACTGTTGCAGAACTTGTCTGCATTCAGTTTGCTGATGCTCAGTGAGGCTGCTTGCCAAAGCAACACCATCAACTGATCCATCATCAGGGTTCTGTGAGAGCAGGTCAGGGAGAGGGTCACTCTCCTCCTCCTGGTCCTCATCAGTTGCCATGAGCAAGCCCATGTAAGCCCTGTCCACATATGGCTTAAGTCTGTAGACATGGAGCACCCTAAGGGGGCTCCTGGGAGTTCCAAGATCCACCAAGTAGGTGACTTCTCCGTTTTCTCAACAATTGTATGGGGGCCACTCCATTTGTTCTGGAGAGCTGCTGGGGCCACAGGCTCCAAAACCCACACTTTCTGGCCTGGCTGATAAGCAGTCAGGACAGCCTTTTGGTCATGCCAAGCTTTTTGTAATTATTGGCTAGCCTCAAGGTTTTGCCTTATTCATGTACTCTGCCATCCGGGAGCGGAGACCAAGTACATAGTCCATCACATCCTGTTTGGGAGGTTTGAGATGTAACTCCCAGCCCTCCTTCACCAAACATAATGGGCCTCTGACAGGGTGCCCAAACAGAAGTACAAAAGGGCTGTAGCCCTTCTGTGTGACCTCCCTGTATGCAAACAGAAGGCAGGGAAGTAAAAGGTCCCATTTTCGCCTAAGCTTTTCTGGGAGACCTTTAATCATTCCCTTTAGGGTTTTGTTGAACCTTTCAACTAACCTATTGCATTGTGGGTGATAGGGAGCAGTGAATTTGTAGTTTACACCACACTCCTTCCACATTGAAGTTAGATACCCTGACATGAAGTTTGTGCCTCTGTCAGATATAGCCTCCTTAGGGAAACCCACTCTGGAGAAGACTCCAATGAGGGCTCTTGCCACAACAGGGGCTGTAGTGGTCCTAAGGGGAATTGCTTCTGGGTACCTGGTGGCATGATCCACCTCCACCAGGATAAACCTGTGCACAGATGCTGTTGGAGGGTCAAGGGGACCAACAATTTCAATCCCTACCCTTTCAAAGGGAACCCCCACCACAGGTAGTGGTATCAGGGGGGCCTTTGTTGTGCCACCTGACTTGCCACTGGCTTGGCAAGTGACACAGGAGCGACAAAACTCCTTGGTGTCCTCTGACATGTGTGGCCAATGAAAATGAGGGACAAGCCTGTCCCAGGTCTTGTTTTGGCCCAAGTGTCCTGCCAATGGGATGTCGTGTGCTAGGGTCAAGAGGAACCCCCTAAACTTCTGAGGTATTACCAACCTCCTGGTGGCTCCAGGGGTAGGATCTCTAGCCTCAGAATATAGGAGTCCCTCATCCCAATAAACTTTATGGGACGCACTAGCACTCCCAGCAGCCTCAGCAGCAGCTTGCTGTCTGAGGGGTTCAAGAGAGGGGCAGCACTGTTGCTCCTTACTCAGATCTTCCATGGGAAGGTCCCCCTGCCCCTAAGAACTCAACCTGACCAGGCTCAAGTTCCTCTGGGGCAGTTCCTTCTTCAGGCTCTGCATCTCCTCCCTCAGGAGGGGAATCTGAGATCTGACACAGAGGGGAAGGCACAGCCTTAACCCTACTGTTCCTCCTCTTGGGTAGCATCTGGTCCATAGTTTCAGGATCCAGAGCTGGTTCAGCCTTATGCATTTTGGCCTGTGACGTGGTCACAGCAAATACCTCTACAGGTATGCCTAACATCTCAGCATGAGTCCATAACTCTACCTCAGTCCAGGCTGAAGTTTCCAGATCATTGCCCAATAGACATTCGACAGGGAGGTCTGCACTGACTACTACCTTTCTGAGGCCAGTTACCCCTCCCCAGGAGAAATTCACAAAAGCCAGACTATGGTTGGTCCTGACATTACTTGCATATGTAATGTAACCTGGTACATTTCACCCAGGATGATCTGTGCCGGGTCCACTAGATCCTCTGCCACCATGGTGACACTAGCACCTGTGTCCCTGAATGCCAAAGCCTGTTTGACATTTATTATAGGCTGCTGTTTGTATTTGCCCAGATTACTGGAGCTCACTAGGAAGGACATATCAAGGTCTCCCTCACAAACCAGCAATGCGTATGTTGATACTCTGACTAGGCCAGAGTCCACATCAGAACCCAGGGTCAACCCTACTACACCCTTATTCTGATTACCACCTCCACCAGTAGATGTACTAGGGGGAACAGTTGCCTTAGGGGCAGGAGTGGTGGTGGTTTGGTCTTTGGACTTGGTACAATCAGAAGTCCAGTGCCCTTTCTGTTTACAGAATTTGCATCAGGGCTTCTTTTGGCCTTTTCCCTTTGTAGATGGTGAATCCCCACCAGATGCTGATTTTTGGGGCCCTTGTGAAGACTTCTGGTCTTTTGACTTATCCCCACCTTTATCTGAGCCTTTATGATCCTGCTTCTTAGTGTCACCCCCTTGGTTCTGGGTTTTCTACCTCACCCTGGTTCTGACCCATTTGTCTGCCTTCTTTCCCAATTCTTGGCGAGAGGTCTTGATCAGAGTCCACCAGGTACTGATGCAACAACTGGTTTTGGCAATTATTAAGGATCTGTTCTCTCATGATGAGATTATACAATCCCTTAAAATCAGTAACTCTACTACCAACCAGCCAACCTTCTAGAGCCTTGGTTGCACAATCAACAAAGTCAGTCCAATCCTGAGTCTGTGCTTTCTGGGTATCTCTGAACTTCAACCTGTACTGTTCAGTGGTTAAGCCAAACCCATCTATTAATGCACTCTTCAGGGCTTCATAGTCATTAGCATCCTCTTCTCTAACAGTGAGGAGCTTGCCTCTACCTTTATCAGAAAAGGAGAGCCACAAGATTGCTGACCACTGTTTCTGGGGGACCTGCTGAACTTTCCAGGCCCTCTCTATAGCAGTTATCCATTTGTGGATATCATCCCCACTCTGGTAGGGAGGAACAACCTTGGACAGGTTCCTATGGTCTGGAATGTAATCTCTGCCTCTAGGGACACTGTTGCTGCCACCAGGGGTATCTAACCCCTCTTTTCTAGAATCTCTCTGGAGCTCCAGGGCTTCTCTATCTAAGGCCAATTGCTTGGTTCTGAGGACAAGCCTAGCTTCCTCATACTGCAGCATCTTGTACCTTCTTTCAGAGGAGGTCTCTCTATGTAAGTATGAGTTCCTCTGATGGACAGAATCCTTGTCAGAGTGATATGAGTGGTTAGATTCCCTTGAAGGGGACCTATGCCTCTCTTCCACTCTTTCAACTCTCTTAGGGAGAATTCCTCTGCCCTGTTCAGACCTTTCTGGGTCTGGCCTTTCAATCACAAACTCCAGGTCATCTTGATTTTCATCATCAGACCCAGAGACTATGGCTGACCCACCCCCTGAACCAGATCCACCAGCTCCTATAGCTAGTCTAAGATCATCTGCTACAAGTAGATTTATCAGGTGTAGTGTGAAGGGACTATGTCCTAATCCCAGGTGTCTTGCAATACACATGGCCTAAAGTCAAAGAAGGTCATGTCCTTATACTGGGGTTGGGTGGACCCACTTGCTCCATCCCTTAAGGACATTCTAGTGTTATGCAGTGTTGCACTACCTACACTAGTTTGTGGCCTACTGATCCTAGCTTGAGCTGTAGCAAGGGTGTGCTATCCCTTCACAAACAACTCTAAATTCAGTAGAACTTATTGATACTAAGCTTGACTTTTATATGAACCTTGAGTATCTTTAGTGGATTTCAGTTAGTAATTCAAATATAGATTTTCTAGTAAAACAATGGCAAGCTGGAATCCCACACGCTGCCCACCAATGTGAGAAGTTGGCCTGGTATATGCTTGTCACTAGTTATAGTGGCCACCTTGCACCAGTCCAATTTGACTCTTATGGTAGATAGGTTTAAGACAACCTTTTAAAGAAAGCTATCGTTGTGGTAGCTGTGGAGAGCAGCCTTCAGGCTAAGTCTCTGAGGAATGTAAAGCAGCTTGTTTTACCTTATAATCTCATGAATTGCCAAATGAAAGGACCCCACATAGGTATATATATCAAATATATATGTATTTTTTACTAGACACACTCTACTAATCTCTTTATGAGATTAGAAGCCAGGAACACATTCAAATATCAACGTTTCACAATAAGTTAGGCACAAATATGGCTGGAGCCCTAGGGGCGTACCAGACTATATACTAAAAAAATGGGTTAAGAAGGTCGACTTGCAAAATGACAAGGCCTAGGGCCTGGGGAATCGTTGGGGCTTCACTACTGCAGTGAAATCAGGTAAGTAACTGGCCCACGGGAGACGCGTGCAGTGTGTGAACACAGTCGCGGGTTCCCTATTGATTATAATGGAGCAAGTCGCGGTTTGATTTTTAAAGTTTAAGGTTACTTCGAGGAAGTCTACAAGCAAGCCACTTACAAGGTAAGTATTCCGAGGACCAACACACACTAGGGCACCGGAGTGCACGAGTTACCACACCCAGGGAAGCCGGGTGCATAGGTGTCTTTTGGTGTCGAGTCGCGTCGCTGTTTTCTATGGAGACCAGAGAAGATTTGCTGCTTGCGTCGACTGAAGAAGTGTCCTGTGGAATCCAAGGGTGGATTCAACATGCAGATGATCTGAAAATTGAAGGGACAGTGTTCACAGTCACTTGCAGGTGACCGGGGGCCAGGAAGCTGATTGCCCACGGAAGTCAGGTGATTTCAGGTGATCAAGGATATTTTCACTCTTCGCTCACAAGGTCCAGGAAGGATCAATGATGACCAGCAGCTGGATTCGGAGTGTATCACAACGTCTGTAGCTTACTGAGGTGTCGGCAACCGGATTGGAGACAACAAGCCATGGCAACAGCAAGTCTCATGGAAAGTGAATAAAGTCAGTGTTGCAGACCAGCAAAGTCTCTGGGACTCATCCAGCAAGGGTAAGTGAGGACAGGCCTGGAGCAACAAGAGAAATCCTTTGAGTTGATAATAAAGTCTTCGGAAGACTCACATGCCAACGGGCAAGTGATTGCGAAGATGCCTCTTGAGGAAATGCTTCACAGGAGCCCATGGTCACTCGGGAAGGGGTAGGCCTCTGATTTTCACTGCAAAACCTGCTGGAGGATTGGGCCATAAATGGTCCAATTTCACAAGTTCGTAGAAGATCATGAAGGGGTTGCACTTGACAATAGTGCATGGTACCCGGGTATTGCTGTTCCTCGTCACTCGTGGGGTCCACTCGCCACAGCTTTCCTGGGGACTCACAATGGCCATCAAGAAGTCAGGAAATCCACTTCCAGGGCTGCAGGGACTTCGAACTCCAGCAGAAGTGGGAAAGTTTGCAAACGTTGATTAAGGTGTTTGGTGCCTGCCAAGCAGGGGAGTCACTCCTTGACTCCAAGGGAGATTCTTCTGTCTTCCAAAGGTAGTGGAATGTCGAAGGGCCAGGATTCTTCTTGGTAGAGCGTCGTCCAGGGTTATCTGCTTTGCAATGTCAAGGTTTGCTATCTTATACTGAAGATAGGGGAGGGACTAGCTCTATGACCACTCCTCTGGGAGGGTCAGGGTAGGGGGTGGTTACACCCACTTCCCTTTGTCCAGTTTGACAGTGCAGGACTTCAAAGCACCCTAGAAGTGCACCCACCCAGCTCCAATACACTAAATCCTGTCTGGAAGGTAGTAACACCTCCCTGTGACAGGATGCCTATTGTTGGGCCTCCTCCACTGCGAGTTTCAGTCAGCAGCAGGAGGGCAGCCCAGTGTCTGTGTTGGTGGCATCCATTTTGTGATGCCAAGGCTCTTTCAGATTTCTACGGTGTAACCACAGTAGGTACAAGTCGTCCCCTCTAGAAGGGTGGAATCATACTCCCACACCAGTTAATGGTGTGGGGGTATGATTCCAAGTTGTTTGACACCAAACACGACATGTTTTGATGTAGTCATTCCAAAGTTAGTATTTACCGTTGTGTTATTATGCACTTAAGAGTATATGGTTTAACCGCATTTACAAACAGCCACAGAGAATAGACTCTGCCACCTGCATAGAGGTCCTGCTCATGCAGAGGCACCTCCTCACATAGTAAACCAAGCACCCTGCCTCAGGATTAATAGGGCCTGCCATAGGGGTGGCTGATAGGTTTAAGTGTGTCTGTATGGTGAGAAATATAGGAAGCTATACCTCAGTGAGGAGTGCTAACATTACCTCACCCAGGCTGCCGTAGCAGGCCTGTGGTGTCAGATTGAGTCTGCTTTCCAGGGTTGGCATAATACATGCTTCAGCCCCTGGTATGCCTGTGAAGTACCAATGCCCTAGGTACCTAAGGTACCATATACTAGAGGCTCATAAGGTACCACAGTATCCAATCACTAGTGCATCTAATATGCACACCAAGTCGTTTAGAGAGAACAGAGAGCCTGGGGCCCTGATTAGCAGGGACCCAGCCAGACTATAGCCAGAAGCCAGTGTATACATCAGAAAAAAAAAGTGGGGGCAACATAAGTGAAGATCCAACTCTCCTACAAGAGCTTACCTCTGCTCTACTACGGAACCGTTACAAACGTCCGACTTCCTACATCCCAGAAGCCGTGCAAACAACATAGAACTCAACGCGACTCAACATAGAGTGTTACTTCGTAAACCAATACCAATCAATCATCAATAAGCAATGTACAAGCAATAATCACCAAACCAAAAAATAAAAACCATAACTCTGCTACCAGAAAAACTGTTGCAGTGCAAAAACCTGAGTATCGGCAAACAGGACAAAACCCGTACCAAATATCCTCCCTTCGTCACAGACCAGATATCACATTAACACTTTCACACTCGCAGTCATTGGTGGGGCCCAAAACACCAACATTCACACGTCACTTTACACTGGTCTGCACTTACAGGAGAGATGAGCGGTTCAGGCACTGACATGAAAGGAATACCTTATAACCTATAGGAAAAATATTATATTACATAACTATACATTAATATCATTACACCTACAGATCTCAATCCTAAACATCAAGATACTCCTCCCACGTGATCAATGGATCATTTAGTTGGATTAGTTAATGGTGATTTAGGCCAGCTAAAACACATTTAAGATTTTGATCTTTCCTCCCTCAATAAATGACAAACGCATTGCTTGTTAATCAATATCTGTTTATCCATTTATCGCAAAATATTTAGTTTTCATCTAGTAAATTCATTAAATCTTATGTAAATCACAGAACACCATATTTACCTAATCTGGCTATCGGTCGTCCTCTAAGTCATCAAATTAACCGTCAATTAGTCGGATTTCAAAAGGTTCTTCATGCAGCACCCTACAGTCCCAAAGATTGGGCAAGGACCAGAGACGTGCAAGCATCTATCAGTGCCCATAAATTTTATAAAGTTTGCAGTTCATCAAGGAATTAGGCAGCATTCAGACTGTCACGGATTCAGGAACACAGCAATCACCCAGATAGTAGCGACACCGTCGTCTTCGTCAGCATAAGGAAAAGGGAAACAAAAAGTGTGTGTGCTCTCTATTCTACCATCATTTTTATAATAAAAGTAAAGTCAAGATGTAACATTTTACAAGTTTTGGGCTTTTCTAATTGGTCGGTTGGGATCGTCCGGTGAGGTTTCGCACAGTTCAAGAGGTTATGTCATGGTTTTAGATTTTCCAGTTTCTTGTACAGGTCCATTGTTTTGGCACTTGGTGGACTTCCCACCGTGGCCTTATTCGAACACAGAATGACAAGGGTCATGACGAGGCCACAGGAACAAACTGTAGCGCAGTCGCACTTCGCCCGAAACCTCGTGGAATGGTGGCCATCACGTTGTGTCACGTTGTTGGCCATATTTGTTTTTAGGCCCAAAGGACAACTTAAGCGAAGCAAACACAAATAAATAATTAATACATAATAAAATGTTAACCCCTTACTAATCCCTCTATGTGCCTGTAATTATCTAGCATATAGCGACATTTAAAGCGTTCATATTCACCCATTTGATGTCATCTGGAGCAACATTACGAAAATGTCACAAAAGCAACATATATCAAGCAGTATTCTATTCAATACATATACTACGGTTAGTATGCGTACGGATTTTAATTATAAAGATTATTTAGCCATGCAAATTGCAAATCCCACGTGTATTTCGAATATTAGTAATGTTGGTTAGGTAACGTGAAAACACATTTAATAATATTATGATTAATAGATTTTTCTAATTAGTATATTCATGCAGAATAGGGGGGTATACAACATTTTTTTGTACTACCCGCTCCATCACGTGCACCGTCAACTATCGTACTGACTCTCTATAAAGACTAGTTGTTGGGTTTATGTGACACCATACCTCTCTCTTCTAGGATCATTGTTGACATCTGGGCCTTTGACTTTGTAGGGAGAATACTTAAGGTCCCATGCCATGCAATAATTTAACCTTTATTATGGCAGTCCATATATATACATAAACATATCTCCAATAATGCACTTGTATCCTGATATCAAAAGCACAAGTAAGGATGGGGGCCTCTAAAGTATGCCGTTTTGTGGACGCCAGTATGTCGCAGCACTGCTATGAAAGCCCAGCAAAGAACATTTAACAGTAAAGAAATGGTAGATTAAACTGATGTGATTTTTAAAGTTTTTTTTTCCATTTGGAGTTTTGAAAAGAAAAAAAAAGATGCAGCCAGACAGTAGAAACAATGCTAGCATATTTCATTGATGGGGGCAAAGAACTACGATCGGCAGGAGCAAAAACCATAACATCACAAGTACAATGATAGTAAAATGTGCAACGTTTTCATTTACAAGAAATACCTCCTGTCTACTCTCGGTTATGTGCGTCTGATTTTCCGCAGAGATTTTGCTACTTGCAAAAAGTACCCTCAAAATTTGGGCTCATATCCAATTCTTTGTCTTTTATGGATTATAATATTTTGTTTGATGTAGCGGCCTTAGGGCTACAAAGAAACCTGCAATAGTTATGCTAAAAGTCTCTTTCTAAAGATAAATGTAGCCAACTCTAAGATGCTAGATTTAAGGGGGAAAAAAATGGTTTCAAGTTTAATTGGTATATGAAACACGAAAAAGTGGAGGTTGGTAACAACTACTTTTACTTGGGAAAAAGCTTTGCAATCAACCACTCCCACAAGTTGCACTTTTCCAATTTAGGAAAAAAAGCCTTAGCCCATGCAGGTGATCTTCACATTTTCTATTATGCCATTAGAAAGAGACATGTTTTAATTATTTATTAGAAATATCTAGAGCAAAGATTACTGCAACTTTTATTATCGGTTATACTATGTATCGGTATAATCATGATGCTTTTGGAATCGCCTTCTGAGTTACGCTTAGCAAATGAACCTGAGTAGTTTGGGTGATGTCTTTTATGGCCATCTATTTGTTTTAGGAGATGGTTAACTCTTGCTTGTTTAAGTCCTCATGGATCTTTGGTTACAAGACAGTTAAAAATTTGCGGACATACGTGACAAAAATTTTCAATGCTATTAAGGACACAGAGGCGAGGATTATGCTTCTCTTTTCTTTACTTAGAAAAACTCATCAGCCAATCAGATTACAGTAAGAGAAAAACAAACTACAATACTCATGAATACAGTGGGTATCACCTGACAACCATAGAGAGTCCCTCTATAAAAGGTCCATTAGAGAATACCACATCCTCTTTCTTTGTTAAACAGAACAGGTAGCGTGAAGAACAGTCCAACATTTGTGAAGAATTTGGAAATTAAAGCAGCTCGATCCTTGAACAGCAGATCAACAGGTTGGAAACAGAAGGCTTGATGCGTGCATCATCAGAAAAAACAGGAACCTGCAGGTAACCCTAAGACCGTTCATGGAGACAGAGTAACACGCCTTACTTAGGATCCGAACCTGAAAGGAAAGATAGAGTCGTAATACACCATTCCCTTGTGGTAGAAAAACATTACAGTAAAGGGGAGGGAAAAGAAGGAATGTATCCATAACACAAATATGCATATGCAGTAAAAGCAGACGATATAAACAACCATATGAAACAGTACTGGGTGGGATAATTCTCGCCTCCGTGTCCTTAATAGAATTGAAAATTCTTGTCACGTATGTTCGAAAATTCTATGTCAGGACCAGAGACTCCGATTATGCTTGTTCAAAGCCTTGCCACCACCACAGATGCAATATCCACAATTGGTTTATAATAAAAAGTTTTAAACATACAATCAGTTGACTAATCAGCTGCTTTCATAATATCCATTAAACCAACTCCCATAGAAAAGGCCTTGGAAGCCATAGCTCCACGAGCCGAGTGTGCACCAAATTTTGTAGCATCAATTCCAGCCTCACCCATGAGCCATCTCACCTATCGTGCCAGTGTAGCAAGGGTGACCGGGTGAAAAGGTTTTTGCAAAGCAATCAACAACTGACCCTGAGTATCCTGTCGAAATTGAGCAGTACTTACGTCATAATCCTTAATACATTGAACTACACAAAGTTTAGGATTATTAGGAAAACTCGGGTAAGTAATAGAAGTAGTATTACACTTAGTGCTTCTGGAGATGACAAAAGTAACATCTTCTGGTGCAAAAATGACCTGCAAGATACAGAGCACGGATATCCAAAACACGTTTACAAGAAACCAAACATAACAACATAGATAATTTGGCCGAAAGCTGTTTGCGGGACAGATTACTATTGGATGGCCTGGCTTCCAAGAATCGTAAAACAGTAGAAACATCCCACAAATCAACATATTTAGGGCAAGGCGGTTTTACCAACCTAATACTCCTGAGTAATTTGCAAACCAAGGGATGCTCACCTGCAGGTTTGTCATTGATTGTAATATGGCCAGCCGAAATGGCAGAACGAAAATTATTAACCGTTGTATAAGCAAGACCGGAAGAAGCAATAGATGCAAGAAAATTCACAATTAAAGAGATATCTGCTGAAGCGGGTTCCACCTCCCGTTGATCGCACCAACAACACCATTGTTTCCAGGCTGCGGAATAACGTTTGTGCGTGTTGGGAGACCAAGCCTCGCTGATAAATTTGGTGGCGTCTCGCGAAAGGCCTGGGATTTTCCAGCAATCCCCGAAACCCGCCAGGCCACAAGAAGAAGTTGACCTGATTCTATCAGTGGATGCGGGTTGTTGAGAGGGTCCAGCAACAGATTCCAACGCTGGGGAATAAGGAGCGGCACTGCACAAATCATCTCCAGAAGAACCGGGAATCAAGCCTGAGCCCTCCAAAGAGGAGTGATCAGAATCAATTCCGACTGTTAATGTTTTGTGCGAACCAAGACCCTGGGGATCATCACAAACGGGGGAAAGGCATAACACAGATGAGACGGCCAGTCCTGCAGAAATGCATCCGTGGCCAGAGCTTCCGGATCCGGGCGCCAAGTGAAAAACAAAGGAAGTTGCCTGTTGAGTCGAGAGGCAAAAAGATCTATCTGACACGGACCCCAAACCCGAGTGAGAGACCTGAAGACACGAGGATGAAGCCGCCAATCGCTGAAGTCTCTGAGATGACAAGAGTTCCAATCGGCAATCAGATTGTTGAACCCCGGAAGATATTCCGTAATCACTGAGATTTGTCTCTTAAGACAAAAGTGCCAGAAACCCTTGACAATCTCTGTCAGGAGCTTGGACCGCGTGCCCCCTAATTTGTTGACATACCAAACCGCTGACACATTGTCCATGCGGAGAAGAATGCAACAATTCGTCATGTGGGGTGAAAGACAACGAATCGCAAATGATCCTGCCAGAAGTTCCAGACAATTTATATGGAGAGATAATTTGTCCTGGGACCACTGGCCCCCCGCGGTTATCGAACCGCAACGGGCTCCCCATCCCCACCGACTGGCATCGGACTCAAACAAGCACCCTGAATAGGGCTTGACCATTCTAAGATTCCATGTGTTCCAACCACCACAACATCTCCCACCTCGCCTCCTCCGAAAGAGGAATCTGATCTGAATATTTGAGGCCTTTCTGGAGATGGCGGATTTTGAGTCGCTGAAGTGCTCGGTAATGGAGAGGACCCGGGAATATTGCCTGAATTGATGAAGCTAGAAGGCCAAATATCCGGGCTACCAATCTCAGTGACACAATCTGTATGTGTAACATCAATCTCAATTACCTCTTGATGGATCTGATCTTTTGATTGGGTAAGAGGAGCTGGCAACTGAGAGAATTGACCAGAAAATCCAGGAACTCTATTGATTGAGACGGGATTAACACTGACTTGAAAAAGATGTATTGACCATTCCAAATGAGTCATTAGTAGACGAGGACAACGAGCCATGATGAGAATGTCGTCCAAGTAAATGATCAGATGAGCACCCCTGGCTCTGAGAGACTCCACAACAGGCCTCAGAAGTTTTGTGAAGCACCGAGGTGCTGACGAGAGGCCGAAAAGGAGAACCTTGTACTCGAACCAGACTCCCTGCCATTGGAATTGGAAAAACCGTCGATGAGGACCGAAAATGGGAATTAACAGATACACATCCTTCAGGTCTAGACGGACCATACAGTCCCCTTCCTGAAAAAGATCTCGAAGATGATGGATGCCCTCCATCTTTAAGTGACGATAACCGACCCAGCCATTGAAGTCTTTGAGATTGAGAACCAGTCTGGATCCGCCCCCTTTTTTCTGAACCAGAAGGACTTTGCTGGAGAAACCGTGAGGATGACGGGTGGTCCGAACAATGGCTCCTTTGTTCAGAAGAGAATCTATTTCCGCAGAAATAACAGCTTGATCTTGAAGGGAAAAAACTAGGGGCAATGGGGGATGAGACTGGTTGTGAAAACTGAAGAACTCTATCTTGTAACCCATCACGGTGTCTAACACCCATGCATCGTTAGAGATGTGTCACCAATTTGGAAGAAAAAATTGAATCCTGCCCCCAACACAACCTCCGAAGCTGTTACTAAGCTCACCTGAAGCTAAGGAATCGTGATGTCCTCCTTGATTGCCATCTTAGCGTCCCTTCCTGAACCTGTTGCGGGCTCTGCGACTGGGATAGAAATTGGAGGTGTTATTATATCCGGAGTCTTGATACCCCCCACGGTGGGATTGAGAACCACGCTGGGAACCCTGACCATTTCCGTGACCGAACAATCGTCCTCTATATCGTCTGGCCCAACCAAAAAACGGGCGGAAAGCTCGCAGAAGGGATGACTGAGCCTTGTCCAGACCGCTGAAAGTGGCAACATATTTGGTCAATTCTTTAAGAAAAGGTTGACCAAACAATAAACCCTGAGCCAAAGTGCCAGATTCGGAAGATGACAATTCCGCTAATTTCGGATCCAATTTTAAAAGAACTGAACGTCTATGCTCACAAGACATGGCACAGTTGGAGTTGCCAAAATACAAACGGCTCTCTGAGCCCACTCAATCAGTTCATCAGTGGCGATAGCAGAAGATGATTCCTTAGCCCGAAATCCAAAATCCAAAATTTTGGTAAGGGGCCCCAGCAAGTCTAAGAACGCCATGTTCTATCAATACCCTTTTTGGGGTCCTTAGCATACTTTTTCAGATATGTCATCATGGACGGATCTACTTCTGTTGTGTCAGCCAATTTATCAGCGAGATCAGGTCGCGGACATTCAGAACGCAGACGCGTCCATACATCTTTATCAAAAGGTTGACGAATATGAGCATGAACATATTCTGCAACCTCTGTGGACGGGAGCCAAGCAGAAGAATTAGGATGTACAATGTCCTTAGGTTCAAAAGTCAGAAGTTGAGGATGCGAGGGTGCATCAACAAAATGCTCCTTATGAGCGTTTTTTGCAGGAGGAGGTGAATCATCACGGTCAGAAGACGGGCCAGAAGACGTATCCCCATTATCCGCCTGGCGAGAAGGAGAGCTCGCCGCAGTTTTGGAAGAATGAACGTAAGAATTCTCATTGGAGAGAGCCTTGGCCAATTTCGCAAAATCTGGTTTATGAGGGTTCGGAGCCTTCGCAGAAGGACCCGGAAACCAGCCCTGTTGGACAGCATAAAAACATAAATGGCGCTTCAAAGGCTGAATAGCGTGGACCAGCGCTTTATTAACTGACTGTTGGACACCCACATCAAGTGTCTCGACAAACTCTTGTTCCACGGACCCAGAGGCCCCTTCCTCATAGTAATATTCCTCCTCCTCAAAATAGTCAGCCATAGTAACACTGAAAGTGAAATAATGCCCACCGGAGGAAGGAATAAACAGTACTCAAATGTAATGCCGAAAGGCAAACAAAGGGGGGAGTGGAAATATCCCCCGGCAAGCCAATAAACATAGATACAAAGGAACTGTGAAGTAATGTAAATTAAACATGGAGGGAGGGCCTGCCAAGAAAAACCACTTTAGGCAAAGCCTATGCAACAATTATACAGCCCAAAGCCTGAAATGGTAATTTGGACGTCAATAGGGGCATAAACTAGGCTGTGGGCAAAAGGAGCATCAAAAGCGCTGCTCCCACGCTCCAAATACAAGTAAACCGGCAAAATCCGCCGTGTAAACAAACAAAACGGCCGCCGCGCATGCGCGGTAACAGCCGCCTAGTTAGCAATGAAAGAGGACAGCGCGATACACAGATGCGTGTCCTCAAGCCCCACTCTCCCGCTCCACAACTTAAAAAGAAAGCACGCGGGCGCAAAGCACCCGAACCAGGGAGGTGACACACGCTCCCAAACAGAAGGAGAAACTCTGGCAAATGCACGAAGAAACACAAGAACAAAGCAATATCAGCGCCACGCGGCAAAGCAAGGTAAACAGCAATTAACACAGCAGGCATAAATACGCAATAATACAGTGCATGAAAACATCAACAATGCAAATAAGAATGGGAAAGCACTTAACTGGCTGCGGGGCAGCATAGAAAGAGGATGTGGTATTCTCCAATGGACCTTTTATAGAGGGACTCTCTACGGTTGTCAGGTGATACCCACTGTATTCATGGGTATTGTAGTTCGTTTTTCTCTTACTGTAATCTCATTGGCTGCTGAGTTTTTCTAAGTAAAGAAAAGAGAAGCATAATCGAAGCCTCCGATCCTGACATAGAATTATGCCTGTTGTGATCGAAGCCTTTAGAAACATCAAGTGCTCGGGAAGCTTGTTGGGCGTTGGATGCAAATTGTGTAGAATGCTTTTCTTGATATTCATCAGGCTCGCCTTGCTGGATTTGGTGGAGGTGGGATGTGTTAGACTATGTGGTGCTTGTCTGTATTTTAATGTTCTTGTCAGTTATGAAGTGAAAAAGGTGGCAAAGTAGTTATGCGTAGGTCTTGTGTTGAAGTTGTTTTCTATGATCTGTGGGTGCGACAGCTCTTCCTATTTTAAGTAACTTTTTCCTTTTTAGGTGTCATCTACAAACAGTGTTGAGCCCATTTATTATCATTGGGTAGCTTTCTTGTTACTCATCTATTTTTTAGGTCGAGCCTACAGCTCTTGCGCTGTTAGGCGATCTGTTGTCTGTACTTTGTGGGGGTTGGACTCCTCCCACGCTTTGGATTGTCTTTTGTGTGTGTTATTTAAAAGTGGTAGCCTGAAAATGGCTAATAGTGGGTGCATGTCCCCCCTTTTCTGAGAAGGTTACTTCTCTGGAGTATTGCCACGGGTATGAGCATTGGCGCGCATGCAGTCCTGAAGTGCAGAGGTGACTCAGAGAATATTCCTATCCACTTCTACTTGATCGATTTCCACACTCAGGCACCTTTGCTCCAGGATTCCTGCTCTACTTTCCTTTTTAAGCCACATATAAGTTCAAGCAAACTTAAATTTATCTGCCTCTATCTGCTACTTGGGAAAACGAATACACCGGGCACAGTGTATTTAACATCTAGTTGACATAAAAACTCTAGACTGAAAAAGCACACATGTTATTCCAAAGATAAATTTAACAGATTTATTTTTTGATTATTATGATTGTTCTTATCTTTTTTTGTAGAAATGTTTGTTAAATATTTTATAGCCAAAAATATAAATATATTTACAACAATGATACTGATTTATCAACCACATGTGTTATCTTCTTCTAACAATTGATACATTTAAAAGAATCTTTGTTCTTTATGATAAAAAACATGATTTTCATATATTCAATTCAGTTATCCATAATTTGGCTGTTTCATTTTAAACTCAATCAAAGAGAATTGATATTAGAAACCATAAATCACAAATGACATGATACACAGAGACTGGCGGTTTGATGACAAACAACGCGTTTCGGCTAGGCCTTCCTCAGGACTCCGTCTCAGTGGTTACTCGTGGGCGTGCAGAATGTACTGTCTACGAGCAAATATAGACCTATGGTATCTGAATCAGAGACGCATGAATGCTCTTTCTCCTTATTAACCACTGAAAATATCTTAAACAGAGCTGGTCTACAGTACACCCCCTCAAAGTATTAACACTGAATCTTCGTAACCACTATTTAGTCCGATTCTTGCTGTCATTTGGTAGCCCAGTATTATTTTCTCTGTTACGTGATTATTGCAAACGAGCATATGCTGTTAGTTTGAAGGCCCAAAATTCAACTTGATTTTGTCTTTAACTGCATGTGGTTGGTTGATGCTGGATATATTCTTTTTGTAAGACATGCTTCCGATACTGAGCATATACTTGTTCGAAGCTATGCTGCCGGCCAACCTAGATGTAAAAGACACTGCACCGGTGGTTTCATTTTCTCAAATAGTATTTTCCCTGCCAGGGTATGCTTATCATTAATCCAGGGGCCCTGTTCTGTTTACAAATAAATCTGCCTCTATCTGCTGCATTTTGTCCGCTTAGCAACCTTGATAAAAGTGAGGTAAACCCAGTAGCGCGAGAGAAGCCCCTCAAATTGCGTGCGCTTGCAATGCTCATTCAAAACGTCAACCAATTGGAACAAAGTGTCAGGAGCCGGGCTAACAGAAGGGAGAGGGTGTGGCCTTACAGTCAGAGCTGCCGACTTTGGAGCTGGGGACCGATGTTTGACATTTGGCAGCAGCTTATAAAACGATCCAGTAAGACCGGTCACTCTCAGGAAAGCAGCAGATCACAGCTGGTTAAGGGCGCCACTTCCTTTGTTCCATTCTCTTGGCACTGCCCCCCTTTCTTCATGTTTTAGCCCAGTGTGATTTAACACACCCGGTGTGTAACCCCTCGGCCTCCCTGTCAGCTCTTGGAGAGCAGCCTTCCAACCTCATTAAGGCCATCAAAGTGAAGAGTCCTAAAGATTGTCACCTTCATCCCAAACCCTACACCAATCCACAGAAACAAGGCAGAAGGGGAACCTTCGGAAAACCGAATCTGAATAGCCTCAATTATCTCCAACAATCACAGACACATTTTGTCCCCTTGGAGTTGGTCATGGGGATGAAAGTAGTTTGATGGGGGTGTAACAAGGAACCCAACTTCTAGAACATTCCCTGTAAATCTTTGCCTCTCCCTACTGCCCAATGTCAACCAATGTGATAAAAGCGAACAATCTTTTGTCAATATAGGACTTTGTGTTATACTGTTTTTTATCATGTAGTGTTGGGCTCCAACAGGCAGGTAGGGTCGGGACAGAGTCGGTGCCTAGCAGGGCCGACCTGACATTCACTTGAATCTACCCAGGACCTCCTTCCCTTCAGAGGCACCATTTCTCACGCTGCCTCAGGCACGGTGGGACATTTATAATCACATCCTATACAAAGATATAACATGACCAGGAGCCATGTTTTCAGCAGAAGCCTTTCCTCACCCTGCGAACAAGTGCGCCCGCTGCATACAACCATGCCAGGGAATATCTCTGCTCAGACGGGTCTAAAAATACACAGCAAGTTCCCTCAATAAGGCCAGCCAACCTTGACAAAACGGAAGTAAGAAAAGCCCGTTATAGGCGCTCGCAGTGATGATTCAAATCAACAGCCAATAGGAACAAAGCGTCACAGCCGAGTTCACAAAAGGGAGAGGATGTGGCCTTACAGTCAAAGCTCCTGACTTTGGAGCTCGAGAACTGGGTTCAAGTCTCAGCACTGGCTTAACATTCTGTGATTCTGGACAAATCACTTAATTTCCCTGTGCCTACCAAACAAGCATTTGGAATGCAATAGGTCTGCATTTGTGAGAGTTTAAGCTATTAGCATTGTACATTACAATGCCTTTTATTTATGTTTTAAAAACCAAAACATAAATAAAAGGCATTGTCATTTAAAATGCCAATAGCTCAGACTCATGTAAATGCGAGACCTATTTCATTGCAAATGCTTTTTAACTTGTGTCACTCAAGTGTGGCCTACAGGTCCACTCCATTTTCAAAGTTCTGCTGCTGTGTGCCTAACTCACCCTTGCTTGACATCAGTTTGTCTTGAAGTGATGCGCAGAATTAATGCATCTGCACTCGATGTGTGTGTGTGCCTGGGAAGGGTAAAATTCAAGGATAATGAGGCACTGAGCAGGGCATGCATGGTGAGTGCAGGTACTGGGTGTATATGTGCCTAGAACTGGTACAATACATGGAGGATGTAGTGCTGTGCAGTGCATGCATGAAAAATGCATGTGCTGGATGTAGGTGGGCCTTTGAGTGGAGGAGTACCTGGTGGATGCTGTACTGTGCCGTATGTGCACAGTAAATGCATGTGCTGGTTTTATGTGTGCCTGTGGTTGGTACAACACAAGGAGGATACAGTGCTGTAAAGTGTGTGTAGGTTGGCTACATGTATTGTTTGGATGTGTGCCTGTGAATGGTACAACACATGAAGGGCCCTGGGATCCATTTTGGGAGACCCAGGCCTGCATGGTGAAAACATGAGGAGATTGAGAAATCCCATCTGACAGATGTTTGTGTTGCTGCATTCCTGTAAGCTTGGTGGGACACACTCTATAGAGGAGAGCTAGACTTCCTTTGAACACTTCAAAGGGTTCTCTGTGGCTCATTGAGAGGTCACAAGGAAGCGTCTTGGGCACATCTCAGGAATGAGATGGGGTTGATAAGAGAATCATAAAAGTATGTCTGGGGCCATGGGCGAACATTTTGATACACACATCAAGGTAGCAGCCGCCATGATGTGAGCTGTGTTTTCAGCTGCATCGATTGGGCTGAAGCCTGTGCATAATGCAAGCCGGGGATCCTGTATTTCAGGAGGGGGTGCTGTGCAAAAGAATGTCATACACTTAGGGTTGTAGCCTTATACTGTAGCGGGCCACAGCTCGTATGCCATAAAGGGCCACTGTCAAGGATTTGTTCTGTGTGGATTGGGCAGGAGCGTATGTACTGTGAGAAATGATGACTGCATAAGCCAGAGGAGGTAGGCTGGAGCATTAAGAACAGTGACCTGGTCTGCCAAAACCCCACCAGAGGACGTTGTGTGAGCACCTGTGCACCATCACCCATAACAGGGATCATTTCAACAGCCCTCCACCGGTAGATGAACTGGACCCTTACCCCACTGGTGGAGCCACAGAGAACCTCCGGTCGATTCTGTAGCTCGAACAAGAGTGGGGAACTCTATATTTGCTGAGTGTAGCCACCTGGGCAATAGTTCAACCACCAGCAGGCATACTCGGGAACTCCAGACTCTTCACTCCTGCCAGTTTGGGTAAGACTGATTTTGGGCCTATTGGACATGGGTAAAATGACTGCTAAGTAGCCCTGCCGTGCTGGGACACAGTTGATGTTAACAATAGTTATAGTGACTTGTACCCAGGCGGACACATCTTTTTGGCCACTGAGGAAGATAGCTTCCAATAGGCCACGTTCATGGACAGATTTGTTCTTAAACGACTTGAATCAGCGCTGCGAGCCACGATCAATGGCTTTCCATTGGAGCCTGACTCATTTGCTCCCCTGTCCCTCATTCTTGAAAATCAGAGCAGATTGCTCATTGTATCCAAACTTTACAAACTCTGCATCACACAACTCCCTATCATGGACGACAAACTTCTTGCGGAGTGGGAGACTGATTTGGGTCATCCGATTTCGGACAGTGGGCAGTCTGCTTTACAGCCACCAAACACATCTCATTGAACAGTGGCCATACATTATTGCACTACAAGTTTCTGCAAAGAATTTATATGACACCGGCTAAGATGCATAAAATCGACCCTTGTAGACCACATACATGCCAGAATTGTGGTGCCCAACACCCTGATTTTGCCCACCTGACCTGGACCTGGACCTGCCCCTGCAAACGCCCATACTGGGAGCTAGTGCACTAGGGGACATTCTTGGGCTTATCCTTGTTCCTATTCCAGAGGTGGCACTCCTGAATTACATGGTGAATTTTCCTAAAGCAGTCCGGAAACTTGCATCCCATAGCTTCTTGTTGGCAAAACGAGAGATCACATTGCACTGGGGCAGCAAAGTGTCTCCCACATCACAAGGCTGGTTGAACTGTTTAGCTCACTGCAGCACAAACAGCGAGATCTACTCCAGCACTTTACCTAGCACAGCATGCCCCAAGGATATCTGGGGCCCATATAAGGTATACATTGACACCCTTTGCAATTCCACCACTTCTCAGTCCAGCTCGGGTATAGTACCCACAAGTAAGGGATAGGTTGTCTGGCTTACACACTTACAAGTTATATTGGGTATCGTCGTGCATTGGCAGATCTAACACCGCCGCTCTCACACGGCTTCAGTATATTTATATTTCTTTGAGATAGAGACGTCACTTGTTCAGCAGCCACAGACAGTTTCATCGATAGACCTGGAGGGGTCCTTCAGTATTATAACTGACCAACCTCCTGCTGCTAATATGTATATTATATATTATCATTGTCTGAGGTCGGGTGTTGTCTAATGCCTTCTACTATGTTCATATGACAACAATATTTCTGTATTACAGTGACCAATAATGATTGTAACGGATGTATCTATTTTGATAATCAATAAAAATAAAGTTATTAAAAAAAAACAATAATCATAGCGGTCTTTTGAGACTTACCCTTGATGTTACCAATAGTAAATGGGAAATAACCACTATCACTAAAGAGTGAGCAGTGCTGGAAACCACCAAAGAAACCCTAGAGCCCCGACCTGACTGACTGACTGACTGATTGTATTTATAGAGCGCACTTATGCCGAGGCATCTTGCCGCTAGGTAGCCGCATCTGGGAAGCACTGATGTTAGCTTTGTAAGAAAACCCTGGTTTTTATGGCCTTTCTAAAGATTGAGCGAGAGGGCTGAAGGCGGAGAGAGACAGGGAGGGCGTTCCATAGTTTGGCCACCATGAATGAAAAGCGTTTACCACCCCATCTTACCCTTTTGATTTTGGGAGGAAGGACCAGCCCGACCGTAGACAACGTGCTGGAGTGTAGTGAGGTAAAAGGGATTGAACATCTTCGGCCCCGCCTCCATAGAGGGCTTTGTGAACAAGGCAAAGGGCCTTGAAGTCAATCCTGCATCTTACCGGAAGCCAGTGAAGAGCTTTGATGCTCGCGGAGGTAGGATGGTGTTTCGGAAGGCCACATAAGACTCGGGCAGCAGCGTTTTGAAGAGATTGGAGTTTGATCAGCTGTTTAGCCCCCGAGCCCAGATAGAGTGCGTTACAATAATCTATCCTAGATAGAATAAGAGCACCCACTACAGTTTTCCTGAGGGAAGGCGGGATAAATGGGAGAATTTTGTAGAGGAGTTTGAGTGTGAAGAAACAGGCGGAAACCACTTTGTTGATTTGGGGGGCACAGGTGAGCCCACCGTCGAGGTGAAAACCAAGATTTCTAACCTTGGAGAGGGGCACAAACTGGCCTCCGGGGGCCACCAATGCTGGTTCCATATGGAGGGTTTATTTCCGAACTCAAGTACCTCTGTTTTTTGGGCATTTAGCTTTAGGAAGTTAACCCTCATCATGGACATTACGGAGGAGAGACAGTCGCGGAATCGCTCAGCTGGTTGATTGTCATTTTGGGTAATTGACACCAATATTTGTGTGTCATCAGCGTAGGAGACGAGCGCTAGGCCACGACTCTTGATCAGTCTGGCCAGTGGGGTTACATAGATGTTGCAAAGAGTGGGCAAGAGTGCAGAGCCCTGTGGCACTCCGCCCGGAAGGGTGAACCATTCCGATTGCATACCTTCCCAGTGGATTAGCTGTTCCCTAGAGTTGAGGAAGGAAGTGAGAAGGGATAGGGCCTTGCCACTGACCCCCACGGCTTGCAGCCTAGTTAGTAATACTGTGTGATTTACAGTATCAAAGGCTGCCGTGAGGTCTAGTAGTATTAGGGCCGCTCTCCCTCCATCGTCCAACACCCTTCTAATTCCTTCAGTTGCCATGATCAAGGCAGATTCCGTAGAGTGTTGGGATCTAAACCCATGCTGAGTGGAGTCTAGCAGGTTGTTTCCCTCCAGGTAGAACGTGAGATCCTGATTAATGGCTTTTTCCAAAATTTTGAAGGTTATAGGCAGACATGAGATGGGGCGATAATTTTTCGCCTCCAAAGGATCTAGAGAGAGTTTTTTCAGTATAGGCCTAATACAGGCCAGTTTCCATCTTGCCGGAAAAATCCCTGTTCCAATCAATAGATTGAGCAGCGGGGTCAATGCTCTACCGACCTCTTCCACTGCTAGATGTAAGATAGACGGGGGACAAGGGTCAAGCGGGGCTCCTGATTTAGTCTTAGAGAGTGATTCGACCACTTGCTTCATCTCCAGATTTGAAAAGTTGGTTAAGCTGCCATGGTGGGACTGACTGCCCAGCGCCTCCAAGGGTGTGGTGGTATTGACCTGAGGTAGATTCAGAAGTTCATCATAGACCAGGTTAACCTTGGACTGGAAGAAGACCGCTAGGTTGTCGATAAAGACTTGGTTGGGGAGAAAGACAGAGTCCCTAGGCCGAGAAGATAGTGCAGTGACGGTTTTGAATAATTCTTTGGAGGAGTTGGAGGCTGCGAGAATTTTAGCAGTAAAATAGGTCACCTTAGCTAAGGTTATAGCTTGTTGATATTCCTTCACGACTGCACCATAGTCTGATTTAAGCGAGAGGCTATAGGAGGAGCGCCATATGCGCTCCTTATGTCTACATTTGATTTTGAGACTTTTTAACTCTGCAGAGTACCAGGGTGCTGACGCAAGTCTTTTTATTGCTGGTTTAGACACTTCCGGGGCCAATGGATTAGTGGCCTGTATAATCCAATTATTAAAGCCTAAGGCTGCCAGATTGGGATCGGTCTGGAGAATGGGATGAATTTTCAGGGCTGCGGACAGTTCAGGTTGCGTAACCTTTTTTCAGACCCGAATTTTGTTCTGAGGGGGTCTTGTTCTGCGGGACTGATTGAAGTTGGCAATATTGATGAGAAAGTTGACAGCGTAATGGTCGGACCAGAGAAGGGGGAGTGAGTTAACTACTGTGATGAGTAGGTTGTAGCACCATTTGCTTCAGTCCAAAACTAGCTAAGGTGTCGGTTAGATTAGAGGTATCTACATTTTTGGTTACCTCTAAATGAAAGTTAAAATCACCAAGCAATGTAAAGGATGCTGCGTTGAGACAGGACTCCATACGAGTTTGTATCTGGGTGATGAACGTACGCCTAGGACCGGGGGGTCTATAGACTAAGATTCCTTGAAAAATCTTCAGATTGTTCATTTTTATGCTCAGAAACATAGCTTCAGGACCTCAGGAGAAGACTGTTTTATTGCTTGTGAATGTCCTATTTTCCTATCAGAGGTAAGCCATAGAAATAAAAGAAGACCTCAATTCTTTCATTAACATGCCTATTTGACTGAATAATGACATTGCTGTGTGCATTTTGAGTTGTGAGCCTGTGTTCACAACCCTGAATCCATCCCCTGCCCCAAGGGAGCCTTGGACTGCTGGACCACGTCACTACTGAGAGTCAATTGCCCAAAGGGTACTTGTCTCAGTTGCTCAGAATCCATAGTAGATCAGGACTCAGGCAATCAGAAGAAAAGGCATTAACACCCGGGGATTGGCCTAGTAGCACATTAACACCCGTGGATTGGCCCAGTAGCACATGCATGCCCTGTGGCCTTCTGATTGGGTTATTGATTCAGCTGTTACCTGTATATCCTCTGTAGAATATCTAATACTAATTGAGAAGTTGTGACACTTATAATAAATTAGTTCTTGTCATTTGCGCAGTTCCTGCACTAAAATTTGGCTGCATATACAGAGTAATTAAACCACGTGGCATCATGTATAATTTCAGTAGTTTTCTATAACAAGTGTAACACGGAAATTGCCAAATTACCTGAGATTACATTGTCATAAAGGAACTTTCGGCTGGATCTAGTTGGTGTGCTGTGTATTGAATGTTATGAGCTGTCCGGGGAATGAAAGGGACCCCTATGCTTAAAAACAGACAAAAATGCAGCTGCAGTTGGGATCTCTGATAGAGGACAGAAGTGAACTGCAGTGCCAAGCCTCAAACGGTGCCAAGGAGTGGAGGCGACATTCCGAGAAGTGTGCCCAAGCATTCATCCAAGAACTTCTATGGAACACCCTATTCAGAGAACCTACTTATGCAGCGCTTTATTCACATTCATCTGTGATTGTGGGGGTAACAGCCTTGACTTGTCTCTGTGCAGGTGAACAGTAATGAATGAGGGTGAAACCCACAGAATGTGGGTGAGTTGAAAGGTCTAGTAAAATTGTTGTGTGGGGGAACAGATGTGGGCACAGTGCAGAACTAACAAGGCTGTATTCTTTAGGTTGCTTTGAAGAAAAAGACAAGTGGTGGTAAGCAGTGCAATTTATACAAATGTATCTAGTAGTGGCATTTGGAGAGCGCCCATCACCAGCTCATCAGAAAAACGAGAAAAAAAGCGATCGAAGACAGAATCTCCGCACACACAAAGAACTCTTCAACATCATCAAGGAGTTTGCCCAACCCACCAGCAAGTCCACTGACATCCCTCCCTCACAAGACTTCTGCAACAAACTCAGCACCTTCTTTCACCACATGATCAAGAGCATCTACGACAACTTCAACAAAGTCAACCAACACACGGAACCCCCACCGACAACCCCCGACACCCTGAAGTCAATGATTGACAGCTGGAAAGCCCTCACCACTGAAGACACACTGAAGACGATGAAGTCAATCCACTCCGGGCCACCCACGGACCCCTGGCCCCACCACATCTTCAACAAAGCCGCCGACACCATCGCAACCATGCTCCCCCACACCATCAACCACTTCCTGGCGACCGCCTCATTCCCTGATGACTGGAAACACGCCGAGGTCAACCACCTGCTGAAGAAACCCTCGGTGGACCCCACCGACCTCAAAAACTACAGACCCATCTTCCTGCTCCCATTCCCTGCGAAAGTCATCGAGAAAGCCATCAACAGCCAACTCGCCACATTCATCGTTGAGCACAACATCCTCAAATCCTCCCAATCCGGCTTCAGGAAAAACCACAGTACGGAAACCGCCCTCCTCGTCGCAACACACGACATCCGCACCCTACTGGACAAAGGAGAAACAATAACCCTCATCCTCCTCGACCTCTCAGCGGCATTCAACACAGTGTCCCATTGCACCCTAATACGCAGACTTCATGACGCAGGAATCCAGGACTAGGCCCTTGACTGGATCAGCTCCTTCCTCTCCGGCAGACGCAGTGGGTCAAACTCCGCCCATTCCTCTTGGACCGTACACCAACCACCTGTGGAGTCCCTCAGGGGTCCTACCTCAGCCCGACCCTCTTCAATGTCTACATTGCTCCGCTCGCCCCCATCGTCAGAACCTATGGACTCAACATTGTGTCATACACAGACGACACCCAACTCCTCCTCTCCCTATCCATCGAACACAACACTGCCAGACAAAACTTACAAGAAGGCATGGAAGCCTTCGCCAAAGGGATGAAAAATAGCTGCACACAAGTAAATACCAAGAATACTGAAGTGCTCATCATGGGCCCAAACCCCAATGCCTGGAACGACACCTGGTGGCCCCCTGCCCTCGGAAACCCACCCACCCCCACGGACCACACGTGCAACCTGGGATTCAACCTGGACTGCGACCTCAAAATGGACCGCAAGATCAACTCTGTCTCGTCCTCCTGGTTCCACACCCTCCGGCTCCTACATAAGACCTTCAAATGGATCCCCCTTGAACACAGAAAGACTGTCATTCACGCCCTGATCACCAGCAGACTCGACTACGGCAACACACTCTACGCCGAAATAAACAAAAACCTCACCCGCAAGCTACTGAACATCCAGAACGATGCCACAAGACTGATCCTCAACCTGCCAAAACACTGCCACATCTCCCAGCACCTGCACACACTCCACTGGCTCCCCATCAAGGCAAGAGTCACCTTCAAGATGCTCAACCAGGCACACAAGGCCCTCCGCGACACCGGACCAGCATACCTGAATTTCCATGCACCCCAAAGGACCCTGCGATCAGCCCAGCTCTCCTACGCTGTGGTCCCATGCACCAGAAATACCAGATCAGGAGGTCTCTCCTTCCTCATGGCCAAGGCCTGGAACGCCCTTCCGCTCCACCTCAGACAGGGCAGGGCACAAAGACCCCATGGCCACACCTCCTCCCACCGCACATTAGCACACAACATGAAGGCACATGCCATGTGCCCATCCTGTGCACTCCCATGCACAACAACAAGCCAGGTCAAACCACACTCTGCACCACACAACAAACAACAAGGGAGACAGCAACAGCAGTGGCTGCACAGGAACACACAACACACAGCACAGGGAAACCTACACACCGCAACAACACCTCACACATGGAAACAAAAATATGTACAAGCACCAAATGAACACATACAAGGAACAAACATACAAATGGACACACAGCCTGCATAGTCACACTTACATACCACAGACTGACACACAGACACATACACACCCCAAATACCAACAGCAATGGAGCACAACAAATAGGAAAGGCAAAGTCGGATGCACACATATGGAAGGCCATGGAGACACACAACAAACATGTGTACATCACATGCAAGACAAGGAACACACAACACCCCCACAGACCATCAAACCACACATGGCTGGTACAGTCAGTGAAGTCAAACCACAGACATCACAGTGCAACAACATGGGGAGAGAGCAAGGCAAACCATGTATAGCTACAAGGATGAAAGGAAGGCCCAGAATTCAAACTGGGAACAGACACTCATGCACACAACCACCCCACAGGAGTCCACCAGCAGCACAACACACAGGGCCCATAGACACAATCCATGACTGCCAAACACCAGGAGGAATGTACACATATACCCCCTCACACCTGCAGCACACAACACCAGTGCAAAACACACTGAAGGCTGGCAATACTGGCCAGTCTAAACACCCAAAAACAAACACACACCCTGGGGGTAGCCACAAGCATCACACACAGGTATGCCAGAACAAATATCTGCATAATAACTACAGTCAAACACAGATCCACACATAAACACAAATAGAACCACAACAGAAACACACATGCTCTGTGCAGCCAAACTCTGGAAAGGCAATGGGAGCACACATACAACAGGAGTGCCAACCTAACCACTCAGGATCAATGCACAGACAACATACCACAACACACACAAGAAGTGCACCATCACAGAACAACACAGCCACATCAAACAAACAACAGATGCACAGGCAAAGGAACAGAGCAAACACTGCAGGATATCAGGGGATGCACACCAGGCAATGACAAGGCAACATACACACAGCACTACACGCACAACAAGCAGTGTGTGCATACCAAGCATAATAGTCACACACAGACATCAGTGACACAACATCAACCCACAATATACAAATCAGCACAGCACAAACACAACAGCACACCCAGGAAGTGAAACAATACCACAGCCAACACACATACATCCAACACAACAACAACAGATGCACAAATCTGGGATACAAAGGCAGAATCATCTTGAACAGAGGACTGGGCAGCACACACAGCTGAACAGCAGATGAGCAACCCTGCTTGCCAAACAGCACAGGGACATCACAAATAAACAATTGGGCAAATATCCTGAGTGGCACATAGATCCTGGCAAAAGAGCTGCATCACGAAGCACAGTGCCACAAATGAAGTGATGAAGAGGCACACACACACAAAGAAAGCAAGGGGACAGCTGACATCTAAGTGAAGTGTAGTGCACATCAGTAATGGAAATGGCAGGAATGCACCATACACAGAGGGAGTTCAGACCCACAATGGGTAGGCGTTTTAAGCACAGATGGGGGATGGGTTGACACCACACACAATATGCCATACTGGAGGCAATAAGGCACCATTTGACAGCAATGCATGAGAAAACACAACCACAATGACAGTGTGGAGCAGCAGGCCTGCACAGTCTACACAAACAGAAACCAGACACATGGATGAACAACCATGCACCACACTTATGTGCCAGTCACACACTCTGCATACTCACAAATGACAATAACAACAAGTAGGAGTCAGACAGATCTGCATTACCACACCAACACACTGCACAGTGCACAACACACAACTCACACATGTGCATACAACTACATCCATAGGGCTGAACAATCCAAAACCAGGCACCCAAATCCTGGCATACACATGTGTGTTGGTGACAATACAGAGGCACACACACATCAACACTCCCTACAAAGTCACACCCTTCACACTGCACACTTCTTGACTACCCAAGAGCACACATATAAGGTAGGCCATGGGACCAAGATGACTGGACATCACAAGATGAACACACACATACACTGCTGGGCACAAATAAAGGTACAACACACATACATCATGACATTGCCCAGCCTGCCTGCAATTCTGTGGACAGAATCACACTCTGTGCTGGCAGTGTCCCCCAACCTGACATATGAAGACAATATCCATCACTGAAAATGAATGAAAATGACTACTCCAGTGCAGGCTAAATTGTCGTCATAGACACCCCAAGTATCAGTGTCAGGAAGAACTAAAGTCCCTGTCACCCCTGTGAAAAAAAGAGTAGGTGAGCAAAGACATTGGCAATGTTGAAGAGGCACACAGAGCATAGGGCATAGTCGACTATATGCACACACCAAAATTATTTTATTCAGTAAGGACACAAACAAAACAGACAACAGGAGTAATTGTCTTTATTCACATATTGCACAGATAGGCACCAACTGTAGGGAAGAGCAAGGCACAAGATGCAGAGCATATCAATGAGAATCTGCACAGGCAAGCTCAAAACAGGAAGGCCAGTGGACAGTTCAGGGTGCACAGCATATCCATGAGAATCTGCACAGGCAAGCTCAAAACAGGAAGGCCAGTGGCCAGTTCAGGGTGCACAGCATATCCATGAGAATCTGCACAGGCAAGCTCAAAACAGGAAGGCCAGTGGCCAGTTCAGGGTGCACAGCATATCCATGAGAATCTGCACAGGCAAGCTCAAAACAGGAAGGCCAGTGGCCAGTTCAGGGTGCACAGCAAAACCATGAGAATCTGCACAGGCAAGCTCAAAACAGGAAGGCCAGTGTCCAGTTCAGGGTGCACAGCATATCCATGAGAATCTACACAGGCAAGCTCAAAACAGGAAGGCTAGTGGCCAGTTCAGGGTGCACAGCATATCCATGAGAATCTGCACAGGCAAGTTTAAAACAGGAAGGCCAGTGGCCATTTCACAGTGCACAGCATATCCATGAGAATCTGCACAGGCAAGCTCAATACAGGAAGGCCAGTGGCCAGTTAAGGGTGCTCAGCATATCCATGAGAATCTGCACAGGAAATCTCAAAACAGGAAGGCCAGTGGCTATGGCAAAGTACAGGGCGAGTACATGAGAGGCTGCACAGGGAAGAGTCTAACACAGCAAAGAGCAACAAGGCCAGTGTCCAGGGCTAAGTGCATGGTGAGTACATGAGAGGCTGCACAGGGAAGAGTCCAACACAGCAAAGAGCAACATGGTCAGTGTCCAGGGCAAAGTGCATGGCGAGTACATGAGAGGCTGCACAGGAAAGAGATCAACACAGCAAAGAGCAACAAGGCCAGTGACCAGGGCAAAGTGCAGGGCAAGTACATAAGAGGCTGCACAGGGAAGAGTCCAACACAGCAAAGAGCAAAAAGACCAGTGTCCAGGGCAAAGTGCAGGGCGAGTACATGAGAATCTGCAAAGACATGGGCAAAAAAGGAAGCCCAGTGGGCATGGCAAAGTGCAGAGCAAGTACATTAGAATCTGCACAGGCAAGGGTAAAACAGGAAGCTCAGTGGGTATGGCAAAGTGCAGAGTGAGTACATGAGAATCTGCACAGGAAGTGTGTGCTTCCATGGGCAGCAACACAGTCAGGGGGGTAACAATGGGCAGTACAGGCCCACCTGTGTGAGAGACAGGTGTGTGAGGGGGACTACCGCTCAGACTTGGCTGTCAGGCGGACTGGGAGCTGGCTGTGTGTCTGGGACAGCAGGAGCACTTGACTGGGGAGAGAGCGGCCCAGGTGAGGTAGAGCTATCAGTGACTTGGCAAGCCAGAGGGCTGCTTGGACCAGGTGGTGTAGTGGCACGTGAAGGTAGAGTTATGTAGACCTGAGACACAGTGTGGGTGGGAGAAGTTTGATGGGTGCCTTTCCACTTCTTGGGGATTTGAAATGGCTTCCCTGTACTGGGACGAATGACAACTGGTGTGGACACAACAGGCACACACACCAACAAAGCTGCATCAGGTGCAGACACTGGCACTCCCTCTGGGGATGTGCTGGAACCAGCGGAACGCTTCGTCAGGCTTCGCCTCTGACCCTCCTTCCCCAGTCTGCCAGGTGTACCCCCTACAGTGCCCTCCTTCCCCTGCTTCAATGGCCTTGGAATGGGAGTCAAGGTGGTGGGTGAATCTGCCTTGGAGCCCTTCTTAGGTGTACCCTTGCCATGTACCACCTCCTCAGTGGGCTCAGAAACTGCATGCCTCTCTTTGTGAGATGCTTTAGGGACAGGAGAGTCCTTAGCTGGGGATGCCTCAGAGGGTATAAAGATAGAATATCGACGGGAAAATATCGACTAGCATTAATATCGTGGTAAGAATATCGACTGTGAAAAATATCGTAATAGAAAATATCTTTTTAAAAAATATCGTGTCGTGAGAATGACAAAAATATCGTCATAAAAAAATATCGATGAACAGAATATCGTTGAACAAAATGTCGTTTCATATATTATCGACAGAAAAATATAAGTTGTTATAAAATTTATATAAAAATATGTATTATGTTTTTAAAAAACTTACAAAACTCCTACTAGTAATAATATGTGTTAAAAAATATTTTCTACAAAAGAATTGTTAAAATTTTAGTAGCGGGTTATTGGTATTATAGGGGATAAGGGTGGGTAGTAATTTAAAATTTGGTTTTTAAAAAATGTATAAAATATAAACAAATTAGAAAATATTTAAGAAATCCAAATTTTAATTTGAAATTTCGAATTCTTCACGAAATTAAATTTGTAATTAAATTTTATAATTTCAAATAAAAATTTTAGGAGCGGGTTTTTGGTATTATAGGGGATTAGGGTGGGTAGTAATTTAAAAATGTAGTGTTTAAAAATTGTATAAAATATTAATAAATTAGAAATTTATAATGAAATCAAATTTTAACCTCGAAATTTTAAATTTTACACGAAATTTATTTTTTAATATAAATAAAAAATATTACATTAATATTAAAGAAGCGTTATTTTGGTATTATAGGGGAATAGGGTCTAAAAAATAATTTAGATAGAAAAATTTATATTGTTTACTAACCTGCACATTTCCTGACTTATGTTGGATTGGAGTTAGAATAGTAAATTATTATAAAATATAAACAAATTAGAAAATAATTAAGAAATTAAAAATGTAATTTTAAATTTCTAATTGTTTACAAATTTAAATTTGTAATTACATTTAAAAATTTCAAATAAAAATTTTAGGAGCGGGTTTTTGGTATTATAGGGGATTAGGGTGGGTAGTAATTTAAAAATGTAGTCTTTAAAAATTGTATAAAATATTAATAAATTAGAAATGTATCATGAAATCAAAATTTAACATCGAAATTAAAATTTTTACACGAAATTTATTTTTTAATATTAATAAAAAATATTAAATTAATATTGAAGAAGCGTTATTTTGGTATTATAGGGGAATAGGGTCTAAAAAATAATTTTGTTAGAAAAATTTGTTTTGTTTACTAACCTGCACATTTCCTGACTTATGTTGGATTGGAGTTAGAATAGTAATTTATTATAGTTTACTATCCAGCACTTTCCCTGAGTTATGTTATGTTTGGAGTTAGAATAGTAATTTATTATGGTTTACTATCCAGCACTTTCCCTGACTTATGTTGGATTGGAGTTAGAATAGTAATTTATTATGGTTTACTATCCAGCACTTTCCCTGACTTATGTTGGATTGGAGTTAGAATAGTAATTTATTATGGTTTACTATCCAGCACTTTCCCTGAGTTATGTTATGTTTGGAGTTAGAATAGTAATTTATTATGGTTTACTATCCAGCACTTTCCCTGACTTATGTTGGATTGGAGTTAGAATAGTAATTTGTTATGGTTTACTATCCAGCACTTTCCCTGAGTTATGTTATGTTTGGAGTTAGAATAGTAATTTATTATGGTTTACTATCCAGCAGTTTCCATGACTTATGTTGGATTGGAGTTAGAATAGTCATGTATTATGGTTTACTATCCAGCGCTCTCCCTGACTTATGTTATGGTTTACTATCCAGCACTTTCCCTGACTTATGTTATGTTTGGAGTTAGAATAGTAATTTATTATGGTTTACTATCCAGCACTTTCCCTGACTTATGTTGGATTGGAGTTAGAATAGTAATTTGTTATGGTTTACTATCCAGCACATTCCCTGAGTTATGTTATGTTTGGAGTTAGAATAGTAATTTATTATGGTTTACTATCCAGCACTTTCCCTGACTTATGTTGGATTGGAGTTAGAATAGTAATTTATTATGGTTTACTATCCAGAACTTTCCCTGACTTATGTTGGATTGGAGTTAGAATAGTAATTTATTATGGTTTACTATCCAGCACTTTCCCTGACTTATGTTATGTTTGGAGTTAGAATAGTAATTTATTATGGTTTACTATCCAGCACTTTCCCTGACTTATGTTGGATTGGAGTTAGAATAGTAATTTATTATGGTTTACTATCCAGAACTTTCCCTGACTTATGTTGGATTGGAGTTAGATTAGTAATTTATTATGGTTTACTATCCAGCACTTTCCCTGAGTTATGTTATGTTTGGAGTTAGAATAGTAATTTATTATGGTTTACTATCCAGCACTTTCCCTGACTTATGTTGGATTGGAGTTAGAATAGTCATTTATTATGGTTTACTATCCAGCACTCTCCCTGACTTATGTTATGGTTTACTATCCAGCACTTTCCCTGACTTATGTTATGTTTGGAGTTAGAATAGTAATTTATTATGGTTTACTATCCAGCACTTTCCCTGACTTATGTTGGATTGGAGTTAGAATAGTAATTTGTTATGGTTTACTATCCAGCACATTCCCTGAGTTATGTTATGTTTGGAGTTAGAATAGTAATTTATTATGGTTTACTATCCAGCACTTTCCCTGACTTATGTTGGATTGGAGTTAGAATAGTAATTTATTATGGTTTACTATCCAGAACTTTCCCTGAGTTTACAATTTATTTTTGATCAAAAGGGTATTTAGTCCTCTGGAACACGTAGACCCTCGGTTTGAGTCGTCACATACTGTAACTACATATTCTGTGGGAAAGTTATGTCAATCCTGGCTGCGACATTCCACCTTAGCATCTGTCCAAGTTCATTTATCGAAGTTACATGACAAAATAGATTTGAATTCTTTTATTAAAGGTCCTGTGGGTGGCAGAACCAAAAGGTGGGCGTATGCTATTTACAACGAAGTGTGGAAATTTTCGCAAATTGAGGCGGCTTCAAGATTGAGAGCTATTGACCAAGCAAACATGGAAAAGGTTTTAGCCGTTATAGATAACAGCATTAGCACTCTCTCTTCCAGAATTTATACATTAGATAATATTGTTTCGTCAGTTGTTGATATTGTGCATGATGATATGTCTGTGTTATATAATGGTCAAAACCAGTTGCGTTCTGTTATGCAGTTTGCATGGACATTGGAGACGTTAAATGCAGGGAGGGTCCCTTGGGACTATTTGAGCACTACATCGTTATTCATTCCTTTTAACATTACTGATAAGCAGCTATTTATGTCCATGAAAGATGCTACATATTCATTATTACATATTGAAAAATTAGAACCGTTACCTTTCTCTGTGGCGGAAATCAATTCAGTCACGTGGCTTATATATGGGTTGATAACTCTACCGTTCGCACTTCTTAAGTTTACGTCTTGTATGAAACATTATGCTCTGGGTAGATATGAACAGCTGGGCACCGCTTTCATACATGAGGTTTGGTCCCTCTCCTTTACGTATAGATGTACTAGGGACGGAACTGAGGTTTATCTGAAGGGTGAGGAATGTACCACGACACCAGATCATTCCTTGGTATGTAGGCACATTCAATTACACGGTGCATGCAATGTACAAGCCCCGATTTTGGCCTGCGTCCTACGAGGTGTCCCAGTGCCTGTGATTACGCTTTCTTTGACGCTGCTTGCAAACAGTAGTTATTTAATTTAGAATAATGAAGCTTGCTGCGGGATGTTAGTGGGAATCCCATATATAGTAACTGTATCGGAGAGGGTTGTCTTCTGCAATAATGTTCTCTTTTCACCCCCGCACGGGCGGCTGGATGTTTCCATCTGGCCTTCGATTCCAACCTTGAAAGCGGAGTTCAACAAGTTGAGCAGAATAAGAGCTGTATTGTTCCAAAAAGAGGTGTCATTGACTTCCTCTCGTGAAACATTTGTCCTTCACGTTGCTAATACGCGCACTGAGGTACAGGCGGTTTTGAATACTGACCTCCCCCTACATTTCGGAGCTTGATCCTAACTATTTTCAATGCCTCATCCACGACCGGCCTGGCTCATTTTTTTAAACTTGTAGGCTCAGGCCTCGTGACCTCTTTCCAAACTATTTTTGGTGCGATTCCGGCATTTTTTCATTCGATTTTTTCGAGCATCTTTGGAGGTGTTCCGCTGCTTCTGGCGCTGGTGGCAGGTGTGCTGCTTTTACTTTTCATACAACAGAATGGCTGCTGTTTCTGTGCCACACGAGCACCTGTCCCGTCTGCATCTTCTTCGTGATAGGATGCTTGACTTTTATGGTACTCTGCCATTGGCGACTTTAAGCCTGGCATATGGATTATCCTTCAGGTATTCCTACTTCACCTGCGTGCAACCTGTATTTCACTGCCTGGATTGTCCCTTTGAATGGCCTCTGGATTTGTGCTTGACCAACACGGTGTCTCCGGTGCCGGATTTCGATCGACTGATGAGGCCCTTAGTGTCTCACGAGTTGGCCTGTTCTGGTGTCCGGATTATGGCTTGTGGTGCGGCGCATGGTATCCTGGGTAATTGGGACATATCAACGGCTGCCTACGACTTCTTGGCTATGAGCTATTTAGAGGAACATTCCGGTTGCCCTCTGATTGTGCTAGAGGCTCCGATGGTTGAAGAACACGTATGTTCCTTTTCTTTAATTAATTGGATGGCTGAGACTTTTAGTGGCCCTGCAAACGATTTTTTGTTGGAAGCAGTTGCCACGTATGCTGCCTATACATTCATGGATTAACTGAACTATCCTCCTTTGCGCCTGTGCTACTGGACAGCAACCTAGCGCAGCATTCATTTTTTTTTTCTAATCATTGTGTTACTTATAGTATTTGGATGATAGTAGTTGTTAATATATGAAGTAAATTGTACATTTACTTAGCAAGTTTAAATAATTTTTGTCAGCTATCTAAGTAGACATGGATAAGGTAGTTAATAAATGTTTTTACATGTAAGTTTCTGGTCGTTGTTGATAAGTTCAACATGTTCTTTTTTCACTCTAAAGAAGAACACTTTTTAATTTAGGGAGTTTATCTACTTTATGCTAAGTTCGAATGAAAAAAGCAATGGGATTTTACTTACTTCAAGTGTAGTATGACGTTTTGTAGTTGTAGTCGTAGGTTTGTATTTTCTTCTCTCAGCAAGGTAACCGTTTTTCTCCAAGTTTGGCCCAAAAATGGTAAATTACGTTAAGTGTATAATTGTTTTTATATTAGTGAGTTAATTAATGGTAGCTTTTGATTGGTTAAATTAGTGAAATTTCAAAATCATTGGTCGAGAACGTTATTTAGAATTAGAAAACCGTTAAATAATT
This sequence comes from Triturus cristatus, assembly GCF_964204655.1. Classification (NCBI taxonomy): domain Eukaryota; kingdom Metazoa; phylum Chordata; class Amphibia; order Caudata; family Salamandridae; genus Triturus; species Triturus cristatus. The sequence continues at coordinate 72,406,797 of NC_140581.1, read as the reverse complement.
ATATGTGTGAATAGTTTTGTAAAGTAAAATAGTTAAAAAAAGTGTGTAAAATAAAAGAATAGTGCATATCGAGTTGGTAATAAAAAGACGATATTTTTTGTATATTTCTATAAGCAGATAGGTCGTCGATGTTAGTGTAGTCGATATATATGTCTAAGGTCATGTTATTTAAAATAAAGTCGATCATGTAGTAGTCGATATTTATGTTGTCGATATTAGTGTGAACGATATTAGGGTTGTCGATAAAAAAAATCGATATTTGTGTGAATCCTTGTTTAAGTATAGGATGACGATATTAATGTAAGCGATATTTTAGTGACGATATTTATTTCTGACGATATTTATGTTAACGATATTCCATCATGGAACCGCCTCAGAGGCATGTGAGCCTGAGATCTGCTACTTTGCTTTTTGGACTAAAAAATACCCCTTCACCCAAGCTGAGTGTTTTATGTATAACTGTCCAATTACAGCTTATTAAAACAATGAAAAACACAATATGTGTACACAAGAATAGCTTCCCCAAGCAATAAGTCACATATATCTTGATAGTAGTTCTAGAAATCTTTTATTGTAGAGTTCATATTCCGTTATTTGTTAAAATCACCACACAATTGCTTTGCCTTGCCAACGTGTTTCGTCCCTCATGGGACTTCTTCAGGGCTAGAAGCAATTACAAAAAACACTAATTTACAATATATACATAATAAAAATGAGAAATATACATCTTAATCAATTTTGTGAAAAACATTAATCAGAAGTAAAAAAAGGAAACGTGACTCCACAACACATATGGGACTGATTCGATTATACATATTTGGAACATTGGGAAGCCATTCTACATCGTATCCAATATTTGTTCAATAGTGCTTTCATTAGCATGGGAGGAAGAGAGAAAAAAACAAATAAAACATCACTATTACGATTAATATAGAAAATCATCCACAATTGATAACATTCTAGTTAGCCAAGCAAAGAACCGGAAGCATTAATTCTACATTTAGTGATAAGAATCCCAAATAGGGAATAGTTGAACAGAACCACAATATATTTCGCCCTATTTGCTTTTTGGGCCTTGGTTTTGCCTGATGGGCTTTAGTCTTTGCATTCTGGGTGGCTTTGCTCTTCTGTGGGGATGGGGACTGTGGGCGGGACCGCTTGGGGTGTTTCTGCTCTGTGCTTCGTGTGCTGTATCGTGACTGTGATGCATGTGAACCGTGGTCACTATCATCAGACGTGACCACTACCTGGGGGGTGGACAAAGGCCCTGGAGCAGGAATGGGAGTTTGTGCCTGTTGAAGGGCAGACGTCACTGTGGAGGACAAAGCCTGGGCAGTACGCTGCAGCCCACCCACGTCGGAATGTATGCCCTCCATGTAAGCAACCACCTGGGCTATTTTGTTGTCATGGTCAATGAAGGCATTGAGCAGAGCTGTCTGGCCCACACAAAGATGGCGCAAAAGCTCAGCACTGAGGGCAACAGGGGGGATAGGGGCAGGGGCAGTGGTGCCAGGTGTAGGAGAGTAGGATCTGCTTCACAAGGGTACCCCCACTTTTTGCTTGTGTTTCACTGTTTTTCGACCTTAGTCTGACTGTGGCCCTGCTAATCAGGACCACAACCTAGCTGCTTCCTCTCTAAAATGGTTTCCATGTACATTTGGTACATATCTTATAAGCCCCTAGTATATGGTATACTATGTACCTAGGGCATAGGTACCTCAGAGGCCTACCAGGGGCTGCAGCATATATTATGCCACCCCTGGGAAGCACTCCAAAATGACACCACAGGTCTGCTACTGCAGCCTGGGTAAGGGTGTGCTTGCACCCCTTACTGTGGCATAGGCTACCTATATCACTACCCTATACAGACACATATAAACCTATAAGCCACCCCTATGGCAGGCCTTGACAATCCTGAAGGCAGAGTGCTTGGTTTTATGTGAGAGGGTGCCCAAGCATGAGCTGAGCCCCTCTGCAGCTTTCAGAAACCCTTCCTTATGACTGTTCTGTGATAGAGCCATACCATATACTCTTAAGTGCATTATAACCTCGCAGTAAATGCTAACTTTGGCATGGCTTCATCAAAACATGTCGTGTTTGGTGTCAAACACTTTGGAATACTACCCCCCTGCCAGTTTTGGTGGCGGGGGTAGCATTCCACCCTTCTAGAGGGGGAGACATGTTCACACTGGCTAAACCCGGTAGGACTTTCCTCAGACCTGGCATCACAAAATGGATGCCTCCGCCACAGACATGGGTCTGGCCTCCTGCTGCTGACCAAAACTCCAGCAGGGGAGGCCTGGAAAATAGGTTTCCTGTCGAGGGGAGGTGTCCCCACCTCCCCAGACAGGCTGATGTGTATTGGGGCTGGGCGGGAGCACTCTCTGGTGCTTTGAAGTCCTGCACTGGGGGTACACTTGGTGTCCCTATGCATACTCCAGTTCAAACCAGTTGCAGGGGCTACCTGCCCCTGCTCTGGCACAAAACTGGACAAAGAAAATGGGTGTAACCACCCTTCTTTCCTGGCTTACCCATAGGTGGGGCCTTAGAGTTAGTCCATCCCCTAATCTCACTATCAGTGTAGGAATCCAGTCCCTAGGATTTTAGATTACCCTGGACGAAACTCTACAACGTACATCCTGGACCTTTGACGTTCTATTCTGACTAGAAGACTGAAGAAATCTCCCTTGGTGTCAAGGAGTGACTTCCCTGCTTGGCAGGCACCAATGAAGCAACTGACCGGTCTGCAATTCTGAAGCTCCTGCCGGATGCCGAAGTCTCTGCATCCCCAGAGGGGGATTTCCAGACTTCTCCGAGTCTACCCTGATTCCACAGCAAAGCTGAGGCCTATGGCTATCATGGGTGACGTGGAACCATGACCCCTAGACACCATGAACCTTTGCACCAACACTATCTTCCTGGTCTTCCTCGAAGTTGTGCTTTGGGCTTCGAGTAGCCCCACCCTTGATCACCTCCTGCACCAAAGATTGTTGGCCTCCACTCCACGAGTGACCTGTGGGCCAGCTTCAAGTGCGACTGCTTGATGATCCTTCGCGATCACTAGCCAGTTGGCTAGCAAGTCCCCACGAAGGCGACTTCTTTTCAGATTGGGCTTACCTGGTTGCTCCAGATGTGCCCCAACTTACCTTCACTGGGTGAGTCCCTCAGACCTTGCTGGTCTGCACTGCAGTCCTTTCTCTGAATTCCTGTGACCTGCTGTTGGGTCCATTCTGGTCGCCGCCACCGCAGCACTCGACAGACTTTGTGGGACAGCTTGAATCCGGCTTGTGGACTTTGTTGACACCTCCTGGACCTCGTGGCTGAAGAGTCAAGACACCCATCAACTCACCTGAAGCACCCGACATCTGTGGGCATTGGTCCATCCTGCCCTAGGTCACTGGCAAGTGACCCAGTCTCTGTCCCCTCTGCTTTCAGGTTCCTTACATCCCAGATCCAGGCTTGGATCTCTCTGGACACTTCTCCTCTTCACGGCAGCAGCAGTTCTTTGCAGGCTTCCTTTGAAATCGACAACACGACCTGACACCAAAAGACACCTATGCACCCGGCTTCCCTGGGTGAGGTAACTCAAGTACTCCGGTGCTCTCGTGGGTGCTAGCCCTAGAACTTCTTAAGTCCAAAAGGGTTTGGTCCTGACTCGATTAGAAGTGTCCCTAATCTTTAAAATTCCAACCGCGACATTGCCCATAGAAGGTAATAGGAACCCGCGGTTGTGTTTTCACACTGCATACAGTCCCTGTGGGTCCCCTGTGTCACTACCTGGGGTGGTTCCTTGGGGTCCCAGCGATTCTAGAGGCAATAGGCCTAGTGCCTATTCCAGTCGTGGTTCTTATACCACTTTTTTGGTATACGGTTTTGTACACCCCTAGGCCCCAAACGTGTATTTGTGCTTTTACTGATGATTGCTCACTTGTAAACTAAGTACTTCGAACTCCAGTCTCATAAAGAGACTAGAGGGGTGTGTTCTATCTTAAATACATATATTTTGAATACATACCTGGTGTGGTTATCTTTTCATTTGATCATTCAAGAGATTATAGACTGGTTAAACAAGCTGCTTTACATTCCTTCAAGACTTAGCCTGAAGGCTGCTCTCCATAGCTACCACTAGGATAGCTTTCATATTAGGTTTTCTTTAACCATTCACCATAAGGGGTTGTTTGGACTGGTACGAGGTGGCCACTAGAACTAGTGGACAGCATATATCAGGCCACCTTTTCACACCAGGTGTGAAGGAAACTCGAACCCTCTTACTGACCCGGATACGGGCAGCACCAGAGGAAGTGGCTGGGAGGGCGGGCACTGGCCGCTGTGTGGTTGATGATGATGCAGAGTTTCCATTTCTGGTGCCTGCCAACATGGATGCATCACTGCTGGCATCAGATGATGTGGTACTTTGCGTCTCAGGCTGGGATTCCTCCTGCAGACTCCGGTCCCCCTCTGAGGCGCTATTGACATCTGTCTAACTGGGCTCCTGTGCAGTTGTAGTGGTAGTATCACCCCCAGTGGTGTGCGGCTCCTGTTCCTCCGTGACAACTGGTGAATTTGCAGGAGAGAGAGAAGCAGGGTCAGGTTCGTGGCATCAACAGAACAAACAAATGCCATCAATGTAGTACAAAAGAGGACCACATCGACATGTTGCACACCACAACCTGCAATCATAATGCGGCAAGTCACTACATAGACCCCCAACAGTGCATGTAACCCTGATCATCTGTCATGACTGAGCCTTGTCTTGCCCACACACCCTGCCTGTGGCTGTAGTCTACCAGACACACAACTAGCTCTGCGCACACCTAGGGACATTATGGGGGCACACCACTTGTTGCCACTGACACCGATTACAACATGACAGTCCACAATGGCAAAGAGCCCATGCCAACCACCATGTTGTACTCTTGGGCCCAAAGACTGGTGCACATTGTTGTCAGATGTCTAGGCCTCAAAATTCTGGGTGCATGCAATGGACGCAATGATGAAGTCTCACTCAGATTGTGAACACTGCTGTTCCCTCCCAATGTAATTCCTCAGACTACCCCAATGCTGAAGAAACCTGAAGAGCACAACTCAGACTGCAATGGGAATGCACAGCATGGAGAATTACCTTTGTAGGAACGTTTTGGGCAAATGCATGACACTGACACCCAGCCCAGCAGCCACTTACATGACACTGCATCACTACACCAACATCACATAGGCCAGCGCAATCACAAGCCCTGTAAACATGCAGTCTCTCCCAGACAAAGTCACCCTCCCCAAATACTCACCCCTGCCTTGCTGCTGACGCTCCTTCAGACGTGCATCCAGCTCAGGCTGAGTCACCGCAAAGATGCGGCCCATCAGTGGTGTCATGCTGCACCGTGCCAAACACCCAGTGCGATGAAGCAGCCCCAAGGTCATCTCTGCCACGTTCTTTGCCAGCTGGCTGATGTTGTCCCTCCTCACTGGCAGTGGTTGCGCCGTCGGTTAGATACCCCCAGAGCGCGAACCTTTGCTGCAATGGCCCTCCACACGGCCTTACGCTGGTGTACCTTGAGCTGCATGCATGGGAGACAAGAGGGGGAAATGATCAGTGACACAGTGTCATGTACCAACACCTATCAGTATAGTAGCAAGACACAAACTCGTCACAGATTCTACGATATGTCCATCAGAGACTAGGGTACATCTCACATGGGCACTCTGCATGGAATAAGCTGATGTGATTGCAGGCATTTGTGAGGGGGAACCTTGTCCCTGCACATTTCTTACACATGCAGGATGCCAACACTGAAACCCCTATGTGGCCTGCACACATCTCCAGTCCTCAACATCATTGAGCAACACATACATCACATATCAAGCTGTGTCTGGGGGTAGACTCATTGTGTGCAAGACTGTGCAGCACTCAATGTCCCTGCCTTGTGATCCGATGAGTATGTCATGTGTGTGGCACTGAGGGACATGGGCTCACAAATAGCAATACCTTAACACAAGTCCGGTCGTGTACAAACTAATGGGCTGAGATGGTGCAGCAGCAGATTAGGGGTCTCAGGCAGCAGTCCCTGGAGGCAGCAGCAGATGAGGGGTCTCAGGCAGCAGTCCCTGGAGGCAGCAGCAGCAGGTCAGAGGTCTGTGGCAGCAGGCTCTGTGAGCTGTGGAAATGTGAGGCTCCATCCCACACATATATAGCCCCCCTGGGGTCGTTTCATAGGTGCCAAGCTGCAGCAATTTGTGGTCCAGGTCTGCCTCATTCAAAAGCATCCAATGACTGCCTCCGCGGTGGCAGAGCACACCTACCGCAATTTTCAAAATTGCATCATGCCACCACAATCGTCATTCCCATTGGCTCTAGGGCATACTCCATGGCGGGGATATACTGCAGGGGCCCGGAGTGTGCTACCGTGATGGTGCATCTTTCAAAAGCATCCAATGACCGCTTCCACGGTGTCGGAACACCTCTATCACGATTTTCAAAATTGCATCATGCCACCGCAATCGTCGTTCCCATTGGCTCTAGGGCATGCTCCACCGGGGGGCCAGGCGGTAGCTACTGCGATTTGGGTTCCATACAATGACATGAGGCACCACGATATGTGTGGCGGAGCATGCCACCCGCCATTTGAGCATGTCTCCATGCCAATGACTACTGCACCTGTGTGATTGGGGGGTGCCGGTGATGCACCGCCGGGGCCAGGCGGTAGCTACCACCATTTGGGGGCCATACAATGACATGAGGCACCGCGATATGTGTGGCGGAGCATACCAACCACCATTTGGGCATGTCTCCATGCAAAGGACTACCGCAACTGTGTGATTGGGGGGTGCCGGTGACACACCGCCGGGGCCAGGTGGTTGCTACCACCATTTGGGGGCCATACAATGACATGAGGCACCGCAATATGTGTTGCGGAGCATGCCAACCGCCATTTGGGCATGTCTCCATGCCAAGGACTACCGCACCTGTGTGATTGGGGGGTGCCGGTGACACACCGCCGGGGCAAGGCGGTAGCTACCACCATTTGGGGGGCCATACAATGGCAATGGCCATCTGGCACACTTCTACAGTGCACAGTGGCCACATGGTCAAGGGCACACCATCGTGCACACAATGCCAATGTCTCATTGACTCCACTGGTGGCTACACGTGCCATGTTTGTGTATGTGTGTCGTAGATTGGCCTGTACTCCATCACATGTCACTTATGAATTAGATGATCGACGAGGCAGGACAGTGTTGTAGTACACTCTACAATGTGTACACATGTCAATGTGTTGAGGTGCAGTGATAATCACGGCAATGCTCATCTCACTGTATGATGTGATTACTAGCATGGACTCTTCTGTCTGCTCATACACGCAATTGTCAGTTCAATGCCAACTGCGGTCATTGTGTTGTGGATGTGTGCCAGGTTGAAATGATGCATTGAGGTGTGACAGGTACAGCAGCTAAGTATGAGCCAGTTTTGTTTAGTTGTTACACATTGGCTGGATGCCATGCTCGCAGGCGAGCACATGTGAAATGTGGCCATATCACAATGTGCATTCACATTGACCTATGTGGTGTTTGAGGTACTCGTGTACTGTAATTAGAGAGGTTTGACCTTTGCGTAGCTCAAAGGTACACACATATAAGGTGGTGTGTCACTCAGGTGTTGAGCTGCTCTTTGTTTCTGCTGTGTCATCCAGAACCCGATATGCTGTGCACATCTCATGATGGATTGCATTGACATGTGCCCACTTTCATCTCAACTAGGAGGAGGCCAAATCTGCTTCATCACGTGACAGTGCTGGAGGACATGAAGGAAGTTGCGATCATCCGCAAATTCCGTCTTGGTAGAGACACACTGAAAACCCTTTGTGATATTTTGGAGCCCCACCTGCAACCTCGCCGGACATATCCAACAGCTTTCATCCCAACTTAATGGTGATGGCAGCCCTACATTTTTTTGTGACTGGATCGTTCCAGGAGACAGTGGCCAGCGCTGGTGGGATCTCTCAACTGATGTTCAGCATGGTGCTGCGTGATGTTCTGTCTGCCATGATGATATACAAGGACAGAAATATCCATTTCCCCAGGGGTGCTGAATTGCCAGCTGTGAAGGGAGACTTCTATCCCCTTGGGCAAATCCCCCATGTTGTTGGTGCCATTGATTGCACACATGTCGGTCTTGTGCCACCACAGGCAAGTGAGCACATATTCAGGAATCGCAAACATTACCACTCCATTAATGTGGAAGTGGTGTGCCTGCAGATATGATCATCTCGCATTGTGTGCCAGATTCCCTGGCTCAGCACATGACTCCTACATCCTGAGTAACAGCATTGTGCCTCGGCTGATTGCTAATCTGCTTCTCGAGCATGCATGGATTGTGGGTAAGTATAGCTAGTCATATGGCGTGCTGGGTGTGTGACCTGCTGCCCTCTGCCTGTGCAACATTGCAATGTCTATTTGTCATACCTAGGTGACTCTACATTTCCCAACCGTCCATGGCTGCTGAGCCCACTGGGAATCCCAGGACCCCGGCTCAAGTCTGCTACAATGAGGCCCATGGGAGGACCCGTCGTGTGGTGGAGCGTACTCTTGGTCTGCTGAAGTCATGTTTCCGCTGCCTGGACAAAACCGGAGGTGCACTGGCATACTCACCCAGGAATTTGCGTCAGATCACAGTGGCATGCTGCATGCTCCAAAACCTGGCCATTCGCAAGGAGATTCCCCTGCTCCTGGATGATGATGAGGACCCAAGGCCCCCGCCAGCACACCAACCAGAGTCCAGTGATGAGGACAGTGGAGAGGAGGAAGGTGGTGACATGCGTCAACAGCTAAACACCCGCTACTTCACTTGAAGGTGGGTGACAATGTACAACATACCCATTGTCTGCTGATATTGCTTTTGTCCTGAAGGGGTAGGTGCAATTTGTAACAACAGCCAGTTGTAAACTCAGCAGTGGGTGGCTATGTTACTGGGACATTTCATTTGTGAACGTATACAGGACGTCTATGTTGACACTTGTTGCCAATTGTGACGTCTGCATGTTGGCTCATGTAGGTGGTAGGTGTTGTGTAATATCTGTGATGCCACACTCAGACCAGTGATTGTTGTTCTCTTGTATTTCCCTAGGTGCCTTAAACTGATCCTTGCCTACATACAGTACTTACTCCTCATACATTATGGACATGCTGGAGACTGTATGTCCTGCACAAAAGACAAAGCTGACACAAAAAAATGTGTGTAAGGTATTTTATTTACAAGGTTGACACGTGAGGGGGGTGCACATTTACATTGAGGTGGTATTGTAGCAGTGAGTTGACAGTCATGCTAAATGAGTTGAAAGAGTTGTTACCACATTGATGTGGTGACCCAGTACAACAGACAGATGCCATTCACAAAGCAGTGTGGTGAAGGACAGTCCAAACAGTCAATGCAGTGGTGAAGAGGGTTGCCATCAGGGCTGGCTCTGTGACTGGCGTTTGGCAGGTCCTTTGCCTCCAGATACTCCCAAGCTCTTCTTAGGATGGCCCCTTGGTCGCTTGGCAGGAGTGGGCCCTGCTGTGGTGCCAGTGGCGTCTGAGGACTCACCTCTCTCTGTGGCGGCAGGGGAGGATGGGGAACTGTCATCCTGCAGCCCAGCAGAGGGAGGTGGAGGTGTTGTTTGTTGCGCATGCCTGTCCCTCAGTAACGCCACTTGCTGGCCCATGAGGTCCACCATTTGTCCAATGTGTGTGTCGATGGACCTCATCAGCAGGATGAGCTCGTGTAAGAGCTCGTCCGACCACACACTTTGTCCCTGGGCCTCTTTGTATGTCCCAAGGACTCAGGTGATGTGATCCAGGGATGTGGTCCCAGCCTCCTGGTGTCTGGGGGTGACCCTGGCACTCCCACCTACCCTGCTGCCACAGACCTGTTGCCTCGCCACTGTTGCCATGTAGGGACCAGCACAACATGTTTTCATTGTTGACTCCTTGTTGATTTGTCTGACCTGGCAGACATCACATCTGGCCATGTACTGAGCATTGTATTCTCCTGCATCACTTTGTCCTGTCATGTGCATATCTTGATTTATACCCACACACATGCTTTCTTATTCTTGAAATGGCCTTTGTTGTTTGTGCCCCATGGCAATGCACTGATCAGTGAGTGCTGAGCATGATTGTGCCTAGTCTTTCTTGTACATGTGCATTGTTGTGTCACACTTTGGTAGCTGTGACAGTTCCCTTTGCTTACCTGTGTGCACACTGCATGGCAAGGGGGTCGGGGTGCATATTTGTGCTATAAGAGGGTTGGTGTTGCCCTATGGCACCATTTCTTGTGTGACATATGTGTGGCTGCACGTACTGGCTACTTACCTGTTACGTGCTCACATTTGGCTTTGTAACGTGGCACATCTGTGTGTTCCTGTAGAAGGATTACATTGAGCTCAGTGGTGTCATCAGACAGAATGATATGTCTACCTACCTAGTAATTTGATTGAGGTGGTCTATAATATGAAATATGCAATCTTGCTGTACTTGGGGGACAAGTGTACATGGTGGGAGCAGTAGTTCAGGCCTCCCACCCCCAAACAGCCCTCCTATGGTAGATGGCTACCTACCTGTTAGGTGAAGATGAATAATGCAATAGCTTCCAAGTGGTTCTGGGTGGGGTGGAGGAGGGCTCCATCTTGCTGATGCTGTGGAACAGGGGGCATGGTGGGAGTAGTGGTACAGGCCTCCCACCCACAAACACCCTCCCAGGGAAGATGGCTACCTACATGTTAGGTGAAGGTGAACAATGCAATGGCTTCCAAGTGCTTCTGGGTAGGGGTGGGCGGAATTTGTGGAATTAACTTCCGCAAATTATCACGAGAATGTAGAAAATCTCCGCAAACACGCCGGAAAAATCGCGAAGACGCGGAAGTTTTTTTGCCGCCTGTTCGCGGTATTTTTTGCGTGTTCGCGGGTTGCTAACTTACCCATGCGGTTGCTCACGGGCGCGGCCATCTTGTTTTCACTTGTCCCGCCCTCTGGCGTTGTTTACTTCCTGTTCCGGGTCGCGCAATGCATGTTCGCGGTCGATATTTCCTGTTCGCGATCGCTTTTACTTGATCGCGTTGCTTTTTGCTTGCTCAGGGAGAAAATATCGCGCGAACTTGCGCACGTGGTCGCAATGGGCGCCGCCATCTTGTTTTCCACTCTATTGCATGGTTCTGGGGCCTGATTTTCAATCCTCCCTAAATCTTTTCAATCCTTTGTTTATAGCCACTTTTTTTGGATCTTTATTACTTATTATTTCTCTAACTATTTTCCTGCCTCTATATTTTTGGTTTTTGTCTACTTTTTTTTTGTTTTTTAGCTACTTTTTCTCTTTGTATTGCCCGCTATTTATTTCCTTTACTCCTTTATTTATTTTACCTTTTCTTTCCCGCCCCGTCCCCAGAACCATGTCCAAGGGCAGGGCTGTTCGCCGGCGCAGGATGTATGACGTTACAACGCATGCTATTACAACGCATACCATTACAACGCATTTTTTACAACGCAAATACTACTACAACGCATTACTTTACAACGAATACTTTTACAACGCAAAACCTATTAAAATACTGAAAAGTGCTGTTACAACGAAATCTATTACAACGCATACCATTACAACGCGAATTTTTTTTTTTATTTATTTAAAAGTACAATAAAATCTGGCACGGGATGCAGGGAAATTAGGGGTTTTAGGGTGGGGAAGTGTATTAAAATGTGGAGAAAAACTGTACGTAAATCTACTGAAATGCATTACCAAATTAATACTCGAGTATTAAAATTAATACTCGAGTATTAAAATTAATACTCACAATCCCCCCTAAAATTCCGTTTTCACACATTTCAAAGTTTTACAAAAAGAACGAAAGATTTAACAACAGTACATACACATTTTTATCATGATTACATCGGAAAGTAAGTAAACAGAGTAAAACAGAAGACACATACACATAGGCGCCATTTTATCCATCTCACTTGTAAAACTTGTCCTACAACACTTTCTATGAAAACAATACCAAAAGACATGTTCCAAAATGGATGCCAAAACGGAGCAAATGAATGAAAACAATACATTTTTAAATGCTTTTTTAAATTATCATTTTCCACAGTAAAATAAAGTATAAAAAAAAACACAACGAACGCAGTTTTTAAAAAAATTAATAGTGACACAGAGTAAAACTTATAAATACCAGGAAGACACCATTTTGCAATCAGTTGATTATCAACTACCAGAGAGACCAGACGTCAAAACCTGACCCTCTGTCACCTCCACTGCGACCTCCTCAGAGAGAGCACTGAATTCGTTTGGAAAAGCATTATTAGTTTGCAACTACTAGTAAGTCAGTAAAATATTTTTACACCTTGCTTTAGCGTAAAATATGTTTGCTTTCCATACAAAATATATTTTAAAATTTTTAATATTAACTTTTAAAATGTACTGTTTCTAATTTGTTATCACTAAAAATATATACCAACTTAAAACAACTACTTTCTTTTCCAAAAACAGAAACTTGCAATATATTGAGAATCAAGAATTGGTGTACCTAATTTTGCATCACCTCCACGTAATCGACCCACCTTTACTATTGTGAAGGTAAATGTTATTTAATTTTAATTATTTTACTTTAAAAATATATTTTTAGCATTAGCTAAAGTGTTGTATGGCAAAGGTGAATTTTTTTTTTTTTCCTCATTCTCACTACATCATAAACGAAATTATACCATGGTGCAGGGGTAACAATTACTAATAAGACTTCAGTTAGGTACTACATCTGAAAAAGCGTTTCATGTTACTGGGGTAACTATTAGTATTCTAAGTCCCAGAATGTTCACCAGTAGAGTAATTGAGTGATAGTGTAGGTGTATCCATTATTACTCTTATTTTAAAATGCATTCAATGTGTATTATGTTTTGCTTAACCAATTGTTACTCATACTCATTTGTCAAATATCATATTTTTCAAAAATTGGTTATTTTGTTTTAACCAACGTTGGCTAAGTAACATTAATTTATAAAACTTTTTTTTATTTCCAGAGTAAATCGGTAACAAAAAGATAACTTTATCCTGCAGCCAGCATTACCTTAAAGGCACGAGAACAAACAACAACTGAAAAAGGTATTTTACATTTTCAGTGTTATAATTTCCACAATTTAATAGTCATTCCTTTTGCTATTGTTACTCCAGTAAAGTGCAGAAATAGGATAACTGATGGATAGTGTAGGGGTACAATTAAGTATTCTAACTCCAGGAAGGTGCAGCAGTAGGGAAAGTGTTGGATGGTGTAGGGGTACATTTCTCTATTTTAACTCCAGGAAGGTGCAGTAGTTAGGAAAGTGTTATGTAGTATTAGCTATATTCTATGTCATAATTTATAAAAGTTAATCAGATTTTACATTTTTAAACAACGTTAAGTTATTTTATTTCCTCTTTTTTTTCCAAAGACAATTGTTTGTTTCGTTGCTGAAAGATTCAGTCCATCACATACGTTACAACTCCAGCCAACAGGCCATTTCAACTTAAGAAGCCTCACCAAGAAAAGCAATTTCAAAAAAACAAGGTATTGTTATACAGCATTGTTTTTAAACCTTCAATATGTTAGACTAACCATTTAATTGTTAATGTAAATATAATCCCAAAATAATTAAAAAAAGAGTTGCTGTTTGAAGAATTTTTTTTCATAACTCCAGGTTGGTGCAGCAGTAGGGAAAGTGTTGGATGGTGTAGGGGTGCAATTTTCTATTCCAACTCCAGGAAGGTGCAGCAGTAGGGAAAGTGTTGGATGGTGTAGGGGTGCAATTTACTATTCCAACTCCAGGAAAGTGCAGCAGTAGGGAAAGTGTTGGATGGTGTTGGGGTGCAATTTACTATTCCAACTCCAGGAAGGTGCAGCAGTAGGGAAAATGTTGGATGGTGTAGGGGTGCAATTTACTATTCCTACTCCAGGAAAGTGCAGCAGTAGGGAAAGTGTTGGATGGTGTAGGGGTGCAATTTACTATTCCAACTCCAGGAAGGTGCAGCAGTAGGGAAAGTGTTGGATGGTGTAGGGGTGCAATTTACTATTCCAACTCCAGGAAGGTGCAACAGTAGGGAAAGTGTTGGATGGTGTAGGGGTGCAATTTTCTATTCCAACTCCAGGAAGGTGCAACAGTAGGGAAAGTGTTATGTACTATAAGTTAAAATGAATATAATTTTTGCAAAAAGTTATTGTAAATTCGCATTTCTCTACAACGTTCAGTTTTCTCATTTTATCCTTTTATCACTTTTGCAGACAATTGTTTTTGTTTTACGATTCCAATCAACACATAAGTGTCTACTCCAGCCTGCAGGCCATTCCCACTTCAGAAGACTCACCAAGAAAACCAATTCCAAAAAAACAAGGTATTTTTATACAACATTATAAGGTGCAGCAGTATGGAAAGTGTTGGATGGTGTAGGGGTGCAATTTACTATTCCAACTCCAGAAAGGTGCAGCAGTAGGGAAAGTGTTGGATGGTGTAGGGGTGCAATTTACTATTCCAACTCCAGAAAGGTGCAGCAGTAGGGAAAGTGTTGGATGGTGTAGGGGTGCAATTTACTATTCCAACTCCAGGAAGGTGCAGCAGTAGGGAAAGTGTTGGATGGTGTAGGGGTGCAATTTACTATTCCAACTCCAGGAAGGTGCAGCAGTATGGAAAGTGTTGGATGGTGTAGGGGTGCAATTTACTATTCCAACTCCAGGAAGGTGCAGCAGTAGGGAAAGTGTTGGATGGTGTAGGGGTGCAATTTACTATTCCAACTCCAGGAAGGTGCAGCAGTATGGAAAGTGTTGGATGGTGTAGGGGTGCAATTTACTATTCCAACTCCAGGAAGGTGCAGCAGTAGGGAAAGTGTTGGATGGTGTAGGGGTGCAATTTACTATTCCAACTCCAGGAAGGTGCAGCAGTAGGGAAAGTGTTGGATGGTGTAGGGGTGCAATTTACTATTCCAACTCCAGGAAGGTGCAGCAGTAGGGAAAGTGTTGGATGGTGTAGGGGTGCAATTTACTATTCCAACTCCAGGAAGGTGCAGCAGTAGGGAAAGTGTTGGATGGTGTAGGGGTGCAATTTACTATTCCAACTCCAGGAAGGTGCAGCAGTAGGGAAAGTGTTGGATGGTGTAGGGGTGCAATTTACTATTCCAACTCCAGGAAGGTGCAACAGTAGGGAAAGTGTTGGATGGTGTAGGGGTGCAATTTACTATTCCAACTCCAGGAAGGTGCAGCAGTAGGGAAAGTGTTGGATAGTGTAGGGCTAATAATTACTATTCCAACTCCAGGAAGGTGCAGCAGTAGGGAAAGTGGCAGCAGTAGGGAAAGTGTTGGATGGTGTAGGGCTAATAATTACTATTCCAACTCCAGGAAGGTGCAGCAGTAGGGAAAGTGTTGGATGGTGTAGGGGTGGAATTTACTATTCCAACTCCAGGAAGGTGCAGCAGTAGGGAAAGTGTTGGATGGTGTAGGGGTGCAATTTACTATTCCAACTCCAGGAAGGTGCAGCAGTAGGGAAAGTTTTGGATGGTATAACTGTTACATTTTAGGTATTTCATTTAATTTTTCAGGCTAATTTGTTTTTCTTCTCTTCTCTTTTCAGATAATGTCTAGTCTGGAAGCTGCGAAGTATATTAAATCCAGGAAGGGCAAAAATTTATTAAACCATGGAGGATACATATATAGTAAGGAAAGAATAAGTTTAACTAGAAATCATTGGAGGTGTGTGCAATACTACACTACCCATTGCAGTGGCAGAGCGGTTACTGTTGATAATTTAGTTGTGAAAACCACAGAACATAACCACTCTGCCTCTGCAATGGAGGTAGAAATTAGAGAAACAGTGAACGAAATGAAAGCTATTGCAAGCACCTCCAATGATTCTACAGGATCCATTTTAAGAGAGGTTGCACAGCATGTCCCCAGTCATGTTGCTAGTAACATGCCTATAATTCCTAATTTGAGAAGAATTATTCAAAGACAAAAGCAGGCAAGTAACATTCAATTATCTACACCACATTCTTTCTCTGACATTAGAATTCCACATGATCTTTCTATTTCTTTTTCTGATGAACCTTTCCTTCTGCATGACAACGAAAACCCTCAGAAACGAATTCTCATTGTTAGTACCCCACGTAACCTTGCTAAGTTAGAAAGTAGTGAAATTTGGATGATGGATGGGACGTTTAAAAGTACACCCCATCCTTTCACTCAAATTTACACTATACACGCCAAAATTAACAATAGTGTAATTCCCTTAGTATATAGTTTGCTACCTGATAAGACTTCTGCAACATACACTGAACTTTTATCAGTGATTAAAAGTAAAACATCTCAAAGTCCTAGGAAAATAATTATTGATTTTGAATTGAGCATGATCAATGTGATCACTAAAACGTACACGGATACCTAAATTCAGGGATGTTTTTTTCATTTTTCCGAGGCATTTTGGCGTAAATTACAAAAAACATCCCTAGTTGCAGAATATTCTCGTGATAGCAAACTACAATTTGAACTAAAAAAATTAACTGCACTTTGTTTTGTTGCTCCCGATAGTGTGGACGAGTATGACACTGCAATTATAGAATCTGTTTATTATACGAGTAACGAAGAAAAATTGGCACCCATTCTAAATTATTTCGAGGACACATGGATTGGACACCTAAGCAGATCGGGTCGCAGGAGGAAGCCACGATTCCATGTGGAGTGGTGGAACTGCTACACGAGTTGTTTAGAGGGAGAAGCAAAAACAAACAATGCCATTGAGGGATGGCATAACTCCTTCAACCACACAATTGGCAAACCTCATCCAAACTTCTACTCTTTTTTGGAAACTTTGAAGAAGGAGCAAAGTTTTCAAGAAATGAGAATAGCCCAAACACTCGCAGGTAGTCTAAACCCACGAGTAACAGTCAAACCAAGGGAAATGTCTGAGAGACTATTGGCTATTGTACAACAATTTTCGTTGTGTGTGGCTATAGACTACCTGGAAAATCTTTCTAACATTCTTTCTTTCTAAAATTAGTTTTTTACTTACTTTCTTGCTTTGCTTCAAATTTAAATATTTTTCAAATTACAATTGGCATACAATGTTTTTTCTAAAAAAGTTTTCAAACAAACAAGTCGGGTCCTTTTTTTTTTTTTCAAATCTTCATTTCTAGCAAAACTACCAATGTCATCAAATTTACTGTCCCATAGTATTGGACCAATTTTTCAACATCCGAACGCCATTAATTTAATTACAGAAAACTTCGTTTTTTATTTCCGACCAAAAAAATCACCAAAACTCAAACCAATCTAAATTGTACATGTCAAGCCATAATCCAAAATGCACATTGCTGCATAAACACCAATTTGTATTCAATCATTAATTCCCAAAATTTACGAGTACGCTATTTTTTTTCACTTAGAAATGAAGATCAAAATCACTTTATTTAGTTCCGAAGTAAAGAAATAAACTTTGTGAACAGTAACTTTAAATTTTTTAACAGTTACATACATTTTTTAAATAAACAAATAACTTTTCGCGACCCGAAATAGGCATACATTAATGACATTATTGTGGACATGTTTAAAAACATTTAAAACATCAATTAGTTTTCCCGCAACCTCTCCTTATTCTTTCCTCACTATATATGTATCACTATTAAAGGTTTAATCTATAATTTAAAGTGAAAATATTTCCTACCTGGACGCAGATCAGCTTCCTGCTGCTTCCTCCTCCGATGCTCTTCAAAATGGCGCATTACGTCGACGCTCACGTCATTACGTCATCGCGTGCATCAATATTTATAACGGACTACTTTATTTAACTAATCTGTAAATAAATGTTTAAAAATGTAATTAAAATATTTATTTGTTTTCTAAAAAATGTTACTTGCTTTGCAAAAATAAATAAAAATATGGTTTATTTTTTAAGGTTTTTTCAATAAATAAATATTTTGAAAACATTATTTGTTTACTGTTATTATTTTTTAAATTGTAATTTATTCTTTTAAAATGTCACTTTTTTAATGTAAATTTACTAAATGTGTTCCTTACCTCGACTCTATTGTCTTTTTCCTTCAAAACTTGCTCTTTCTTCTCTTTCTGATCCTTCTTTTCTTGTTCCGCGGGTTGTATATTCTGAAGCTGCCAAAATAAATGAAGGACAAATAAGCTCATAGACTTCAATGCAAAAGCGTGGGAATTTTTTTTTAAAGTAAGTTCTTTTTTTCCTGCTCTATTTTCTTTAGGTATTATTATTTCTGAAATGCATTTCTTATTACTCTTTTAATATTAAAAATATTTTTACTTTTTTTTCTTTTTTTTTAACATTTCTCTAATTTTTTATTATAATACTCCAAAAGTACTCTTCCTTTTTTTTGACAAACATTAAACTTTATATAAGAAACTTAAAAATACTCTAGTATTAATCTTTCTTAATACTAATTTTTTTTTTTAATTTACTGTTATTAATTTTAAATAATTGGTCTAGTATTAATATTTAATAATAATCCTTATTTAACTTTTAATTACATATTTAATTTAAATTAAAATTACTCAATTATTAATTTCTCATAATACAAATCTTTTATTATTAATATTTTTTTTTTTTAAATTTACTTAAAAAATACTCTGTAATTTTTAAAAAAAACACAAGTATAATTCTTTCTTAAGACTAATTTTTAAATAAATTTTTAAATATATTTTTCAGAAAGCTCTAGTAAAAATAATTATTAATAAATCGTTTTTTAAATTATTAACAAATTTTAATTAAAATAAAAATACTCAATTATTTATTTGTCATAAGCCAAATCATTTTATTTTTTAAACTATATTTATTTTATTAAACTTTAATAATACTCTTTCATATTACTAAAATACTCATTTTTAAATCTTATATTTTTAAATTTAAATTAAAATATACTCTTTGTATTTTGAAAAATACTCAAGTATTAATTTAACTTAAAAAATACTCTTTTATATTAGAAAAATACTCAAGTATTAATATTTTGTTAAACTACTCACACTTATATTTTTAAATTTAAATTAAAATATACTCTTTGTATTTTGAAAAATACTCAAGTATTAATTTACCTTAAAAAATACTCTTTTATATTAGAAAAATACTCAAGTATTAATATTTTGTTAAACTACTCACATTTTTAAATTTATTTTAAAAAAAAAAACATTAAATTATACGATATATATTTATTTAAGTTAAAATCCCAAAATTAAAAAATGCGTTGTAATAGTATATGCGTTGTAAAAGTACTTACCATATAACATCATGCGTTGTAAATGCATGCGTTGTAAATGCATGCGTTGTAAAGGCATTTTCAAAGAATGCGTTGTAATGGTATATGCGTTGTAAAAGTACTTACCATATAATAGCATGCATTGTAAAAGCATGCGTTGTAAAAGCTTTTGCGTTGTCAAAAATGCGTTGTAATAGCATAGCGTTGTAAAAGTTGCGTTGTAAAGGTAGTTCCCCGCCGGCGCAGCCAGAGCCGCGACCGCCTTCCTTGCGGAAGGTGGCGCCCACAAGGGGTGCATGCACGGGCCTTATTTGGGGAGGCGGAGTTGGCTGCACTAGATTTCTTTGTGCAGCGCCACCTCCCCTCAACCCTGGCAGCAGGTGGCAGGCCTGGGTCCGGGTACGGCCTCCGGGAGCGTCGGCAGCGGTGGGGGAAGGTGCGCCGGGCAGTGTCGCGCATCTCTGGGGTCCGGCGCACCCAGGCACAGCTGACGCACCGGTGGTCCGACATCCTGGACCGTGAGCAGGACCTGCTGGACATGCTAGGAGTGGAGGTCCCGGGGCTTGGTGAGTACCTATTTAATTATTACAACT
Source organism: Triturus cristatus (assembly GCF_964204655.1). NCBI lineage: Eukaryota > Metazoa > Chordata > Amphibia > Caudata > Salamandridae > Triturus > Triturus cristatus. The sequence goes on along the minus strand of NC_140581.1, from coordinate 72,386,955 downwards.
TTGTGTCTGTTCTTCTGCTCTATGTTATATATTGCAAATATCTTTTTTTCCTTCCAACCAGCTAGAATGTTGCTGCTTGCAATACATTCCAGGTTAATAACGTTTAAAAGTCTTCTGTGATTATGACACAGGTGCTCTTCTGCGCTACTACTAATCTTACTTGTTTGCAGCTTTGCGTTTGCGCTTGCTTAGCGTGATTCTTTACGAGTTTATTTTAGAGAAATTAAGTTACGTAATGCTACAGTGACTCACGTCCACTCCTTACTTTGTCCTGTCACTAATAGATAGGGGCGGATTGATACATAGGTTTAGGTACTTTGTATGAGCTTCTAATTGGTTAGTGGTATGCGTGATGCCCCCCTCACTCAGTTACGTGACGTGCTGCTAGTACGGCAGTCTTTAGAACCTTTCTAGTTTGTTCAATGAGTGGAGGTAGGCTTTGCAGTTACTTAGCAGTAGCAGATCAGCATCAATCAAACCAAAATTTGGTGTATACAAAAAATGTAGTCATGTTCATGTGTCCTCCATGATTGGATCATACACATTGTTGAGGAATACAGTGGAAATGCATACTTAATGTACAATTGGCATGCCTGGAATAGGTGGGCTAGGTTGGGTGGTACGTTGTACTAATACTTAGGCTTACTTGTAACTTAGTTTTCTGGAATCAGAATGGAAGAATGGATTACTGTTGATAAATAGTAACTTAAATAGTCGAACTGCGAATCCCCCGATATTACATGTTGACCAGATGAGATCGGTCAATGTAGTTATTGCAATTGTTTACATAAGTGTTTTTTGACCGTTGTTGAAAAATATTGTATTTGTTTGACACCATCCATCAATGTTTGTCTCTTTCTTATATCTTTCCTGTTCATCAGCACCCAGGGGCAGACGGGCAGGGACTGGGCAGTCGGCGGGACAGGAACACCACCAGGAGGACACCGCTGAGGGCTCCTCTGCTGGCCCCAGTAAGTCTTCTTGTTTTTAATAATATTTCTTATTCCATAACTTTTACTGCCCCATTTCTCCCGAACTATAGTGTGTTTCCAAATGCTATTTTTTTACCACCAATTATCCTTCGATCTGTACGGTTTCAAAAAGCTTATCCCTGCCTCCGCTATGATGACTGAGTACTACTTCATACTATCAGTCTGTCTGTCTGTACTGTAGTAGCTAGTCTTGCCCAGTTGGCCAGTGCCACTCTTTGTGAAAGATTGTAATATAAAACTCATATTCACCAGTAGCTCGTACAATCCGTTGGGTCGTTGTCTTGTACTACTTTTTACTCTTATTGATGTTTAGGCTTTGAAAATTCACAGCAACAACAGCCCTACCAGATTTCTTAATATTTTATATGATACCCTATAGGACATACCACTGTTGTAGGGATCTTGCACATACATTTGCACCAGAAAATAGGATGTTGGTGATGGTAGGTTGGACCTTCCTTGCACACCTCAATCAGAAATTCCGCACCCACCACAATTCCACTGCTTGACTATAGTACTGTCTTGTCATACCTATTAGGTCTCGGAACCCTCTCCCCAAGATAACCAACAAGTAGACAACCCAGAACATAACACACCCAACCTCTGTCGTGGAAGCAATTCACATGCACACCCTTACTTTAATTTGCTCACTCGTGTAAGTTAGTCCACTCCACACCAAATACCACGAAGTCTATGTAAGTTTAAAATTTTTATTTCAATTTGAGAAGGTCTGTACACTGTTTTCTTAGCAGCACCAACCGGCAAATCAATAACATTAAAACAATATACATTGTTACACTTATACAGTTGGGAATTAAATCATGATAACTGAAGTGCTGGAAGGCAGCACCACCATCCCATAGCAATTTAGTTTATATACATTTATAAATGAAGATGTGAGTGAAGGGACCCCTCACCTCAGAAGAACCTAGTACTGGTAGTTGGTGCATCGTTCAGAAGCTCTGGTTCGTAGAAGGGAATCTTGCGTCTGTAATGCGAAAAAATAAATGGTGTGCGTTAGTATATTGCAACTTGCAAGCATTTCTCAGCCGTGCCAAAAAGTGTAGCATCTATGGATAAGCAATATGGACTAACAGTAACAGTAGTACACCAGTTCTTCCTAAAAAAGTGGCTTGTTAATGTTTGTTGACCGCTTGTACGCAGCGCGTAGACTAGACAGTAGCAGTGTGAGGCAGGTCATGTGGGCTCAAAGGTGTCTTAAGAAGCTGCAAGGTAAAGGTAACGTCACATGTGCATGGCTAGGGCTAATCAAGCAAATGCTACAATGATCATATAACTTAGTGTCTACTCTACTACTACCTGATTTGTACTAGTGATGTATGTTAGTATTAACTCATTTTTCAACCTTGCTACTGATGAATAGGGGGGAGGTGTATATGTCGCCTGATAAATGTGTAATGTTTTCTAGGCGCACTACCGACCACCATTGCTGGGGCCAGCGAAGGTGACGCCGAGGGCGAGGATGCGGCAGTTGCAGATAGCAACGGAGGGGGAGTGGCAGCACCAGTGGCAGGCGGTGGTAAGTTAGATTCATAATCTTTAACTATTGTTGAACTTGACAGCACACTCACTGCAAAGGTGTACTGTATGTATATGTATACTGTACAGTTGTGAGTTAGGGCCCCATTAGGATGGTGGGCGTATTGCCCCCGCCGGGCTGGCTGGAATTCACTGCCGTCACAGCAGGGGCAAACCTCCCGCCATCCCTGTAGAAAATATTCAGACATGTCCAGGCGGAAAAGGGTTCAATATGGCGGTGGTGTCTCTCTCACCACACCGGCAGCCATATAATCTGCATTTTGGAATGCCTTTGCGTGGCGGCATTGCCGTCCGCCACGGAAAGGCATGCACACATTGCAGAGTATGCTTGGGGGCCCCCATGGAGGGTACCTAGCGATGCTATGGTACCCCCCCGACTTTCAAAGCAAAACGTGACAGGCTCCGTGCGAGGCCCGTCATGTTGTGCTTGGAAAAGCAGCACAACATTTTAGCATTGCTTTCAGCAAAGCCAACCAGAATTTAAATTTTTAAAAAAACAGGGTGCGCCCGCCACTGTGCCGGGCGCATCATCCTAATTAATTGTCCCCACGGGACCCCCACCCTTTTTAGCAGTCGGATGGCGGGTGGACAAAGTCCGCCCGCTATCCGATGTCGTAAGTATGTATGAGTTCTTGGGGACGTTTGAAGAGTGAACTAGAAGACTAGAATTCCCTTTAATTGGTATAGGACTAGGAGCCGGAGTATTGAGTAACCAATGTCCTCATCTATCTGATTTCAACTCCGCTTTGAAAGTTTTATGGAGAAGAGCACCTGGTGCACTGTTCAACTAAAAAGTGTAAGACAGGTGGAAGGAAGAAGGACGGGCGACATTTAAAATGTTATGTACTACTGTGCTTTATTTTATAGTGCTACTCTACCATGCCATTATGTGTATAAATAATTACCTTGTCCTACTGTTTTATTAAGACTATATTTTACAATTGTCTTGTTTTTTTCTTTTTGATACACAGCAACTCCGAAACTCAACCGCAAGGAGTTGGCCGCCAAGGCACGGCGCCGGAAGCTGGAGGCAATCCAGCAGGAATACCGGCGGCTGGTGGTCCTAGCCGAGGAGGAGGAGGAGGCTGCTGCAGCTATTGAAGGCTCCTCCAGTGCCCCGGGCCCCAGCCACCGCCCTCCAGCGGTACGGCGCCACCGCTGGACGGCTGCCCGCCGCCACCGTGTCATCTCCGGTGCCCCCCCCCACTGTGGCTGCAACTGCCGCGGCCTTAGACGCCGCGTCGCCCATTTAGAGGACCAGATGCGTGTCCTCCTCCAGTCCCGCCCCACCAGTTAGTCCCTGTCACTGCCCCTTTTTTAATTCCTGTTCGTTCTTCACTCGTTTGGGCGTTCTCTACTTCTATGGACAGTCGTTGGGGTTAGGTAGGTGGGTGGGTCAGCTTTTGTGGGTTTAGTTTATTTGTTAGGGTCAATTAAATATATTTTTCTATGTTACATGCAATGTTGTTAATGTTTTGTAGGTGGGGTAACTGTTTTACATCACACTGTTTCTTTGCTGGTGCATGGCCGCCCATAGCGTGTGTTTGATTTCAATAATTTGCTGACTGTATAAGACACAAACAGATAGATGCGACACACCTCACTCATTGACTGGTCCTACTATGCATTCTATGGAGTGGTGTTTGAAACTGAAATCATTGACAACATGTCCATTATTGATTCTGCCTCCCCCAAACTTCTCTCTTACCGGTGCTTGATGTTTATGTCCAACTGTGGCACAGCACTGGCTGCATGGTGAAGATGGTTTCCTTTTTCATACATGCCATGATTGGGGTGGTGGTGGTAGTATAGTAGTAGTAGTATACACTGGCAGGGTGGCAGCATTTCCAAAAAAAGAAAAGGAGATAGTCAATCGCCTTTGAGAGACTGTTAGAGGAGTAGTTGAATGAAGTACATCACAGAATTTACCGAGCAACAATTATATGCTCAAATATTTGACAAAAAAACTGAATGCTGGTTATTATGAGGATAGCCTACTAGACAGAGTTACAAACTATAGTTTTGTCGACTTGACTATGCCTACAGTCTAACAGTTAGTGCTGTATATGAGGAATGACAACAAACAAATCCAATCAATGCCGGCAATTCATGCTGAGGTATATGTTCCTTTGTTAAATAAAATAACCTCTGAAATATCCTACTCATGGGTGGGCAAGCAGAAGAAGATCATCGCTCTGCATTGAAATTGAAGTAGTGTTGCTTTCACCACATCCGCCCCAGCAAGTGTGTGATTAAGTATTGGTGTACATTTAATTTAGTTACACCTCGACAATAAGTCACACAGCCCGGGGGAAGAGGGTTAGGGTCCGTTGATTGGATGGGAAGGGGGATTTTGGGAAAGGTTTGACATAGAAAAACAGTATGCATACATAGACAAACAAACGACAATCATTGAAGACTACCATACCATATCCATTCCATATGTTAAGGTATAAAAAGGAAATGCATGCATGATGAGACCCGGATTACATACACTTCTATTTCTTGTTCTGTTCCGGCCTTAATACTTTAACAGATAGCAAATAGAAATTTTAAATATTGGTAGTGAAGAATCGTAAACACAGAGCAAACGTAATGATGATTGATAATAACAACTCCAAGAACACACTGTTGTAAAGAATGTATACAAGATATTAATCAAATTATTTAAAAGAAGTGAAAAGTGGATACTGTTACTGTCTTATCCTGGTCAAAAATGTGGACTGGTTTTTTGCATCTCGGCATTCCTCTTGCTCCTCTCGTCCATCAATCTTGGGTGTGTCGCCTCACCACTCGCCACTGCCCGGCTGGAATAAAAAGGTGATTGATTGGTAAGGTAATTAATATGCATTGTAATGTTTTACAAAGTTTTGGACAAGGCCCGGCCTGTAATTTTAGATTGAAAACCAAAGGGGATATTCAGAAAGAAAGTGAAAACAAATGCACAAGTGATGGTGTAGTGCAACAAGAACACTTTCCGAGGTGGCATGTATGCATATGCATCATCTCTACTGTAGTCTGTTTCCAGCATAGACCTTCAACAGTAACAGGAGAGATCAGGCCCACAGTGCTTACCATTAGCACATCCTACGTTAACACTTTAGAGTCCTTTTTTTTTCTCTCAAAGAGTTGGACAAACGCAAAGCACATTATCCATTCCAGACATAGCATTTTACAGTTAAAGTTATTAAAATCAATGCACTGCAGTCATCCCACCGCTACACTCTATTCAACTTCTACACAGACATTTGGGTGTGCTGTGGTTGTTGTTCACGTGTTTACCTTTAGGCTTTTGCGTTTTATGCCACTCATGAAACATCCTCCTGACTTCATCATCAGCTCTGATACTTCTACTGACTGAAGATCGGCCTGCAGTACAAGTGTAATTTTTATAACACAACAAGAGTAGAAATATAAATATTACTGACTTGAGTCATTCTTTATTGTGTACAGAAAGATAGATTACCACTAGTACACTTTGACATCACTTTGTGCACAACAAACAACGCAAACACAAAGACCAATAGCTCAGAGTCAGGTGTCCAATGCATGCCATTAATTATCATCATTTATTACCTGTTCCTTCTCATCTTAAGTTAACGGGCCGTCTCTTTCGCCATCATCATGACGGACGGTGCTGTTAAGTCACAGTCATTTGCATTGCGCAGATTGAGTGAGTCCCCTTCCTGTATTGAATTAAAAGCAATGTATAACCAAGATGCAGGAGAAGTACACATTTCTTGTTTGCCAGAAGGGGAAAATTAGTAATTACTAGTGTGTTCTGTAGAAAGTTGATTAGTGGCAATGCACAATTACATCAATTCATGCGCAACACACACCACAAAATCTACATCATTCAGTCTGCCATTCTGCGGCCAATGCATGGCATCAATCATTACCTGTTGCATCTCATCTCGTTAACGCTGCAGGCCGTCTCTTTCGCCATCATCATGATGGACGGTGCTGTTAAGTCACAGTCATTTGCATTGCGCAGATTGAGTGAGTCCCCTTCCTGTATTGAATTAAAAGCAATGTATCACCAAGATGCAGGAGAAGTACACATTTCTTGTTTGCCAGAAGGGGAAATTAAATTAGTGTGTTCTGTAGAAAGTTGATTAGTGGCAGTGCACAATTACATAAATTCATTCATGCGCAACACACACAACAAAATCTACATCATTCAGTCTGCTATTCTGCGGCCAATGCATGGCATCAATCATTACCTGTTGCATCTTATTTTCAGTTAATGGCCAGTCTCTCTCGGCTCTGAAGGAGGATAGCTATAGAAGTCATCAGATTCATGGTCCACTTGTTTTGGAAGGACGAGGAAAGTTTGAATTTGTTGTTACCATCATCCAATCATCATTCATGAGGGAAATGGAATTGACCAGGAGATGCAGTATGATCGAGCGGAGGAGCTGGATTCTGAGGACTGTAGTGTCAAATGGCAGACACCTGAAACTTGTATCTTAAATTAGAAGATTAGATGACGGTGATAATGCATTGGTTGCGATTCACAAGTTTATAACCGGAACAACAGACACAAACAAAGGGGGAAAAAAGGGAGGAAGACAGTAAGTGCGAGCCTAATTGTCAGGGAAGTATAGCTCGTCCTCAAACTCTGGGGGATCTTCCAGTAGTAGGTAATCATCTGACACAATACTTCCGTCACCTGAGCCGCTGTCCTCATCTTCCTCTGTTGATTCATGCATTGTGTAATTCGGTGGTATGAAGTGCTGATTCATTTTGATCATTGTTAACCTCTCCACGTTTTTGGGAGATAGACTGGTCCTTCTCAAGGTTACAATGGAACCAGCAGCACTGAAAACACGTTCGGAAGAGACACTTGCGACAGGGCAAGCCAGATAGCTTATCGCCAGCCTGCTGAGCTGTGGCCATTCAGACCTTTTCCTATACCAATACTGCACTGGGTTTTGATCAACGTACACCTCTGTTGGGTCATCCAGATAGGCCTGGACCATCCGCTCAATGTTCAGGGTTGCTGCTGGTAAGCTTTTGTGCTGTTTTTTCTGTGCATCAGCACTGTGCTTACGGCCCATCTTTACATACCAATCTGATAATGATTGTACTCGGCTGAATGATCCAGTTATTGTTTTTGTAGTCGATGGTGATGGTGAGTGTTGCGATTATGAGCCAACCGCACTGCCCTCAGCCGACGAAGTTGCACTTGATTCTGCATGGCCTGCTTCAGTATCAGTACTTGTTGTGGGTTGATGTGGCGGGCTTTTAATTAGCAGCCCTTCGTTTTCAAACTTGATGGCTGCTTCAGCTATACAACTTTTGTAGCGGGCAACATCAGTGTCGGAAAAAGAAAGGAATAGTCCTAATTTTGCACGTGTATCCAGAATTGTGGCACAAATGTAATGTTCTTGTGACAAAATTTTATTTTGTATCCTTACATTTTCCGATAAGCGCCTGGATAAGCTCTCCACCAAGTCATGGGCTTGCCTTCTGTCCTCTACACCTTTGTAGGATTCAGACACATTATTCAGCTCATGCTCTAGCATTTGCAACAATGGGATAGCTTGGCCCATTGTACAGTCCTCCTTGCTGACTTCACGTGTGAAGACCTCAAAAGGAGACAGCATCTCAGTCAGGCATTGAATTAGGGTCCATTGCTCCCTCTGAAGGGTCATGCCTTTAACACCAGCATCACTGCTTCTGTACCAGACATAATCATTGAGTGACCTCTGCTGTTCGCACAGACGATCAAGCATGTAATACGTTGAGTTCCAACGTGTTGCCACCTCCTGGATGAGTGCCTTGACTGGCATCCTACGCTCACGTTGGAGGATCCTCAGCTGCTTCCGAGCTTTAAAAGAATGGCTGAAATGAGTGCATATTCTTCGGCAGATGGACAGTAAATTGCTTACTATGGGTTCTTTTTTCAGAAAGTCTTGCACTATAATGTTTATGCAGTGTGCCAAACACGGAACCCTGAAATAGGAACCAAGTTCCATGGCCTTAAGTACATTACTGCCATTGTCTGTGGCAACAAAACCAATACCAAGCCCTCTGGGCCGCAGCCATTCCAAAACCTTGGTGCGAAACTCTTCTAAAATGTTTTCAGCCGTATGAGATTTCTCCATGGCGAACATGGCTACAGTTGCATGTTTCCGAGTACCTTCAAAAATCGCAGCTGTGTCAACAACACCTCGTGCAGATAGTTGATCTTTAACCCCCACAAAAGAGATCCAGTGTGCAGTGATGCACATGTAATCTGTGGCTTGGCAACTGGTCCACATGTCTGTTGTCAGGTTGAGGTTCTGGACTTTTAAGAGTCCAGAAGTGTCAGGGGAACAACACCCGAAGACCCCTGAGTTCCTCCTGTCTCGGTGCACAAATAAACAGAGACACGGGCTTCTCGATGGCGGCGTCAAAGACCAAGGTTTATTTACTGCAGGGATACAGAAATCATAGGAACCACACAGAGGCAGAATCTACGAGACTGTTCAAATTGCATTAAGTGGGTTGCTTCTTAAATACAAGAAAAATGTCTTGGGGCAACATTACACGAATATTTCTCATGCCTAACCCGGTATCCCAAACAGACAATAAATAAATATCAAACAATGATTAGTTGTGGGTTTTCGGTATTCAATCAGGTCCTCTCGACAGTTTTTCATTCTCTACTTGATCCTCCCCATCATAAAAATCGTAACCTCCCCATTGTAAAAGCCCAGAAAGAAAGGAGCAGAGCCAGGTGCAAAGGATTGAAAAGTAGGATAAGAGGTGTTTATGGATCATAAACGGGCAGGGCATTCGTCTTCGGCCTTTCAGTCAGGACAACGGACACGAGAACCAGTATAGCAGGACTGGCCTCAGGCAAGGGAGGCAGCTTGATTCTGCCTAGTCATGTAGCGTCAGCCTTTCTCGGGGCTCGAGCTTACGTGTCCTTAACAAGGTGACTCTGCCGGGGTCATCGTCCGTTCATTGACTATGTGAGGGCAAGAAACAAGATGGATGCCGTAACTAAAATGGATGCCGTGATTTTTAGAGAGAATGCCCTAGTTTCCAGTGAATTCGTGCTAGTTGCGCAGTGAAAACACTGTCACGTATACAATGGATCGTTTGCGGTTCATTGGTACCAAAATCGTGTCAGTACTATGATACCGAATTCACAGGTTCGGATCGCTACAGAACCTCAGACCGTCCTTTTGCCCTTACATAGGCAACAACTCACTCTATGTCAGAGTCCAGTTCTATATTCATCAGGTCACTGATATGTTGTTGTAGCATTACTCTATCCCGTGGCGTATCTCTGAAAACAGGTGGTCTTCTTACGCATGATGAAACACAAACGCTACATAAGGCAGGGCCACACTGAATAATGAGACAACACGAGAATAAAAGTACTAACGTAACACCAATGACCATTAGAACCTTCCACCCCCATGCAGATAACAGGTTCCAGAACCATCCCATTAGTGACCAGTCACCTTCCTCTACGTGGATGGAGTCGGAGATTTTGTGTAACTTAGAGATGGCCTTGTATACTGTTGGCGCATTATCTGGGATAAAAACGCAGCAACTTGATTGGATCATTTTGCATACCCCACCTCGATCTGCAAGTAACACGTCAAGAACCATACGGTTCTGTAACGTCATGAGGCGATCCGCTTGAAGCTCAGCTGTCAGGTTACTAAGGGCACCTGTAGTTTCAATAATGGTGGATTCAACTACTCGTGTTAGTTGACGCAGGTTTCTACTGTTGACCATAGGCCCCCACAACGGGAGGAAACCTTTGAAAAAGCCTCCTGCTTCTTGGCCAGCAGTATCCTCTTTACTGAATACACCTCTCACAACTCTCGTTTTGTGATAATCCGGTGCAGCAGTGTATGTCGGAGGTAACAATTGAGCGATATAACATAAACCTGAGCAGGGGAAGATTGTGACGGGAACACGTATGTTTCAATGCAGTCACTCTTCCCCAGACGAGCCTTCGGATTCCTCCCATTCCCTTGCAAACAGACCTGACCTTGATGGGGTACGACCCAGATCGGAGTTGAGCTCTTACGTTTGTTCTCACCCAGAGTAATGCCATATTCTGTAATGTTCCACCCCATGTAAACTCGCAACTCATCCTTGGGAATGTACGGAGTATTAGTGACATCTCTCACCATATCAGTGATTCCTTTTACCAAGGCTCTATTAGCAGAGTTATACCGGGTGGAACGCGGAGGTCGTGGAGGGTAGGTCTCTAGAGCATAGGCGAACATGGTCTGAAATGCCCAGAATGATCCATTATAACTGAAAGGCAGAACCAAATAAGGGATGCCCTTGTCCATGGTATGTGGTATCAGGCCACATACCCAGCAGTTTGTTGTGTTAACCACTAGTTGATGTTGATGCAAGAGCTGAATGAAAGTGTTATTTATAAACTCAGAGCGTCGAGCTTGCTCGTAAGCAGGAAAAGGGTGGAAAGAGTGAATAGTACCAATAGTTGGGGAAACAGAAATATGGGGAGATACTGTGGACGTAACAGGTGCAAAGATCAATTGAATACCAAAGATAATTCCGCCTACTAGAGTTATAAAAACAATCAGAAGTGTTAGGGCACATTGCATTAGGAAACATTTACTATACAATATGTCATATAATTTTGTCTTGTGCACATTTATGACTTTAACCCGTCGTAATTCAGGAAGCTACATCTTCTACAACCGTTCGCAATGGATGGTTTGTACCTGTTAGAAACTTACCTCTGTTTATCCTGGGAGTTCCCAAGACAAACAGAAGAAACCGAACTAGGTGCCAATTCCGATCCGGTAAAAAAATTCCCCGTCCGACTCGTATCCGGATTTTTTTCCGTCCGAATCGTCAAAGTAGCGTACAAACTGCCAAGTACGAATCGAACGGAAAAAAGTCCATACGAATCGCATTGGGAAGATTTCCCCACACGTCCTCGGGTCGGGAAAAGTCACCGACACGTCCCCGGGCGAGAAACCCACCGTGCGGAAAAATAAAGTCCGACCGCGCAAGTACGATCCCTCCCGTCCTCCCCATTACACAACCGTACGCAAAAAACACCGTCCGAACCGAACTCCCATAGCAACCATGGAGACATGTGCCCGCATACGCGCCGAACACCCCACCACCCCCCCCCGCCCGCGTACGTACGCCCCGAACCCCCACCCGTGTATGTACGGACCGAACCCCCACCCCAGCAGAGTATGTACGCCCCGAACCCCCACCCGTGTATGTACGGACCGAACCCCCACCCGTGTATGTACGCACCCAACCCCCACCCCAGCAGTGTATGTACGCCCCGAACCCCCACCTGAGTATGTACGCACCGAACCACCACCCGTGTATGTACGCACCCAACCCCCACCCCAGCAGTGTATGTACGCACCGAACCCCCACCCGTGTATGTACGCCCCCGAACCCCCAGCCGTGTATGTACGCACCGAACCACCACCCGTGTATGTACGCCCCCGAACCCCCCCCCAGCCGTGTATGTACGCACCGAACCACCACCCGTGTATGTACGCACCAAACCCCCACCCCAGCCGTGTATGTACGCCCCGAACCCCCATCCGTGTATGTACGCACCAAACCCCCACCCCAGCAGAGTATGTACGCCCCGAACCCCCACCCGTGTATGTACGGACCGAACCCCCACCCGTGTATGTACGCACCCAACCCCCACCCCAGCAGTGTATGTACGCACCGAACCCCCACCCGTGTATGTATGCCCCCGAACCCCCAGCCGTGTATGTACGCACCGAACCACCACCCGTGTATGTACGCCCCCGAACCCCCCCCCAGCCGTGTATGTACGCACCGAACCACCACCCGTGTATGTACGCATCAAACCCCCACCCCAGCCGTGTATGTACGCCCCGAACCCCCACCCGTGTATGTACGCACCAAACCCCCACCCCAGCCGTGTATGTATGCCCCGAACCCCCACACGTGTATGTACGGACCGAACCCCCACCCCAGCAGAGTATGTATGCCCCGAACCCCCACCCGTGTATGTACGGACCGAACCCCCACCCGTGTATGTACGCACCCAACCCCCACCCCAGCAGTGTATGTACGCCCCGAACCCCCACCTGAGTATGTACGCACCAAACCACCACCCGTGTATGTACGCACCAAACCCCCACCCGTGCATGTACGCCCCCGAACCCCCACCCGTGTATGTACGCACCGAACCACCACCCGTGTATGTACGCCCCCGAACCCCCCCAGCCGTGTATGTACGCACCGAACCACCACCCGTGTATGTACGCCCCCGAACCCCCCCCAGCCGAACCACCACCCGTGTATGTACGCACCAAACCCCCACCCCAGCCGTGTATGTACGCCCCGAACCCCCATCCGTGTATGTACGCACCAAACCCCCACCCCAGCAGAGTATGTACGCCCCGAACCCCCACCCGTGTATGTACGGACCGAACCCCCACCCGTGTATGTACGCACCCAACCCCCACCCCAGCAGTGTATGTACGCACCGAACCCCCACCCGTGTATGTACGCCCCCGAACCCCCAGCCGTGTATGTACGCACCGAACCACCACCCGTGTATGTACGCCCCCGAACCCCCCCCCAGCCGTGTATGTACGCACCGAACCACCACCCGTGTATGTACGCATCAAACCCCCACCCCAGCCGTGTATGTACGCCCCGAACCCCCACCCGTGTATGTATGCACCAAACCCCCACCCCAGCAGAGTATGTACGCACCGAACCCCCACCCGTGTATGTACGGACCGAACCCCCCCCCAGCCGTGTATGTACGCACCGAACCACCAGCCGTGTATGTACGCACCAAACCCCCACCCCAGCCGTGTATGTACGCACCGAACCACCAGCCGTGTATGTACGCACCAAACCCCCACCCCAGCCGTGTAAGTACGCACCGAACCACCACCCCACCAGGGAATGTACGGACCGCACCCCCACCAGTGCATGTACGGACCGTACTGACGCCAAAAAAACACGTACTGAACCCGGACAAACCATATTTACACAAGGAGAGTCAAGTAGAGTTTCCCCACACCACCAAACATGCCCAACAACCCCACAAACATCACATACACTCACCTGCAACTGCCAAACTGCCACACAGAGGCCCAAAACTCAATCACTCCACATAACACACCCACACAAATTTCAAACACAGCCACACCCACAAATGCACCAATAAAAATGGACCACACACACAAACCATGAGCCTTTGCAACAGACCCACTGCTGCCAGAGCCCACAGACGACCCACACCACCATACTTGAACCTCACACTTGCATACCTTCACACAACCACCTACACAAACACCCCCTCATCACATTCACACACACACCTCCACTACCACACCCACACACCCACAGCCATCCACACCCACACCCCCACAACCATCCACACCCACACCCCACGCCATGTCCACCACCAAGAATCCAAAGTTCACAAAGGAGGAGCTGGAGATCCTTGTCGACGAAATCCTCAGAGTCGAGCCACAGCTCTTTGGGACATTGGTCAGACAGACCAGCATATCCGAAAAAACAGCCATGTGGCAGAGGATCGTCGATTCTGTGAATGCTGTTGGGACAACCAGAAGGACCAGGCACGAGTGCCAATCCAGGTGGTACGATCTGCGGAGGACGGTCAAGAGGAAGATGACTGACAATCACAACCAGGGGAACATCACTGGAGGAGGGCCGCCCCCCAGACCGGTACAATACCATCCCTGGGAGGAGAAGGTGATGTCCACGCTGGCGGTGGAGGGACTACACGGACTGCCAGGACTCCCAGACCCTGGTGAGTACACAAACAACTCACCTCACATGGGGGGGATGCCATACACAATCAATCATGCATGCCACCCCCCCCAAGCCACCACCGGACACAACAACACTCCACAAACACACACATGCCACTAGCGCCTCCATGCCCCATGCATCAATCAGGGCCATGCCAAGTCACAGGCCACACAAAACACCAACACAACACAGGATGTGGTCGATGCTGGGAGTGGGGGCAGCAAAACTAACATTGAGCAACTCACAAGCACACAACAATGCCCTCAGCCCATATGGCCCAGGGCACAACCATACAAACTGTGTGTACCCACACAGTACTGTCTTGCCTGCAAATGGTGGCTGCCATGCAGGATGACATGGGTCTGAAGGCACAATTTGCACATAACAGCAGACAATGAAGATGCATCGCTCTGATAGAGTCTCAGCACACACCGCCACAGCAGCAGCCTACACTCAGACACACTGCCCAATGGGTGCCCGGAGAACAGGGACTAACTCACATGAACAAGCCAATGGCCATTCAAAGACCGGCTAACTGTGTGTGCCCAGGAAGCTGGCCTGAGGTGACAGAGAGTGACAAAGAGAGGGAGGGAGAGGGGGAATGAGAGGGAAGGAGACAGAGGGGGACACAGGGATACAGACAGAGGGAGGGAGTAGGGTGACAGAGGGAGACCGACAGAGGGAGGGAGGAGGGTGACAGAGGGAGACCGACAGAGGGAGGGAGGAGGGTGACAGAGGGAGGGAGGAAGGGAGACACAGGGAGACTAAATCACCCTTGGGTGGTGTGGCCATGCCCACTCGTCAGCCGGTGGACTGTGTGCATGCAGACCAGGTCTGGCAGTGCCTCAACCCCCCCTTCCGTAGATGAAGACCGGTCCATGTGTCAATCTGTGCACGAGTCCATCCGTGCTGCAGGCACAGACCTAACCACACACCCAGTATACCCACCCACTGTGTCGGTAAGAACCCTGTCACAAATGCTTCAGTCCCCTACCTGCAACATTAAATTGCCTTGCCAAAACACCATTTGGCCACGTACAGTGCAACACGTAAGGCGCCTCTGCATGGCTCGCTACGCCCGCACACCACACTGCTGACTGTGTACCCAAATAGATGCATCAACTAAGATTGTGTCTCACACATGCGTAAAGCCCTGACAGCTGTGGCCAAGGGACATAGCCATGCACAAGTGCACTGTGAGAGGAATGCAGGACAGATCCAACTACCCAGAGGAAGAGTGCCAAATCAGAAATGCATGCAACATGGATGCCACATGTGACACCGTTAACATTGTCTCTCTCACACACAGGTCAACGTCGACGAACACCCCCCAACACTGGGGGGGAAGTCTCACAGGACCAGGCTCCGCGGGATGAGGACCCCACCGCCAGCGATGACTCTCACCACTCCGTGGATGACGCAGACCAACCTGGCCCCTCTGGTGTCCAACCACCTGCAGCACCTGCGTCAGGTACAACTGTGCCAACCACCACCCCCATTCCAGCCACATCCCAGGAGACGTCCAGGAGCCCTGCCCGCACACGACCACCCAGCCAGTCTGCCCAGGAGGGACACGGTCCTCCGGGCACCCAGGAGGAGGCAGGCGGCAACGCAGATGCCATCCCTCAGGGGTCCCGGAGACCCGATGCACCCACAACGGCAGGCCAGGTGCACGTGGGCAGGGGTGGCGGGAGTGGAGGACGGCGGAGGCGCGAACCTGACCAGGCAGCTCAGGACCCGGTAGTGTCCCAGGTCAGCAACATCCTGGATACATACCGGCGTGACACCAGGGGCATGGACCAGATTGCGTCCACCCTCAATGACATCAAGGGGACCCTCCAGGAGATGAAGACCCTGCAGTCCCAGCAACATGCCTGTCAACTGCAACACCAAGGAAGGATGGAGGATAGACAGGCTGAGCTCGTGGCGGTGCAAACCCAAATGACCGGTGTACTCCGTCGGATTGCCGACAACATGGGCAACCCTCCCTGTGGCACCAGGCGAAGGCCATTACCAGACACAGGGAGGGATCAGGAGGAGGAGGATTCATCCGACGGAGCGTCACAGACATCGTCACGGACTGCTTCCGAGGGTCCCCGCAGGAAGGTGGGTCGTCCACGAAAAAGACTGTGAGAGTCAGCAGAACATCACCATCTCCCAGGTCACCTGGCCTGGCACCTGGCCCTCTGGCCCAATAGCAGCACATGACATTCTCTGCCACATGGACTTGCTGGTCACTGTCTGACCTATGTTGACAAAGACTGTGGCATGGACTCTGACATTTTGCTACGGCAAGGATACCAACTCCCCCAGTGAACTTTGGATTCTACACTCCCGCTGTGCACCTCTTGTCATCCCCACAAACCCGTACCCCACCACAAATAAATTAATCACACTTACAAGATGATGCCGTGATTCTACATTATTACAATACATGTGTGTGTCGTACAGTCAAAGCATGCCTGATCTCAGAATTAACTCCAACCATCCAAACCGTGGGGTAGCAGTCTTGCCCAGGACACACATGGGTCCCAATGTCTCATCTGATACAAACATGGAGTACCATACTCACCTGTGCTGGGCCCAACCAGCTGAGTGGTTCCCGCACAACTGTGGCTACAGACACATTCAGGGGAGCAACAGTCATGCGCAGAGGTCAGGGATCATGTGGAGTGACCTGGCTTGCCGCTCCCAGGTATGTCTAGACATGTGTCCCTACAATGTGCAGCATGCGTGCGTCAGGCAGATGTTGAGAATGGTGGCTAGGCCAAGGTTGGATGCATGGAGATGCCAGAATGCAGTTTAGGATCACAGTGCCACATGGTTGTGTTGGGGTTGTGGGCTGCATCATGAGTGTGGGCGTGGATCGAGAAGGTCATCCTGCAGCTGCCTGTGAAACATTCCCCCCATCCCGTTTGGACGTTGATGTGGCCTGGTTGCCCGACGCAGTAGCAGAGCTGTGCAGATGCACTCCGGATATGGACAAGTACCATGGGAGTCGTAAGGCACATGTCCGTAGACTGCAGGGTAGGATTCGACACGGATGTAGTAGTTGCCCTGGGGGATGGTCTCTCTTGCATTGAGGTGGATGTAACTGTGCATCTTGTGCATAATACAGTTCCCACTCCCTGACAAACCCCTAGCATCTTGTCACTCTACACATAGACACATATGCACCACCTATGAAAACTATGCCCGACCTGCCGCACGCACAGTGGCAACAGGGCACCATTGACAGGGAAGAGGCACCTTGGAGACAGAGGGACAAATTTATTAGTCATGTGTGTTGGAATGACAATGATACTCTGTCAACACATACACAGGTCATGTGGATGAACATGTGGGAGCAACACTGGCACCCCCCATTGCAACACAGATGCTGGCATCCCATTGACCTGGCACACAAGTGACGGATAACAGCTAAACACCCCCTGCTGCCACGGAGAGGCCACTATACACCATTGAGGCCCTGATGGGGCAATCACACACCATGTCAACCCGGTGCAACCTGTATGTTTCCGAGGCCAGTGTTACACACAATGATGGCCTCATCACAATCCCCAATCCCCTGCCACATGACAGTCACCAAGTCTGAGCATGGCTCCAGGTGAAGCCTGCCCCATGTCATGTTCCCCATGTAGGATCACCATGTATGCAAATGGAACACACATGAACCGGAGAAGTGCACACAGACTACAAACAATTCACACACCCAAAACGACGTGAGGCATCCCTTACCCTAAGGAGATTTCAACACTTGCCCGTGCATGTGACGCTGAATCAGCACATGTTGCTGTGTTCATGAGGAGTAGCAGGAGCACAACAATGCCACCAGCAGACAGCATGCACATGGACCTGTGGAAGAGAGACACACAAGGATTCAGCACAAAGGAGCACATCCGCAAGCATGTACTCAACACGTATCATGTTGTTAACATGACAGGTGACAATGATGACCCTCAGACAACATCCTTCCATTGCGCCATCACTTGAGTGACACTTCAATACACACCACTGACTCACTTGGCAGACATGCAGATGGACACACACATTGCAACACATACCACACACGGCCCAATGCGTGCACACTCAGACACTGGAACTCACCACTAAGCAAAGAAGTTGCGTATGAGCCGACTCCGCATGTCCTCCACAGCCTCCTCCTCCTCCACATCACTTGCCCCGTCACCAAGGCCTTCATCCTCCACGGGTGGATGGTCCTGGTCATCTTGATCCAGTATGAGTGGAACAGCTTCCTCCACTGCCATGTTGTGCAGCATGCAGCAGACGATGATGATCTTGCACACCTTCACCGGGGCATATGGGAGTGCTCCGCCGGTCTTGTGGAGGCACCGGAATCGGCTCTTCAGAAGTCCAAACGTCCTCTCAATGACTCTCCTGGTCCGCCCATGTGCGTTGTTGTAGCGGTGCTCGGCAGCCGTGCTGGGGTTGCGGACAGGCGTCATCAGCCATGGCATGTTGGGATAGCCAGCGTCCCCTACAAGGAAACATCATGGACAGAAGTGTGTCAGCACAGGCAGTGAGATTGGAAGATGACGCCAAACACTGAACTGCCAGAGTCTACCCACCAACAATCTATGCTCGCTCGTTCCGCATCTGCAGCATCATTTCAGGCACCCTGCTACGCCTCATGATGAAGGCATCGTGTGCTGATCCTGGAAAGCGAACACAGACATGTGAAATCACCATGTTGGACAGACACACCACAAGGGCATTAATGGAGTGATAATGTTTGCGATTCCTATACACCACCTCCTGTGCCTGTGGTGGTACCAACGCAACATGTGTCCCATCTATGGACCCAATGACATGGGGCATCCCTCCCAGGGCATAGAACTCACGCTTGACATCTGTCAACTGCTCACGATTTGGGAATTTAATGTACTCATCCAGGTGAACCAACATGGCCTCTAAGAAATCATGCAGAACACGGCTGAACATCGTCTGGGACATGCCCCCGACATCAGCAATGGTATGTTGGAACGTACCCGTGGCAAGGAAATGTAGGGATGCCATCACCTTCAACTTGGGTGTCAGTGCACTGGGATACCTGTGGCGCGGGAGGAGTTGTGCTTCCAGCCGGCCAGTCAACTCATCAATCAACCGTTGGCTGAATCTGTAGCGGCGTATACAGTCCCGTTCATGCAGGGCAGCAATGTCTGGCATACGTCGAGGGAGAGGCGGAGCCCTGCAGTGAAATGGAAGGAACACCTAAGAGTGAGCACTGTACAACAACATCGTCAATGCACTGAGCACATGTTACACAGCCAATACACATATGCCACGTTGTGAGTCAGGTCTGTGCCACAGTTCCTGGACACGTACGCCAGTCAGGTGACACTCCTACCAAGGGACAGCCACTAACGGAGGGGGGCAAGATCACGATGACATGGCATGAGACTAGCTGTGGGCCAGTGTAAGTGAACATGCACACGCATCACAGGATTCACAGACATCCACACATGTGCAGAAGTAGTATGCGTATGGTACAGACAGGTAGTTGGATGCGATATGCACTGGTCACATGTCATAGGAATAGGACAGGCCACACACATTGCCTTTGAGGAGTACATGTCGAGACAGAACATACATAGGGAGCATGTGGATAGGTACTTGTGTTGATACTCCGTGTAGTTGGATACATACACACCTCATGGCAAATCACATATGTGGGCTGGTGTGCGGAACAGTGTGCCATGCCCATCGACACACAGACACATGTTGGCAGCAGCAACTGCTGACGCATTGAACCACACACCTACAGCAAAATCATGAAAAGACATGCCACACACATGACATGGTTGCAGCGTGCAACGCAGCCATACACGTGTCATGTGTAATATTCCGTGTACCTGGCATCAGGGGACAGGTGCGGGTGTCCGTGACTGGGACATGCAAGTGACTCATGGCTCCACTAGTGTGTACGACATGCACACATGTCAAAGGAGTGCAGGGGATGTGTGGTACAATGCGCACCATCACACACGACATGTGTACACAGCTCATCGTACATGTGCTTTGCCCACACCTCAGGGGTAAAGTGCCACATCACATCCTGACACACCTGTGTCACACACATGTGGTATTGCACAGACAATGCATTGGTGTCCACCCTTGGCAATACCTGTCCGCTCCATTCCTGTCTGTGTGCCGCCTGTCACCACTGACAGTTGTGAAACGCACCGTACATACGCTCGGAGCGCGTGTATAGGGTCCCTGGGCCAATATTTCCGCTGGCGTATGCGTACGCCACAGTAGTACGGACTGTACACGCGCTTGTGCGGTCCGGATCACAATATGGGCGCTGGCGTATGCATACGCCACAGTAGTACGGACTGTACACGCGCTTGTGCGGTCCGGATCACAATATGGGCACTGGCGTATGCGTACGCCACAGTAGTACGGACTGTACACGCGCTTGTGCGGTCCGGATCACAATATGGGCGCTGGCGTATGCGTACGCCACAGTAGTACGGACTGTACACGCGCTTGTGCGGTCCGGATCACAATATGGGCGCTGGCGTATGCGTACGCCACAGTAGTACGGACTGTACACGCGCTTGTACGGTCCGTACTACTGTGGCGTACGCATACGCCAGCGCCCATATTGTGATCCGGACCGCACAAGCGCGTGTACAGTCCGTACTACTGTGGCGTACGCAAACGCCAGCGCCCATATTGTGATCCGGACCGCACAAGCGCTTGTACGGTCCGTACTACTGTGGCGTACGCATACGCCAGCGCCCATATTGTGATCCGGACCGCACAAGCGCTTGTACAGTCCGTACTACTGTGGCGTACGCATACGCCAGCGCCCATATTGTGATCCGGACCGTACAAGCGCTTGTACGGTCGGTATCACTGCTTGTGGGGTGCCCTAGGGCGTGGAACGCACCGTACCTGTGTGTAAATGTATGAAAACACATAGGGGACACATGAGGGACAAGTATAAGGGCCTAAATGCCTGATGGTTGCCATGGAGACTGAGTTAAATTTTTGAATTTGAGCACCAGGTGCACAGCAGAAGTCAGTTTGAAAGAATCTACATTGTTGCAATGTGGATGTTGACTTGACATCATTATCAAAACTGAAACCATGCAAAGCCACACACTGGGGTAGGTTTGAAGGGATTGGATGAAACGTAGGATGCTAATGTGACTGACCAATCAATCTGTACTCCTATACATGAACAGGCCAGCCAGGCATATATAAGGCAGCCAGGTCCCATGAGAGAGCACTTGCCTGCACATCCATTCATCCATGACCACTGCTGCTGATAGTGATTCCTCTGGCACCATGTCCAGGACTGTGGAGAGGTCACAGCCATTCACCCAGGAGGAGAACCTTGCCCTGATAGATGTGATCCTCCCACAGTTCCAGAGCCTGTATGGTCGACCAGGGGTTCAGGTGAGTGCAGACTCCACTAGCTTAGACTGTGCCCCTTTTGTGTGACAGTGACTTCTGGCATTGTGTCCATGTGTGACAGACATGCACTGTTGTTTGGAGTGGGTCCCAGGGTGTGGAAGGCCTCATGTCACCCATGCAGAGCATGTTGTGTTTCCTGTGTGCACTCCTCACTTGCATAGTGCCTACTGTGACAATGAATGCAAGGTGCATGCCACATTCTGCCTGCATACTCCTCCTGGGGATGTTGGTTCCACAGTCCTGATGTGATCCTGTGTTCCCCCCAGTGTGACAGGTGTCAGTACCCATGGATGTGTGTTTGTTCAGTGTACCTGTGCTGTGAGTGTCCAAAGGCCGTGTTCGTCCCCTGCACATTGGTGTGTGTGTTAGTCCCCTGTCATGTGGGTGAGTGCATATGGGGAGTGTTGCACACAAGCAGCATGAGGGATGGATATGGCCTGGCCATCCGATGTGAGCAGGGAGCAGTGCTGTGTGCATGCCGTGCTGAGCCAGCCCCACACCTGTGACACCCCCGTCTACTGGCACATGGGCAGAGTGAGGTGTGTACCCGCAGTTGGCAATGCCATGTGATTGTCCTGTACCTGTGTGTGTCTGTGTACTCTGCTGAGGTAGCATCAGTGTGCTGGGGCAGGTGACTGCTGTGAGGTGCTGTACATAATCCTGGTGTAGCCTGTGAGGCACAGTGTGATCCCTGGTCAGTGAGTGTGTGGTACCCCTCATGCCACCCGTGTGCTTTCACTGGCACGTAGTGCATTTGGCCTTCCACAGTGGATAATGTCCCTATGACAAAGGTGCAATTAGTTGCATGCATACCATGGCCTGTTCATAATGAGGATTGTTCTATATGTGTGTCTCTGTGTCTTTGCTCATGTGGATTAATGTATTCTCTCTTTTGCATCCTCACAGGTAGGCGCCATTGCCAAGGGGGAGATCTGGAGGGAAGCCGTCAGTGCCGTGAGGGGTACAGAGGGTCGGAGGCGGAGCCTGTCTCAGGTGAGGAAACGCTGGCAGGACATCCGGTGCTGGACGAGGAGGATTGCACGGCTCCTGCTGGGGGACTCACCTGAGAGCCGTAAGAACCGTGGGCGCCGTCGTCTGACCCACATCCAGAAGCGTGTGCTGGCGGTGGTCTTCCCCGATATGGACAGGCGCCTACAGGAGAGGCAGCAGCAGGAAGGGGGTAGGTACATGTGTGTCAGTTGTGTGTCCCCAGCCAATGTAAGTGTGCAGTTGCATGGATACACTGCCAGGGTTTGATTGTGCAGTGCGTCAACTTCTCCACAAAGTAGCACAGTGCTGTTCTCACTCCCTCCCTTCCCCTCCTTGCAATGTGTTCCCTGGTCTGTCGCCACTCTTGCACAAGGTTATTTAGGCAGGCAGTTCATGCAGGTGCCCTATGCTATCAGCATCATGTGTGGGGGTGATGTGCCACAGGTATGGGGACCTTGCGTGTGCCATGGCCAATTTCAGTCATTGTGGTGTCCATGTCACTTGGCACTGATTGTGAATCACGACATAGGGGTGTGTCTCCAAAATGTACAGCCTTCCAGCATGCATGTCCAATTGTGTGCCCTCTGACATGATGTGCCTGAGTGGGAGGCCTGCTAAGTGCAGGGACGGTTGCTTAATTTGCAGTCATGTCCATCCTGGACCATGGAGGAGTGTGGGCACTACTGTGCCCTGGGGCACCTCTTCCTAGGTATCATGTGCGTCATCCAACAATATGGCCATTCACTGTGTCTTCGCCATGGGTTGCGTAGGGTGGCATTGTACCCTGGGCTCAACTGTTAGGACCTACAGGTTGCTACATGTGTCCACTGTACAGGGGGACCCATTTTGCTTGTGCATACTCACAGTGGGCATTACCTGTGTGTGTTGTTGAGACAATCTGATGATGTTTGCCTGTCAATGATGTGTGGACATGGCCACCAGGGGCTGTGTGTGTACAGTCATGAATTAGTGGAGGCCATGTGTTTCCATCCCAGAGTAAGAGGTGTACATACTTTCTCCGTCTCAATGAGATTGTCTCAGGTGTGGGTGGGTTGTGCGTACAAGGCCTACATGTCAGATGCTTCATCCTCCTTGCTGGGTTTAGCCTGTGTGTGATGTTTGACTGGACATACGCTCAAGGTGCAGTGACCCTGTCATGTGTGGCCTGGTTTCATGTATTGCCTTTGCAGCATGCGGCAAGAGTAAAGGTATATCATTCATGCTCATCCCTTTTTGACGACGCAGTGTGGTGCAGGTGCCGTGCACATTTGTCCCCAGAGGCTGACTCCTCTCTAAAATTTCAGGTGCAGTGATTTGCTGTTGTGTCATGATCTCCATTGTGTCTCAGTGGCATGGTGGGTCGAAAAACTGTGTGTTCCATGGCCTACATGTGTACATTGTTTTGTAGGTGTTACTCCTGTTGCTTTTCAGGCTATGCAATGTGACCTATGTATATTTGACTCATGTGACATAAGTGTACAGGTGTCTGATTTTCTCCTGTCTCTTCACCTTGCCCACAGCATCGCCGGGGGACACGGAAGGAGACACTAGCACGGACCGGGAGGAGGGATTGAGCACCAGTGCCAGCAGTGCTGTCCTGTCTGCCACATGGAGTGGCACGGAGGCCGAAGGGAGTGAGGCGGAGGACCTGTTGACTGCCAACACAGACTATGACGCAGACGGGTCCGAGGCTGAGCTCCCAGAGGTGGCGGAGTCTGCCCCCCCAGCTGATGGCAGCCCTCCACATCCCCCCGCCACCTCAGGTTCCATCACCGGCCTCCCACATGCTCGTGGCCCTTCCCTCCGTGCTCGGTCCCCACATGTCTCCTTCCTGCCAGGCACCGCACCCCCTGCCCCTGTCACCACTGCTGCGGTGAGTGCGGAGTCTGTGGACATCCTGAGGCAGTTGCAGGTTGGTCAGACTGCGATGCTAAATGTCCTCCATGCCCACACCCAGGTGCTGACCCAGATGGAGGCATACATGGAGGGCATGTCGGCTGCGCAGTCTGACCAACGGCAGTTGCTGAGGTCCATAGACTCCACACTGACTGCAGCACTGGATCTCCTGCAGCGCTGCGTAACACCCCCTACCCCTGCCCCATCCCCAATTCCCACTCCCGTGCCTGTCCCACGCACATCCAGACGTCAGCGTGCACGCACCCCAACAGACACAGGCACCACACCACCAGGGAAGTCGAAGCGCACACCTCCTGTCACGCACACACAGGGTGAGGAAGGCACACCCACTGGGTCGGGGGGGAAACGTAGAACACGCAGCCACAGTGGGAGTCCGCATTCCACACAACCCACTCCCTCCAAATCCACTCCCCTTAGCTCTCCTGGCCAACAGTCAGTGACAGCATCATCCACTGCGAGTGTGCCCCCCAGCCCCAGGATGACACCACCCCGCAAGCGGTGGAGGCGGGACCCGGCCAGGGGAGTTGAGTCCCCCACCCTGTCCACACCCTCCCCCAGTGGCGCTGCGACCCATCCCTTTGCCCCCCCCCTCCTTGGGGCCTGTGGTTGGATTGGGTGCGGGGGAGTCGCTGGGGGAACTTGCCGACGTGTGCAGCGCCATTCTGTCCTCCACCTTTGGCGCTGGCACCCCCCCTGTGGCAGATTCATCCCTCCCTGCACCCACAACACCTACCCTTTCCCCTCCTGTCCCTGCGGTGCCTGTTTCCACCCTCCCCCCTGATGCCCCCTCTTCTGTGGATGAAATGGACTTGTGAACTGTGCAGGCAAGCTAGGGGACACACGTCCCGATGTGTACCCCCCCCCCCCGGACATTGCTGCTGGGCTGGCCCATGGCCCTTGTACATAGTGGACATTTTCTCTGATATATTTTCCTGCTGAATAAAGCCTTTTCTTTTTGTTTTGCACACTGATGCTTTCCTGGACTTGCTGTTGGTGCTGGTGCTCCCTGCGTTGGGGTGGTGATAATGTGTTAGGGGTCTGTGAAATGTTGGAGTGTGCTGCTCATGGGGTGTACCCTGCCATCTGCGTGCCATCACAAAGGTCTCTGCCAATGGTATTTGGTCATGTTTGCTCTCACTGTATGGTGACATTGTCCCAAGGTGTGTTCCATCCTCTGTGGCCCAGGCCATTTTCCCTGCAGGGTGTCTCCCAAATGCTGTGCTGTGCTGTGTCTACATTTCCTGGATGTGTGAGGGTTGCCGTTCAATATAGCCATGCTGGCTCAGCGATGGCTCCGCCTGCATCTGGGGTTTCACCCTTGTAGGTCACTGAACTTGTTGATGGGGTATATTGTCCTATGTCTGGGCACTGCTGGGAGTGATAGGTACACACCCCTCCTGTGTCTGGGCACTGCTGGGAGTGATAGGCACACACCCCTCCTGTGTCTGGGCACTGCTGGGAGGACCCTGCACCCACCCCTCCTGTGTCTGGGCACTGCTGGGAGGACCCTGCACCCACCCCTACTGGGTCTGGACACTGCTGGGAGGACTCTGCACCCACCCCTCCTGTGTCTGGGCACTGCTGGGGGTGTTTTGCACACCCCATTCTTATAGCAGGTTCGGTGCGTACATACCAGGGTGGGGTGGGGGTTCGGGGCGTACATACACGGCTGGGGGTTCGGGGCGTACATACCAGGGTGGGGTGGGGGTTCGGTGCGTACATACACGGCTGGGGGTTTGGTGCGTACATACACGGGTGGCGCTTGGGTGCGTACATACACGGGTGGGGGTTCGGGGCGTACATACACGGCTGGGGGTTTTGTGCGTACATACACGGCTGGGGGTTCGGGGCGTACATACCAGGGTGGGGTGGGGGTTCGGGGCGTACATACACGGCTGGGGGTTTGGTGCGTACATACACGGGTGGCGCTTGGGTGCGTACATACACGGGTGGGGGTTCGGGGCGTACATACACGGGTGGCGCTTGGGTGCGTACATACACGGGTGGGGGTTCGGTGCGTACATACACGGGTGGGGGTTCGGTGCGTACATACACGGCTGGGGGTTTGGTGCGTACATACACGGGTGGCGCTTGGGTGCGTACATACACGGGTGGGGGTTCGGGGCGTACATACACGGGTGGGGGTTCGGGGCGTACATGCACGGGTGGGGGTACGGGCCGTACTTCCACGGGTGGGGGTACGGTCCGTACATACCCCTGCCCACGCTCTGCGTGCCTGGGTACGGGCCGTACCCATGCCTTTGGTGGGTGGGTACGGTGCGTCCCACCATTGTTGCGGGGCCGTGGGGTCCGCACCGTACACAGGCCTTGGGGGCGTGGCTACGGGTCGTACCACGCGTACCCCTACATGACCCCAGCAATGCTGGTACGAGCTGTACCAAGGCCTTTCTGACGTGGGTACGGGCCGTACCGCTATTGTTGGAGTGACGTAGGGGGACGCGTGGTACGTTCCGTACCCACGCTCTTGCGGCCTGGGTAGGGTACGTACCGGTTCGCGTGACCATCCACTTCCGTTGTGGCGGACGCTTGCGTTGCTGGCCTCGCCCCCACACCCTGGCAGTGTCCAGGCCCTGATGGTCAGGTATGTCCAGGCCATGTGTGATTTGGTACCATGTGTTGGTGTTGTGTGTCCTGCCCCTGCCCCCCCCTTTGCCCCTGGTTGTTGTGCTAACCTTCTGCGGCGTCTGCGTCGGTTCCTGTACGCCAGGTGGACTGCTAGGAGGGCAGGGATGGCACGTAGGTTCGGGTCCATGTCTGTTCGTCGCGTCCAGCTGCTCCTTGCGTGTGTCGTCCTGATTTCCCGGCAGTTTTTGGCAGCCGGTAAATATTTTCCGTGCAGGATGACGTCGGTTCGAATCGTACTTCCTGGTTCGTGAAACGTAGGCTGGATGCGTACCGACGTCACGTCGGCGCCTTTCAGGATCGGAATTGTGTTTAGTTTCTGTTCGGTCGGTGTTTTGTTCGATTCGTACGGAAATGGTGTTTCCGTATGAATCGTACTTGCATTTTCGGATGGATTTCGCACCGGGTACGAGTCGGACGGAGAAAAGGCTCCGTCCGACGGTTCGTACCCGGTTTTTACCGGATCGGAATTGGCACCCTAATGTCTGATTCCCTGTAAATTAAAACAAGGCACACGTTACGACCCTACGGTAACCCAGATGGCAAGGTGAAAGAAACAAAAATAAAAAAAATAAAAATTCTAGCAAACTTCCTGATTGACTGGAATGCAGTATGATCAAAACAGTTTTACAGTCTTTAAACAGAAGGGCAATAATGCAATGTCATTAGTTCATAACATGAGAACGTAGATTATATCTGTACTTTCCGGGTCTTGTTTGGTCTTGAAATAGCTGGTCCACAGGTGCAGAAATGTTCGATTCCACAGGAGACAAGTGTTCACTTTGTGCAATACTTGGTTCAGGATTCAAAGGAGCGGTTTCTGCTGAGGTGCCAAAGTTCTGCGTTTCGGTTCGTGGATGGTCCGTTAGGTACTCTGCATCACTGAAAGGGATGTGCCAAGGAACAGGTTCTGTTTCGGACACACCAATTCCTCGTCTAACCCAGTTGTCATAGGGGAGTGGAAGAGGGACACGCTTTGTGTGGCTGGCGTGCACCCAATTCTTCCTTCCAGCTAGCCGTACTGCAGTTCTGGTTACGAGGAGGACCTGAAACGGGCCCACGAATCTTGGCTGAAGGTTTCGAGTGCGTTCAAAGTTCCGCACCACAACCTGGTCGCGGGGTTTCAACGTATGACCTGGACTCTATTGTTGGAGTGACGTAGGGGGACGCGTGGTACGTTCCGTACCCACGCTCTTGCGGCCTGGGTAGGGTACGTACCGGTTCGCGTGACCATCCACTTCCGTTGTGGCGGACGCTTGCGTTGCTGGCCTCGCCCCCACACCCTGGCAGTGTCCAGGCCCTGATGGTCAGGTATGTCCAGGCCATGTGTGATTTGGTACCATGTGTTGGTGTTGTGTGTCCTGCCCCTGCCCCCCCCTTTGCCCCTGGTTGTTGTGCTAACCTTCTGCGGCGTCTGCGTCGGTTCCTGTACGCCAGGTGGACTGCTAGGAGGGCAGGGATGGCACGTAGGTTCGGGTCCATGTCTGTTCGTCGCGTCCAGCTGCTCCTTGCGTGTGTCGTCCTGATTTCCCGGCAGTTTTTGGCAGCCGGTAAATATTTTCCGTGCAGGATGACGTCGGTTCGAATCGTACTTCCTGGTTCGTGAAACGTAGGCTGGATGCGTACCGACGTCACGTCGGCGCCTTTCAGGATCGGAATTGTGTTTAGTTTCTGTTCGGTCGGTGTTTTGTTCGATTCGTACGGAAATGGTGTTTCCGTATGAATCGTACTTGCATTTTCGGATGGATTTCGCACCGGGTACGAGTCGGACGGAGAAAAGGCTCCGTCCGACGGTTCGTACCCGGTTTTTACCGGATCGGAATTGGCACCCTAATGTCTGATTCCCTGTAAATTAAAACAAGGCACACGTTACGACCCTACGGTAACCCAGATGGCAAGGTGAAAGAAACAAAAATAAAAAAAATAAAAATTCTAGCAAACTTCCTGATTGACTGGAATGCAGTATGATCAAAACAGTTTTACAGTCTTTAAACAGAAGGGCAATAATGCAATGTCATTAGTTCATAACATGAGAACGTAGATTATATCTGTACTTTCCGGGTCTTGTTTGGTCTTGAAATAGCTGGTCCACAGGTGCAGAAATGTTCGATTCCACAGGAGACAAGTGTTCACTTTGTGCAATACTTGGTTCAGGATTCAAAGGAGCGGTTTCTGCTGAGGTGCCAAAGTTCTGCGTTTCGGTTCGTGGATGGTCCGTTAGGTACTCTGCATCACTGAAAGGGATGTGCCAAGGAACAGGTTCTGTTTCGGACACACCAATTCCTCGTCTAACCCAGTTGTCATAGGGGAGTGGAAGAGGGACACGCTTTGTGTGGCTGGCGTGCACCCAATTCTTCCTTCCAGCTAGCCGTACTGCAGTTCTGGTTACGAGGAGGACCTGAAACGGGCCCACGAATCTTGGCTGAAGGTTTCGAGTGCGTTCAAAGTTCCGCACCACAACCTGGTCGCGGGGTTTCAACGTATGACCTGGACTCTCCGGCAGTTTAGGCAAGGATTCGAATACCTGTTGATGAATAAGGCTTAGTTTAGCAGTCAAGTCATAAAGGTAATCAATCAACATTGGGTATTCGATCTGTTTGAATTCCTTTGGCCTAGAGACTCCCCAAACATTAGCAGGACGACCAAACACAATCTCATATGGGCTAAGCCCTACTCGAGAGTGTACAGTCGCTCTGGTGGACAGTAAAGCTAGAGGCAGTGCGTCTGGCCAAGAGAGACCAGTGGAAGCTTGAATTTTCGCAAGTTTCAGTTTCAGGGTACCATTGTACCCTTCCACCAAACCTGCTGACTGTGGATGATTCGCACTGTGGAATTTTTGTACAATTCCTAGACCTGCACACACACTCTTCATAACTTTCCCTACAAACTCACTTCCGTTGTCTGACCAAACAATCCGTGGCATACCATACCTAGGGAAGTACTCTTTGAGGAGGATTTTGGCAGTGGACATGGCAGTGTTATCCTTTAATGGGTATGCCTCAATCCATCTTGAAAAGGCACATACTACCACTAGGACATACTTAAGATTGTTACACCTGTCCATGTGGATATAGTCTAATTGAATCACTTCAAAGGGACAAGAAGGGGGAGCAAAATGACCAGTTGGGGTTGGGGTTCCCTTGCCAGGATTATGCATCAGGCATACCATGCAGTTTTTCACCACTCTTTCCGCACACTTAGTAATTCCATCGTTCTTCCATACTGAAGCTAACATTTTACAGATCCCTTTCGAACTGATGTGCGCCGCTCCATGTGCCATTGTGACTACTGCAAGTACATACGCATTGGGTAACATCCAACGTTGCTGCTCAGACAGATCAATCCAACATCGACTTGGATCCATTTTACCCGTTTTCTCCTTCCATTCATTCTTCTCATTTTCAGTTGCCTCATTTTGGATTGCTTTCACACTGTCAATCGTATTCTCACACATTCCTGATTCAGCAATCCATCTTGCAGACGTTGCAACGTACATTCGGCTCGTCATGTTCTTGGCCGTCTCTTTGGCAACCTCTTCGGCAAATGCATTCCCTCGGCCAACATCATCTGTAATCTTTCGATGTGCACTGCACTTCACAATCGCAACTTCATTCGGTAGGGTCAGGGATTCCAATAGATCGCTGACTAGCTGTCCATGTTGGATCTTAGTTCCATGGGACGTGAGAAAACCTCTTTCTTTCCAGAGACGCCCAAAATTGTGTGCGACGCCAAAGGCGTACTGGCTATCAGTAAACACATTCACTCTCTTTCCCTCAGCTAAAACACACGCTCTTGTCAATGCAATTAATTCTGCAGCTTGGGCAGAATTCTGACTCACTCTTGCAGCCTCAACAATCGTACTCAAAGTCGTAACTGCATACGCGGCCGTCACGTCACCATTCTGGAGTTTAAAGCAGGACCCATCGACATATAACGTGCCGTCTGGGTCTGATAACGGAGTATCTTTCAAATCAATTCTACCTTTTGTCTCTTCCTCAGTTCTGAAACAACAATCATGGGGCTCTGAATAACTCGACTCCTGAGTAGTCGGCAACAGTGTTGCTGGATTCAATATGTTGCATCGCTTGATCTGAATGTGACTTGCCAATAGTGTCAGCTCGTAGCCTGATAATCTAGCACTGGTGAGGTGCTGAGTTTTCATTCGATTCATGAGTGAATCCACAGCATGTGGAACCATAACTACTAGCATGTTGTTCATGACTAATCCGGCAGACTGTCGAATAGATACTGCGGCTGCTGCCGTGGCTCTCAAACAACTTGGCAATGCTCTGGCTACTGGATCTAACGTGGATGAAAAATATGCACAGGGCCGCTGCTTGTCGCCAAATTGTTGCGTTAATACGCTCAATGCACAACCTTCTCTTTCGTGGACATATAGAGTAAACGGCTTACTGTAGTCAGGAGTACCCAACACAGGAGCTGAACACAGCGCATTACGCAAGTCGGAGAAGCTCTGTTGACATTCATCAGACCATGGCAAAGGGCTTGGAACACCTTTTTCCAGTCAGGGCTACCAATGGTTTCGCCATGAGAGAAAAATTTGGGATCCATTGCCTACAGTATGACGTAATACCCAAAAACGCACGCACTTCTCTTTGTGTGCTTGGTACAGTCATCTGTGAAATTGCTTTGATTCTCTCTGGGGTCAACCTTCTTCCCTCCTTTGACAAAAGATGACCTAAGTAGGTCACTTCTTGGCAACAATATTGTAGTTTAGAAGGTGACACCTTGTGATGTAGGTCTGACAAGTGATGCAATAAAGAAATTGTAGCTGCTTTGCAAGTTTCCTTGTCGTCAGCGGCTAATAAAAGATTGTCTACGTATTGGATCAGAGCAACACCATGAGGAAGTACAAGAGCGTCTAATTGACTTTTTAATGCTTGGCTATAAATTGAAGGGCTTTCACAATAACCTTGTGGAGCGCGTTTGAATCTGAAACTGCGTCCTCCTAATGAGAAACCAAAAATGTCTCTACTTTCTTCTGCTATGGGAATGCTGAAAAATGCATTTTTCAAGTCGATCACCGTAAACCATGATGCCAATGCAGGAATCAACGTCAACAATGCGGTGATATCTGGTACCACTGGGAACTGTGGAATCTCAATTTTATTTACCTCTCTGAGGTCAATCACAAATCTGTAGATTGGAGGTTTGGAAGGGTCAGTGCATTTAAAAATCGGCAGGACAGGACTATTGCAGACGTTTCCTCTAGTTTCCTCAATCACGTCTTTCTGTATCAAGTCTTTCACAATCAGCAAGAGTGCTTGTTCACCTTCATTTGAAATCCGATACTGTGGGATTCGTGGAAATTTAACATTAGCTTTCAGACTTACCACGTAAGGGGGAATTTCCAAGAGGCCTACATCGTTGGGACCAGTTGCCCAAAGAGTATCAGGGAGAGAACGTAGCTCCGGTGGGAGCTTGTCCATCGACATGTACATCGGAGAGATTACTCTTTTTCCTAATGTGAGCTGTACTCCCGAAGGAGAACAGTACAGTGTCGCATGCAGGCGTTTCAACAGGTCTAAACCAAGGAGATTCTCATTACAACCAGTAGTTAGGATAAGGGGTGCTTCTAACTTGCATGGCCCAACAGAGATAGATAAAGGATTGGACACAGGATTGTGAACAGGGGCGCCTGAGAAACCTACTGAAGTGTTCGTTAAGCCGGACAAAGGTGCGCCAGGGAGTTTCGCATGCATGATCGAACTTTTTGCCGCACCAGTATCCAACAGAAACGGTTCGACCACGCCTGAGGTAGCTACTGCGACATAAGGTCCACTCTGATCAACTGGAACTGATACTACTCCCTCTCTCTGCCTGCGGCTGTCCTATTGCTCGCTTCTATGAATCTCTTCATTATGATCGTAGTAATCTTCAACATGGTACTGCGGAGATCTACCTGGCTGCGTAGGTTGTACATTTCGCTGGTCGAAATAATTCGATTGCCGATCAGCCTGTGGTGTCATTGTACCATGTCCTCTACCTCTAGGAGCTTGCATAAACCCTACATGTGGGTGTAGTACTGGACACTCATTCTTATAATGACCCTCCTTTTTACAATAGGCACACTGATTCCATGCTAACTGTTGTCGGGGTAAACTATAATTAAATCTCTGGGCCGTCCCTTGCTGGAATTGTGGCTGCTGTTGAAACTGGGGTCGCTGCTGTGAATCTGACTGATTTGAACGAGGTGGATATGCCTGTTGCAAAAGGACTTTGATTTTTAAATCTTTCGTTTTCTTTTCTGACTTTTCCTTTTCTTCTTTCTCTCTATTCTCGTAATACTGTGCAGTTGCAAGTATCTGTGCTGTCGTCGACACTGCCCATGCACTTTCAGAATCCTTTAACTTGTTACTAAGCTCAGGTAGTAAATTAAACACGAACTTGTCAACAAACAATCTCTGACCTCCCTCGGTACTCATATCTTGCCCACTGTGGTCTACGAAAGTCTCTTCAAATCTAGTGAAGAAGTCAGAGACGCTTTCGTCCTTCTTTTGCTTGCATGCTGATAGTTTATCCCAATTTACTCGTAACGCTGGCATCAGCGTTTTCATCAGGTTAATTATTCTGCCAGGTAAGTCAGCAATCAGAGGTTCGGGTTTAGCTCCGCCAACCTGCTGTGCGTCTGCCGCTACGATGGCTGGCCAATCACCTCCTAAGGCGACTGGGTGGTTCTCTTGCCGAATCTTAGCCCATATAGGCTGTGGTACTACATTACCAAATAGCATTTCAATGTCTGCCAAATTTATGATACACGCTTGGACTGTCTGCGTTAATTCTTTGTAATAACCAGCAGGATTCTTACGAGGGTCTGGTAATGCTTGTTTTACCGCTAATACTTCAGCCCGTTTCCAAGGAATGTGTAGCTAAAATACCCTGAGCCGCATCAGCTTTAACTGCATCACGCCATATCGGTGGAACTTCCCTCATCGGATATTGACCTCGTCTTTTCCTAATTATCGGTGTACCATCAGGGTCTCTTGTCGCCCTAAAAGGGGACTCATCCCGATAGGCTAAAATCAATTCTATCGCTCTCCCTACTTCTGAACCTATCACCATTCCTGCGGCGAATTTCTGCTGGATATTTATTAAATCCGAGGGGACGGAATCTAAGTCATCATCTTCCCATTCGTCACGCACAAGAGAACACATCACGTCAAAAACATAACGTTGAGTCGGTTCATTCCATTGCATAAATGTGTCTAACACTCTTCGTGCATCATACTTCGCAGCTTTCGACATCCACCTAAGAGCTGTCGAATCTAACGTGTCTCGTTCCTCGGGACCAGGAAGCTGGCTACGTCTCTGTATAGAGTCAGAAACGGGGGTCCCAATTAAAGACCTGTAGAGAGGAGTTAAGATATTAGTTACAGAGTCGGTTATCTTCCGACGAACGGAAAGCGGAGTCAGAATGACAGGGCTTGGGGACAGGGCAGCTGAAGCAGATGAAGTAGTAAGGGTAGGAGTAGTAGGTAA
Source organism: Triturus cristatus (assembly GCF_964204655.1). Classification (NCBI taxonomy): domain Eukaryota; kingdom Metazoa; phylum Chordata; class Amphibia; order Caudata; family Salamandridae; genus Triturus; species Triturus cristatus. Next base: position 72,352,117 of record NC_140581.1, on the reverse strand, counting down.
AGCAGTTTGCGAAACGATAGGCAAAGGCGGAATAGGCGACCCAGGAAGAGGGGGTGCCGTAGGATCATTGATCACGGGAAAGACAGGAGCTGGATTCAAAGGAAGTGGAGCACCTATTCCATGCTGACCAGCAACTGGCTGTACAACAGGTAGTAACTGTGGTGCTGTAATACCCTGTGCATACGGTGGAGGTGAACTCAACAGATAAGATAACAGAGGGTCCTTTTCAGGGTCCTCTATCGGCTTAGCAGGACAAGATGGCAATACAGGGTAACATTTATCAATTACCAAATTGTGTTTTCTATTTTCTATCTCTATTGCTTTCTCGGTCTCGTTGACATGCAGCTGCCTAGCAGACTCCATCAAGGTCAACCCTTTCTCTTTCGGTTCTTTCTTCGTTTTCCTAATTTCTCTCTGTTTGGCTTCTTTGCGCCATACGCGAAAAGAATCAAACATTGCCGGCCGGGCTTTTCTCTTAAACAACTTCGTTTCTAAATTATCTAGAATTTCTGTTTCGAAACTACCATGCGGTGGCCAACTAAGGACACCATCTTTCTTGGTATAACGGACCCATACTTTATTATACGTAATAGGACCCACACCATGTTTACAATAGAGCTCATATGTAGGAGTCCCAATCGGAGGAACCAAACACGAGTCCTCCAACTGTGAATCCCCGTTGCAACGTAACCAGGACAAAAAACAATTGTTACCCTTAGTCATGACTACAAGGACAAATTCCAACCAAAATGCGCAGAGAACTTAGGCCTACCAAAATGAACCAATACCAAATACAAAGATTATCTTACCAAGAGCAACCAATGATAATCTACAAATCCAAAACAAACGTATCCAAATAACCAAACTGAGCACAACCCACTTAATACTTAACTGAAATGTGGAAGACGTCACCAAGGAGAACCCGTCTACGTCTCGCCGTACTAAGGTCTGCACCTCGGGTCCAAGACAGGGCGACAGTCAAGGCAGCGGTCCTCTGTAGCCGTCTAGGAACGGGAACCCTCGTGGAAGAGATCGTTGGGCCACTTTTACGACATGCAGGGATCGATGAAGCGGGGTACCTCCCTCCGGAATCTTCACACGAAACTTCTCGAACTTTTCAGGCTTTGGACCGGTACCGGATGACGTCGCCCCAGTTGGGCACCAAGTTGAGGTTCTGGACTTTTAAGAGTCCAGAGGTGTCAGGGAAACAACACCCGAAGACCCCTGAGTTCCTCCTGTCTCGGTGCACAAATAACAGAGACACGGGCTTCTCGATGGCGGCGTCAAAGACCAAGGTTTATTTACTGCAGGGATACAGAAATCATAGGAACCACACAGAGGCAGAATCTACGAGACTGTTCAAATTGCATTAAGTGGGTTGCTTCTTAAATACAAGAAAAATGTCTTGGGGCAACATTACACAAATATTTCTCATGCCTAACCCGGTATCCCAAACAGACAATAAATAAATATCAAACAATGATTAGTTGTGGGTTTTCGATATTCAATCAGGTCCTCTCGACAGTTTTTCATTCTCTACTTGATCCTCCCCATCATAAAAATCGTAACCTCCCCATTGTAAAAGCCCAGAAATAAAGGAGCAGAGCCAGGTGCAAGGGATTGAAATGTAGGATAAGAGGTGTTTATGGATCATAAACGGGCAGGGCAATCGTCTTCGGCCTTTCGGTCAGGACAACGGACACGAGAACCAGTATAGCAGGACTGGCCTCAGGCAAGGGAGGCAGCTTGATTCTGCCTAGTCATGTAGCGTCAGCCTTTCTCGGGGCTCGAGCTTACGTGTCCTTAACAAGGTGACTCTGCCGGGGTCATCGTCCGTTCATTGACTATGTGAGGGCAAGAAACAAGATGGATGCCGTAACTAAAATGGATGCCGTGATTTTTAGAGAGAATGCCCTAGTTTCCAGTGAATTCGTGCTAGTTGCGCAGCGAAAACACTGTCACGTATACAATGGATCGTTTGCGGTTCATTGGTACCAAAATCGTGTCAGTACTATGATACCGAATTCACAGGTTCGGATCGCTACAGAACCTCAAGGTGGATATTGTGCACAGCACTCTGCTGCAAACCGTGACAAACCAATTCCAGCACATCATGATGTAGTGCCGGAACAGCAATTCTTGCGAAATAGGACCGGCTGGGAACTTTCCATTTCGGGCAGATGGCAGACACAAATTCAAGGAAACCCACCCCTTCCACAAATGAAAAAGGAAGAAGGTCCAGCGCTAACATTTTAGCCAGCTTCGCATTGTACAATCGTGCCGTTGGGTGGTTGCGTTGGAACTGCCCCTCCAACCTAAACATGCTGTCAATGGTAGGCTGGCTTACTTTCCTTAGTGGTGCCATTAACCCACTAAGGCTCAACGACACAGATTGTCTCATTGAGGTACTCGCCGGTCGCCTTGGTGTCTCACCCACACTCTGAGTATGGCTCTTACTGCGGTGCCACTCTGATGTTACTGAGGAGGATGTGGGCGTTACCACTGCAGTGACTGCACTACTGGAGACAGGGCTAGAAATGCCTCCCTGTTCTTCACCTGCCACCACAATAATATCGCTCCCTGATTCCTGACCAACTTCAAAGGGTTTAGTTTTCCTACTTTCTTTTAAATTACGTAGGTGATCCTCCCACACAATAGTGTGGTGTATTCTGAGATGACTTGCTTGTCCTCCGGTACCATAGTTTGTACCAAGCTTACCACGCCGAACACCTTGCCGACAAATTGCGCATATAGCAACGTTCTCCTCCTTGGCGCTAACAGAAAAGAAGTCCCAAACTGGGGAGGAGAACTTTCTGGCACTGCTGGATGTGCCACTTTCAACACCAGATGAACTTGAGGGGGTGCTTGAAAATATGTGACCCTGTCCACCTACACTGTGACTTTTACTACCACTTCCTACTGAGATGGTTGAGCTGGATGTAGGTCCCTGCCGGGCCTTGGAAAATATGGCAGCTGTAGGTAGTGGTGGTGTAACCTGTGTTGGTGAGATCCGTGCTACATCCCGCTCAGTAGCAGCCTTTCGGGATAGGGTGAGAATGTCGGTCTCCAATCCCTTTGGGGCGGGAGTAATGTGCGTGATGACTGGCTCGTCTTCATCAACATCATCACCCCCCTCTTCTACATCTACCTCCATAACTCTAAGTTTTTCTGGGACCTTCCTTTTCAGAAGCAATGTCTTGTGGCGTACTTCACTCTCAGACCGAGCTGGTGGGACCCAAGTGTCATCACGATCATCAGAAGCGGGGCTTGAAGAAGAAGATGATGGACTAAGCCTCCTTTTCCTTGCTGGTGGTCTGGAAGACAATTGATCTTCTGAAACAGTGGTTTGACTTCGCTCCACTTTGTCTGCAGGAAGCTCGATTTTCTGAAATGCCCCTACCTCAGGAGCAACAACTACTATGGTTGGCTGTTGCGGCGGCTGCTGCTGTTCTTGTTGCGGTGGCTGCTGCTGCTGTTCTTGTTGCGGTGGCTGCTGCTGCTGTTCTTGTTGCGGCGGCTGCTGATGCTGTTCTTGTTGCGGCGGCTGCTGCTGCTGTTCTTGTTGCGGCAGCTGCTGCTGCTGTTCTTGTTGCGGCGGCTGCTGCTGCTGTTCTTGTTGCTGCAGCTGCTGCTGCTCTTCTTGTTGCTGCAGCTGTTCTTGTTGCGGCTGCACACTGATCTGCTGAGTTTGCGCCTGCGTTGAACTTGATTGTGTACTACTTTGCGGTAATGACATTTCTTCAACATCGTTGCCCGTTAGTAGACTGGCTACCTCTGCGACAGTAAAGCCCTTGGGCCTAGGTTGGTGGGGTTGCTGGACCGCTGTGCTGCTCCCAGCTTGGTTCCCGGACAACGCTTTGGTGCCAAAAAAAACCTTGGCCGGCACACCACCAGTCGTGGTTAATGGCACTTCCTTTTTCTGTTCCTTCTTCTCACCAGCAACTTTCTTGGTACTGGACCTGGTACCTTTCTTTGGGGCCATCTTATTCCGATGTCAGGCAGGAGGCAGATGCACAACAAGTTCTGGTCACACGTGGGCGTGATGCGCAGCAGGACTTCTGGCTGGCTGGCAGTACAACGGGTAGCCAGGTGATGCCGATGACACCTCCTACTCTGTCTTTTGTGCACCTAAAAGCAAAGAAGACAGGAGAAGAACATCAGTGAAATGTTGCATTTGTTTTTGTGGTTCAGTTACTCAGTACTGTACTAGTGCAAACAAAAGATAGTGTAGCCATTTATGACTTTTTTTTAACTAGAGCTATGTTATACTACTAGTACTGTGTACAGCCACACACTACACTCTCAGGAAGGTGATGTCTAAAAATTCAACAGATCACATAGAAAACACTTGATCAATAAAGCTGTGGCTACCTGCTCTGATCCTAGTGGATGAAAAAGCAGGCCTGTTGGCAGACAAGGCCAGGCAAGCTTGCAGGCCTAGGCCTCAAAATGGCCACCAGCCACATGGCCAGGCCCAACAACATCAGCAAGGCCAGCCCAAAAAACACACTTCCCCAACTCAATCCAATGCCATCCATGCCCTAAATGATGTCTAAATTCACCAGAGCAAACAGAAAACAGTAGATTACTATAGCTGTGGCTACCTGCTCTGGTAGCAGTGGATGAAAGCAGGCCTGTTGGCAGACAAGGCCAGGCAAGCTTGCAGGCCTAGGCCTCAAAATGGCCACCAGCCACATGGCCAGGCCCAACAACATCAGCAAGGCCAGCCCAAAAAACACACTTCCCCAACTCAATCCAATGCCATCCATGCCCTAAATGATGTCTAAATTCACCAGAGCAAACAGAAAACAGTAGATTACTAAAGCTGTGGCTACCTGCTCTGGTAGCAGTGGATGAAAGCAGGCCTGTTGGCAGACAAGGCCAGGCAAGCTTGCAGGCCTAGGCCTCAAAATGGCCACCAGCCACATGGCCAGGCCCAACAACATCAGCAAGGCCAGCCCAAAAAACACACTTCCCCAACTCAATCCAATGCCATCCATGCCCTAAATGATGTCTAAATTCACCAGAGCAAACAGAAAACAGTAGATTACTAAAGCTGTGGCTACCTGCTCTGGTAGCAGTGGATGAAAGCAGGCCTGTTGGCAGACAAGGCCAGGCAAGCTTGCAGGCCTAGGCCTCAAAATGGCCACCAGCCACATGGCCAGGCCCAACAACATCAGCAAGGCCAGCCCAAAAAACACACTTCCCCAACTCAATCCAATGCCATCCATGCCCTAAATGATGTCTAAATTCACCAGAGCAAACAGAAAACAGTAGATTACTAAAGCTGTGGCTACCTGCTCTGGTAGCAGTGGATGAAAGCAGGCCTGTTGGCAGACAAGGCCAGGCAAGCTTGCAGGCCTAGGCTTCAAAATGGCCACCAGCCACATGGCCAGGCCCAACAACATCAGCAAGGCCAGCCCAAAAAACACACTTCCCCAACTCAATCCAATGCCATCAATGCCCTAAATGATGTCTAAATTCACCAGAGCAAACAGCAAACAGTAGATTACTAAAGCTGTGGCTACCTGCTCTGGCAGCAGTGGATGAAAGCAGGCCTGTTGGCAGACAAGGCCAGGCAAGCTTGCAGGCCTAGGCCTCAAAATGGCCACCAGCCACATGGCCAGGCCCAACAACATCAGCAAGGCCACCCCAAAAAACACACTTCCCCAACTCAATCCAATGCCATCCATGCCCTAAATGATGTCTAAATTCACCAGAGCAAACAGAAAACAGTAGATTACTAAAGCTGTGGCTACCTGCTCTGGTAGCAGTGGATGAAAGCAGGCCTGTTGGCAGACAAGGCCAGGCAAGCTTGCAGGCCTAGGCCTCAAAATGGCCACCAGCCACATGGCCAGGCCCAACAACATCAGCAAGGCCACCCCAAAAAACACACTTCCCCAACTCAATCCAATGCCATCCATGCCCTAAATGATGTCTAAATTCAACAGAGCAAACAGAAAACAGTAGATTAATAAAGCTGTGGCTACCTGCTCTGGTAGCAGTGGATGAAAGCAGGCCTGTTGGCAGACAAGGCCAGGCAAGCTTGCAGGCCTAGGCCTCAAAATGGCCACCAGCCACATGGCGAGGCCCAACAACATCAGCAAGGCCACCCCAAAAAACACACTTCCCCAACTCAATCCAATGCCATCCATGCCCTAAATGATGTCTAAATTCAACAGAGCACACAGAAAACAGTAGATTACTAAAGCTGTGGCTACCTGTTCTGGTAGCAGTGGATGAAAGCAGGCCTGTTGGCAGACAAGGCCAGGCAAGCTTGCAGGCCTAGGCCTCAAAATGGCCACCAGCCACATGGCCAGGCCCAACAACATCAGAAAGGCCACCCCAAAAAACACACTTCCCCAACTCAATCCAATGCCATCCATGCCCTAAATGATGTCTAAATTCAACAGAGCAAACAGAAAACAGTAGATTACTAAAGCTGTGGCTACCTGCTCTGGTAGCAGTGGATGAAAGCAGGTCTGTTGGCAGACAAGGCCAGGCAAGCTTGCAGGCCTAGGCCTCAAAATGGCCACCAGCCACATGGCCAGGCCCAACAACATCAGCAAGGCCACCCCAAAAAACACACTTCCCCAACTCAATCCAATGCCATCCATGCCCTAAATGATGTCTAAATTCAACAGAGCAAACAGAAAACAGTAGATTACTAAAGCTGTGGCTACCTGCTCTGGTAGCAGTGGATGAAAGCAGGCCTGTTGGCAGACAAGGCCAGGCAAGCTTGCAGGCCTAGGCCTCAAAATGGCCACCAGCCACATGGCCAGGCCCAACAACATCAGCAAGGCCACCCCAAAAAACACACTTCCCCAACTCAATCCAATGCCATCCATGCCCAAAATGATGTCTAAATTCAACAGAGCAAACAGAAAACAGTAGATTACTAAAGCTGTGGCTACCTGCTCTGGTAGCAGTGGATGAAAGCAGGCCTGTTGGCAGACAAGGCCAGGCAAGCTTGCAGGCCTAGGCCTCAAAATGGCCACCAGCCACATGGCCAGGCCCAACAACATCAGCAAGGCCACCCCAAAAAACACACTTCCCCAACTCAATCCAATGCCATCCATGCCCTAAATGTGATTGAAAATGAAATATATTCAAAAAACAAAAGGAACAGTTGCTTCATCATGCACACACACACCCATGAGGCCATGCCCATGGCTAGCTCGGGCCTACTACTACAACCCACAAAATTAAAAAAAAAAAAAAAAAAAAAAGGAATGATGATAATTAATTATCAAAAATAAATTGTAGTTACACAACAACTGCAATGCCCACAATCAAACACAACAACCACTTACTTGTAAAATATCCTATTCCAAAAATCCTGAAATCCAATTGCAATGATGCAGCAGACAAAAAGAGTGATCTTTCCAGCTCCAAATCCAAAGGCAGAATGAGCAGGAGATGGACAAACCACTGGGAGGAGCCTGCTGGACAGGAACAGGAAGTTGGAGAATCTGTGTCACTTCCTCCCTCTCTCCACCTTGTAAAAAAATGACTCCTTGCACAAAAAAGGAAAGCCAAATGTGAATGTAAGGAGTTCTTTTCATCCAAAATCAGTATTTGCAGATGGTTTCATGCTGCTAGAGCCGATATTCCTCTCCAAATTGTAAATTTTACGTTGTTGAGTTCTCGAGCTTCACATTACTTCCGCCGGCGTGTCGAAAACGATATGATCGCGTTCTCTTCTTTGTCCCTGTCGCGTTGGATATGACGTGTTCGCGGTCTCTTTCTCCTGTTCGCGTTTGATTTCATGTGCCCGCGTTCTCATTCTCTGGCTCGCGATGTAGAATGACATGTTCGAGATCTCAATCTTCTCATACTCGCGCGGTGCATGATCGCGAGAAGAAAGACGTGATCGCGCGACAAATGACGTGATCGCGTGAAAAATGACTTGAATGCGGCCGCGAACTCTCGCGAGACAGCGCAAAATGGCTACCAAAATCCAACATCTCGTGGAGAACGCGACCGGGTCAAGAAAATTTGTCGGAGAACGCAGGGATTCAGGTAAGGCGATCGCGCGCGCGCGAGAATGTATTGTTTTACAGCGCGAGCAAGAAAAAAAATATCGCTAAGCTGCGGAATGCGGAAATTTTGACATTTTCGCGCTTTCCGCGGAACGCGAAAATGTCAAAATATCTCAATTTCCGCGAACGGAACGGAATTTTGGCCCAGGCCTACTTCTGGGTGGGGAGGGGGAGGGCTCCATCTTGTTGATGCTGTGTGCCAGGGGGCATGGTGGGTGTAGTAGTACAGGCCCCCCACACACCCTCCCATAGAAGATGGCTACCTACCTGTTAGGTGAAGGTGAACAATGCAATGGCTTCCAAGTGCATCTGGGTGGGGTGGGGGAGGGCTCCATCTTGCTGATGCTGTGGGACAGGGGGCATGGTGGGAGTGGAGGTACAGGCCTCCTACCCACAAACAACCTCCCAGGGAAGATGGCTACCTACCTGTTATGTCATTTGGTGTACTGCAATGGCTTCCAGCTGCTTCTGGGTGGGGTGGGGGAGTGTTCCCTCCTGCTGGGGTGTTGGCCAGGGGGCAAGGTGGGAGCAGTGGTGCAGGCCACCCACCCACAGACACCCTCCCAGGGAAGATGGCTACTTACCTGTTAGTTTGTTTGGTGTACTGCAATGACTTCCAAGTGCTTCTGGGTGGGGTGGGTGGGGTGCTCCATCCTGCTAGGCTGTGGGCCAGGGGGCATGGTGGGAGTAGTAGTACAGGCCTCCCACCCACAGACACCCTCCCAGGTAAGATGGCTACCTACCTGTTAGTTTGTTGAGGGTAGTGTAATGGCTGACACATGCTTCTGGGTGGGATGGGGGGAGGGCTCCATCTTGGTGATGCTGTGGGACAAGGGAGCCTGGTGGGAGTTGTAGTGCTGGCTGCCTGTACACATGCCCGCATGGTGATGTTGGAGGCTACATTTGGGGTGAATGTGAGTGGGTGAATGTTGGATCTGTGAGACATGTTTTTGTGAGTGTGTGGTGCAGATGAATGGTATTTGTCCTAGGTAGTGTAGCTTTGTAGTTGTGCAAGACAGTACATAGCTGTGTGGTGGTATTTATTTGTTTTTACTTACCAGCCTCCACTCCCCCGGCTACTACTGTGAGACTCTCTGGATGCAGTATGCCAAGCACCTTCTCCTCCCATTCTGTGTATGGTCTTTGTGAATTTGGGCATTTTCTGTGTGGACATGTTGTGTGGTGTGCAAAGTGATTGTGGGTGCAGGGGTGTGAGTGGTGTGTGTGGTGGTAGTGTGTGTGGTGTGTTATGTGCTGGGGGTTGGTGGTCCTGGTGGGATGGTGATGGTGATGTGTGTGTGTTTTGTTCTTTAGCCTCTCCTCTCAGATCTGGTGTATGCCCTTCTCTTCTGGAGTGTTGCAAAGGATTGTGGTCAGGGAAAAGGCTGGTTTTATACTCAGCTATGTGGGTGTGTCCAAATGGGTTATTCCTGTCAGGTGTGTTGTGTGTTTGTCCTGGGAATTGCACTTTTGTTTTTGGCATGTGTTTGTGTCATTGGGAATTGAATTTGTGCATTTGGGGGGCATGGCTACTTTGATTTGTGCAATGTTTGGGGTTTTGCATTGTCTGCCATGTTTTCCACGGATCGTCCGCAGCGATGGCTATGCTGCAGCTCTTAAGCTGGTTCTACCATTCATTTCAGTGTGCGACCGTGGCGGTCGGAAACAGCGGAACGTACCGCGGGACCATCAGGGATGTCCTATTTTCCCATGCGATGTCTCCGCTATGTTTGCGGTGGGTTGTTGTTTTTCCGCTGCGTTTCCGACTACCGCGGTCGGATTTTGTACAACACCGCCCGCTACGGGCGTTTTTTCTTTGGCCAGTCCCGCCGCAGTCGGTCTTTTTTGGCGGATGATTCTAATTTGATGTTAGAATGGGGAACCTCTGGTTGGCACAGGTAGGTACTTGTGACAAGCAGCGGTCCCTTCTTCTATTCAGGGCGAGGGAATTACCCCTTCAGAACAACCCCTGCTCACCCTATAGGTAGTGTGGCGCGAGCAGTCAGGGCTAAACTTCAGGGCGCTAGTCAGTTAAGCATTTACGATCACACACAGTAAACCACAATGATCCCCCACAAACGGACACCAGGCGTAAGTTGTATCAAAAATACGGATGCTTTATATAAAAGATTCTTTGTTACGCAGGCATGTACAAGACCATCAATAACGGTTACGAAATGGAAGCCACAAGATGATAATTAGGCACTGTTCTTGTCTTTGGTAACTTATTCGAACACGAGCGCTTCACAGGGCTCGGTTGAGTCGGTCCAGTCACGATGATGCGCAGGGCACCCAGGGTACAGTGATACGGGGAAATCAGAACGTTGCGGACCCCGAGTCCGATAGAGAGTTCACTGTACCTGGGAACGTGCGATGTGCTTGGACGAGTCTTCAGGAGAGATGCAGGTTCTGCACCTCGTGGGTCTTCCGGATCAAGAATTCAGCGGGCGGCTTTCGGTAGACAGGTGCGGCCCAGGGCCTCCGACACGGACTGTGCGGGAGGTCACTGCGGAGGGCGGCACGGTCAGACTCAGGCTGGGAGGTGAAGCGGGGCGGCCGGATACGTTACGACGTACGGGCGGCCGTCCGAGGCTGGATTTCACTTCCCCACTAGAAATCCGGCGGGAGGGCGAAAGGGCACCAAGCGCGCTCCAGTAGCAGGCAGGTGACAGGGAAGCGGGACGGCCAGACTCGTGGGTCCAGAGCGACTCAGGTAGAGCGGGGCTCTCGGCGAGTGGAGGCGGCCAGGCTTCTGGGTGTCACGGCCCTAGGAGGGATGCGAAGGTGCGCAGGGCACTCCGGCGGGAGAAAGCACACGGCTCGAATTCTCAGACGAGCGGAGACGCGGTGAACCCACTGGTCCTGGGGTTCAGTTCAGGGGGCAAGCTCTTCTTCCAAGCCCTTGGAGATAGTTGAAGAACAAAGTGCAAAAGTCTCTTTCAGTCTTTTTCCTCTCCTTCCTTAGCAAGGCACCTACTGCAGGCCAGTCCCTCAGGTCAGGGAAAGTTACTCCTCCTTCAGCTTCTTCCAGGTCCTTCTAGTCGGGCAGAGTTCCTTCGTGGTTCAATCTGGATCTGATTTCTTAGGAGCCAGGCTCCTACTTTTATACAGGGATTCTTTTGTTCTTTAGCGCCAGGGGGCCTGGGCCTGGCTCAGTCCAGTTTTGGAGCACTCTGTTGTGGTGACTCGGCTTGTTCCTTTCAGTAGCAGGGCAGAGACATCAGCCGCTCCACAGGGGGCGGCGCCGGCTTTGTGGTGGCAGAGCACAGGTCTATTCAAGAGTCAGGGTGCACTCCTCCCACCCATCCTGGTGTAATCTCTCTACCCACCACCTGGCAGCCAACCTGTCTCCTGGAATCCCCCAGCCCTGCTCCTGTACTGTTGCTAGGCAGAACACACACACACAGAGGCGGACTGAGATGGTTAGGCACGCAAAGGCTAACTTTCTAAAAGTAGCATTTGCAAACCCAGGATATTAAAATAACCTCTACTAAAAGACGTATTTTATTATCCTGAGTTCAGGCATACTAAACATGACTTTCTACCATGCTCTCTGAGTCCACTGGGGTCACAGCGTGTAGCGATCCCAGCAGCCCATTCTGGCCTAGGGAGAGCAGGTAGCCTTCAATAGTGAAAAACGAAAATGGCTGTACTTCACTATTAAGACATGCCACACACATCAGGGCATGTCCTACCTTACACCTACAATGCACCCTGCGCTCAGGCCTACCAGAGGGGTGACTAACATGTAGTTAAGGGAAGGTTTAGGGACTGGTAAGTGGGGACACTTGCTCAGTCAGCGCGACGGTACCAGACCGCGCGCAGGGTCTGCAGTGGCAGACCCTAGACACATTTTACCCCGCTGCTTCGGTGGGTGGCACAACCAGTGCTGCAAGCCCACTAGCAGCATTTGGATATACAAGCCCTTGGCACCCCTGGTGCACTCTACTAGGGACTGATAGTAAACCAAATAAACCAAACGTGGAAGTCAATTCACATAATACATTTTACCATAGGGAGCACTTGCACTGTGGCCCTGGATAGCAGTGGCACAGTGCCCCGAGCAGCTAACACCAACACAAAAACACATTGAGGCACAGACAAAAATGGAAGGGTGACCCACGCCAATAGTGCCAGGTCTAACACGTGTCCCCTCCAGCTGAAAAGTGGGGAGAACTACCCTACCCCAGGGAGTTCTGCATCACTAAGGCGGAAAAACCTGGACAGACCGTCAGCATTGGCGTGATCTGTGCCAGGGCGATGCTCCACCGTAAAGTCCATACCCTGTAGGGAGATGGACCACCTCAACAGTTTTGGGTTCTCACCCCTCATTTGCATCAACCATCTGAGGGGCCTGTGGTCGGTCTGAACCCGGAAGTGAGACCCAAACAAGTAGGGTCTTAGCTTCTTCAGCGCCCAGACCACAGCAAATGCTTCTCGTTCTATCGCACTCCACCTTTGTTCCCGGGGAAGTAGCCTCCTGCTAATAAAGGCTACGGGTTGGTCAAAGCCCTCCTCAGTGATCTGTGAGAGAACAGCCCCTACACCATGCTCTGATGCATCCGTCTGCACCAGGAACTCTTTGGAGAAGTCAGGAGCCAAGAGCACGGGCGCCGTGCACATGGCAGTTTTCAGGGTGTCGAAGGCTTTCTGACAGGTGTCAGTCCATATCACTTTTCTGGGCTGCTTCTTCGAAGTCAGCTCTGTCAAGGGGGCAACGATGCTGCCATACCCCTTGACAAACCTCCTGTAGTACCCGGTGAGTCCTAAAAAGGCCCTCACCTCCGTCTGGGTCTTTGGGGGCTCCCAAGCCAGGATGGTTTCCACTTTGGGTTGGAGGGGCGCCACCTGGCCGCTCCCCACTTGGTGTCCCAAATACACCACTGAACCCTGCCCGATCTGACACTTGCTTGCCTTGATCGTGAGGCCTGCCTTGCGCAGCGCCATCAACACTTCCCAGAGATGTTGCAGGTGTTCTTCCCATGTGCCGCTGAACACTGCGATGTCATCCAGGTAGGCGGCGCTGAACTCGGTCAGCCCAGCCAACACCTGGTTGACCAACCTCTGGAAGGTGGCAGGGGCATTCTTCATCCCAAAGGGCATCACCCGGAACTGGTAATGCCCATCTGGTGTAGAGAATGCGGACCTCTCTTTGGCCCCATCAGTCAAGGCGATCTGCCAGTACCCAGACGTTAAATCAAACGTGCTGAGGTACCGTGCAGCCCCTAACCGATCGATGAGCTCATCAGCTCTGGGGATGGGGTGCGCGTCAGTCTTCGTGACTGAGTTGAGTCCTCGGTAGTCCACACAGAACCGGAGTTCGGGCGTGGCACCCGGCGCTGCAGCCTTTGGGACCAAGACCACTGGGCTGGCCCAAGGACTGCTGGAGGACTCAACCACCCCTAGGGCAAGCATCTTCGAGACCTCCTCTTTGATGCAGGCCCTGACCCTGTCAGTTACCCGGTAGGCCTTGTGCTTCACAGGTAAGCTGTCTCCCGTATCCACATCATGGACGCACCAATTTGTGATACCGGGAACCAGGGAGAACAGGTCAGGAAACTGCCCCAGCAGCTGGCGGCAGTCACCCTGTTGCTCAGGGGTCAGGGTGGGTGAGAGGTTTACCCCATCCACTGACCCGTCTCGCTCTGAGGCTACCAAGAGGTCAGGAAGAGGCTCGGACTCCTCTTCCGTCCCATCATCGGTGGCCAAGAGCATGCCCACTTCGGACCTCTCCAAGTGGGGCTTCAGTCGATTGACATGTAGGACCCTTAAGGGGTTCCTCGGAGACCGCAAGTCCACCAAGTAGGTGACAGAACTCTTGCGCTCCACAATCTCAAAGGGTCCTGTCCACTTGTCCTGGAGTGCACAAGGCTCCACAGGGGCCAGGACCCACACTTTTTGGCCAGGTTGAAGCTCAACCAGAGTGGCATTCTGGTCGTACCACCGCTTCATTTCCTCCTGGCTGGCTTCCAGGTTTGCCTCAGCAAGTTGCCTGAAACGCCTAGTCTGGTTCCGGAAGGCCAGCATGTAACTGTATACATTCTGGGGAGGTTTCCTGGGAGATTGCTCCCAGCCTTCCTTGACCAGACTAAGAGGTCCTCGTACTGGGTGGCCGTACAAAAGCTCAAAGGGACTGAACCCTAGAGACTTCTGTGGCACCTCGCGGTACGCAAAGAGAAGGCATGGTAAGAGGACGTCCCACTTACGCCTCATGGGTTCCTCGAGACCCATAATCATGCCCTTCAGGGTTCGGTTGAAGCGCTCAACCAACCCGTTTCCTTGGGGATGGTAAGGTGTGGTGAACTTGTAGGTTACACCACACTCTTGCCAAAGGGACTTCATATATTTCGATATGAAGTTGGTCCCCCTGTCAGACACCACCTCTAGAGGGAATCCTACTCGTGAGAAAATTCCCATCAGTGCCCGTCCCACCACGGGGGCCGTCACTGTCCTCAGAGGGATGGCTTCAGGGTACCGGGTGGCATGGTCCACCAAGACCAGGATAAACCTGTTGCCCATGGCTGTCTTGGGGTCCAGTGGCCCCACAATGTCAATCCCCACCCGCTGGAATGGGGTACTGACCACAGGGAAAGGTTGGAGTGGAGCTCTCAGCTTCCTTCCACTCTTGCCACTTGCCTGGCAAGTCTGGCATGTCCTGCAGTGAGTGTCAGAACTCCTGCGCATTTGGGGCCAATAAAAGTGGGTGACAAGCCTTTCAAAGGTCTTGTCCTGCCCCAAATGTCCTGCTAACGGTACGTCGTGAGCCAGCCCCAGTAGGAAGGCTCTGAACCTCTGGGGTACCACCAGCGCACGGGCTGACCCAGGTTCAGCAACCTTAGGCTCGGAGTATAGGAGGTCGTTCTCCCAGTAGATCAAGTGAGTTCCGGACTGATCACCATTGGCCTGGGCTGCAGCCTGCTGCCGCATACCCTCTAGAGAGGGGCACTCTTTCTGCTCCCTGCAGAATTCTTCCCTGGTGGGGCCTCCTTCTTGCTGCCAATGGGTCAGCTCAGGCAGGTCCCCCAGTTCGGCTATCTGTTCCCCGGTAGGCTCCAGGGCATCCCCCTCAAGGTCTGCTTCCTCCTGGGCCGTGGGAACGTCAGGAGCCGGATTCCCGTGCCTCCCTTGCCCTCTCTCTAAGGCCGGTTCCTGGGCCTCTCCCTCAGGCTCCAGGGTTCCTTCAACACCCCTACCGGCTGCCATCGACCGGGTGGTCACACACGCCCAATCAGGCAAGCCCACCATCCGCAGGTGAGTCGTCTTCTCCACCTTTTCCCAAGGGGAGCTCTCCAAATCGTTACCTAGGAGACAATCAACAGGCATGGCCTCTCTCACAGCCACTTGCAGAGTACCAGAGACCCCCCCCCACTCAAAGGGAACCTGAGCCATTGGACACTGACTCTCTGTGTTGTCAGCGTTGACAACACGGCAGAATGCGTGCGGGACAACCTGCTCTTGAGACACCAGGTGTTGCTTGACAGCAGTCACACTGGCTCCTGTATCTCTAAGAGCTCCCACCCTCTTGCCATTTATGGTCACCCACTGCCCATACTTTTGAGTATTGGGGGGCAGCTGGGCCTCAGCGACCATCTCACTGTCTCCCAATGAGACTAGGGTCATCTGTACGGGATCCCCCGCCCCTTGGACATCTATCTCCCTCCCCAAGGCTACACTATTCACCTGCTTGGGGGGTGGAGCACCAGAGGGTGCTGGTTTACCATACAGGGGGCACTTGGGATCCACGGAAATGTGCCCCAGGTTGTTACACTTGTAACATCGGAGGGGCCCTCTTTGAACAGGGTTACCTGTCGGGGCCCCGGTCTGCTTCGGGGGTGGGGGTGGCTGAGAACCTTTCCCTTGGTTCCCTTGGGAATTACTTTGGGGCCCTCTGTAGAACTCCCTCTGTTTACCCTTGTCCCCCCCACTCTTCTGCTGGGGACCCTGAACACCCTTGGCGGGGCCTCCTACGGGACCCTTGTGGACCCTGGTGCTGATCCAGCGGTCCGCCTCCTCAGCAAGCTTCCTCGGGTTGGACAGCTTGCTATCGATCAGGTGTTGGCGTAGCTCAGGAAAACAATTATCCGACAAGTGCTCCCATGCAATTAAATCAAACAGCCCTTGGTAATCATTCACTTTGCTACCCTTCACCCAACCATCCAGCGCTCTGCAAAAAAAGGTCACATATTCTACATAAGTGGTACCAGGTTTCTTGGTGCAATCCCTAAATCTCTGTCTGTACAATTCAGGAGTCAACCCATACCTTGTCATAAGAGCCTCCTTCATGTGTGGATAGGATGTGTGGACATCAGAGGGGAGGTCTAGCAGTGTGTCCCGCCCCTCACTCAGGAACCTTCCCCACAACCCCGCTCCCCAATCCTTCTCAGGGACCCGGTGGGAGGACATGGCTACTTCATAGGCCCTAAACCACTGCCCAATATCATCCTGCTTATAATATTCTTTGACTACATCTTTAGGAATGTGCACCCTTGACTCTGTTGAATTGCTGCCACCAGAGGGTGAGTTGTCTAAACTCCTGGCCTTGAGATCCAACTCCCTCATTTTTACCTCATGCTCCATGGCCAGTTTCTGCCTTTCTCTCTCCATTTGCAGTTTTGCCATCTCCACCTCGTGTGCTCGGGCGGCACTCCTGTCGGCCAACTCCTCTGGCGACAGGCCTCTGCTAGGCTCAAACACACCTTCGGGGGGTATCACCTCCCGGGCATTCTCTGGGAACTTTGATTCGTGCCAGGCTCTCAGTGCTGTCACGTACTGATCCTTGTTGCTTAGTCCACTTTGATTGATTCTGTACTTGGAGAGATATCCCTTCAGGACATCATTTGTGCACTTCCTCAGTGCCTCGGGCTCCCAATCGATGTCATCTACTCCCGAGAATACAGAGGGCGCTCCGCCTCCGTTGACTGAGCTAGGCATGGTTTCTTAAGGTGGAGATTTTTCTTTAGCAACCACTGTCACTCAATCTGTGGCTGCGTTATAGGTCTGCTCTACGTGGTGATCAATAATTCACTGTATGTAAATCATAAATGCAAATTCGAAATCCCACCGCTGCCACCAGTGTTAGAATGGGGAACCTCTGGTTGGCACAGGTAGGTACTTGTGACAAGCAGCGGTCCCTTCTTCTATTCAGGGCGAGGGAATTACCCCTTCAGAACAACCCCTGCTCACCCTATAGGTAGTGTGGCGCGAGCAGTCAGGGCTAAACTTCAGGGCGCTAGTCAGTTAAGCATTTACGATCACACACAGTAAACCACAATGATCCCCCACAAACGGACACCAGGCGTAAGTTGTATCAAAAATACGGATGCTTTATATAAAAGATTCTTTGTTACGCAGGCATGTACAAGACCATCAATAACGGTTACGAAATGGAAGCCACAAGATGATAATTAGGCACTGTTCTTGTCTTTGGTAACTTATTCGAACACGAGCGCTTCACAGGGCTCGGTTGAGTCGGTCCAGTCACGATGATGCGCAGGGCACCCAGGGTACAGTGATACGGGGAAATCAGAACGTTGCGGACCCCGAGTCCGATAGAGAGTTCACTGTACCTGGGAACGTGCGATGTGCTTGGACGAGTCTTCAGGAGAGATGCAGGTTCTGCACCTCGTGGGTCTTCCGGATCAAGAATTCAGCGGGCGGCTTTCGGTAGACAGGTGCGGCCCAGGGCCTCCGACACGGACTGTGCGGGAGGTCACTGCGGAGGGCGGCACGGTCAGACTCAGGCTGGGAGGTGAAGCGGGGCGGCCGGATACGTTACGACGTACGGGCGGCCGTCCGAGGCTGGATTTCACTTCCCCACTAGAAATCCGGCGGGAGGGCGAAAGGGCACCAAGCGCGCTCCAGTAGCAGGCAGGTGACAGGGAAGCGGGACGGCCAGACTCGTGGGTCCAGAGCGACTCAGGTAGAGCGGGGCTCTCGGCGAGTGGAGGCGGCCAGGCTTCTGGGTGTCACGGCCCTAGGAGGGATGCGAAGGTGCGCAGGGCACTCCGGCGGGAGAAAGCACACGGCTCGAATTCTCAGACGAGCGGAGACGCGGTGAACCCACTGGTCCTGGGGTTCAGTTCAGGGGGCAAGCTCTTCTTCCAAGCCCTTGGAGATAGTTGAAGAACAAAGTGCAAAAGTCTCTTTCAGTCTTTTTCCTCTCCTTCCTTAGCAAGGCACCTACTGCAGGCCAGTCCCTCAGGTCAGGGAAAGTTACTCCTCCTTCAGCTTCTTCCAGGTCCTTCTAGTCGGGCAGAGTTCCTTCGTGGTTCAATCTGGATCTGATTTCTTAGGAGCCAGGCTCCTACTTTTATACAGGGATTCTTTTGTTCTTTAGCGCCAGGGGGCCTGGGCC
The DNA here is from genome assembly GCF_964204655.1 of Triturus cristatus. Lineage (NCBI taxonomy): Eukaryota > Metazoa > Chordata > Amphibia > Caudata > Salamandridae > Triturus > Triturus cristatus. The sequence continues at coordinate 72,333,721 of NC_140581.1, read as the reverse complement.
TGGCTCAGTCCAGTTTTGGAGCACTCTGTTGTGGTGACTCGGCTTGTTCCTTTCAGTAGCAGGGCAGAGACATCAGCCGCTCCACAGGGGGCGGCGCCGGCTTTGTGGTGGCAGAGCACAGGTCTATTCAAGAGTCAGGGTGCACTCCTCCCACCCATCCTGGTGTAATCTCTCTACCCACCACCTGGCAGCCAACCTGTCTCCTGGAATCCCCCAGCCCTGCTCCTGTACTGTTGCTAGGCAGAACACACACACACAGAGGCGGACTGAGATGGTTAGGCACGCAAAGGCTAACTTTCTAAAAGTAGCATTTGCAAACCCAGGATATTAAAATAACCTCTACTAAAAGACGTATTTTATTATCCTGAGTTCAGGCATACTAAACATGACTTTCTACCATGCTCTCTGAGTCCACTGGGGTCACAGCGTGTAGCGATCCCAGCAGCCCATTCTGGCCTAGGGAGAGCAGGTAGCCTTCAATAGTGAAAAACGAAAATGGCTGTACTTCACTATTAAGACATGCCACACACATCAGGGCATGTCCTACCTTACACCTACAATGCACCCTGCGCTCAGGCCTACCAGAGGGGTGACTAACATGTAGTTAAGGGAAGGTTTAGGGACTGGTAAGTGGGGACACTTGCTCAGTCAGCGCGACGGTACCAGACCGCGCGCAGGGTCTGCAGTGGCAGACCCTAGACACATTTTACCCCGCTGCTTCGGTGGGTGGCACAACCAGTGCTGCAAGCCCACTAGCAGCATTTGGATATACAAGCCCTTGGCACCCCTGGTGCACTCTACTAGGGACTGATAGTAAACCAAATAAACCAAACGTGGAAGTCAATTCACATAATACATTTTACCATAGGGAGCACTTGCACTGTGGCCCTGGATAGCAGTGGCACAGTGCCCCGAGCAGCTAACACCAACACAAAAACACATTGAGGCACAGACAAAAATGGAAGGGTGACCCACGCCAATAGTGCCAGGTCTAACATTTGACCTCTGGTTTTTCCATGGTCCCGGCGGGCGGTTGTTTTCCGCTTCCATGGCTGTCGGGGTGATTTTCCAACCGCCATCCTAATGAGCCCCCAGGTCTCTGGTGCCCTACCAGCAATCGTCATATTGCTTAATTCGATACAGGGTGGAGTTTACTCCTTTAGATAAAGTGTGAAAAGGAGACTCTATCATTCTCAGAAGCTCACATTCAGAATTTGATATCCACCCCCTCTCCATTTTCCTCAGTTACGTTGAGCACTTCGGCTAAACAACAGAATGAGACTGAAAAATTAACTCGCCTACACAAAAAACATATACGCACTGAACTGCACAGACATTTCTTGTTAGAACATTTGAAATCTGGCACTATTCCCTGGGTCCTCCAGGTTAAGAATATACCTGTCATTATCAACAACGATCCTGAGTATAGAAAGGGGTTCAGTTTTATAAACACCAAATGCAGTTGTGACCTCCTGGTCCACACGATTGAAACAGCTCAAAGATTGTGTAAAAAAGAAGCTGATGAACTTGAACAATTAGTTCTGGCAATGAAGGATATTCACACTGTTTCAGAAGCTAAGACCATATTGTAGAGAGTTGAGAAAGGAATACTTACATTCAAAGACAATACTATAAGTTTTAAAACAGCAACGTTTGAGAGAGATTCAAAACCCTTCAATATAGATCAGGTATATCCATTCCTAAAGGACACATTTTACACCTTTATTGTACCCTGTGAGCTCTTTCCAACTATCGAGGGCGCTCCAGGAATCGATTCCTCACCTTCTCAAAAACATCATCATCGGATTTGTCAGGGGATGCGGACCCTTGAGAAGGTACCGCTAAAAGACAGGTAGCTTTTTTAGACAAAGGCAAACAGAAACCAAGAAGAAGGTTCAAACCACAGCCAGAGGAGATGAGGACAAGATGTCGCAAGATCCGATTGATAGCATTTTTCTCTGGAATAGATTACAAAAATAATAGAGAGATATCTGGTCTTTCTAATAAATCAAAGTTCCTTCCACCAACTCAGAAGATTCCAAAAGAAATTGTTGCCTATGAACTGATGATGTTGTCCTCCATTAGCCAATTGGAGAAGAAGAAATCTTTTCCCAAACAAAACACAACTGTGATGCAGCAGAAGGCCATTAATGACCTTAAGAAGGACACAACTGTAGTTATCAAACAAGCTGATAAGGGCAGAGCCCTAGTTATTTGGCCTCGAGAGTAGTATTTAGCAGAAGGCAGGAACCAAGTGTCGATTCAAGAATTGTACTGCCAAGTTAGAGAAGATCCTGCAAGATCTTCACAAGAACTAGGGGTGGGCGGAATTTGCGAAATCCAATTTCGCAAATTATCGCGAAAATGTTTAAAATTATCGCAAACAAGCGGAAATATCGCGAAGATGCGGAAGTTTTTTTCCCGCATGTTCGCGAGATTTTCTGCATGGTTGCGGGTCGACAACTTACCCATCTGGTTGCTCACGGGCGCGGCCATCTTGTTTTGAGTTGTCTCGCGGTGCATGATCGCGAGAAGAAAGACGTGATCGCGCGACGCATGACGTCACTGCGGGCGCGAACTGTCGCGAGGCAGCGCAAATGGCTAAAAACAATACAACATCTCATGGAGAACGCGACCGGATCAAGAAAACTTGTCGGCGAAAGCAGGGATTCAGGTAAGGCGATCGCGCGCGCGCGAGAATGTATTATTTTACAGCGCGAGCAAGAAACAAATTATCGCCAAGCTGCGGAAAGCGGAAATTTTGACATTTTCGCGCTCTCCGCGGAACGCGAAAATGTCAAATTATCGTAATTTCCGCGAACGGAACGAAATTTTAGCCCAGGCCTAACAAGAACCTATAACTGGAATATTGAAGGTTGGACTGGATGGTGGATTTCTGGGTTCAAAAGAGTTTGAGTATCTATCTAAGCAATTTTCAAGGATTCCCGTAATTCATTTTCTGACAAAGATCCATAAAGGGTTGAATGCCCCCCCCCCCCCAGGAAGACCAATAGTCTCGGGCAGTGATTCCTTGCTGGAACCCATTTTGAAATATGTTGATTTTTTCTTGAAGCCATTTTTGAAGGATGTGCCGTCATACTTGAGAGATACCACCAATTTAATAACTAGAGTCGAAGGCCAAGAGTTTGATGATCAAACACAATGAATGGTTTCTTTTGACGTATCTTCTCTATACACACAGATACCACTGGACGAAGAGTTACAAGTGATCGAATGGTATCTGGAAGACAGACCACTTCCACACAGGGTGCCGACGACATTCATTTTACAATTAGGTCAGGTTGCACTGTTCAAAAACTACTTTAAGGTTGAAGATTTGTTCTATATCCCGTTGAAAGGGACTGCCATGGGTTGCCCCTTTGCCCCGGATATGGCAGTCCTCTACATGGCTAAGTATGAAGAAAAATTCATCTTTAACAACAATCCATTCAGAAAAGAAGTTGTGCAGTGGCTGCGCTATATAGACGATGTTTGGTGTCTCTGGCGAGGGTCCAAAGGTTAATTGATAATCTTCCATAGTTGCCTAAACGTGCGCCATGAGGAAATAAAATTTTGTCTGAACATGAGTAACACCAGTTTGACATTCCTTGACGTGGAGGTTTCCCCACATGAGAACAGGTTGACTACTTCATTGCACCGCAAGTCCACTGACAAAAATACCATCTTACATCACAAAAGTGCTCATCCCAGGAGTCTGAAAGAAAATTTTCAGTATGGCCAACTTCTATGAATACGAAGAAATTGCTCTAGAAAAACTGACAATGAACAGCATGCAGCCATTTTCCGCGAACAAATGATCCTGAGGGGATATCCAAAGAAAATGCTAAAACATGCAATAAATAGAGATTGGTACAAGCCCGGTAGGACCTTTTACAAAAGAAAGTAAAACCACCATTAGACAGATTGGTTTGCGATACAACATCTGGGCCAGATACCAACACATTTAGGCAAATTGTTTTAAAGAATTGGCATTTGTTAGAAAATTTGGATTGCTCATTCCAGAAACCATTGTTTTCCATGAAGAAAAATCAGAGTATTGGCCAACAAATCGTAAGGGCAGATATTTTTCCTGCACGAACAAAAAGTAACTTACAAACACAGTGGCAACTTAAACCGGTTGAGGGCTACCATAAATGTAGAAATTGCTCTGCATGTGATTCTGCAATTGAAGGATCTGAATTCATACATAATGCAATTAAATGGCGACATTCGGAGTTCAGCAATTGCAAACCAAAAAATGTTGTTATGCCGTGCTTTTCCCATGCTTCAAAATATATATGGGCAAGACAAATCAACAGATCAACCAAAGCATCACCCAACATCGTTCAAGAATAAAAAAGAAAGTTGTAACTGCGCCTATGGTTGAGCACTTCATTGAAAAACCACATAGTGAAAAGGACTTCAAGTGGACAGTGCTGTCAGTCTCAGATACAACTAAACGTCTAGTGGACATTGACGCCGTCCTACTACCGAAGGAGGCCTACCTCATATTAAAATATGACTGGTCAGTTACAGGCCTCAATGGAATGTCAGAACTTACTAAAATCTAATGTTACTTTAACCAAAAACTATTAGGCCCACAATGCATCAATCTGACAGCCAGAATATTCTATTCAGAATCTCAATGTAATTGGTTGCGATTTCAGCACTACAATTCCCATGAATATTTGCGCATGAGCGTGCGCGATACAGTACTAACTAGAAATGCCCTCAGTCATTGATTGTGCATCCTCGCTGGTCGGAGTGAGGTTCTGGACTTTTAAGAGTCCAGAGGTGTCAGGGAAACAACACCCGAAGACCCCTGAGTTCCTCCTGTCTCGGTGCACAAATAACAGAGACACGAGCTTCTCGATGGCGGCGTCAAAGACCAAGGTTTATTTACTGCAGGGATACAGAAATCATAGGAACCACACAGAGGCAGAATCTACGAGACTGTTCAAATTGCATTAAGTGGGTTGCTTCTTAAATACAAGAAAAATGTCTTGGGGCAACATTACACGAATATTTCTCATGCCTAACCCGGTATCCCAAACAGACAATAAATAAATATCAAACAATGATTAGTTGTGGGTTTTCGGTATTCAATCAGGTCCTCTCGACAGTTTTTCATTCTCTACTTGATCCTCCCCATCATAAAAATCGTAACCTCCCCATTGTAAAAGCCCAGAAAGAAAGGAGCAGAGCCAGGTGCAAGGGATTGAAATGTAGGATAAGAGGTGTTTATGGATCATAAACGGGCAGGGCAATCGTCTTCGGCCTTTCGGTCAGGACAACGGACACGAGAACCAGTATAGCAGGAATGGCCTCAGGCAAGGGAGGCAGCTTGATTCTGCCTAGTCATGTAGCGTCAGCCTTTCTCGGGGCTCGAGCTTACGTGTCCTTAACAAGGTGACTCTGCCGGGGTCATCGTCCGTTCATTGACTATGTGAGGGCAAGAAACAAGATGGATGCCGTAACTAAAATGGATGCCGTGACTTTTAGAGAGAATGCCCTAGTTTCCAGTGAATTTGTGCTCGTTGCGCAGAGAAAACACTGACACGTATACAATGGATCGTTTGCGGTTCATTGGTACCAAAATCGTGTCAGTACTATGATACCGAATTCACAGGTTCGGATCGCTACAGAACCTCAGACCGTCCTTTTGCCCTTACATAGGCAACAACTCACTCTATGTCAGAGTCCAGTTCTATATTCATCAGGTCACTGATATGTTGTTGTAGCATTACTCTATCCCGTGGCGTATCTCTGAAAACAGGTGGTCTTCTTACGCATGATGAAACACAAACGCTACATAAGGCAGGGCCACACTGAATAATGAGACAGCACGAGAATAAAAATACTAACGTAACACCAATGACCATTAGAACCTTCCACCCCCATGCAGATAACAGGTTACAGAACCATCCCATTAGTGACCAGTCACCTTCCTCTACGTGAATGGAGTCAGAGATTTTGTGTAACTTAGAGATGGCCTTGTATACTGTTGGCGCATTATCTGGGATAAAAACGCAGCAACTTGATTGGATCATTTTGCATACCCCACCTCGATCTGCAAGTAACACGTCAAGAACCATACGGTTCTGTAACGTCATGAGGCGATCCGCTTGAAGCTCAGCTGTCAGGTTACTAAGGGCACCTGTAGTTTCAATAATGGTGGATTCAACTACTCGTGTTAGTTGACGCAGGTTTCTACTGTTGACCATAGGCCCCCAGAACGGGAGGAAACCTTTGAAAAAGTCTCCTGCTTCTTGGCGAGCAGTATCCTCTTTACTGAATACACCTCTCACAACTCTCGTTTTGTGATAGTCCGGTGCAGCAGTGTATGTCGGAGGTAACAATTGAGCGATATAACATGAACCTGAGAAGTCAGCGGGCAGCCATGTATATGCTCTGTCTTGACAAACAAAATAGGTACCCTTAGCGGCTAAGAATGCAGGGGAAGATTGTGACGGGAACACGTATGTTTCAATGCAGTCACTCTTCCCCAGTCGAGCCTTCGGATTCCTCCCATTCCCTCGCAAACCGACCTGACCTTGGTGGGGTACGACCCAGATCGGAGTTGAGCTCTTACGTTTGTTCTCACCCAGAGTAATGCCATATTCTGTAATGTTCCACCCCATGTAAACTCGCAACTCATCCTTGGGAATGTACAGAGTATTAGTGACATCTCTCACCATATCAGTGATTCCTTTTACCAAGCCTCTATTAGCAGAGTTATACCGGGTGGAACGCGGAGGTCGTGGAGGGTAGGTCTCTAGAGCATAGGCGAACATGGTCTGAAATGCCCAGAATGATCCATTATAACTGAAAGGCAGAACCAAATAAGGGATGCCCTTGTCCATGGTATGTGGTATCAGGCCACATACCCAGCAGTTTGTTGTGTTAACCACTAGTTGATGTTGATGCAAGAGCTGAATGAAAGTGTGATTTATAAACTCAGAGCGTCGAGCTTGCTCGTGAGCAGGAAAGGGGTGGAAAGAGTGAATAGTACCAATAGTTGGGGAAATAGAAATATGGGGAGATACTGTGGACGTAACAGGTGCAAAGATCAATTGAATACCAAAAATAATTCCGCCTACTAGAGTTATAAAAACAATCAGAAGTGTTAGGGCACATTGCATTAGGAAACATTTACTATACAATATGTCATATCATTTTTTCTTGTGCACATTTATGACTTTAACCCGTCGTAATTCAGGAAGCTCCATCTTCTACAACCGTTCGCAACGGATGGTTTGTACCTGTTAGAAACTCACCTCTGTTTATCCTGGGAGTTCCCAAGACAAACAGAAGAAACCGACCTAATGTCTGATTCCCTGTAAATTAAAACAAGGCACACGTTACGACCCTACGGTAACCCAGATGGCAAGGTGAAAGAAACAAAAATAAAAAGTAAAAATTCTAGCAAACTTCCTGATTGACTGGAATGCAGTATGATCAAAACAGTTTTACAGTCTTTAAGCAGAAGGGCAATAACGCAATGTCATTAGTTCATAACATGAGAACGTAGATTATATCTGTACTTTCCGGGTCTTGTTTGGTCTTGAAATAGCTGGTCCACAGGTGCAGAAATGTTCAACTCCACAGGAGACAAGTGTTCACTTTGTGCAATACTTGGTTCAGGATTCAAAGGAGCGGTTTCTGCTGAGGTGCCAAAGTTCTGCGTTTCGGTTCGTGGATGGTCCGTTAGGTACTCTGCATCACTGAAAGGGATGTGTCTAGGAACAGGTTCTGTTTCGGACACACCAATTCCTCGTCTAACCCAGTTGTCATAGGGGAGTGGAAGAGGGACACGCTTTGTGTGGCTGGCGTGCACCCAATTTTTCCTTCCAGCTAGCCGTACTGCAGTTCTGGTTACGAGGAGGACCTGAAACGGGCCCACGAATCTTGGCTGAAGGTTTCGAGTGCGTTCAAAGTTCCGCACTACCACCTGGTCGCCGGGTTTCAACGTATGACCTGGACTCTCCGGCAGTTTAGGCAAGGATTCGAATACCTGTTGATGAATAAGGCTCAGTTTAGCAGTCAAGTCATAAAGGTAATCAATCAACATTGGGTATTCGATCTGTTTGAATTCCTTTGGCCTAGGGACTCCCCAAACATTAGCAGGACGACCGAACACAATCTCATATGGGCTAAGCCCTACTCGAGAGTGTACAGTAGCTCTGGTGGACAGTAAAGCTAAAGGCAGTGCGTCTGGCCAAGAGAGACCAGTGGAAGCTTGAATTTTCGCAAGTTTCAGTTTCAGGTTACCATTGTACCCTTCCACCAAACCTGCTGACTGTGGATGATTCGCACTGTGGAATTTTTGTACAATTCCTAGACCTGTACACACATTCTTCATAACTTTCCCTACAAACTCACTTCCGTTGTCTGACCAAACAATCCGTGGCATACCATACCTAGGGAAGTGCTCTTTGAGGAGGATTTTGGCAGTGGACATGGCAGTGTTATCCTTTAGTGGGTATGCCTCAATCCATCTTGAAAAGGCACATACTACCACTAGGACATACTTAAGATTGTTACACCTGTCCATGTGGATATAGTCCAATTGAATCACTTCAAAGGGACAAGAAGGGGGAGCAAAATGACCAGTTGGGGTTCCCTTGCCAGGATTATGCATCAGGCATACCATGCAGTTTTTCACCACTCTTTCCGCACACTTAGTAATTCCATCGTTCTTCCATACTGGAGCTAACATTTTACAGATCCCTTTCGAACTGATGTGCGCCGCTCCATGTGCCATCGTGACTACTGCAAGTACATACGCATTGGGTAACATCCAACGTTGCTGCTCAGACAGATCAATCCAACATCCACTTGGATCCATTTTACCCGTTTTCTCCTTCCATTCATTCTTCTCATTTTCAGTTGCCTCATTTTGGATTGCTTTCACACTGTCAATCGTATTCTCACACATTCCTGATTCAGCAATCCATCTTGCAGACGTTGCAACGTACATTCGGCTCGTCATGTTCTTGGCCGTCTCTTTGGCAACCTCATCGGCAAATGCATTCCCTCGGCCAACATCATCCGTAATCTTTCGATGTGCACTGCACTTCACAATCGCAACTTCATTCGGTAGGGTCAGGGATTCCAATAGATCGCTGACTAGCTGTCCATGTTGGATCTTAGTTCCATGAGACGTGAGAAAACCTCTTTCTTTCCAGAGACGCCCAAAACTATGTGCAACGCCGATGGCGTACTGGCTGTCAGTAAACACATTCACTCTCTTTCCCTCAGCTAAAACACACGCTCTTGTCAATGCAATTAATTCTGCTGCTTGGGCAGAATTCTGACTCACTCTTGCAGCCTCAACAATCGTACTCAAAGTCGTAACTGCATACGCGGCCGTCACGTCACCATTCTGGAGTTTAAAGCAGGACCCATCGACATACAACGTGCCGTCTGGGTCTGATAACGGAGTATCCTTTAAATCAATTCTACCTTTTGTCTCTTCTTCAGTTCTGAAACAACAATCATGGGGCTCTGAATCACTCGACTCCTGAGCAGTCGGCAACAGCGTTGCTGGATTCAATATGTTGCATCGCTTGATCTGAATATGACTTGCCAATAGTGTCAGCTCGTAGCCTGATAATCTAGCACTGGTGAGGTGCTGAGTTTTTGTTCGATTCATGAGTGTATCCACAGCATGTGGAACCATGACTACTAGCATGTTGTTCATGACTAATCCGGCAGACTGTCGAATAGACACTGCGACTGCTGCCGTGGCTCTCAAACAACTTGGCAATGCTCTGGCTACCGGATCTAACGTGGATGAAAAATATGCACAGGGCTGCTGCTTGTCGCCAAATTGTTGCGTTAATACGCTCAATGCACAACCTTCTCTTTCGTGGACATATAGAGTAAACGGCTTACTGTAGTCAGGAGTACCCAACACAGGAGCTGAACACAGCGCATTACGCAAGTCGGAGAAGCTCTGTTGACATTCATCAGACCATGGCAAAGGGCTTGGGACACCTTTTCCAGTCAGGGCTACCAATGGTTTCGCCATGAGAGAAAAATTTGGGATCCATTGCCTACAGTATGACGTAATACCCAAAAACGCACGCACTTCTCTTTGTGTGCTTGGTACAGTCATCTGTGAAATCGCTTTGATTCTCTCTGGGGTCAACCTTCTTCCCTCCTTTGACAAAAGATGACCTAAGTAGGTCACTTCTTGGCAACAATATTGTAGTTTAGAAGGTGACACCTTGTGATGTAGGTCTGACAAGTGACGCAATAAAGAAATTGTAGCTGCTTTGCAAGTTTCCTTGTCGTCAGCGGCTAATAAAAGATCGTCTACATATTGGATCAGAGCAACACCATGAGGAAGTACAAGAGCGTCTAATTGACTTTTTAATGCTTGGCTATAAATTGAAGGGCTTTCACAATAACCTTGTGGAGCGCGTTTGAATCTGAAACTGCGTCCTCCTAAGGAGAAACCAAAAATATCTCTACTTTCTTCTGCTATCGGAATGCTGAAAAATGCATTTTTCAAGTTGATCACCGTAAACCATGATGCCGATGCAGGAATCAACGTCAACAATGCGGTGATATCTGGTACCACTGGGAACTGTGGAATCACAATTTTATTTACCTCTCTGAGGTCAATCACAAATCTGTAGATTGGAGGTTTGGAAGGGTCAGTGCGTTTCAAAATCGGCAGGACAGGACTATTGCAGACGTTTCCTCTAGTTTCCTCAATCACGTCTTTCTGTATCAAGTCTTTCACAATCAGCAAGAGTGCTTGTTCACCTTCGTTTGAAATCCGATACTGTGGGATTCGTGGAAATTTAACATTAGCTTTCAGACTTACCACGTAAGGGGGAATTTCCAAGAGGCCTACATCGTTTGGACCAGTTGCCCAAAGAGTATCAGGGAGAGAACGTAGCTCCGGTGGGAGCTTGTCCATCGACATGTACATCGGAGAGATTACTCTTTTTCCTAATGTGAGCTGTACTCCCGAAGGAGAACAGTACAGTGTCGCATGCAGGCGTTTCAACAGGTCTAAACCAAGGAGATTCTCATTACAACCAGTAGTTAGGATAAGGGGTGCTTCTAACTTGCATGGCCCAACAGAGATAGATAAAGGATTGGACACAGGATTGTGAACAGGGGCGCCTGAGAAACCTACTGAAGTGTTCGTTAAGCCGGACAAAGGTGCGCCAGGGAGTTTCGCATGCATGATTGAGCTTTTTGCCGCACCAGTATCCAACAGAAACGGTTCGACCACGCCTGAGGTAGCTACTGCGACATAAGGTCCACTCTGATCAACTGGAACTGATACTACTCCCTCTCTCTGCCTGTGGCTGTCCTATTGCTCGCTTCTATGAATCTCTTCATTATGATTGTAGTAATCTTCAACATGATACTGCGGAGATCTACCTGGCTGCGTAGGTTGTACATTTCGCTGGTCGAAATAATTCGATTGGCGATCAGCCTGTGGTGTCATTGTACCACGTCCTCTACCTCTAGGAGCTTGCATAAACCCAACATGACCTCTCTGTGCTGGGACACCACTAGTTTGTGGGTGTAGTACTGGACACTCATTCTTATAATGACCCTCCTTTTTACAATAGGCACACTGATTCCATGCTAACTGTTGTCGGGGAAAACTATAATTAAATCTCTGGGCCGTCCCTTGCTGGAATTGTGGCTGCTGTTGAAACTGGGGTCGCTGCTGTGAATCTGACTGATTCGAACGAGGCGGATATGCCTGTTGCAAAAGGACTTTGGTTTTTAAATCTTTCGTTTTCTTCTCTGACTTTTCCTTTTCTTCTTTCTCTCTATTCTCATAATACTGTGCAGTTGCAAGTATCTGTGCTGTCGTCGACACTGCCCATGCACTTTCAGAATCCTTTAACTTGTTACTAAGCTCAGGTAGTAAATTAAACATGAATTTGTCAACAAACAATCTCTGACCTCCCTCGGTACTCATATCTTGCCCACTGTGGTCTACGAAAGTCTCTTCAAATCTAGTGAAGAAGTCAGAGACGCTTTCGTCCTTCTTTTGCTTGCATGCTGATAGTTTATCCCAATTTACTCGTAACGCTGGCATCAGCGTTTTCATTAGAGTAATTATTCTGCCAGGTAAGTCAGCAATCAGAGGTTCGGGTTTAGCTCCGCCAACCTGCTGTGCGTCTGCCGCTATGATAGCTGGCCAATCACCTCCTAAGGCGACTGGGTGGTTCTCTTGCCGAATCTTAGCCCATATAGGCTGTGGTACTACATTACCAAATAGCATTTCAATGTCTGCCAAATTCATGATACACGCTTGGACTGTCTGCGTTAATTCTTTGTAATAACCAGCAGGATTCTTACGAGGATCTGGTAGTGCTTGTTTTACTGCTAGTACTTCAGCCCGTTTCCAAGGAATGTGTATCCACACTCTCTGGAATTGTGCCGGAGCAGCTAAAATACCCTGAGCCGCATCAGCTTGAACTGCATCACGCCATATCGGTGGAACTTCCCTCATCGGATATTGACCTCGTCTTTTCCTAGTTATCGGTGTACCATCAGGGTCTCTTGTCGCCCTAAAAGGGGACTCATCCCGATAAGCTAAAATCAATTCTATCGCTCTCCCTACTTCTGAACCTATCACCATTCCTGCGGCGAATTTCTGCTGAATATTTATTAAATCCGAGGGGACGGAATCTAAGTCATCATCTTCCCATTCTTCACGCACAAGAGAACACATCACGTCAAAAACACAACGTTGAGTCGGTTCATTCCATTGCATAAATGTGTCTAACACTCTTCGTGCATCATACTTCGCAGCTTTCGACATCCACCTAAGAGCTGTTGAATCTAACGTGTCTCGTTCCTCGGGACCAGGAAGCTGGCTACGTCTCTGTATAGAATTAGAAACGGGGGTCCCAATTAAAGACCTGTAGAGAGGAGTTAAGATATTAGTTACAGAGTCGGTTATCTTCCGACGAACGGAAAGCGGAGTCAGAATGACAGGGCTTGGGGACAGGGCAGCTGAAGCAAATGAAGTAGTAATGGTAGGAGTAGTAGGTAAAGCAGTTTGCGAAACGATAGGCAAAGGCGGAATAGGCGACCCAGGGAGAGGGGGTGCCGTAGGATCATTGATCACGGGAAAGACAGGAGCAGGATTCAAAGGAAATGGAGCACCTATTCCATGCTGACCAGCAGCTGGCTGTACAACAGGTAGTAACTGTGGTGCTGTAATACCCTGTGCATACGGTGGAGGTGAACTCAACAGATAAGATAACAGAGGATCCTTTTCAGGGTCCTCTATCGGCTTAGCAGGACAAGATGACAAGACAGGGTAGCATTTATCAATCGCCAAATTGTGTTTTCTATTCTCTATCTCTATTGCTTTCTCGGTCTCGTTGACATGCAGCTGCCTAGCAGACTCCATCAAGGTCAACCCTTTCTCTTTCTGTTCTTTCTTCGTTTTCCTAATTTCTCTCTGTTTGGCTTCTTTGCGCCATACGCGAAAAGAATCAAACATTGCCGGCCGGGCTTTTCTCTTAAACAACTTCGTTTCTAAATTATCTAGAATTTCTGTTTCGAAACTACCATGCGGTGGCCAACTAAGGACACCATCTTTCTTGGTATAACGGACCCATACTTCATTATACGTAATAGGACCCACACCATGTTTACAATAGAGCTCATATGTAGGAGTCCCAATCGGAGGAACCAAACACGAGTCCTCCAACCGTGAATCCCCGTTGCAACGTAACCAGGACAAAAAACAATTGTTACCCTTAGTCATGACTACAAGGACACATTCCAACCAAAATGCGCAGAGAACTTAGGCCTACCAAAATGAACCAATACCAAATACAAAGATTATCTTACCAAGAGCAACCAATGATAATCTACAAATCCAAAACAAACGTATCCAAATAACCAAACTGAGCACAACCCACTTAATACTTAACTGAAATGTGGAAGACGTCACCAAGGAGAACCCGTCTACGTCTCGCCGTACTAAGGTCTGCACCTCGGGTCCAAGACAGGGCGACAGTCAAGGCAGCGGTCCTCTGTAGCCGTCTGGGAACGGGAACCCTCGTGGAAGAGATCGTCGGGCCACTTTTACGACATGCAGGGATCGATGAAGCGGGGTACCTCCCTCCGGAATCTTCACACGAAACTTCTCGAACTTTTCAGGCTTTGGACCGGTACCGGATGACGTCGCCCCAGTTGGGCGTCAATTTGAGGTTCTGGACTTTTAAGAGTCCAGAGGTGTCAGGGAAACAACACCCGAAGACCCCTGAGTTCCTCCTGTCTCGGTGCACAAATAACAGAGACACGGGCTTCTCGATGGCGGCGTCAAAGACCAAGGTTTATTTACTGCAGGGATACAGAAATCATAGGAACCACACAGAGGCAGAATCTACGAGACTGTTCAAATTGCATTAAGTGGGTTGCTTCTTAAATACAAGAAAAATGTCTTGGGGCAACATTACACGAATATTTCTCATGCCTAACCCGGTATCCCAAACAGACAATAAATAAATATCAAACAATGATTAGTTGTGGGTTTTCGGTATTCAATCAGGTCCTCTCGACAGTTTTTCATTCTCTACTTGATCCTCCCCATCATAAAAATCGTAACCTCCCCATTGTAAAAGCCCAGAAAGAAAGGAGCAGAGCCAGGTGCAAGGGATTGAAATGTAGGATAAGAGGTGTTTATGGATCATAAACGGGCAGGGCAATCGTCTTCGGCCTTTCGGTCAGGACAATGGACACGAGAACCAGTATAGCAGGACTGGCCTCAGGCAAGGGAGGCAGCTTGATTCTGCCTAGTCATGTAGCGTCAGCCTTTCTCGAGGCTCGAGCTTACGTGTCCTTAACAAGGTGACTCTGCCGGGGTCATCGTCCGTTCATTGACTATGTGAGGGCAAGAAACAAGATGGATGCCGCAACTAAAATGGATGCCGTGACTTTTAGAGAGAATGCCCTAGTTTCCAGTGAATTTGTGCTCGTTGCGCAGCGAAAACACTGACACGTATACAATGGATCGTTTGCGGTTCATTGGTACCAAAATCGTGTCAGTACTATGACACCAGGTTCGGATCGCTACAGAACCTCAGGAGGAACGCTGTAACTAACTTAAGCTACAGAAAGTAAGCGGCTCATTAGGATGGCGGTTGAAAAATCACCCGGACCGCCATGGAAGCGGAAAACAACCGCCCGCTGGGACCATGGAAAAACCGTCGGTCAAATTAGGATCATCCGCTAAAAAAGACCGGCCGTGGCGGTACTGGCACTCGAAAAAACACTCGAAAAAACACCCAAAATGGACGGTGATGTCCAAAATCAGACCGCGGAGGTCGGAAACGCAGCGGAAAAACAATAACCCGTCGCAAACATAGCGGAGAACCCGCACGGGAAATTAGGATATCCACGATGGTCCCGCGGTACGTTCCGCTGTTTCTGACAGCCGCAGTCGCACACTGCAATGAATGGGAGATCCAGCGGAAGATCTGCAGCATAGCCACCGTTGCAGATGATCCGTGGAAAACAAGGCGGACGATGCAAAAACCCCCACAATAAGGCCAAACATTGCACATATCAAAGTAGCCATGCCCCCCAAATGCACAAATTCACATCCCAATGACTCAAACACATACCAAAAAGAAAAGTACAATTCCCAGGACCAGACACACAACACACATGACAGGAAAATCCCATTTGGACACACCCACATAGCTGAGAATAAAACCAGCCCATTCCCTGACCACAATCGTTTGCAACACTCCAGAAGAGAAGGAAATACACCAGATCTGAGAGGAGAGGCAAAAGAACACAGCACATACAACCACCACATCACCATCATGCCAGCACCACCAACCCCCAGCACATAACACGCCACTCACACCACCACCACACACACCACTCACACCGCTGCACCCACAAACACTTTGCACACCACACACCATGTCCACACAGAAAATGCCCAAATTCACAGAGAGTGAGTTGACAGTCATGGTAAATGAGATAGTCATAGTGGAACCACAATTGTTTGGTTCCCTGGTCCAACAGACACCATTAGCCACAAGGACACAGATGTCGCAAAGGAGAGTCCAAAGGGTCAATGCAGTAGGGACCACCCAAGATCCAAAAAGGAGATCATGAAGCAGTGGCATGATCTGAAGAGGGTTGTCAAGGAGAGGAGGTGCAAGAGCCGTGAGCTGGCTTAGTGGACTGGCGGTGACCCTCCCATTCCACAAAGACCATACACAGAATGGGAGGAGAAGGTTCTTGCCATACTGCATCCTGAGATTCTAACAGGAGTAGCCGGGGGAGTGGAGGCTGGTAAGTACAAACTAATAAATACCACCACACAGCAATGTACTGCCTTGCACAACTACAAAGCTACAACACCTAGGACAAATACCATTCATCTGCACCACAAACTCACAAAAACATGTCTCACAGATACAAGATTCACCCACTCACAATCACCCCAAACAAAGCCACCAACATCACCATGGGGGCATGTGTGCAGGCACCCAGCACAACAACTGCCACCATTCTCCCTGTCCCACATCATCAGCAAGATGGAGCCCTCCCCCACCCCACCCAGAAGCACCTGGAAGCCATTGCATTATTCACCTTCACCTAACACATAGGTGGCCATCTTCCATGGGAGGGTGTTTGTGGGTGGGAGGCCTGTACCACTACTCCCACCATGCCCCCTGTCCCACAGCATCAGCAAGATGGAGCCTTCCCCCACCCCACCCAGAAGCACATGGAAGCCATTGCATTGTTCACCTTCACCTAACAGGTAGGTAGCCATCCTCCATGGGAGGGTGTTTGGGAGTGGGAGGCCTGTACCACTACTCCCACCAAGCCCCCTGTCCCACAGCATCAGCAAGATGGATCCCTCCCCCGCCCCACCCACAAGCACATGAAGAAATTTCATTGTTCACCTTCATCTTACAGGTAGGTAGCCATCTTCCTTGGGAGGGTGTTTGGGGGTGGGAGGCCTGTACCACTACTCCCACCATGCCCCTTTTCCCACAGCATCAGCAAGATGGAGCTCTCCCCATCCCACCCAGAAGCACGTGTCAGCCATTACACTACCCTCAACAAACTAACAGGTAGGTAGCCATCTTCCCTGGGAGTGTGTTTGTGGGTGGGAGGCCTTTACCGCTACTCCCACCTTGCCCCCTCTCCCAAAGCATCAGCAAGATGGAGCCCTCCCCCACCCCCCCAGAAGCACCTGGAAGCCATTGCATTGTTCACCTTCACCTAACAAGAAGGTAGCCATCTTCCCTGGGAGAGTGTTTGTGGGTGGGAGGCCTGTACCACTACTCCCACCATGCCCCCATCCCATAGCATCAGCAATATGGAGTGTAGGAGAGTAGGATCTGCTTCACATGGGTACCCCCACTTTTTGCTGGTGTTTCACTGTTTTTTTACCTTAGTCTGGCTGTGGCCCTGCTAATCAGGACCACAGCCTAGCTGCTTCCTCTCTACAATGGTTTCCATGAACATTAGGTACATATATAATTGGATTCCGGAGTGCCTTACAAACCCCTAGTATTTGGTGTACTATGTACCTAGGGCATAGGTACCTCAGTGGCCTACCAGGGGCTGAAGCATATATTATGCCACCCCTGGGAAGCACTACAAAATGGCACCACCGGTCTGTTACTGCAGCCTGGGTAAGGGTGTGCTTGCACCCCTTACAGTGGTATAGGCTACCTATATCCACATATATATACAGACACATATAAACCTTTAAATCACTCCTAAGACAGGCCTTAACAATCCTGAAGGCAGAGTGCTTGGTAACATGTGAGATGGTGCCCGAGCATGAGCTGAGCCCCTCTGCAGCTTTTGGAAACCCTTCCTTATGTTCTGTTCTGTGATACATGTTGAGGATAGGGAATGCACACCTATTCAAATTGTAATCCGAAAGTAATCCTCTTGATGCATTGTTGCATGCTCCTTGGAAAAGCACCTTGCCCATTTGGCACTTGAAATAACAAAACACAACATTATGAGGCGACTTACGCCCCAATCCAAAGGCACAGCACACTAGTCCTTTGATCCTTTGTTGATGTGAGAACAAATTAATCATATTTTTTGAAAACATGTAATCACTCGCTTGCACAATCTTCTCTCATAACTCCCATTTAATCCACAGGTACGGTATGATGCCATTTTTCCAGGTTTCTTATGCTATTGATGTGCCCATCCGGACCTCTTTACAATAACACGTACTGACGCATTTATTCATCCAAAGGCAGCTTTTATTTAAAACCCAATGCATTTCGGGATACTGGAGCCCTTCGTCAGGGGTCACTACAAGTAACAATGAAAACACACATTAGTTACAAAACCATTTTCTAATACTCAATGCTACATACCAATTGTTTTAACTGAATAAAATTCACTCCACCCAAGCAGATCACTCCCAAATTGCTATGCTCATAGTATCCAAATACTGAATCGTGGGGTTCCCTGCTTTTACTCAGAAACCTCTGGCACCACTTGTTTTCAACATTCGGTTCTTGTTGGAGCCAACACATTATTCTGCCAATAACTCCCCTTGAAATACATCTTTCTTATAAACACAACCCTATCCCATACTTCCACTCATTCTTTCCACCTCCCAAACTTTTTTTAATTTTCAGCAAGTTCTACTCCGATTTTACTATCTCTGCTCACACATGCTGCCTGTACCTAGATATTCACCTCCTTAAAACATTCGTAGACTTCACCATGTGCTGCGCGCCTCCTACCCCCACCTTACTTTAAACATATCACCTCCGAATCTTCAATGCCCCAGATATAATCCGTGAGCTCAATGTTGACATTAATCCACTCTCACGCATGCAACTGCATACCGCATTTAAACATCTCTGCGTCACGTACCTGCCGAAAATAAACAGTCCTCATCTTTCTTTTCAAGAAGTTGCTACCATTTTTGTTCACCCTTCGTATTTAAACCCTCTCCTGATGTTCTAATCCCTCCCATGTTGCCGTCAGTTTAATGTTACCACCTGAAACTAATTTCTCACTTCAAAAGCCCCACCCTCCTGTCCGAAGCATGAAGCTGAGCCCCTCTGCAGCATTCGGAAATACTTCCTTATGCCTGTTCTGTTATACAGCCATACCATATACTCTTAAGTGCATTATAACCTCGCAGTAAATGCTAACTTTGGGATGGCTGCATCAAAACATGTCGTGTTTGGTGTCAAACGCTTTGGAATACTACCCACGCCAGTTCTTGCGGCGGGGGTAGCATTCCACCCTTCTAGAGGGGGAGACATGTTCACATTGGCTAAACCCGGTAGGACTTTCCTGAGCCCTGGCATCACAAAATGGATGCCTCTGCCACAGACACGAGTCTGTCCTCCTGCTGCTGACAGAAACTCCAGCAGGGGAGGCCTGGACAATAGGTCTCCTGTCGAGGAGGTGTGACCACTTCCCCAGACAGGAGATGTGTATTGGGGCTGGGCGGGAGCACTCTCTTGTGCTTTGAAGTCCAACACTGGGGGCACACTTTGTGTCCCTGTGCATAGTCCAGTTCAAACTAGTTGCAGGGGCTACCTGCCCCTGCTCTGGTGTGAAACTGGACAAAGGAAATGGGTGTAACCACCCCTCTTTCCAAGCCCACCCATAGGTGGGGCCTTAGAGTTAGTCCATCCCCTAAACTTAGTATAAGTTTAGGAATCCCGTCCCTAGGACTTTAGATTACCCTGGACGAAACTCTGCAACATATATCCTGGACCTTCGACTTTCTATCACGACTAGAAGATGGAAGAAATCTCCCTTGGGGTCAAGGAGTGACTCCCCTGCTTGGCAGGCACCAAAGAAGCAACTGACGGGTCTGCTAGTGACCCAGGCTCTGTACCCTCTGCTTTCAGGTTCCTTCCATCCTAGATCCAGGCTTGGATCTCTTCGGACACTTCTCCTCTTCACGGCAGCAGCAGTTCTTTGCAGGCTCCCATTGAAATAGACTACGCGACCCAACACCAAAAGACACCTATGCACCCGGCTTCCCTGGGTGAGGTAACTCGAGTGTGGTTGTCCTTTCATTTGATCATTCAAGAGATTATAGTCTGGTAAAACAAGCTGCTTTACATTCCTTCAAGACTTTGCCCAAAGGCTGCTCTCCATAGCTACCACTAGGATAGCTTTCAACAAAGGTTGTCTAACCTATCACCATAAGGGGTTGTTTGGACTGATACAAGGTGCCCACTAGAACTAATGGATAGCATATATCAGGCCACCTTCTGACATGGAGCCTTCCCCCACCCCACCCAGAAGCACATGGAAACCATTGCATTGTTCACCTTCACCTAACAGGTAGGTAGCCATCCTCCATGGGAGGGTGTTTGGGGGTAGGAGGCCTGTACCACTACCCCCACCATGCCCCCTGCCCCACAGCATCACCAAGATGGAGCTCTCCCCCAGTTCACCCAGATGCATGTGTCAGCCCTGACACTACTCTCAACTAACTAACAGGTAGGTAGCCATCTTCCCTGGGAGTGTGTTTGTGGGTGGGAGGCCTGTTCCACTGCTCCCACCATGCCCCCTGTCCCACAGCATCACCAAGATGGAGCTCTCCCCCAGTTCACCCAGATGCATGTGTCAGCCATGACACTACTCTCAACTAACTTACAGGTAGGTAGCCATCTTCCCTGGGAGTGTGTTTGTGGGTGGGAGGCCTGTTCCACTGCTCCCACCATGCCCCCTGTCCCACAGCATCACCAAGATGGAGCCCTCCCCCTCCCCACCCAGAAGCACCTAGAAGCCATTGCATTGTTCACCTTCACCTAACAGGTAGGTAGCCATCTTCCGGGGGTGGGAGGCCTGTACCACTACTCCCACCATGCATCCTCTACCAGAGCATCAGCAAGATGGAGCTCTCCCCCACCCCACCCAGAAGCATGTGTCAGCCATTGCATTGTTCACCTTCACCTAACAGGTAGGTAGCCATCATCCATTGGAGGGTGTTTGGGGGTGGGAGGCCTGTTCCACTGCTCCCACCATGCCCCCAGTCCCACGGCATAAACAAGATGGAGCCCTCCCCCACCCCACCCACAAGCACATTGCATTGGTAACCTTCACCTAACAGGTAGGTAGCCATCTTCCATGGGAGATTGTTTGGGGGTGGGAGGCCTGTACTACTACTCTCACCGTGCCCCCTGTCCCACAGCATCAGCAAGATGGAGCCCTCCACCACCCCACCCAGAAGCATGTGTCAGCCATTACACTACCCTCAACAGGCTAACAGGTAGGTAGCCATCTTCCCTGGGAGTTTGTTTGTTGGTGGGAGGCCTCTACCACTACTCCCACCATGCCCCCTGTCCCCCAAGTACAGCAAGATGGAGCACTCCAGTCCACTCAGATGCATGTTGCATATTATGGACCACCTCAAGCAAATTACTAGGTTAGTAGACATATCATGCTGTCTCATGACACCACTGAGCAGAATGTAATCCTCCTCCAGGCACACACAGATGTGCCTCGTTACAAAGCCAAATGTGAGCACGTAACAGGTAAGTAGCCAGTACGTGCAGCCACACATATGTCACACAAGAAATGGTGCCATATGTCAACACCAGCCCTCTCATTGCACAAATATGCACACCAACCTCCCTTGACATGCACAGTGTGCACACAGGTAGGCAAAGGGAACTGTCACAGCTAACAAAGTGTGACACAACAATGCACATGTACAAGAAAGATTGGGCACAATCATGTTCAGCACTTATTAGTGCATTGCCATGGGGCACAAACAACAAGGGCCATTTCAAAGAATGAGAAAGCATGTGTGTGGGTATCAATCAAGAAATGCCCATGACAGGACAAATGTATGCAGGAGAATATAATGGTCAGTACATGGCCAGATGTGAAGTCTGCCAGTTCAGACAAATCAACAAGAAGCCAACAATGAAAACATGTTGTGCTGGTCACTACATGGAAACAGGTCCCTATGAACATGATTTTTGCACAAGTTGAATGTTATGCATTGATACCTCATACCATGTACAAGTAATGGATGTACCACTGCATCAGGTCAGGAGGCACAGCAGTGCACATGGCAAGCAATGTGATGATCAGTCAATTGTGTACTGTACTAACAGTGGATGACACACAGCTAACACAAATCTTGCGGAGTGCACTACAATGACCATTTTCCATCAAATTTACAGGTGACCAAGAATTTACAGCAGAGGACAACGCCAGCAACCTGCAGAGCCATGCTCCCCCCCCCCCAGTATGTGGACTCTCAGATGTAGACTCCCAGGATTTTCAGGACGATGAGCTTGACGCCGGTCCATCTGGTGTGCCAGGTAGCAACAGGTCCCAGGACCCCATCCTCCCTACCACCACATCTACTGCAACACCAACTGCACAGCTGACCCCTGCTGTTACGGCCTGTGTGCCCACCACCACCGCCACCACCACCACCAGAGGATGACCACCCCACAGTGGTGAGGCAACAGGTCCGTGGCAGCAGGGTAGGTGGGAGGGCCAGGGTCACCCCTAGACACCAGGAGGCTGGGACCCCATCCATGGAACCCATCACCAGAGTCCTTGGGGCATACGAGCAGGCTCAGGGACAAAGTGGGTGGTTGGAGGAGCTATTACATGAGCTCATTCTGCTAATGAGGTCCATCGACACCCACATTGGACAAATGGTGGACCTCATGGGCCAACAAGTGGTGTTACTGAGGGACAGGCAAGCGCAACAAACAACACCTCCACCTCCCTCTGGTGGGCAACTGGATGACAGTTCACCATCCTCCCCTGCGGCCACAGAGAGGGGTGAGTCCTCAGACACCATTGGCATCACAGCAAGGCCCACTCCTGCCAAGCAACCAAGGGGCGGTCCTAAGAAGAGCCTGGGAGTATCTGGAGGCAAAGCACCAGCCAAACGCCAGTCACGGAGCCAGTCCTGATGGCAACCCTCCTCACCACTGCATTGACTGTTTGGACTGTCCGTCACCACACTGCCTTGTGAATGGCATCTGTCTGTTGGACTGGGTCTCCACAGCAATTTGGTAACTACACTTTCCGCTCATTTAACATGACTGTCAACTCACTGCTCCATCACCACCTCAATGAAAATGTGCACCCCCTCACATCTGAAGCCTGTAAAAAAAAAATCCTTACACACATATTTTTTGTGTCAGCTCTGTCTTTAGTGCAGGACGTACAGTCTCCAACATTTAAATAATGTATCAGGACCAAGTACTGTATGTAGGCAAGGATACGTTTAAGGGACCTAGGGAAACACAACAGAACAACAATCACTCGTCTGAGTGTGACATCACAGATATTACACAACACCTGCTATCTACTTGAGCCAACATGCAGAAGTCACAATGGGCAACAAGTGTCAACATACACGTCCCATATACATTTGCAAATGACATGTTCCAGTAACATAGCCACCCACTGCTGAGTTTACAACTGGCTGTTGTCACAATTTGCACGTATCTCTTCAGGACAAAAGCAATATCAGCAGACAATGGGTATGTTGTACATTGTCACCCACCTTTAAGTGAAGTAGCGGTTGATGAGCAGTTGACACATGTCACCACCTTCCTCCTCTCCACTGTCCTTATCATTGGACGCTGGTTGTTGTGCAGGCGTGGGCCTTGGGTCATCATCATCATCCAGGAGCAGGGGAATCTCCTTGCGAATGGCCAGGTTGTGTAGAATGCAGCATGCCACTACGATCTGACACACCTTCATGGGCGAGTATGCCAGTGCACCTCCGGTTTTGTCCAGGCAGCGGAAATGTGACTTCAGCAGACCAAAAGCACTCTCCACCACACGACTGGTTCGCCCATGGCCCTCATTGTAGTGGAATTGAGCCGGGGTATTGGGATTCTGCAGTGGGCTCAGCAGCCATGGACGGTTGGGATATGCAGAGACACCTAGGTATGACAAATAGACATTGCAATGTTGCACAGGCAGAGGGCAGCAGGTCACACACCCAGCACGCCATACGACTAGCCGTACTCACCCACAATCCATGCACGCTCGAAAAGCAGATTAGCCATCATCTGGGGCACAATGCTGTTACGCAGGATGTAGGAGTCATGTGCTGAGCCAGGGAATCTGGCACACATATGCAAGATGATCATATCTGCCAGGCACACCACTTGCACGTTAATGGAGTGGTAATGTTTGCGATTCCGGAATATGTACTCACTTGCCTGTGGTGGCACAAGACCGACATGTGTGCAATCTATGGCACCAACAACATGGGGGATCTGCCCAAGGGGATATAAGTCTCCCTTCACAGCTGGCAATTCAGCACCCCTGGGGAAATGGATATATCTGTCTTTGTATATCATCATGGCAGACAGAACATCACGCAGCACCATGCTGAACATCGGTTGAGACATCCCACCAGCACTGGCCACTGTCTCATGGAACGATCCTGTTGCCAAAAAATGCAGGGCTGCCATCACCTTATAAGTTGGGGTGAAAGCTGTTGGATATGTCAGGCGAGGCTGCAGGTGGGGCTCCAACATATCACAAAGGGTTTTCAGGGTGTCTCTATCAAGACAGAATTTGCGGATGATCGCAACATCCTCCATGTCCTCCATCACTGTTAAGTGATGAAGCAGATTTGGCCTCCTCCTAGCGGAGATGAAAGTGGACACATGTCAATGCAATCCGTCATGAGATGTGCACAGCATATCAGGTTCTGGATGACACAGTGGAAACAAAGACTAACTCAACACTTGAGTGACACACCACCTTACATGTGTGTACGTCTGACCTACACAAAGGGCACACCTCAATAGTTACAGTACACAAGTACTTCAAACACCACATATGTTAATGTGCATGTACATTGTGATATGGCCACATTTCACATGTGTACGCCTGGGAGCATGGCATCCAGCCAATGTGTAACAACAAAACAACTCTGGCTCATACTTAGCTGCTGTACCTGTCACACATCAATGCATCATTTCAACCTGGCACACATCCACAACACAGTGACCACAGTTGGCACTGAACTGACAATTGCGTGTATGAGCAGACAGAAGAGGCCATGGTAGTAATCACATAATACAGTGAGACAAGCATGACCGTGATTATCACTGCACTTCAACACATTTACATGTGTACACATTGTAGAGTCCACTACAACACTGTCCTGCCTCATCGATCATCTAATTCATAAGTGACATGTGAGGGAGTACAGGCCAATCTACAACACACATACACAAACATGGCATGTGTAGCCACCAGTGGAGTTAATGGGACATTGGCATTGTATGCACGATGATGTGCCCTTGACCATGTGGCCCCAGTGCACTGTAGAAGTGTGCCAAATGGCCATTGCCATTGTATGGCCCCAAATCGCATTAGCTACCACCTGGCCCCGGCGGTGTGTCACCAGCACTCCCCAATCACACAGGTGCTGTAGTCATTGGCATGGAGACATGCCCAAATGGCGGTTGGCATGCTCCGCCACACATATCGCAGTGCCTAATGTCATTGTGTGGCCCCAAATCGTGGTAGCTCCTGCCTGGCCCCGGTAGTGTGTCACCGCCACCCCCCAATCACACAGGTGCGGTAGTCATTAGCATGGAGACATGCCCAAATGGCGTTTGGCATGCTCCGCCACAAATATCGCGGTGCCTTTTTTAATTGTATGGCCCCCTAATCGCGGTAGCTACCGCCTGGCCCCGGCGGTGTGTCACTGCCATGGAGCATGCCCTAGAGCCAAAGGGAACGACAATTGCAGTGGAATGATGCAATTTTGAAAATCATGGTAGGCGTGCTCTGCCACCATGGAGACGGTCATTGGATGCTTTTGAATGAGGCAGACCTGGACCACCAATTGCTGCAACTTTGCACCTTTGAAACAACCCCAGGGGGCTATATATATGTGGGATGGAGCCTCACATTTCCACAGCTCACAGAGCCTGCTGCCACAGACCTCTGACCTGCTGCTGCTGCTGCCTCCAGGGACTGCTTCCTGAGACCCTTCATCTGCTGCTGCCTCCAGGGATTGCTGCCTGAGACCCCTCATCTGCTGCTGCCTGAGACCCCTCATCTGCTGCTGTCCCCAGGGACTGCTGCCTGAGACCCCTCATCTGCTGCTGACTCCAGGGACTGCTGCCTGAGACCCCTCAACTGCTGCTGCCTCCAGGGACTACTGCCTGAAACCACTGACCACCCAATCTCACCACAGTTGTTCCATGCCCACAGTGATGGAAAGGACAGAGAAAATCCGTGCCAGTCCATTCCCATGCGAGGAGCTAGAGGTGCTGGTGGACGAGGTGCTCACACATCACCCAAGGCTATTTGGTGCCCCAAATGTCGTGGTAAGTCATGAATAGCGGAGGTGTAGGGCATGGTGGGCACACATGTAGTTGTACTGATGCAGTATATTTCTGAGGGTGTGGGGTTGTGTCATGCACTGCATAACATGCAGTCTCCAGGGGGAACGAAAGTGTTCCAATGTGACAGGCTTGCCTGCCTGCTGTTGTGGGTATAAGTGTACTGAGTTGCAATGTCAGCCATACAGTGATGCAGTATGTTGGTCATGCAGGAGCCAGGACAGTGATTGTTTTGCAGAATGGCTGTGTGTGCCCCTGTTGTCCTCCACAGCGTGAACCCAGATGGTCTGCACAGTGACTGCCCACAAAGACAGGGACACATCACTTCACTTACTGTGTTATTACTAAGTTTTTTTGCATTGCACTCCAGCTATGCAGCATCTCAGCCCATTAGTTTGCACACGACCGGACTTGTGTTGAGGTATTGCTATTTGTGAGCCCAGTCCCTCAGTGCCACACACATGGCATAGTCATCGGATCACATGGCAGGGACATTGAGTGCTGCACAGTCTTGCACACAGTGATATCACCCCAGACACAGATTGATATGTGATGTATATGTTGCTCAACCATGTTGAGGCCTGGAGATGTGGACAGGCCACATAGGGGATTCATTGTTGGCATACTACATGTGTGTGAGATGTGCAGGGACTAGGGTCACCCTCACAACTGCCTGCAATCACATCAGCTTATCCCATGCAGAGTGCCCATGTGAGATATACCATAGTCTCTGATGGACATATCATAAATTCTTTGATGAGTATTTGTCTTCCCACTATGCTGATAGATGTTGGTACATGACACTGTGTCACTGATCAATTCCCCTCTTGTCTCCCATGCCTGCAGCTCAAGGTACACCAGCATATGGCCGTGTGGAGGGCCATTACAGCAAAAGTTTGAGCTCTGGGGTTATCTAACCGACGGCGCACCCGCTGCCACAAGACGTGGGACGATATCAGCCAGCTGGCAAAGGACGTGGCAGAGATGACCTTGGGGCTGCTTCCTCGCACTGGGCGTTTGGCATGGCGCAGCATGACACCATTGTGGGCTGCATCTTGGTGGTGACTCAGCCTGCGCTGGATGCACATCTGAAGGAGCGTCAGCAGCAAGGCAGGGGTGAGTATTTGGGGACGGTGACTTTGTCTGGGAGTGGCTGCATGTGTACAGGGCCTGTGCCAGCGCTGGCCTATGTGATGTTGGTGTAGTGATGCAGTGTCATGTAAGTGGCTGCTGGGCTGTGTGCCAATCAATCAAACATTTGTAAAGTGCACTACATACCACGAGGGTCTTAAGGCACTGGGAGGGAGGCTGCTACTGATCGAAAAGCCAGGTCTTTAGTGTTCTCCTGAAGGTCAGCAGGTCTTGGGTCTGTCGTAGACTCAGTGGTAGGGTGTTCCATGTTTTGGCGGCGAGGTGGGAGAAGGATCTCCCGCCGGTGGTAGTTCTTCAGATGTGCGGAACGGTGGCGAGTGCGAGGTCGGCGGATCATAGCTGGCATTTGGGGATGTAGAAGGAGAGTTGACTGTTGAGGGAGGCAGTGCCAGTCTTGTGGGGTGCCTTGTATGCGTGGATGAGGAGTTTGAAGGATTTCCTCTTGTTGATGGGGAGCAAGTGCAGGTTTCTCAGGTGGGGGGGTGATGTGGCTGTGGCGTGGCATGTTGAGGATCAGTCGTGCCGAGGCGTTTTGGATGCATTGTAGTTGTTTGATGAGCTTGGTTGGGGCTCCCGCATAGAGAGCATTTCCGTAGTCGAGTCTGCTGCTGACGAGGGCCTGGGTGACTGTCTTTCTTGTGTCTGTTGGGATCCATTTGTAGATTTTGTGGAGAGTGTTGAAGCAGGAGGAGGAGACGGCGTTGACTTGCTTGGTCATTGAGAGCGTTGAATCTAGGATGATTCCCAGGTTACGTGCGTGGTCTGTGGGTGTCGGGGCTGTCCACAGTGCCATCGGCCACCAGGACTCGTCCCAGGCTGAAGGGTTGGAGCCGAGGATGAAGACCTCCGTCTTGTCCGAGTTCAGCTTCAGGCGGCTGGCTTTCATCCAGTTGGCGACAGCCTCCATTCCTTCGTGGATGTTGGCTTTGGCTGTGATGGGGTCCTTGGTGAGGGAGAGGATCAGCTGAGTGTCGTCAGCGTAGGAGATTATCCTGAGGTCGTGCTGTCGGGTGACGTGTGCAAGCGGGGCCATGTAGATGTTGAACAGTGTTGAGCTGAGTGAGGAGCCCTGGGGTACCCCGCAGATGATCTCGGAGGCTTCGGATCGGAATGGGGAGGCGGACGCTCTGGGTTCTGCCTGAGAGGAAGGATGTGGTCCATTCCAGAGCCTTGTCTCGGATCCCTGCGGCGTGGAGTCGTGCACGTAGTGTGCGGTGGCAGATGGTATCGAAGGTGGCGGAGAGGTCTAGGAGGATGAGTGCTGTGGTCTCACCATTGTCCAGCAGTGGCAGCCATGAGGGCAGTTCAGCATGTCGATTTGGTCCTCTTTTGTACTGCATGGATTGCATTGGTTTCTTCTGTTGCTGCCACAAACCTGACCCTGCTTCTCTCTCTCATGCAGATTCACCACTGGTCACGGACGAACATGAGTCAGACACCATTGGGGGGATACTACCACTACAGCTACACAGGAGCCCAGTGACACAGATGCCACCAGCGCCTCAGAGGGGGACTGGAGTCTACAGGAGGAATCCCAGGCTGAGACGCAAAGTACCACATCATCTGATGCCAGTAGTGATGAATCCATGTTGGCGGGCACAGGGAATGGAGACTCTGCATCATCATCAACCACACTGCAGCCAGTGCCCACCCTCCCAGCCACTTCATCCGGTGCTGCCTGTGTCCGGGTCAGTAAGAGGCTTCAAGTTTCATTCACACCTGGCACCGCTGCCCCTGCCCCTGTCCCCCTGCTGCCCTCAGTGCTGAGTCTGTTGAACTTTTGTGCCAGCTTTGTGTGGGCCAGACAGCTCTGCTCAAAGCCTTCATTGACAATGACAAAAAAAATTATCCAAGGTGGTTGCTTTCATGGAGGGCATACATTCTGACGTGGGTGGGCTGCACCGTAATGTCCAGGCTTTGTCCACAACAGTGACGTCTGCCCTTTAATAGGCACATACTCCCAATCCTGCTCCAGGGCCTTTGTTCACCCCATAGGTAGTTGTCACGTCTGATGATAGTGACCACGGTTCACATGCGTCACAATACAGCACACGAAGCACACAGCAGAAAGAACCCAAGCGGTCCTGCAAGCAGACACCATCCTCAAAGAAGAGCAAAGCAACCCTACAATGCAAAGACAAAAGCCCATCTGGCAAAACCAAGGCCCAACAATTAAAGAAGCAGACCTCAGGCTCACATGCCTCAGAGCATCCCCAGCTAAGGACCCTCCTGTCCCTAAAGCATCTTGCAAGGAGAGGCATGCAGTTTCTGTGACCACTGAGGAGGTGGTGCATGGCAAGGGTACACCTAAGAAGGGCTCCAAGGCAGATACACCCACCAACTCGACTCCGATTCCAAGCCCAGTGAAGCTGGGGAAGGAGGGCACTGTAGGGGGTTCACCTAGCAAACAGGGAAAGAAGGGTCAGAGGCAAAGCCAGATGAAGCGTTCCAGTGGTTCCAGCACGTCCCCAGAGGGAGTGCCAGTGTCTGCACTTGATGCAGCATTTTTGGTGTGTGTGCCAGTTGTGTCCACACCAGTTCCCATTTGTCCCAATACAGGGAAGCCAATTCTAATCCCCAAAAAGTGGAAAGTCACTCCTCAAACATCTCCCACCCACACTGTGTCTCACGTCTGCATGACTACACCACCTGGTCAAAGCAGCCCTCCGGCTTGCCAAGCCACTGATAGCTCTACCTCACCTGGGCCACTCTCTCCCCAGTCAAGAGCTGCTGCTGTCCCCAACAAACCGCCAGCTCCCAGTCCACCTGACAGCCAAGTATGAGTGGTAGTCCATCTCACACACCTGTCTCTCACACAGGTGGACCTGTACTGCCCATTCTTACCCCTCTGATTGTGTTGCTGCCCATGGAAGGGTACAGTCACACACACTCCCTGTGTAGATTCTCATGTACTCACTGTGCATTTTGCCCTGGCCACTGGGCTTCCTGTTTTGCCTTTGCCTGTGCAGATTCTCATGTACTCACCCTGCACTTAGCCCATGACACTGGCCTTGTTGCTCTTTGCTGTGTTGGACTCTTCCCTGTGCAGCCTCTCATGTACTCGCCCTGCACTTAGCCCTGGACACTGGCCTTCTTGCTCTTTGCTGTGTTGGACTCTTCCCTGTGCAGCCTCTCATGTACTCGCCCTGCACTTAGCCCTGGACACTGGCCTTCTTGCTCTTTGCTGTGTTGGACTCTTCCCTGTGCAGCCTCTCATGTACTCGCCCTGTACTTTGCCATATCCACTGGCCTTCCTGTTTTGAGATTTCCTGTGCAGATTCTCATGGATATGCTGAGCACCCTTAACTGGCCACTGGCCTTCGTGTTTTGAGATTTCCTGTGCAGATTCTCATGGATATGCTGTGCACCCTGAACTGGCCACTGGCCTTTCTATTTTGAGCTTGCCTGTGCAGATTCTCATGGATATGCTGTGCATCTTGTGCCTTGCTCTTCCCTACTGTTGGTGCCTATCTGTGCAATATGTGAATAAAGACAGTTACTCCTGTTGTCTGTTTTGTCTATGTCCTTACTGAATAAAGTAATTTTGGTGTGTGCATATGGTTGACTATGCCCCATGCTCACATCAACATTGCCAATGTCTTTGGTCGACTACTCTTTTTTTCACAGGGTTCACAAGGACTTCAGTTCTTCCTGACATTGATACTGGGGGTGTCTATGACGACAATTTAGCCTGCACGGCAGTAGTCATTTTCATTCATTTTCTGTGATGGATATTGTCTTCAAATGTCAGGTTGGGGGACCCTGCCAGAACAGAGTGTGATTCTGTCCACAGAATTGCAGGCAGGCTGGGCAATGTCATGATTTATGTGTGTTGTACCTTTATTTGTTCCCACCAGTGTATGTGTGTGTTCATCTTGTGATGGCCAGTCATCTTGGTCCCATGGCCTACCTTATATGTGTGCTCTTGGGTAGTCAAGAAGTGTGCAGTGTGAAGGGTGTGACTTTGTAGGGATTGTTGATGTGTGTGTTCCTCTTAATGGCCAACAAAACACATGTGTCTGCCAGGATTTGGGTTCTTGTTGTTTGGATTGTTCAGCACTGTGGATGTAGTTGTATGCACATGTGTGAGTTGTGTGTTGTGCACTGTGCAGTGTGTTGGTGTGGCCATGCAGTTCTGTCTGACTTATGCTTGTTGTTATTGTCACTTGTGAGTATACAGAGTGTGTGACAGGGACATCAGTGTGGTGTATGTTTGTTCATGCATGTGTCTGGTTTCTGTTTGTGTGGACTGTGCAGGCCAGCTGCTCCACACTGGCACTGTGGTTGTGTTTTCTCATGCATTGCTGTCACATGGTGCCTTTTTGCCTCCAGTATGGCATGTTGTGTGTGATGTGAAGCCATCCTCCATCTGTGCTTCAAATGCCTACCCATTGTGGTTCTGCACTCTCTCTGTTTGTGTATGGTGCATTCCTGCCATTTCCACTACTGGTGTGCAGTACACTTCACTTAGATGTCAGATGTCCCCTTGATTTCTATGTGTGTGTGTGCCTCCTCATCACTTCATTTGTGCCCAGTCCTCTGGTCAAGATGATTCTGCTTTTGTATCCCAGATTTGTGCATCTGTTTTTGTTGTGTTGGATGTATGTGTGTTGGCTGTGGTATAGCTTCACTTCCTGGGTGTGCTGTTGTGTTTGTGCTGTGGTGATTTGTGTAGTGTGGGTTGATGTTGTGTCACTGATGTCTGTGTGTGACGGTTATGCTTGGTATGCACACACTGCTTGTCGTGAGTGCAGTGCTGTGTGTATGTTGCCTTTTCATTGCCTGGTGTTCATCCCCTGATATCCTGCAGTGTGTGCTCTGTTCTTTTGCCTGTGCATCTGTTGTTTGTTTGCTGTGGCTGTGTTGTTCTGTGATGGTGCACTTCTTGTGTGTGTTGTGGTATGTTGTGTGTGCATTGTTCCAGAGTGGTTAGGTTGTGCATTCCTGTTGTGTGTGTGCTCCCATTGGCTTTCCACAGTTTGGCTGCACAGAGCATGTGTGTTTCCTTTGTGGTTGTGTGTGTGTTTATGTTTGGTTCTGTGTTTGTCTGTAGTTATTATGCAGATATTTGTTCTGGCATACCTGTGTGTGATGTTGGTGGCTACACCCAGGGGGTGTGTTTGTTTGTGGGTGTATGGCCTGGCAAGTATTGTCAGCCTGCTGTGTTTGGCACTGGTGTTGTGTGCTTCAGGTGTGAGGGGGGTATGTGAGTACATTCCTCCTTTGAGATGGTTGTGGGCACGAGTGTCTGTTCCCAGTTTGACTTCTGGGCCTTTCTTTCATTCTTGTGGCTATACATAGTTTGCCTTGCTGTCTCCCTATGTTGTTGAACTGTGATGTCTGTGCTTTGACTTCACTGTCTGTACCAGCCATGTGTGGTTTGTTGGTCTGGGGGGGGGTGTTGTGTGTTCCTTGTGTTATGTGATGTACACATGCTTGTTGTGTGTCTCCATGGCCTTCCATATGTGTGCATCAGAATTTGTCTTTCCTATTTGCTGTGCTCCATTATTGTGGTATTTGGGGTGTGTATGTGTCTGTCTGTCAGTCTGTGGTATGTATGTGTGACTATGCAGGCTGTGTGTCCATTTGTAGGTCTGTTTCTTGTATGTGTTCATTTGGTGCTTGGACTCATTTTTGTTTCCATGTGTGTGGTGTTGTTGGGTTGTGTGTGTTTCCATTGCCCTGGGCTACTGTGTTGTGTGTTCCTGTGCAGCCACTCCTGCTGTTGCTGTCTCCCTTGTTGTTTGTTGTGTGATGCAGGGTGTGGTTTGACCTGGCTTGCATTTGTGCATGGTAGGGCACAGGATGGGCACATGGCATGTGTCTTCATGGGGTGTGCTAATGTGTTGTGGAAGGAGGTGTGGCCCTGGGATCTTTGTGCCCTGCCCATGATTTGGACTGGACCTGCCTTCTGCATTGTGCACATGTATTCACTTGTGTTCTCCGCTGCGGTGACGTGACCAGGACATTGCTGTAAGATGGCGGTAGATGTGTGTCCAGGATGCAGATGGGTGACTTTGTGGCAGTTGGGTCATGTGTGGGTGCCCTTGTAGATGTGTTCCTGTCACCAGCAGGGTGTCTGATGTAGATTTGGACCCTGTGTCAGACCGTGTGTTGTGTGTTGTGTAATTGCGCACCTGTGTCGGCGTCCGCAGCGGTCCATGAGTTGCTGGTGCTGCAGCAGGTACAGCACCGGAAAGACGTGTGGAGCTGGGTCCATGGCGGTTGTGAGAAGTTGGCCTGATATATGCTGTCCACTAGTTCTAGTGGGCACCTTGTATCAGTCCAAACAACCCCTTATGCTGATAGGTTAAAGACAACCTTATGTGAAAGCTATCCTAGTGGTAGCTATGGAGAGCAGCCTTCAGGCTAAGTCTTGAAGGAATGTAAAGCAGCTTGTTTGACCAGTCTATAATCTCTTGAATGATCAAACGAAAAGGCAAACCCACCAGCGATATATTCAAAATATATTTACTTAAGATAAATCACATCCCTCTAGTCTCTTTATGAAACTGGAGTTCGAATACTTCAATTACAAGTGTTTAAGCATCAGTAAAAGCACAAATACACGTTTGGGCCCTAGGGGCGTACCAAACCATATACTAAAATGGTGGTATAAGAACCACGACTGAAATAGGCAAGGTGCCTATCACCTCTAGAATCGCTGGGACCCCAAGGAACCACCCCAGGTAGGGACGTTGGGGACCGAAGGGAGCCGTATGCAGTGTGGAAACACAACCACGGGTTCCTATTACTTTCTATGGGGAATATCGCGGTTGGAATTTTAAAGATTAGGGACACTTCAAATCGAACTAGGACCAAACCCGTTTGGACTTAGACAGTTCTAGGACTAGCACCCTCAAGAGTACCGGAGTACTTGAGTTACCTCACCCAGGGATGCTGGGTGCATAGGTGTCTTTTGGTGTCGGGTCGCGTCGTCGATTCCAATGGAAGCCTGCAAATAACTGCTGCTGCAGAGAAAAGGAGAAGTGTCCGCAGAGATCCAACCCTGGATCTAGGATGTAAGGAACATGAAAGCAGAAGGGACAGAGTCTGGGTCACTAGCCAGTGACCTAGGGCAGGATGGACCAATGCCCACAGATGTAGGGTGCTTCAGGTGAGTTGTCGAGTGTCTTGACTCTTCAGCTACGAGGTCCAGGAGGTGTCGATGAAGTCCACGAGCCAGATTCGAGCTGTGCCATGAAGTCTGTCAAGTGCTGCGGTGTCGGCAAGCAGGAAAGAAACAACAAGCCTTGGCAACGGCAAGTCTTAGGAAATCAGCTCCAAGGTCTGATGGACTCACCCAGCAAGGATAAGTAAGAGAAATTCTGGAGCAACCAGAAAAGCACAAGTAGAAGTGGAGTTGCCTTCGTGGGGACCTGCTAGCCAACAGGCTAGTGATCGTAAAGGAGCCTTGAGCGGTCCCACTTGGTGCTGGCCGACGGGTCACTCGTGGAGTGGAGGCCAACAATCTTTGGTGAAAGAGGTGCTCAAGGCTGGGGCTACTCGGAGCCCAAAGCACAACTTCAAGGATGACCAGGAAAGTGTTGTTGCTGCAAAGGTTCACGGTGTCCAGGGGTCATGGTTCCACGTTACCCACGATAGCCACAGGCCTCAACTTTGCTGGGGACTCAGGGTAGCCTCTGGGAAGGCTGGAAATCCACCTCTGGTGATGCAGAGACTTCGGCGTCCGGCGGGAGCTTCAGCAATGCAGACCACTCAGTTGCTTCTTTGGTGCCTGCCAAGCAGAGGAGTCACTCATTGACCCCAAGGGAGATTTCTTCCATCTTCTAGTTGTGATAGAAATTTGAAGGTCCAGGATATATGTTTCAGAGGTTTGTTCAGGGTAATCTAAAGTCCTAGGGACTGGATTCCTATACTTATACTAAGTTTAGTGGATGGACTAACTCTAAGGCTCCACCTATGGGTGGGCCTGGGGTGGGGGTGGTTACACCCCTTCCCCTTTGTCCACTTTCACACCAGAGCAGGGGCTGAGTGCCCCTGCAACCAGTTTGAACCAGGCTATGCACAGGGACACCTTGTGTGCCCCAGGCAGTGTCTCAAAAGCATTCTGTGAATGCACCCACCCTGACCCAATACACATCTGCCTGTCTGGGGAGGTGGTTACACCTCCCTGTGACAGGAAACCTATTGTCCAGGCCTCCCCTGCCTGAGTTTCGGTCAGAAGCAGGAGGCCAGACTCGTGTCTGTGGCATCAATTTTGTGATACCAGGGCTTTGAAAGGATTTAACCGGATTAAGCCAGTGTGAACATGTCTCTGCCTCTAGAAGGGTGGAATGCTACCCCCGCCACCAGGATGGGTGGGGGGTAGTATTCCAAAGCGTTTGACACCAAACACAACATGTTTTGATGCAGCCATTCCAAAGTTGGCATTTACCGCGAGGCTATAATGCACTTAAGAGTATATGGTATGGCTGTATCACAGAACAGGCATAAGGAAGTATTTCCGAATGCTGCAGAGGGGCTCAGCTCATGCTTGGGCACCCTCTCACATAAAACCAAGCACTCTGCCTTCAGGATTGTCAAGGCCTGCCATAGGAGTGGCTTATAGGTTTATATGTGTCTGTATAAGGTACAGATATAGGTAGCCTATACCACAGTAAGGGGTGCAAGCACACCCTTACCCAGGTTGCAGTAGCAGACCTGTGGTGTCATTCTGGAGTGCTTCCCAGGGGTGGCATAATACAGGCTGCAGCCCCTGGTAGGCCTCTGAGGTACCTATGCCCTAGGTACATAGTATACAATATACTAGGGGCTTATAAGGCACTCCAGAATCCAATTAGATATGAACCTAATGTACATGGAAACCATTTTAGAGAGGAAGCAGCTAGGCTGTGGTCCTGATTAGCAGGGCCACAGCCGGACTAAAGTCGAAAAACAGTGAAACACCAGCGAAAAATGGGGGTACCTATGTGAAGCAGATCCTACTCTCCTACACAACGCCCCCCCCAAACGCAGGGACATTAATCTAACCTTGACCAGTTGAGTCTTCATGTTCTAAGTGGAAATACCTAGAGAGTCCATCTGCATTGGCATGGTTGCTCCCAGGACTATGTTCCACTGTAAAGTCCATCCCCTGTAGGAAAATGGACCACCTAAGCAGTTTGGGATTTTCACCCTTCATCTGTTTTAGCCATAAGAGGGGCTTATGGTCTGTCTGAACAAGGAAGTGAGTACCAAACAAGTATGGCCTCAACTTCTTCAGAGCCCAAACCACAGCAAAGGCTTCCCTCTCAATAGCTGACCAACGTTTCTCTCTAGGGGTCAGCCTTCTGCTTATGAAAGCTACTGGCTGATCCTGACCTTCTTCATTCAATTGTGACTGTACAGCCCCAACCCCCAATTCAGATGCATCAGTTTGAACAATGAACGTTTTGCAGTAGTCAGGACTCTGCAGAATGGGAGCAGTACACATGGCCTGCTTCAGGTCAACAAATGCCTTTTGACAGCTAGCTGTCCACTGAACCTTTTTGGGTATTTTCTTAGATGTTAAGTCATTCAAGGGTGTCACTATTGATCCATACCCTTTGACAAATCTCCTAGAGTACCCAGTCAGGGATCACTGACATAATATCGACTACAAAAATATAGACTTACAAAAATATCGATGCCAAAATATAGAATGCCAAAATATCGAAGTCCTATCTCCAAACAGGAAATTACAAAAATATCGAATCCAAAATATCGTTGTAAATAATATAGTTAGTCAAAATATCGAATTTTTTTAATGTTTTAAAAGTAATGTTAAATTAATGAAATAATACATATAATTAACTGACACATACTTAAAAATACTTAAATAACAGTAAACTTAATGAATAATTAAAGTAAGTAAAAAAAAAAATTAATACATATATCTTAACGTGATATTAATTAAAAATATTCAATATTTTCTGTGTAGGATAGCGGGCGCGTAAAATTTACTATTACCACTCCAGTAAGTGCAATAGTAGGGAAAGCGTTGGAAAGCAGGAGGGTAAAAATTACTATTCCCACTCCAGAGAATGGAACAGTAGGGAAAGTGTTGGATAACGGGAGGGTAAAAATTACTATTCCCACTCCAGAGAGTGCAATAATAGGGAAAACATTGGATAGCGTAGGGGTAAAAATTACTATTCCCACTCCAGAGAGTGCAACAGTAGGAAAAGCGTTGGATAGCGGGAGGGTAACATTTACTATTCCCACTCCAGTGAGTGCAACAGTAGGGAAAGCGTTGGATAGCGGGAGGGTAACATTTACTATTCCCACTCCAGTGAGTGCAACAGTAGGGAAAGCGTTGGATAGCGTAGGGGTAAAAATTACTATTCCCACTCCAGAGAGTGCAACAGTAGGGAAAGCGTTGGATAGCGGGAGGGTAACATTTACTATTCCCACTCCAGTGAGTGCAACAGTAGGGAAAGCGTTGGATAGCGTAGGGGTAAAAATTACTATTCCCACTCCAGAGAGTGCAACAGTAGGGAAAGCGTTGGATAGCGGGAGTGTCAAATTTACTATTCCCACTCCAGTGACTGCAACAGTAGGGAAAGCGTTGGATAGCGGTAGGGTAAAAATTACTATTCCCACTCCAGAGAGTGCAACAGTAGGGAAAGCATTGGATAGGGTAGGGGTAAAAATTACTATTCCCACTCCAGAGAGTGCAACAGTAGGGAAAGCGTTGGATAGGGGGAGGGTCAAATTTACTATTCCCACTCCAGTGACTGCAACAGTAGGGAAAGCGTTGGATAGCGGTAGGGTAAAAATTACTATTCCCACTCCAGAGAGTGCAACAGTAGGGAAAGCGTTGGATAGCGTTGGGGTAAAAATTACTATTCCCACTCCAGAGAGTGCAACAGTAGGGAAAGGGTTGGATAGCGGGAGGGTCAAATTTACTATTCCCACTCCAGTGACTGCAACACTAGAGAAAGCGTTGGATAGCGGTAGGGTAAAAATGACTATTCCCACTCCAGAGAATGCAACAGTAGGGAAAGGGTTGGAAAGCGGGAGGGTAAAAATTACTATTCACACTCCAGAGAGTGCAATAATAGGGAAAGCATTGGATAGCGTAGGGGTAAAAATTACTATTCCCACTCAAGTAAGTGCAATAGTAGAGAAAATAATAAATGTATTTTTATTTTTAAATTAATTAATTATTAATACAAAAACAAGTATTACAATTAATTACCAATCACACAAGAATTGATTATTTATAAATACCGATACATTTGTGTTTAATTAATTAACAATTAATAATTAATTAACAAACAATTGTTTTTTAATAATAAACATTAATAAATGCAAATAATACCAATTAATAATTAATTTATAATATATTAATTAAGGATATACACAAATTATTTAAATAATAATTTTTTTCCAATTATATTACTTCCCACCATATTCCCGTATAAACACAATACCCGCTACAAATATTAATTGAATACAATTAACATAATTATCAATTTACCTATTAATACTAATTAATTACCAATTAATACTAATTATTTACCAATTAATAATTAATCAACAACCAATTAATTTGCAATACCAATTAATAATTAACTAATAACAATTAAATTACTTCCCACCCTATTCCCCTATAAACCCACAACCCGCTACAGAAGTAAAATGCAAAATTAAATTAAAGATATATTAATTAACAATATACACAAATAAATTAAATAATTATTTATTTACAATTATATTACTTGCCACCATATTCCCCTATAAACACACTGCCTGCTACAAATATTAAATGAATACAATTAACATAATTATCAATTAAACAATTAATACAAATTAATTACCAATTAATACTAATTATTTACCAATTAATAATTAATCAACAACCAATTAATTTGCAATACCAATTAATAATTAACTAATAACAATTAAATTACTTCCCACCCTATTCCCCTATAAACCCACTACCCGCTACAGAAGTAAAACGCAAAATTAAATTAAAAATAATTGATAATTCCTATAAATTATTATTTAATAATCTATAATTAAATTACTTCCCACCCTATTCCCCTATAAACCCACAACCCGCTACAGAAGTAAAACGCAAAATTAAATTAAAAATAATTAATAATTCCTATAAATTATTATTGAATGTACTATAATTAAATTACTTCCCACCCTACTCCCCTATAAACCCACAACCCGCTACGGAATTAAATTACAAAAAAATCAAAATACATAAAATTCAATAATTTAAAAATATTCTAACATACATTCCAATATTAATACATACTTTTAACACATATACTAACACTTAAAACACTATACAAAATTCGATATTTTTAACAACTATATTTTGACTGTCGACATTACTTACTTCTATATTATTGCAATCGATATTTCTTACCTGTTTTTCGATATTCTTCACCACTATATTTTTGCAAGTCGATATTCTGTCCATTCGATATTAAACACTCGATATTCTGGCTACTCGATATTTTTTTTTCGATATTATGTCTAGTTACCCCCAGTCAGGCCTAAGAAGGCTCTCATCTGAGTCTGGGTAGTTGGAGCAGTCCATTCTATTATGGTCTGGAGCTTGCTCTGCAATGGTTGAACCTGACCTCCACTTACAAGGTGGCCCAGGTACACAACCTGACTCTGCCCTATCTGGCACTTAGTAGCCTTGATAGTTAGGCCTGCTTTTTGCATGGCCTCCAGATCATTCCTTAGGTTTACCAGGAGATCCTCCCAGTTGG
The DNA here is from genome assembly GCF_964204655.1 of Triturus cristatus. Taxonomy (NCBI): domain Eukaryota; kingdom Metazoa; phylum Chordata; class Amphibia; order Caudata; family Salamandridae; genus Triturus; species Triturus cristatus. Next base: position 72,293,511 of record NC_140581.1, on the reverse strand, counting down.
AGCTAAAGACAGCAATATCATCTAGATATGCTGCACTAAAGCCTTCCAGGCCTGTGAGAACTGTATTCACCAACCTTTGGAAAGTGGCAGGTGCATTCTTCAAACCAAAGGGCATTACCACAAATTGATAGTGCCCACTAGGAGTAGAAAATGCTGTTTTTGGCTTTGCATCATCAGCTAGTCTGATCTGCCAGTAGCGAGCTTTCAATTCCAATGTGCTAAGTTACTTGGCTGAGGCCAAAGTATCTATAAGCTCATCTGCCCTTGGTATTGGATGGGCATCAGTCCTAGTGACTGCATTGAGGCCTCTGTAGTTCACACAAAACCTCATCTCTATTTTTCCACCACTGGTGTAAAGTTTTGGTACAAGGACCACTGGAACAGTCCCTGACATGGTCAGGTTGCCTATACATCTTATTTTTAATAGGAAGACTGTCCCCAGTATCTACTTCATGAGTGCACCAGGTAGTCTGACTTGGAGTCAGTGAAAACATATGTCTGTACTGATTGAGAACATGTCTGCAATCAGTTTGCTGCTGGGCTGTGAGGCTGCTTGCCAAGGCTACACCATCTACTGACCCATCATCAGGGTTCTGTGAGAGGAGGTCAGGGAGTGGGTCACTCTCTTCCTCCTGTCCCTCATCAGTTGCCATGACCAAGCCCATGTCAGCCCTGTCCACATATGGCTTCAGCCTGTTGACATGGAGTACCCTATGGGGACTCCTAGGGGTTCCAATGTCTACCAAGTAGGCATCCTCCCCTTTCTGTTCAACAATAGTGTGGGGTCCACTCCACTTGTCCTGGAGAGCTGCTGGGGCCACAGGCTCCAACACACATACTTTCTGTCCTGACTGATAAACAGTCAGTACTGCCTTTTGGTCATGCCAGGCTTTTTGCAGTTCCTGGCTAGCCTCAAGGTTTTTGTTTGCCTTTTTCATATACTCAGCCATCCGGGAGCGGAGACCAAGTACATAGTCCACTATGTCTTGTTTTGGGGGCTTGAGATGTAACTCCCATCCTTCCATCACCAAACACAATGGACCCCTGACAGGGTGACCAAACAGAAGTTCAAAAGGGCTGTGGCCAACCCCCTTCTGAGGCACCTCCCTGTATGCAAATAAAAGGCAGGGCAAGAGAAGGTCCCATTTTCGCCTAAGCTTCTCTGGGAGTCCTTTGATCATGCCCTTTAAGGTTTTGTTGAACCTTTCAACTAAACCATTGCATTGTGTGTTATAGGATGTTGTGAATGTGTAATTCACTCTATACTCTTTCCACATAGCAGTTAAGTAACTTGACATAAGGTTTGCCTCTTTGTCAGATACTACCTCCTTAGGAAAGCCTACTCTTGAGAACACACTCAAGAGAGCCCTTGCCACTACAGGTGCTGTAGTGGTCCTTAGGGGAATTGCCTCTGGATACCTGGTGGCATGATCCACTACCACCAGTATAAACCTGTGTCCAGATGCAGTTTGAGGATCCATGGGACCAACAATTTCAATCCCAACCCTCTCAAAGGGAATCCCCACCACAGGTAGTGGTATCAGGGGGGGCCTTTGTAGTGCCACCTGCTTTGCCACTGGCTTGGCAGGTTACACATGAGCGACAAAACTCCTTTGTGTCTTCAGACATGTGTGGCCAGTGAAAGTGAAGAACAATTGTCTCCCAAGTCTTGTTCTGGCCTATGTCCTGATAGGGGAATATCATGGGCTAGTGTCAATAGGAAGCCCCTAAACTTCAGAGGTATAACCAACCTCCTAGATGCACCAGGCTTCGGGTCTCAACTCTCTGAGTAAAGGAGTCCATCATCCCAGTAAACTTTATGGGTGCCACTAGCATTCCCAGCAGCCTCATCAGCAGCCTGCTGTCTGAGGGTTTCAAGAGAGGGGTAGGTTTTCTGCTCCTGGCTCAGATCAGACCTGGAAGGGCCCCCTGTCCCCAAGATCTCAACCTGATCAGGTTCAAGCTCTTCTGGTACAGTGCCTTCTTCAGGCTCAAGATCATCTCCCTGAGGAGACTGATCAGTTTCCTGAGACAGGTGGGGAGGCTCTGCCTTAACCCTACTGCTCCTCCTCTTGTGAGGCACCTGGTCCATTATTCCAGAATCCAGGGCCTGTCCAACTTTTGACATTTCTGCCTTTGACCTAGTCACAGCAAAGACATGTGGAGGGATCCCTAACATTTCTGCATGAGTCCTGAGCTTCACTTCAGCCCAAGCTAAAGTTTCCAGATCATTGCCAAGCAAGCATTGTACTGGTAAGTCCGCACTTACAACAACTTTCTTAAGGCCAGTTACCCCTCCCCAGGAGAAGTTAACAACTGCCAGAGAATGGTCTGTTCTGACATTGCTAACATTGGTCACTTGGTACATTTCACCAAGTATAATCTGCCCAGGATCCACAAGATCTGTTGTCACCATTGTGACACTTGCTCCTGTGTCCCTGAATGCCCAAGCTTCGACTCCGTTAATTAAAGGCTGCTGTCTGTATTTGCCCAGGTTACTGGGGCTCACAAAGCGGGACATATCCATACCCCCATCACTGACAAGCACAGCCTGAGTTGGTACTCTGACTAGGCCAGAGTCCATCTCAGAACCCAGGGTCAACACTACTACACCCTTATTTTGTGTATTCCTACCACCAATTGTAACTGTACTAGGGGGAACAGGTGCCTTAGGGGCATTGGTGGGGGTTGGAGTATTTTCTTTAGCCTTCTTGCAGTCACTAGTCCAGTGAGTTTTCTGTTTATAGATATTGCACCAGGGCTTCTTTTGGCATTTTCCCTTTCCTGACTGGGAATCACCCCATGAAGAAGATTTTTGGGGCCCTTGTGAAGACCTCTGGTCTTTACCCTTGTCCCCACCCTTATCAGAGCTTTTAGAATCTTGCTTCTTAGGGTCACCACCTTGGTTCTGTACTTTCTGCCTCACCCTGGTCCTGACCCATTTGTCTGCCTTCTTTCCCAATTCTTGGGGAGACGTCAGATCAGAGTCTACCAGGTACTGGTGCAACAGCTGATTTTGACAGTTATTAAGAATCTGCTCCCTCGTTATCAGATTGTATCAGATTGTACAATCCTTTGAAGTCACACACTTTACTGCCCAATAGCAAACCTTCCAGAGCCTTAGCAGCACAGTCAACAAAGTCAACCCAGTCCTGATTCTGTGCCTTTTGGGTATCTCTGAACTTTAACCTGTATTGTTCAGTGGTTAGGCCAAACCCATCTATCTAAGCACTTTTCAAGACTTTGTAATCATCAGCATCCTCTTCTCTTACAGTGAGGAGCTTGTCTCTACCTTTGTATGCAAAGGAGAGCCATAAGAATGCTGCCCACTGACCTTGAGGGACCTTCTATACTTTACAGGCCCTCTCCAAGGCAGTTATCCATTTGTGGATGTCATCCCCATTCTGGTAGGGACGGACAATGTTACTTAGGTTTCTATGGTCATAAGATCTCTCACTATCTCTAGGGAAATTGCTGCCACCAAGGTACTCTAGTCCCTCCTTTTTATTAGCTCTGTAGAGCTCCAGGGCTTCCCCATTTAAGGCCATCTGCTGCTTTCTGAGGTTGAACTTGTCTTGCTCATACTTCAGCAGTCTCTCTCTCCTCTTCTGAGAGTTTTCTCTCCCTCTATGAGAAGAAATAGAGGTTCCAATAGAGGAGTTAGACTGAATAGATCCCCTTGACAGAGATCTATCCATTCTAGCCCTGTGTTCAGGCCTACCAGGAGGAATGAAGGGAGGTGCATTATTGTCCTCATCCTCATCCTGATGGGTTGTGGTCACCAGAGTCTGGTCATTGTCACCAGTCTGGTAAGCATCAGAGTTAGGGTCAGGGGAGTTTCCACCTTTGGACCCAGAAGTGCTGCCCCACCCACACTGTTTCTATCTACATGCCCTCTAGGACTTGTGATATCATCCAGTTTCAGTATCTCTATACGATGCTGGGTGGAAGAACTTTTACCTGTCTTCAGCTTCCTAATGGTGCATAAGGCCCTAAGTCTAGTGAAAGAGAGGTCCTCATACATATAGGGAAGGAGCTCACTAGTCTCTGGTAGGGAATCAGTGGTTCCTGGCTGGTTAAACATTACTAATGTGGTGTGGTGTATTGCACTACCTACACTAATGTGGCCTACTAAACTCTCTTGAGTTGTAGAAAGGGTGTGCAATCCCTTAACACACAACTCTAAGTTCAGTAGAACTTACTTTAGCTAAACTTGATATTATATGTACTTCAGGTACCTTCAGTGGTTTTCAGTTGATCAATTCAATTGAGATTATCTGGTAAAACAATAGCAAGCTGGAATCCCACATGCTGCACACCAATGTGAGAGGGTGGCCTGATATATGCTGTCCACTAGTTCTAGTGGGCACCTTGTATCAGTCCAAACAACCCCGTATGGTGATAGGTTAAAGACAACCTTATGTGAAAGCTATCCTAGTGGTAGCTATGGAGAGCAGTATTCAGGCTATATCTTGAAGGAATGTAATGCAGCTTGTTTTACCAGTCTATAATCTCTTGAATGATCAAATGAAAAGACACATACACCAGGTATATATTCAAAATATATGTATTTAAGATAAATCACACCCCTCTAGTCTCTTTATGAGACTGGAGTTCGAAGTACTTCAGTTACAAGTGTTTAAGCATCAGTAAAAGCACAAATACACAGGGCATACCAAACCATATAATAAAATAGTGGTATAAGAATCACGACTGAAATAGGCAAGGTGCCTATCACCTCTAGAATCGCTGGGACCACCCCAGATCGGGACGTCGGGGAACCACGGGAGATGTCATGGTTGGAATTTTAAAGATTAGGGACACTTCAAATCGAACTAGGTCAAACCTTTTTTGGACTTAGAAGTTCTAGGGCTAGCACCCTCGAGAGTACCGGAGTACTTGAGTTACCTCACCCAGGGAAGCCGGGTGCATAGGTGTCTTTTGATGTCGGGTCGTCGATTCATATGGAAGCCTGCATAGAACTGCTGCTGCCGAGAAGAGGAGAAGTGTCCGGAGAGATCCAAGCCTGGATCTAGGATGTAAGCAACCTGAAAGCAGAGGGGACAGAATCTGGGTCACTAGCCAGTGACCTAGGACAGGATGGACCAATGCCCACAGATGTCGGGTGCTTCAGGTGAGTTGTCGAGTGTCTTGTCTCTTCAGCCACGAGGTCCAGGAGGCGTCAACAAAGTCCATGAGCCGGGTTCGAGCTGTCCCATGAAGTCTGTCGAGTGCTGTGGTGTCGGCGACCAGGAAGGACGCAACAAGACTTGGCAACGGCAAGTCTCAGGAAATCAGAGAAAGGACTGCGGTGCAGACCAGCAAGGTCTGATTGACTCACCCAGCAAGGGTAAGTAAGAGCAAGTCTGGAGCAACCAGAAAAGCACACCTAGAAGTGGAGTTGCCTTTGTGGGGACCTGCTAGCCAACAGGCCAGTGATAGTGAAGGAGCCTCGAGCAGTCGCACTTGGAGCTGGCCCATGGGTCACTCGTGGAGTGGAGGCCAACAATCTTTGGTGCAGGAGGTGCTCAAGGCTGGGGCTACTCGGAACCCAAAGCACAACTTCAAGGATGACCAGGAAGGTGTTGTTGCTGCAAAAGTTCACGGTGTCCAAGGGTCACGGTTCCACGTTACTCACGATAGCCACGGGCCTCAGCTTTGCTGTGGTCTCAGGGTAGCCTCGGGGAAGTCTGGAAATCCACCTCTGGTGATGCAGAGACTTTGGCGTCCAGCAGAAGCTTCAGCAATGCACACCGGTCAGTTACTTCTTTGGTGCCTGCCATGCAGGGGAGTCACTCCTTGACCCCAAGGGAGATTTCCTCCGTCTTCTAGTTGTGATAGAAAGTCGAAGGTCCTGGATATATGTTTCAGAGGTTCGTGCAGGGTAATCTAAAGTCCTAGGGACTGGATTCAATCAATCAATCAATCACTGCATTTGTAAAGCGTGCTACATACCCGCGAGGGTCTCAAGGGGCTGGGGAGGGGGGGTCTTGAGGAGTCTTCTGAAGGCCAGCAGGTCCTGGGTCTGTCGTAGGATGGTGGCGAGAGTGTTCCAGGTCTTGGCGGCGAGGTAGGAGAAGGATCTGCCGCCGGCGGTGGTTTTTCGGATGCAGGGGACTGTGGCGAGGGCGAGGTTGGCTGAGCGGAGGCTTCGGGTGGGGGTGTGGAAGCTGAGTCGGTTGTTGAGGTAGGTGGGTCCGGTGTTGTGCAGTGCTTTGTGTGTGTGGATCAGGAGCTTGAAGGTGATCCTTTTGTTGACGGGGAGCCAGTGCACGCCTCTCAGGTGGAGTGTGATGTGGCTGCGGCGGGGGACGTCGAGGATGAGTCGGGCCGAGGCGTTCTGGATGCGTTGGAGTCGTCTTAGGAGCTTGTTTGTAGTTCCTGAGTAGAGGGCGTTCCCGTAATCGAGTCTGTTGGTGATGAGGGCCTGGGTAACAGTTTTTCTCGTGTCGAGGGGGATCCTTTTGAAGATCCTGCGGAGCATATGGAAGGTGTTGAAGCAGGAAGCGGAGACGGCATTGACTTGCCTGGTCATGGAGAGAGTGGAGTCGAGTATGACCCCCAGGTTGCGTGCGTGGTCCGTGGGTTCCGGGGCTGTGCCTAGTGACGTGGGCCACTAGCATTCCCAGCAGCCTCATCAGCAGCCTGCTGTCTGAGGGTTTCAAGAGAGGGGTAGGTTTTCTGCTCCTGGCTCAGATCAGACCTGGAAGGGCCCCCTGTCCCCAAGATCTCAACCTGATCAGGTTCAAGCTCTTCTGGTACAGTGCCTTCTTCAGGCTCAAGATCATCTCCCTGAGGAGACTGATCAGTTTCCTGAGACAGGTGGGGAGGCTCTGCCTTAACCCTACTGCTCCTCCTCTTGTGAGGCACCTGGTCCATTATTCCAGAATCCAGGGCCTGTCCAACTTTTGACATTTCTGCCTTTGACCTAGTCACAGCAAAGACATGTGGAGGGATCCCTAACATTTCTGCATGAGTCCTGAGCTTCACTTCAGCCCAAGCTAAAGTTTCCAGATCATTGCCAAGCAAGCATTGTACTGGTAAGTCCGCACTTACAACAACTTTCTTAAGGCCAGTTACCCCTCCCCAGGAGAAGTTAACAACTGCCAGAGAATGGTCTGTTCTGACATTGCTAACATTGGTCACTTGGTACATTTCACCAAGTATAATCTGCCCAGGATCCACAAGATCTGTTGTCACCATTGTGACACTTGCTCCTGTGTCCCTGAATGCCCAAGCTTCGACTCCGTTAATTAAAGGCTGCTGTCTGTATTTGCCCAGGTTACTGGGGCTCACAAAGCGGGACATATCCATACCCCCATCACTGACAAGCACAGCCTGAGTTGGTACTCTGACTAGGCCAGAGTCCATCTCAGAACCCAGGGTCAACACTACTACACCCTTATTTTGTGTATTCCTACCACCAATTGTAACTGTACTAGGGGGAACAGGTGCCTTAGGGGCATTGGTGGGGGTTGGAGTATTTTCTTTAGCCTTCTTGCAGTCACTAGTCCAGTGAGTTTTCTGTTTATAGATATTGCACCAGGGCTTCTTTTGGCATTTTCCCTTTCCTGACTGGGAATCACCCCATGAAGAAGATTTTTGGGGCCCTTGTGAAGACCTCTGGTCTTTACCCTTGTCCCCACCCTTATCAGAGCTTTTAGAATCTTGCTTCTTAGGGTCACCACCTTGGTTCTGTACTTTCTGCCTCACCCTGGTCCTGACCCATTTGTCTGCCTTCTTTCCCAATTCTTGGGGAGACGTCAGATCAGAGTCTACCAGGTACTGGTGCAACAGCTGATTTTGACAGTTATTAAGAATCTGCTCCCTCGTTATCAGATTGTATCAGATTGTACAATCCTTTGAAGTCACACACTTTACTGCCCAATAGCAAACCTTCCAGAGCCTTAGCAGCACAGTCAACAAAGTCAACCCAGTCCTGATTCTGTGCCTTTTGGGTATCTCTGAACTTTAACCTGTATTGTTCAGTGGTTAGGCCAAACCCATCTATCTAAGCACTTTTCAAGACTTTGTAATCATCAGCATCCTCTTCTCTTACAGTGAGGAGCTTGTCTCTACCTTTGTATGCAAAGGAGAGCCATAAGAATGCTGCCCACTGACCTTGAGGGACCTTCTATACTTTACAGGCCCTCTCCAAGGCAGTTATCCATTTGTGGATGTCATCCCCATTCTGGTAGGGACGGACAATGTTACTTAGGTTTCTATGGTCATAAGATCTCTCACTATCTCTAGGGAAATTGCTGCCACCAAGGTACTCTAGTCCCTCCTTTTTATTAGCTCTGTAGAGCTCCAGGGCTTCCCCATTTAAGGCCATCTGCTGCTTTCTGAGGTTGAACTTGTCTTGCTCATACTTCAGCAGTCTCTCTCTCCTCTTCTGAGAGTTTTCTCTCCCTCTATGAGAAGAAATAGAGGTTCCAATAGAGGAGTTAGACTGAATAGATCCCCTTGACAGAGATCTATCCATTCTAGCCCTGTGTTCAGGCCTACCAGGAGGAATGAAGGGAGGTGCATTATTGTCCTCATCCTCATCCTGATGGGTTGTGGTCACCAGAGTCTGGTCATTGTCACCAGTCTGGTAAGCATCAGAGTTAGGGTCAGGGGAGTTTCCACCTTTGGACCCAGAAGTGCTGCCCCACCCACACTGTTTCTATCTACATGCCCTCTAGGACTTGTGATATCATCCAGTTTCAGTATCTCTATACGATGCTGGGTGGAAGAACTTTTACCTGTCTTCAGCTTCCTAATGGTGCATAAGGCCCTAAGTCTAGTGAAAGAGAGGTCCTCATACATATAGGGAAGGAGCTCACTAGTCTCTGGTAGGGAATCAGTGGTTCCTGGCTGGTTAAACATTACTAATGTGGTGTGGTGTATTGCACTACCTACACTAATGTGGCCTACTAAACTCTCTTGAGTTGTAGAAAGGGTGTGCAATCCCTTAACACACAACTCTAAGTTCAGTAGAACTTACTTTAGCTAAACTTGATATTATATGTACTTCAGGTACCTTCAGTGGTTTTCAGTTGATCAATTCAATTGAGATTATCTGGTAAAACAATAGCAAGCTGGAATCCCACATGCTGCACACCAATGTGAGAGGGTGGCCTGATATATGCTGTCCACTAGTTCTAGTGGGCACCTTGTATCAGTCCAAACAACCCCGTATGGTGATAGGTTAAAGACAACCTTATGTGAAAGCTATCCTAGTGGTAGCTATGGAGAGCAGTATTCAGGCTATATCTTGAAGGAATGTAATGCAGCTTGTTTTACCAGTCTATAATCTCTTGAATGATCAAATGAAAAGACACATACACCAGGTATATATTCAAAATATATGTATTTAAGATAAATCACACCCCTCTAGTCTCTTTATGAGACTGGAGTTCGAAGTACTTCAGTTACAAGTGTTTAAGCATCAGTAAAAGCACAAATACACAGGGCATACCAAACCATATAATAAAATAGTGGTATAAGAATCACGACTGAAATAGGCAAGGTGCCTATCACCTCTAGAATCGCTGGGACCACCCCAGATCGGGACGTCGGGGAACCACGGGAGATGTCATGGTTGGAATTTTAAAGATTAGGGACACTTCAAATCGAACTAGGTCAAACCTTTTTTGGACTTAGAAGTTCTAGGGCTAGCACCCTCGAGAGTACCGGAGTACTTGAGTTACCTCACCCAGGGAAGCCGGGTGCATAGGTGTCTTTTGATGTCGGGTCGTCGATTCATATGGAAGCCTGCATAGAACTGCTGCTGCCGAGAAGAGGAGAAGTGTCCGGAGAGATCCAAGCCTGGATCTAGGATGTAAGCAACCTGAAAGCAGAGGGGACAGAATCTGGGTCACTAGCCAGTGACCTAGGACAGGATGGACCAATGCCCACAGATGTCGGGTGCTTCAGGTGAGTTGTCGAGTGTCTTGTCTCTTCAGCCACGAGGTCCAGGAGGCGTCAACAAAGTCCATGAGCCGGGTTCGAGCTGTCCCATGAAGTCTGTCGAGTGCTGTGGTGTCGGCGACCAGGAAGGACGCAACAAGACTTGGCAACGGCAAGTCTCAGGAAATCAGAGAAAGGACTGCGGTGCAGACCAGCAAGGTCTGATTGACTCACCCAGCAAGGGTAAGTAAGAGCAAGTCTGGAGCAACCAGAAAAGCACACCTAGAAGTGGAGTTGCCTTTGTGGGGACCTGCTAGCCAACAGGCCAGTGATAGTGAAGGAGCCTCGAGCAGTCGCACTTGGAGCTGGCCCATGGGTCACTCGTGGAGTGGAGGCCAACAATCTTTGGTGCAGGAGGTGCTCAAGGCTGGGGCTACTCGGAACCCAAAGCACAACTTCAAGGATGACCAGGAAGGTGTTGTTGCTGCAAAAGTTCACGGTGTCCAAGGGTCACGGTTCCACGTTACTCACGATAGCCACGGGCCTCAGCTTTGCTGTGGTCTCAGGGTAGCCTCGGGGAAGTCTGGAAATCCACCTCTGGTGATGCAGAGACTTTGGCGTCCAGCAGAAGCTTCAGCAATGCACACCGGTCAGTTACTTCTTTGGTGCCTGCCATGCAGGGGAGTCACTCCTTGACCCCAAGGGAGATTTCCTCCGTCTTCTAGTTGTGATAGAAAGTCGAAGGTCCTGGATATATGTTTCAGAGGTTCGTGCAGGGTAATCTAAAGTCCTAGGGACTGGATTCAATCAATCAATCAATCACTGCATTTGTAAAGCGTGCTACATACCCGCGAGGGTCTCAAGGGGCTGGGGAGGGGGGGTCTTGAGGAGTCTTCTGAAGGCCAGCAGGTCCTGGGTCTGTCGTAGGATGGTGGCGAGAGTGTTCCAGGTCTTGGCGGCGAGGTAGGAGAAGGATCTGCCGCCGGCGGTGGTTTTTCGGATGCAGGGGACTGTGGCGAGGGCGAGGTTGGCTGAGCGGAGGCTTCGGGTGGGGGTGTGGAAGCTGAGTCGGTTGTTGAGGTAGGTGGGTCCGGTGTTGTGCAGTGCTTTGTGTGTGTGGATCAGGAGCTTGAAGGTGATCCTTTTGTTGACGGGGAGCCAGTGCACGCCTCTCAGGTGGAGTGTGATGTGGCTGCGGCGGGGGACGTCGAGGATGAGTCGGGCCGAGGCGTTCTGGATGCGTTGGAGTCGTCTTAGGAGCTTGTTTGTAGTTCCTGAGTAGAGGGCGTTCCCGTAATCGAGTCTGTTGGTGATGAGGGCCTGGGTAACAGTTTTTCTCGTGTCGAGGGGGATCCTTTTGAAGATCCTGCGGAGCATATGGAAGGTGTTGAAGCAGGAAGCGGAGACGGCATTGACTTGCCTGGTCATGGAGAGAGTGGAGTCGAGTATGACCCCCAGGTTGCGTGCGTGGTCCGTGGGTTCCGGGGCTGTGCCTAGTGACGTGGGCCACCAAGAGTCGTCCCAGGCTGATGGGGTGGGTCCGAGAATGAGGACCTCCGTCTTGTCTGAGTTCAGCTTCAGTCTGCTGTCCTTCATCCAGTCGGCTACGGCCTTCATTCCTCTGTGGAGGTTAGCTTTGGCGGTGTGGGGATCTTCGGTGAGGGATATGATCAGCTGGGTGTCATCGGCGTAGGAGATGATGTTGAGGTTGTGTTGTCGGGCGACGTGGGCGAGGGGGGCCATGTAGATATTGAACAGCGTCGGGCTGAGGGAGGATCCATGTGGGACGCCGCAGATGATCTCGGTGGTTTTGGAGCAGAAGGGTGGGAGGCGGACACTCCGGGTTCTGCCGGAGAGGAAGGATGTGGTCCAGGCCAGGGCCTTCTCTTGGATACCGGCGTCATGGAGGTGTGCTGATAGGGTGCGGTGGCAGACTGTGTCAAAGGCTGCTGATAGGTCCAGGAGGATGAGGGCGGCTGTTTCTCCTTTGTCCATCAGGGTCCGGATGTCGTCAGTGGCGGCGATGAGGGCGGTCTCAGTGCTGTGGTTGCTGCGAAAACCGGATTGGGAAGGGTCCAGGATGTTGTTTACTTCGAGGTAGCGGGTCAGCTGTTTGTTGACAATCTTCTTGGTCACTTTTGCCGGGAAAGGGAGCAGGGAGATGGGCCGGAAGTTCTTGAGGTCCTTGGGGTCCGCCTTGGGCTTCTTCAGAAGGGCGTTGATATCGGCGTGCTTCCAGCTTTCTGGGAAGGTTGCTGTCTCGAAGGAACAGTTGATTGTTTTCCAGAGGTGGAGCGCGATGATTGCGCTGGCTTTGTTGAAGACGTGGTGAGGGCAGGGGTCCGATGGGGATCCGGAGTGGATGGAGTTCATGGTTTTGATGGTGTCTTCATCGCTGACGCTGGACCAGACTGTCAGGCGACAGGTGCGAGTGGTAGTCGCAGGGGTGGTGGACTCGGTGGTGGGTGCGGGGGGGTCGGAGTTGAAGCTGTCGTGGATGTCGGTGATCTTGCGGTGGAAGAAGGTGGCCAGGGAGTCGCACAGGTCTTGAGATGGCGGGATGTCGTTGGTGTTGGAGCTGAGGTTGGAGAGTTCTTTCACGATGCTGAAGAGCTCTTTGGTGTTGTGTGCGTTGTTGTCTAGGCGGTCCTTGAAGGCGGTCTTCTTGGCGGTCCTCATGAGTTGGTGGTGTCTGCGGGTGGCGCTCTTGAGGGCTGTGTTGTTGTCTGGTGTTCGGTCGTGGAGCCATTTCTTCTCCAGCTTCTGACAGATGTGCTTGGAGATCCGGAGGTCCTCGGTGAACCAGTCGGCTTTCTTGTTGGTGTGGTTGGTTGTAGAGGTCTTGAGAGGGGCGAGGGTGTTGGCGCAGTTGTTGATCCACTGTGTGAGGTTGGTCGCGGCAGTGTCTGGTTCGGTGGGGTCTGTTGGTGGTCTCAGGGCGAGGGTGGTAATCAGTTGGTCCTTGGTGACCTTGCCCCAGCAGCGGCGTGGTGGCTGTTGGGTGCGGTGGTGTGTGGTGGGTTTTCTGAAGGTGAAGTGGACGCATCTGTGGTCGGTCCAGTGTGGTTCAGTGGTGTGCTTGAAGGTGACGTGGGGGCTTGCGGAGAAGATGGGGTCGAGCGTGTGTCCAGTGGCGTGAGTAGGTGTCGTTATGAGCTGTTTGAGTCCGAAGTTGGCGAGGTTGTCGATCAGCGTGGTGGAGTTGGCGTCGTTGTTGTTCTCGAGGTGGAAGTTCAGGTCCCCGACGAGGATGTAGTCCATGGAAGCGAGGGCGTGGGTGCTGATGAGGTCGGCGATGGTGTCACTGAACTGTGGGCGGGGTCCGGGAGGTCTGTAGATGAGAGTTCCTCTGAGGGTGGTGTTGGGATCGGTGTGGATCTGGAAGTGCATGTGCTCGGCGGTGGTGAGGGTGTCATCGGTGTTAGTTGAGATTTTGATGGAGTCTTTGTGGATGATGGCGATTCCTCCTCCCACTCTGTTGGTGCGGTCTCTGCGGGAGATCTTGTAGCCCTGTGGGATGGCTATGGCGATGTCTGGTGCTGAGGTGGCGTTCAGCCAGGTCTCCGTCAGGAAGGCGACGTCAGGGGCGGTGGAGTCTAGGAGGTCCCAGAGTTCGATGGCGTGCTTGCGAGCGGAGCGGGTTTTGAGGAGGATGCAGCGAAGGTGGTTGGGTTCTCTGGCTGGTGGTGTGGAGGGTTGGATGCTGGTGAATCTGCAGTTCCGGCAGGTGAAAGGCCCCTGGGTGTGTTTCGGGGTGGCCCGGTAGCAGGGGTGGTCTCATCTGGTGTTGAGTGCGTGGAGGGTGCTTGCGTCGTAGTGCAGTCTGGCGTTGTGGGGGGTGCGGGGTCCAGGGGTTCTGGCGCTGGGTGCGGTCCAGGCGCAGACGGGCTTGCCTGAGGGGATGGACCAACTCTAAGGCTCCACCTATGGGTGGGCCTGGGGTGGGGGTGGGTACACCCCTTTCCCTTTGTCCAGTTTCGTGCCAGAGCAGCGGCTGGGTGCCCCTGCAACCTGTTTGAATCGGGCTGTGCACAGGGACACCTTGTGTGCCCCAGGCAGTGTCTCAAAAGCATTCTGTGAATGCAGCCACCCTGCCCCAATACACATCTGCCTGTCTGGGGAGGTGGTTACACCTCCCTGTGACAGGAAACCTATTGTCCAGGCCTCCCCTGCCGGAGTTTCAGTCAACAGCAAGGGCAAGACCTGTGTCTGTGGCAGTGGCATTCATTTTGTGATGCCAAGGCTTTGAAAGGATTTAACCGGGTTAACCCAGTATGAACATGTCTCTCCCTCTAGAAGGGTGGAATGCTATCCCCGCCACCAGGACTGGCGGGGGGTAGTATTCCAAAGCTTTTGACACCAAACACGACATGTTTTGATGCAGCCATTCCAAAGTTGGCATTTACAGCGAGGTTATAATGCACTTAAGAGTATATGGTTTGGCTGTATCACAGAACAGGCATAAGGAATTATTTTGGAATGCTGCAGAGGGGCTCAGCTCATGCTTGGGCACCCTCTCACATAAAACCAAGCACTCTGCCTTCAGGATTGTCAAGGCCTGCCATAGGAGTGGCTTATAGGTTTATGTGTGTCTGTATAAGTTAACGATATAGGTAGCCTATACCACAGTAAGGGGTGCAAACACACCCTTACCCAGGTTGCAGTAGCAGACCTGTGGTGTTATTTTATAGTGCTTCCTAGGGGTGGCATTATACAGGCTGCAGCCCCTGATAGGCCTCTGAGGTACCAATGCCCTAGGTACATAGAATACCATATACTAGGGGCCTATAAGGCACTCCAGAATCCAATTAAATATGTACCTAATGTACATGGAAACCATTTTAGAGAGGAAGCAGCTCGGCTGTGGTCCTGATTAGCAGGGCCACAGCCAGACTAAAGTCGAAAAACAGTGAAACACCAGCAAAAAGTGGGGGTACCCATGTGAAGCAGATCCTACTCTCCTACAGCTGCGTTGACCGGATGGTGTTGAACCGGACTCTTGTGTTGCGCTCCGCTGTCAAGCTTCCGCCGTCTCTGGTTGGGCGGTGTCTCTGCTGCGGTGCTTCTGCATTTTAGGGCCATCCTAATTTGTTAAACGGGCACACGTCATTCTGCACGGTGGAGAGTCTCCATTGGCTCCCACCGCCGCCACGGTGGGCGCACTTTGATGGCGGTGCGCGTCACACTGCGGCGGACAGGAATTGGTCTATTTTTTGCCATGATAATATGGCGGACGTGAGTACCGCTGCTCGCGGGTGGAAAAAGGCCTTTTTCCGCACTGCCGGCAACGCGCTGGTGCCACCGCCCTACATCCTAATGGACCCCTAAGTGTGGCCCCCTTCCCCCTTTTTTGCTACAGGAGTCTGTTCTCGCATTGTGGCACATAGCTGTTGCTAATTCAATGCGTGCAATCTTTTCAGGAAATCCTGTCAGCAATACCTCAGGTTGGATAAAGGTACCTTTTAATCCTTTTCACAACTCATAATGAAATAAAATGAGCCACACGCAATAATGACAACAGGCTTTTCCCCGTTTTTTAGATAAACACAGGAGGAAACTTTGCAGCATTTAAAGCCACGAGTTATACATCTGCTGTTTAATATTGGTTGAAATCTGTCCCACGATCATTTTGAAAACATGGACTGATGATGACAACTAAATCTTTTCCTTTTAGTGCTTAATATGATTGGAGTGTGCAGAGCAAGAATATCGCCGGGAAAATATCGACATACATAAATATTGAGCTAAGAATATCGCTGGTGTTAAATATCGACAGTGTGAAATATTGATGTAAAAAATATAGATGTCAAAATATCGATGTAAGTAGTAATATCAATGTTATGTTTATGATTTAATCTCTATTTAAGGGGTGATTCCGATCCGGGTCGGACAGCTCCGAGAGCTGTTCGTAGCCTTACCGTGTGACCTTCCCATACCCGGAGCTGGTCTGTCCTGTTGATGAAGTACGATGCGCATAACTGCCAAAATCCTGACCGACACGTAGGCTGTGACTCAAGCTCCATTCTCCATCCGAGCCATAACTCCTAACGGAGTCGCCCGGAAGCAGTATCCATGGTAGTTTCCGCCCTGACAAGTACGATGCGTACTTCCTACGAGCCTGACGGGTCACCATGTACGGCATGTCACTGCATCCGGAAAAGAAGCATATGAGCTACGATTCGCGCCACAACTCAATCCACGGCTACGAGATGGACCAGCTCACAACGGGTACGAGACAGAGCAACAAGCAGCGTGTACGAGATGAACACATCATGAATCTCATCGCACAGGTCATACCAGTACTCTACATCTATGACCGGATCAGGAACAGACGCGGACGGCGCAGACGGTAAGTCGGACACATACACACAAACAAATGACACGTACCCACAAAATGGCACACACACACAGGGGATCCATATCCTGGTCACTAACAGGCCACCATAGGGGTTGTATGGCCAGCACCACTACCACCCCCACCCATAGGGCTCATGTTTCCCATCACTACTGCCACCCCCACCCATAGGGCTTATGTTGCCCATCACCCCTGCCACTCCCACTCATAGGGGACCTGTTGCCCATCACTACTGCCACCCCCACCCATAGGGGACCTGTTGCCTATCACCCCTGCCCCCCCACTCATAGGGAACCTGTTGCCAATCACTACTGCTACCCCCACCCATAGGGGACCTGTTGCCCATCACCCCTGCCACCCCCACTCATAGGGGACCTGTTGCCCATTACTACACCCACCCCCACCCAAAGGGGACCTGTTGCCCATCACCCCTGCCACCCCCACCCATAGGGCTTATGTTGCCCATCACCCCTGCCACCCCCACTCATAGGTGACCTGTTGCCCATCACTACTGCCACCCCCACCCACAGGGCTTATGTTGCCCATCACCCCTGCCACCCCCACTCATATGGGACCTGTTGCCCATCACCCCTGCCACCCCCACTCATAGGGGATCTATTGTCCATCACTACTGCTATCCCCACCCATTGGGGACCTGTTACCCATCACCCCTGCCACCCCCACTCATAGGGGACCTGTTGCCTATCACTACTGCCACCCCACCCATAGGGGACCTGTTTGCCCATCACCCCTGCCACCCCCACCCATAGAACTTATGTTGCCCATCACCCCTGCCACCCCCACTCATGTGGGACCTTGCCCATCACTACTGCCACCCCCACCCATAGGGCTTATGTTGCCCATCACCCCTGCCACCCCCACCCATAGGATGGGTGATGCGCCACACATCCATCATACTCTAACATTAGGTATGTCAGCAAAATACATCCCCCCTAACATCATCAAAACAGTGTGTGGTCTGTGACAAATGCCCACAACAGTGATTATGACTTCGAACATACAATGTAACTACCATCACATGTGTGACCAAAAAATGAGTGTGGCCTACACAAAGCAAGCATCACTATAGCACTGTGTCAATGTAAAAATAACACCCCCTCACTGTGTAGAAAAAATGTTAAGTGTGGGGATCCAAACTGCAGCAAATGTTGAGCATTGTGGTGATGGGGTCTAAAACCCCTCTCATCACAGTGACCAAAAGGTAAGTGTCATCATGGTCAAGGCTGAAAATGTCAAACACATGAAACACTTTTGTGGCAAACTAGTGGTTGTGTCCCATACCCACAGAGATGTGGTGAGGCTAACAGTGCTGTGAAAACATAACACACTCTCGGCCATGTGCAGACAAGCACCACACATGGGGCCTGACAATGCATACAGTGTACAATGACACAAAAGCAGAAGTGACCATCACAAAGCATATACACATCTCGAAAATAGACACACAAATCAAAGGAACCTGTGTAGACTGTTGGTGTCAGGTCACAAACTCCCATTCCATGCCAGCAATGGGACCTAACAACCAGGATGAATGTGCAGAATGATGTGATATGACTCACAGGGACAGTAGGGTAAATCACAAAAACAGCATTCAGACAATGGCCCACAACAGCAATACCAATGAACTGGTGCAGATGCACAAACACAAACAGGCAACCTCACACTGCACATCTGACACAACATGTATGTGTGTGTCTCAGCATCTCCAGGCAACTACACAATACATGAGGGGGGCTGAACCACAGTGACACAGATGTGGACACAGTGCCATGCAAAAGTAAACCATCATTGGGGCCCCCTTAGTGGGCAATCTGGTATTGTGAGATGAGAGGGAGCACAACAGACACATGTGACACAAGATGGAATGAACAGCAACTAACACAGCAAGAGACTGACACACAACAGCACTAACCCCAGGGACCAGACATTGGGGTGACACAAGCATGCATGACACCTCCACTGTGATGACAAAGGTAGATGTCGTACAAACTGTGAATCCCAGACATGTGTCCTGTGCCACAAACGTACATCACACCTACACAAACACAAATCACTCAGCATGGCCCGTCATCCATGGACAAACGGGAGCTAGGGGCACATCCATGCAAACATTTACATCAGTCCACCTTCAACACCACACACCCTGAACTGCACCAATGTGCATCTGTGAAGCCCACATGGACAGGTGACATTGCACATGCACCCATGACAAACACACTAATGTTGGGAGGAACTAAGGTGCACAGACTCATCACTCAAGGACAGTTTGCAACCCTGGTGAATGACAGACATACTGCACAGTATGCGGTACATGGCCATGATGTCAAAGCTCGCATAACCTTCAGAATACCTGCCACAGTCCCAGGACAATGCAGAAGCCAAGGCGAACCACAAGGCACACATGTTGACACCTGCAAACATTACAGCCCTGAACCGCACAAGTGGGATCAGTCACACACAAATACACATGTCTCAATCACTGAAAGGTATCACCTAGGGACAACTACATGATATTGCGAACAAACAAGTGCCTTGGGGACCCCTGACTGTGTCCCATCTGCGACTGACAACATCACCACCACTCAGAATTGACAAATCCCAATGATGAAACACCAATTAACAGTAGTGTGTCATGCACCCACACATCTGATAGTCCATGGCAAAGATGTGGGATGAACACAGTACCACTCAGCAAGCATCAACAACAGGAACATATCAAGGGAACAATGCCTGTGTATGAAAAGGGATGTGTACACACACATGCCCACACAACACACAACATGTGCCCAGGCTATGTCACGGAACAACACACTTACATGAGGTGACCCAAATCCTGTGGAAGCCCAGCTGTGCCAAACATAGTCACAGCACATCTCAGTCATGTCAGCAGAACACTTGGTCAGTCAGCCATCAGTTACCACTCAATGAAGGCTCTAGTCACAACAGCCTGGGTACGGGAGTCTCCCTTAAGTCATCTGCACATACTCAACACAGATGTACATCAAGTTGCACAGAGGACCCAGTTGCTCCTACACCAATGATGCCCACACCTGTAGGTCCAGTGGTGATGCGCCCAAAGTCAGGGAAATAGACAAATTGGACAATGGGAAGCACATCATATGTGCATGTGTGCAAGCCACAGACGTGACCATGCAAATGAAATGTTCACAGAGATGTCCACAAATTGTTGATCATGACACACCCAGTTAGCTGCAAAGGATGACATGGATACCGACCAGAATAGGATACATATCTCATGGACCACATGGAGTACCTCACATCAACTCCTCAGTATTCTACATTGGAAATCAAGCATTACAGGTGCAAGGTCACGCTAAACATCATCAACCTAATGTACAGCTAAATCAAGTTCACAAGGAAAAAGAAAAAAGCTTTATTCAGCAGATGAAAATGTAAACGTACGTTCAAAACAAAGGTCAATGGCCAGTCCATTATCAAATGACAAAGAGTGAACTTGAGTGACAACTGTCAAACGTGGCTTGCCTGCACTACTAAGGACAGGGAACATCCCCTCGGAGGGGTTTACATGGGGGAGGCCAGGTACCGCATGGACAGGGTCAGGGCGCAGCAGAAGGAGGCAGTGAAGGGGTGGTGGATGCAGGAGAGTCACTTGCAACTGCAGTGGAGCTGACTGAAGTGGTAGGTGCAGTCACAACTGTGTGGCACAAGTCGGATGGTGGGATGGGTGCTGGCACAACTTCAGTGGACAGGTCAGATGGAGTGGATTGGGTCCCCACTGCAGTGCCCAAGTCAGGCGGGGTGGTCTTGGACTCCACTGCAGTGCCTAAATCCATGTGAGCGAAATGGGGTTCAGGTGAGGTCGGTAGGACAGAGGGGGGGACACGGCCCCCACATCAGTGGCACTAACTATCTGACTGGGTGTGGAGGAGCAAGTGGTAGGGGGGAAGGGCCTCAGCATTTTGGGGATGGTGTATCCGTGAGTGGGGGAACCCAGGGCTGGGTGTGGCAGGGGAACCTCTGGAGTGGTGGCCTGGGGGATGGAGGACGGAGACTTTGTCTTGGAGCTGCAGGGTGGTGGTGGGGTCCTGCTCTTCCGGCTCCGGGGGGTCTCGCTTGTGGGGGCCACAGTCTGACTGCACCTGGGGGAGGGAGTCCAGGTGTGAGGGGCACTCCCCTCTGTGTTTGGGGACTTCCTCTTCCCCTTGTAATCTGGATCTGCTGGGTCAGTGGGGAAGAGGCCAAGGTCACAGAGGAAGATCTTCTGTGGAAATGGGGTTGCAGGTGAGGCAAGGGAAGGGGGCTGGGAGGGAGAGGTTTCGGAGGACTGCGGAGTGGTTGTGGATGACTGTGTGTGTGTCTGCAATCCATCCCCTGTGAGTGTGGTATCAGTCCCCTGCGCTTGCTTGTGTGCACGTCTAGACCTTGTTTTGGGTGTTTGTGGGGTGCCCGTGTCTGTGGTGTTTTGAGAATGTGCAGGTGTGTGTGTGCTTGGGACAGGTAGGGTGCTAGGAATCGTCGGAGGTGCAGGAGTAGGAGGGGTGCGGGACTGTTGGAGGAGGGACACTGCTGCCATCAGGGAGGAGGCCACGGACTGATTGGTCCTCTGTAAGGCAGACATGCCCTATGAGATTCCCTCCATTAACGACACCAGTTGCGTAAACAGACTGGTGTGTGCATGGAGGACACTCAGCATTGATGTCTGCCCTACATGGATCTGTCTAAGTAAGTCCACAGACTCCTCACTCAGGGCATATAGGGACACAGGGGCAGGGGGTGCAGTGCCTGGCACAAAGGAGA
Source organism: Triturus cristatus (assembly GCF_964204655.1). NCBI lineage: Eukaryota > Metazoa > Chordata > Amphibia > Caudata > Salamandridae > Triturus > Triturus cristatus. The sequence continues at coordinate 72,272,462 of NC_140581.1, read as the reverse complement.
CATGCTCCCGAACACGGGAGCCTCCACGGACCTCTGGGATGGAAGCCGATTAGAGGGTGGTGATGGTGGTGGTAGGGGCAGTGGCGGGGACAGCCTCACTAGCTTGGGTTTGGTGGCTGCTGACACACGCATCCACAAGGGAGTCATCCTCAGAGCTGCTGTGGCCCTCAGCTGGGGTGGGTGGTGCTGTGGACTCCTCGGTGTGGCTCCACTCGCCCTCTGTGCCACTGGGTCCCCCCGACTCCTCTCCCTCTGTCCCAGTCAGGCTCTGTGGCTCCTCCTGGTCCATGGAGCTGTCCCCTCCTGTGCTCGTGGATGTATTTGGATAGAAATAGGAAGAAAGAGAACAACATCAGTCACCTGCACTGACTGCACACACCACAGGGCAAGGCCTGGCATCATCAGCTGAACACAGCTCAAAGTGCCAACTCTGTTTAGAATAAGCCAATTGTCATTCTCCCCATCAACCATGGCACACATATCCCTCCTGGACTTGCACCCATATGTCTGTTGCATGTTGGATGCTAATAACCCAATGTGCCGACATGCACCACCCACACATTTGTTGGACATGCAAGTGAACATGTAGGAGTATGTCACTATACACACAGCACATCTCTTGCCAATGACTCAGTACAGGTGTCCAGATGAAGGGATAGGCAGAAACTCATTTCACATGCTTGTGATGCATGCCAGCAACACACACTATGATGTTCTCATGTCCTGATAGTCAATGCCACACTGGGGTGCTTGGAGCACACATGAACACAATGCAGGATCACTCATAGCAAGTTAAATGCCATGGCACTGGCATGCATGGAAAGTCAGTCAACACTGTCTCCTGTCACAGGGGCAGGGCATCCAGACAACAACAGTATGCACCATGTCACAATCATAGCTCAGGGGTAAAGCAAACTCTGCAGATGACTAGTGCGCTTGCCCATCCCCTGCAAACAACATATCCAGGCCCCAGAAGACCCCACATCATGCAAATCAGACATATGAGTCTCTGCGAACCCAAGTCCCTGTACATTAGCACATCACAGTCTGCTGTGCATGTAACCCAGCTGGCTGAAGTGTACAGTTGCATACACCATTGTGTGCTGTCAAATGATCACACACCTATATGACACACAGGTCTTGTCTCTCACAGTCACATCTCAGATGTCCTGCTGACCCTCAAAATCATGAACACCCCAGTTGTACGTAACAGGAAGCCACACCATAATGACACAGAGCCAGACACCTGAAAGCACATGTCACTAACCACAACCTGTAAGGTGATACACAGGAGTGGGATAACAGAGTGTTTCTAAATGCCCTTGCGTAGGCATGACTGCCCAGGTCTACGTGAAACAGTGTTTTGCCCTGGACAGTAGTCAGGTGGCTAAGCAAGTGTGACATACTTGATATACATACTTCTGAGGCCCACGAATTGGAGTCCCCTGCTGCATGGGTTTGTTTGAAATACCCCAGCCACATGTGGTGAGTCAGACCAGCAATTGGAACACATATCAAGGGCACACACAGATCACATGTCAGATCCCAGGCATTGGGTAAACAATTGAACCACCCATGAAACACACAACAGAATCACGGGAACAGATGCTGGCCGGAAGCTGAAGCATAGCTGACTGCAGGGACACAGTGCCCTAGTGACACAAGCAACAGACTGGAGGGGCCACACCCATGGAACAGATGAGGAGGGTGCATCACGCAATTGAGGGACCTGAGTATTGGACTACAAGACCTACGTAATGTGGAAGTGTGACCAGGCCAAAAGACTGCAATTACCATGTCAGACATAGTACACAGATTAGGCATGGACTTACCCCCTCCATGCTCCTGTGCTCCTGTCTGGCCTTCAGCTGACCATCTAGGTCCGGGAAGACCACTGCCAATATCCTTTGCATGTGGAGGGTCAGGGTCCAGTGTCTGCTCCTCCTGCGAGGAGGTGACAGCTTCAGCTGGACTCTTGCGATCCTCCGGGTCCAGCCCCGAAGGTCCTGCCACCTCTTCTGGCAGTTTAAGATCCGGCGCTTGTAGACCCCCACCGAACAAACTTCCCTGGCGATGGTCAACCATATCTCCTGCTTCTGGTGGGCATCAACCTGTGAGGATGACAAAGTTAAAAGTGCATTAATACAGAAGCCCAATATTTGTGCTGCACACATTGGGATATACATGTCATCATCACAAAGGGAGATGAGTGACACAGGTAGTGCACCCATGAAAAAGGGCAAATGCCCTGCATGTCTGACATGTTAACAATGCCTGGGAAGTTTAGGCTTGAACAAATGCACTTTAGCAGCAGAACACCTGTTCATTACATGTACCTACACACTTTGGGGGATGAAAGTACTCAGTGAGAATGCTTGCCACTGGTGTACACACTGCTAGTACTGCTAGTCAGACAACATGCATAATTAGCAAGGCAGTGGACTGCACACTCACCTGCTCCCCTGGTTTCCCATACAGTTTGCTGTACTGTGGAAGAAGCCTGTCCAGCAGGGCCTGATTCTCCTCCTCCTCAGTGAAGGCTGTGGCCCTCTCCAGAGTACGTGCCATAGCAGGAGCCAGAGGATTTAGAGACAGCAGCAGTGGTAGCAGGGATGTGGTCCAGTAGCATGTAGTGCAGGCAAGTGAGCTCCCTGGGGGCCAGCCAGCCTTATATCTGTGCTGCAGAGGCAGACTCTGTGCCATGTGTCCCCAGTGATAGGTCCAACATGGTTGCATTCTATGAATCTGGCCAATCCATGGAAATGTACTACTCGTACACGTCTTCTGCATCGTTCAAGTCTTCACCTTCATAAAACCCTAGGAATTGTAACATTGGTGTAGTCATCCAACTGAATTTCCTGCGCACAACTCGTACAAGTTTTGAATCTGCATCCGTCTCCATGACAGTCCAGAGCCAATGGGTGCGCACGGATCGGTCAACTGACTGTACAACCGTATTTTGAAAATACACATGCACCCGTCTCCGTATGATTCAATGGCCAAGGCGTACGCCTGTTTTGGACCATGCCTGCCCGATGCGCATGCATAATAGTCACCCACGTCAGACCTCATTGCAGTCAATAGCAGAGCGTACGCACGGCTCGGTCATGAACCGTGCAATGCGCACGCATTGTCACCCGCGTTGGACCTCATTGCAGTCAATGACAAAGCATATGCACGGCTCGTTCATGAACCGTACAATGCATACGCATTGTCACCCGTGTCGGACCTCATTGCAGTCAATGGCAAAGCGTACGCCCGGCTCGGTCATGAACCATGCAATGCGTACGCATTGTCACCCGCGTCGGCCCTCATTGGTGTGACTAGTTGACGGCTTCAACACACAATTACTTGCCAGGGATACATGTGCACACCTACCACACTACAGCATTGGCCACAAAGTGTCCCATGGCATGTAAGGCTGCATTCCCTGTGTGTGGGGGGGGCAAGATTTGGTTTGTTGTGTGGCACTTTTGTTCAGCCACTCCCAGGCTGTGCACGTGTTCATGGGGGCATAACCCTTTGTGTGTTGCGCACATTACCTCTGTGATGTGCAACTGTACAGTAATAGGCATGAGTCATAGACACAGTTGCAGGTTGGATATGTTTAGGACATGTCACATACACCATGAGTCCTGGGGGTGATGGCATGTATGTCACAGTGAGACCTGTAGCCACAATTCTGATGTGCACCCACAGTCTGTGTGCATTATGTGTCTCAGATGTGGATGATCAAATGTGCCCAATGGGAGACAGTCTCCACATCCATGTGGTATGTGCAGCAACCTTGATGGTGTGTGTGTGCCTGAGAGATATACATGTAGGGCCTGCAGAGACAACAGTGGCCACTCCATGTGGGACTCATGCTTGCCTTGTGGCGTGTATGTGATACGCCATGTCATGCCAGTGTCGATGTGGCAATACAGGGACCCTGGGTATCTGCATGGCAAAGATCTGTGATGCCTGGGAGACATCAGGCCTCCCTTGTCACTGTGGTGTGTGTTTGTAACGTCACAGCAGTACATAGGTTGGGTGACACAGCCCAATGATTGACCATTGCGCTACATGGGACTTATGTGGACATGTGGAATTGAGATGTGAGGTGGTGGTCATGTAGTTGACATATGAGTGCATGCCCAACAGCACCCACCTCAGTACATTGTGTAATGTCATGATGTATCATGTGATATTGAGCCTGGTCATGGCCACATGGGTGGATGAACTGACAATCTTCCTTTGTGCATCTCTGTTCTGCAGGGCACCAGCTGTCCATCGACCGTTCCCAGACCTTGAAACCATGCAGGAATACGACTGCATCTGACGGTACCGCTTCACCAGGCCACTGATTGAGGAGTTGGCAGAGCAGTTGGTGCCACATCTGCTACCTGGCTGGACATACCATACAGCACTGACCCCAGAGGTGAAGGTGATGGCAGCCCTACACTTCATTGCTACTGGTACCTTCCAGTACACTGTGGCTACAGCAGGTGGGATATCACAAACTATGTTTAGTTGTGTGCTACACAATGTTTTGGAGGGGATGTTGCATTTCCTTGACCTGTACATCAAGTTCCCTAGCCCAGCTGAACTCCCTGAAATAAAGGATGCTTTTTACACGCTGGAGAGGATGCTTAACGTCATCGGATCTATTGATGGTACACATGTGGCCCTGATACCAATACAGGTACATGAGCAGGCATACCGGAACAGGAAAGATTTCCACTCAATCAATGCTCTGGTGGTATGTCTTGCAGACATGTGTATCACACATGTGTGTGCACAGCTCCCTGGTTCTGCGCATGATGCCTACATAATGAGGAGTAGTCGCATTGCAACGCTGATGTCACAGATGCCAGATCAGAGTGCCTGGCTTGTCGGTGTGTACTGACTGCTTACCATTGTGTGTGTTTGGCAATGTTGTATTCCACACTCCAACAAAACTCAGCTAATTGTTCATTTTTTTGTGTGTAGGTGACTCCGGATACCCCAACATGCCGTGGTTGCTGACACCCCTCAGGAACCCTGTGACACCAGCCAAGATGCGCTACAATGTGGCACATGGTCGGAGCAGGAGGATGATTGAGTGGACTTTTGGCCTCCTGAAAAGCCGCTTTCGCTGCCTGGACAAGACCAGAGGGGCCCTCCCATATGAGCCTGCAAAGGTGTGCAAAAGTATCCTTGTATGATGTATGCTACACAACATGGCAGTGCGGAAGAAGCTGCCTCTCATCCAGGATGATGATGACCAACCTCTGCCACCTGTGGAGGATCCGGGCCTGGGCCACGATGCCAGTGATGATGAAGATGAGGGTGACGTCCGCTCACAGCTCATCAACAACTTCTTCACCTGAATGTGAGTTTCCGGGGTTGTTATGTCAATGTATGGATTTAGCCTGGAATGTGTTGTGGCTGCTCTGTTGCTGTATGAGTGTGTCTGTGTGCCACTTGACTGGAAGCGTGCAGTGATATGTCCATTCAGGTGGTGTGTACTCCACAATAGGGTAGTACTGCTAACTTGTTTCTGTGTAGGTTTCTTGTGACATGTTTTGTGCATGTGTATTGCATTTCTCTCCTGTTCTGCTGTGCTTTTGACTGTGTCTTGTGTCTGTCATTCCCAGGGTACTTTGCCTGTTGTTTGGTAAACACTGACCCCCAACACCCAGAATCCAACACCAGTGTGGGAGTAGTCAATTGCCATCAAGTGATGTGCCACATACCCCTGGACTTCAATTCTCAGACACTCTGTGACTGTGTGTCCACTGTAATGTACAATTGCCTTGCAACTATTTTTGAATAAACATGTTGCTGATGTGTAATGGACCTGTACTATGCTTTGTTAGGTGTGTTGTCTGATTTCCCACATCTGAGTGACATTTGCTTACCTCACCTGTGGACTTGTTACAACTGACTGTGGATAGGTGTTGTGTCTGTGCATACATATGTTTTTCAGGTCAACATCATTGTGTGGGATGAGTAACATGGCCATGGTGAGTATGTGTTGTATTGCCATAGTGGTGTGTCTCCCTCACATGTGTCACATCACCATGACTCACCTAACGGTGGTCACATTGTTGTAGTATTTGGCATGCACTGTGTTGTTTAGCACTTGACACATGACAAGTTAGAATCACAACAGAGGCAAGTATGGTGTACTGGTGAGTTTATTTACGAACATGTGTGAGGAAAGTGCACAGGATGGTGGGTGCTGTACATTGGTTTTTTAATCCAAAGTTCACATTAGAGTTGGAAGTGTTGGTAGATGAAAAGTCCAGAGTAACGTCCACAGTCATCTGCTACATTGGACCAACATGAACCCTTCATGTAATGTGGGCGAGTTGTGTGCGATTGGACAAGGTGAACAGGTTGCACACAAAGAACATTGTCCAGAAGAGGTTTAGAGGCCCTGGTGGATGTGCTGGGACATCTGCCTCTCACATGTCCTTCTTCGGACGACCCCTCTTCTTCTTGGGGGGGGAAAACCTCAGGTGCAGGCCTCTGCGGTGCAGGGGACTCTCCGCCAGAGTCCTCCTCCCTCCCTGTGGCACTGGCAGATGGTGTTGCAACAGATGTTGTGGCCACATAGGGAGTTGTGGACATGTTTGTGGTGATCTGGCAGAGGCATTGGAGTATGTCCCGATGCACTGCAGTAAGGGCATCCCACTTTTCCTCCATGCGGGCATGATGGGCAGCCTGCTCCTGTTGGATGTCCTTGAGGATCCCCACTACCTGGCCAAATCCTCCAGTGCTATCCTGGTACGCATCTATGATGCGTGCCAGTTGGGGGTCATCATGCAGTCCAGACCCCTCTGCAAGGTGCACCCTCTGCCTCCCACCCCTCCCAGCACCCCTATCCACATGGTCAGGACCAGCGGCGGGCCTCACAGGTGACACTGGGACCCCTTGGGTGGTGTTGCTGGTGGTGTTGCCTGTAGCTTCCGGGGGGTCCTGTGTCCCTGTGCTGTGGGTGTTCAGTGGCCTTGGTCTGTCCACGTTGGCAGGGGTGCCCTGTCAGTTTCCAGATGCTGGAGGCATAGGTACAGGGGGTGCAGATGATGATGCTGCTGGTGCTGCATGATGACTCACCCCAGAGGTGCCAGGTTGTTCGTCGTCATCCGAAGAGGACAGAGACAGAGTCAAACCAGAGAGCTCAGTGTCCACCAGAGTCTTGGACTGGGAATCCTCATCATTTGGTGTGGTGTCCCCAGCACCACCTGTGTTTGGAAGAGACACACAATGTAAGTTATGTTTCTACAGGCAACAATGGTTCACAAACATGACATATTCTACTGTACAAACGGATGCCTGCCTGTACACTGCTTTTTCCTGGCTTGTCACGGACAGAGATTGATATTGTTGTAGCACATTGCCCAGCCATAAAGAAACATTTCAATGTGCATGTCGAAGTGTGTGCATGCCCAACTCATGGATAGATTTTTCTGTACATGACCATTACTACTCAAGGGACATCACGTTGCTGACACAGGTGTGTCATCCCTGTACACATGTGCGCTTTAACAAGGACATACGTGCTATTCCACTGGGGATATGTTGTACTATTGGGGCATGTGTGGTAGCAGAGTTTGCTAGTGTTTGTGTGCCACATTGGTGTATTGATACGACATGGTCACAGTCCGGTATGCCTGTGATCTCTTTGGAGGAAGTGTTTTCTTCCAGTGTTCCTAGTTCCCATCTCATTTCATACAAGTGATGATGTCACCATCGTTAATGAGTCTGGTGCTGAGTTTTATACGTGCATACATTATTTGACTTGTCAATGCTCCCCATGATGACATGGATTGGCCAAGGTAGCACTCTGGCTTTTCAATGTTCATGACAGTGAGGGCCGTTGGTGTGTGTGTTGCAGTTTGGCTGCTGTGAGTAGCATGTCTCCTCCAATGCTGTCCAGGTTTGACCTTGTGCCTACAGTGTCTATGTCAGTGAGTGGTGTGTTGTGTGAAGGATGCCTCTGTTTCAGCACGATGTAGGGGTAGAATGCAGCTCACAACAGCACCGAGTGTGAATGAGACCATGCTATGGTGTCAGCTATATTGGTGTGTCCATTCCATTCACTGTCAGATGTCCCCTGTCAATGATGTATATGTGAGTTCCTGTGTATTTTGTACAATGTACCATATATATGGCTCTCCACATTTGTCATCTGCAAGACACACCTCCCCTGCCCGGCCAGGGGGCACCCCTGGACACTGCATCTCCAGACAATGATTTTGAACATATGGTTGCAATGGCTGTGTGTGCGACCGGGTTTTGTTTGGTCAGTGCATATGTGTTATTGTCAGCTACATTTCTCAGGCCCGGTGTCAGACATCTTGTCAGTCCCTTCCCACTCCCTGTGGGGCGAGCATATTTCAGTGTGAGCTCGCTGGGCCATGTGGGTGGGTGGGGATTGTCTGTGACTGCAACTCCCATCATGCTCTTGGCTACACCCCCCTTCCCAGCATGCCCATACTTCCTTCCCCTTGACTCTGCTTCCCTGTGAGGGGGTGTGACAGCAATGGCAAGATGGCTGACTGTGAAGTCCTGGTGTTTGTTGTTGCCCAGTTTGCAGCATGGCCTTGTGCTCCCCACAACAGATCCCAGTGTCAGACATCTTGACAGTCCCTTCCCACTCCCTGTGGGGCGAGCATGATTCAGTGTGAGCTTGCTGGGCCATGTGGGTGGGTGGGGATTGTCTGTGACTGCAACTCCCATCATGCTCTTGGCTACACCCTCCTTCCCAGCATGCCCATACTTTCTACAAGTCCAAAGAGAGCCCCTGTGCTTCACACAGCAGCACCCAGTACAGGGTATCTTTTGCTGATTTTTCATTGAGGTGTGGGTCAATGCATTGTACCCGGTGAGTTGTGTGGAGTTTGTGTTGAGGGGGGTGTATCTCCACATGCTGGTAAGTATGGTCAGAGCTGTCAGTCCTCCTTCCCACCTGTCCAGACATCCCACCATGAAACGTGCTTCCATTGGAGGGTGTGCAAGTTGTCTTTCAGGATGTCAGTCAATGGTGTCCTGCTTCTGATTTGCACACATCCCCTACCAGGGCCTTGTGCTCCCCACAGCAGGACCCAGTGTCAGCCATCTTGTCAGTCATTTCCCACTACCTGTGAGGTGGGAATGTTTCTGAGGGGTCTTGATGGGCCAATTTTGAGGGGGAGCATTATCTGTGACCACAAACCCCATCATGCTTTTGGCTACACTCACTTCACCTGCATCCCCACTATTCCTTCCTGTCAGTCAGCTGCACTGTGAGGTAGTGTGTTTGTGGTGGCAAACTGTCTGGCAGTGTTTATTTGGCTTTGTGACACTGCCTTGCTCTATTTGTTTGTAGGTTGGTACATGTCATGACACAGTTCCAAGTCACTATGAGATGGCAGGTATTGTGTTTGTCTGACTAGCATACACATCTTGGGATGGTTATCTATTGGTTACTGTGGCTTTGCTTGTGGTGCATGGTTTCACTTTCCCCTTGCCACTCAATATTGGGTATGTTGTTTGTGTACTCAGCAGGCTCTGGTATGTCTGTTAGACCATGGACGCTCTCTGGTGGTAGGATGTCCCACACCTTCTCCTCCCAGGTCCTGAAGTAGACTGGTTTGGCAGGAGGGCTGCCGCCGGTGCACTGACTCAAGGAGTGATCTTTCTCAATGAGTTTCTTGACCCTCCTGTGCATGTCATACCACCTGTTCTGGATATTGTCCTTTGTGCACCTTGCTGGTGCTTGTGCGTTCACCTTGTCCACAATCCTTGGCCACATCTTGGTTTTCTGTGACATGGGGGTCCTTTGGACCAATGTACCAAACAAATGTGGCTCTACTCTGATGATTTCATCTACCAGCACTTCTAACTCACTATCTGTGAACTTTGGATTCTTCTTTGGGGGCATGGTGATGGGTGGTGGTGGTGAGTGATGTGTGTGTGAGGATGCAAGTGAGGGTGGGTTAGTGTTGGTGTAGCTAGCTGTATGTGTGAGTGTTTTTGGTGAGGTGCTGATGGTGTGTGAGTTGTGTGATGGCTGAGTTGTAAATGTGTCTGTGGTAGCTGTGTGATGGTGTTTGCTGCTGGCTGTGTCTCCTATTTGCAAAGGATCATGGTAGTGATTGATGTCCTTTATATAGGTGGAGTTGTGGGTGTGTCTTTGTCCCAGTTTTTTTGTTTGGATATTTATGGGCTTTGTCATTGCTTGTTTGGTCCTTTTTTTGTCTTTTCTCGTTTGAGTTTTCTAGGCATGAAGGAGACATTCTTCTGACCGAGACGGACACTGATGTTGGCTCGTGCAGGCTTCTCCGCCTCGTTCATGCTGACTATCTTCTGTGTTTCATAAACTTCGGTCGCGGAGATCTCTATTACTTGTGGGCCCAGTTTTCTGTGCGTGTCGGTCTTGCGGCTTGGGCTCCGTGCGAGTCGGTCTGGTTTTACACACATTGCATCGTACTGCGTGGGTCATACATCACGGGTACGTGTCGGTCGGGTTCCTTCCGGGTTTGTGTCAGGCGGTGAAACTCGCGTCGATTTTCTGTCCGGATCACTATTTTCCCTACGACTTGGTCGTACGGCTTGTATTCTGTACATGTCGTTTTAATTCACACGCGTTGCATCATACTGCACGGGTCGCACGGCGCTGGTCCATGTCGGTCGGTCTCCGGTCTGGGTCCGTACGTTTTGCGACCGGAATCGGAATCAGCCCCTTAGTGGTTTAATAGTTATTTTATGTTATTCTTTCAAATTTCTGTTTGTATGAAAAGAATATTTGTGAAATACAATTTTTATTGGTAATTTTCATATTAATTTTAGAAGCGGGTTGTAGGGTTTATAGGGGATAAGGGTGGGTGGCAATTTAAAAACGTTGTTTTAAATTTATAAAATGTATTACATGTGTATACATTTTAGGAGTGGGATCTTGGGTTTATAGGGGATAAGGGTGGGTAGTAATTTAAAAATGTATATTCAAAATATTAAATATTTTAAATTTGTATATATTTTAGCAGTGGGATATTGAGTTGATAGGGGATAAGGGTGGGTAGTAAGTTAAAAATGTTGTACCACAATTTTAATATTAATATTTTACATTTAGGAAACATTTAATTTGAAATTAGAAATGTATAATTACACATTTTTTGTTGTAAAATTAGAAATTCTAAATATTGTGAAATTATGTATTTAAATAACAAATGATAATTAGTGATTATGAATAAATTGTCAAATCTAAAAATAGTGTTTAGAACATTTAAATATTTCTCAATTTAAAAAAACCCATAAAATATTGAATATTCTCGAAATTAATATATTTTATATTTGAATGTTACAAATGTAATCATAACATATATGTAAATAATATATTTGTTGGAAGTGAAAATGTAATAATTAAAATTTTTAAGAAAATGTAATAAAAAATGTAATGTAAATGTATATAAATATTAAATTTTTATAATAGTTTAATTACATTTGGATATGTTTATTAAATATTTATCTAATTACTAGTTTAATATAAAACTACATGATTTATTTATATTTCAAATTTGTAGAAATACTAATAATAATAACGATTTTTTGATTTCTGTTTCATTTAAGTTTTTTATTTCTAAATGTAGAAAGACAATGAATAGTAATTTCTTATATATATTTTTAAGGATACATATGTATTCATACTGTAAATGAAAGGGTGGATATTAAATATTTATTGCTTAAAGTTTATATTTATTTGGAGTAAGAAGAGTAAATTATTATGGTTTACTATACAGCACTTTCCCTGAGTTTAATTGTATTTGGAGTTAGAATAGTAAATTATTATGGTTTACCATCCAGCACTTTCCCGGAGTTTGATTGGATTTGGAGTTAGAATAGTAAATTATTATGGTTTACCATCCGGCACTTTCCCTGAGTTTGATTGGATTAGGAGTTAGAATAGTAAATTATTATGGGTTACCATCCAGCACTTTCCCTGAGTTTTATTGGATTTGGAGTTAGAATAGTAAATTATTATGGTTTACCATCCAGCACTTTCCTAGAGTTTAATTGAATTTGGAGTTAGAATAGTAACTCATTATGGTTTACTATCCATCACTTTCCCTGAGTGTTTTTGTATTTGGAGTATTTGGAGTTAGAATAGTAATTTATTATGGTTTACTATCCAACACTTTCCCTGAGTTTATTTGGATTTGGAGTTGGAATAGTCATTTATTTCGGTTTACTATCCAGCACTTTCCCTGAGTTTAATTGGATTTGCAGTTAGAATTTTAATTTATTATGGTTTACTACCCAGCCCTTTCCCAGAGTTTATTTGATTAGGAGTTAGAATTGTAAATTATTATCGTTTACCCTCCAACACTTTCCCAGAGTTTAATTGGATTTGGAGTTAGAATAGTTAATTATCATGGTTTACCCTCCAGCACTTTCCCATATGTTTTTTGGAGTTGCAGTTAGAATAGCAAATTATGATATTTAATTTCTTTTGACAATTTATTTCAACATTGTTATGTTTGTTCACATATTATTAGGAGATTGTAACATTTATTTAGATATGTTCAAAAAAATATATTTTATTACATTGATGTACAAATGTATTTGACATTTACGAAACATTTTACTTTTTTGGTATACATATATAATGGTAAAGTAAAACAGTATAAAGTTTACATTAATATACAGTAACTTTTGTATTGTTTCCTATTTTTTAGTTAAAACATAAAAATATTTGTTGTCAACTTTGTTTACATTTTTATATCATGATTTACTAAAGTTCAGGAGTTGGAATATATATTCATTGTACATTTTAATACATTATGTTTTATTAGATATCATATTAAATATTATTTTAATAAAATAAAATTTAGTATGTTAAATAATTTACAACTTTTTTCTATTGATATTTGGGTAAGTACATATATATTTTTGAACATTTGTATAATATTTTAAATTAAAAGTGCATGTAATAAACATATATTTTAATATACATTAATTATTATATTATATTTTTTTATAATAAAATAATTAATGTATATTTTCCATTTTTTTAATGTTTATTTTAAACATTGTTGAAAATATATATATACAATTTTATACATTTTTGAACATTTTTAAAGCAGATTTCTATTATTTTCGGTTCTTTCCTATGGGGAGTTAATCCTATATCTGTTTTAATTATACCGCCATTTTATTTTCCTTTACTCACTTTTTGACCTATCTACTTTGTTGTTTGGGTCATTTATGAAGACAGAACCTCGCGGTTGGGAGCTGCTTCGTCTCGTTCCTGTAAGTTTGTTTTTATTTACTTTTAAGTTCGTTTTAAGGTAGTGTTAAGTTAGTGGTAGTGTTAATGAATTTGTAAAAGCGTTATTCAAATGTTTTTACGAAAGTTAAATTTTGTTTACGGAGGTTAGTGATTTCGTGTTTTATTTACTATCTAATGTTGTTAGAATGTAATGTAATTTATTTATTACTTTACTATGGGACCTATTAGGATGGCAGGCGGTCTTTCGTCTGCCCGCCACCCTAGCGGTGCCGGGATTGCCCGTCAGTGGCTCGGCGTTTCCGCACCAGAGATTAGCATGCCACCACCACCATGGCGGTGGCAACCCCCATCCATAACATTGTGGCAGATGGTGCTCACAGCACCGCCCGTCACAATGCTGTGGATGCACATTGTGCATTGTCATGCACAAGGTGACAGGCACCGCACAGTGCCTACCACCTTGTGCATAACAATGTAGGGGGGTACCTTAGGTACCCCTCATTTGCACCCCAAACCCCTTCTCACCTTGGGGACCCGCAACATGCCCCAAAGCAAAGACCGTATGCCTTTCCACGGTGGCAGCGCTGCCGTGGAAAAGCATTACACCGCAAGCATTGTAATATGGTTGGCGGTGTCTCGCAGACACCGCCGCCATATGCCATCACTTTTTCCGCCGGTCGCGAAGTTGACCGGGGGAAAACCGGTGGACGGTCTTTCCGTCCTCCGCGGACCCCCCAGCAATCCTAATGTGGCGGGGGACATTTTGGTGAGGATGGCGGGTGGATCGTCCATGCCAGGCCAGTGGTAGCTACCGCCGGCCCGGCGGGGGCGATCCGCTTGCCAGCCTAATACGCCCCCAAGTGTAGGGTGGTAGCCCTCTAACACAAGCGGCAGCAGTAGTGATTGGCGCAGGAAAGATTCACCCAGCTCATAATTTTGAGTAAGTGCGGACAGTGGGTGCCTGGCCAAGTGGGGGGTGCTGATGGCTTCAGATCAACGCGAGTGATACCCCAGAGAGCAATGCCGATCGTCAGAGATGCATACACAACAGGCAGACTAACCACCGCAGTGGAGGCCAGGCGCAATTAGAGCGGCTTCCCCTCGTTACTACCCTACTGCCGGGACTGACCATGGTTAAAGGGGCGATGGGCCCGGTGGAGGGGCCTCCCATGGCGATCATGAGGGGTATGAACGTCAGTAAGCAGGAGCAAAACCACGAGGTGAGGAGGCGCACACAGGAACCAGCGCAGCAGCGGAGCAGAAGAAGGGCACCTACCCAACCAGGGCCGTCGTCTGCCAGAGGCACGGGACTAGGAGCAGGAAAGGAAGGGATCCCACAGGAAGAGACCAGCGCTGTAGCATAAAGGGACTTGGGGCTCCTGTCAGGGCGGGGCGCTGCCGGAATACTGTGCTGAATTGGTGGGCCCTCCGAGGGGGACAGATTGAGAAGGACTGAACTGCCACCTGACGTTTCCTCAATGAGCAGCTACCGGTTGACGAGATTGGCCTAAGTGGAGATTGGGGGGAAATCTTGTCCACCTGACAGCCATTGGGCTGGGAGCGGGAGACCGCAGTGGCGGCACGGGATCATGGAACCAGGCCTTGAAGCGGGGATCAGGGGGTCGCAGAGGCCGGGAGAAGCGCAAAGGAACAGTCACCCGACCAGAGCATTCGGCTGGCGGAGAAGGGTAGAGTCGGCCACGAGCGCAAAGGAACAGACACTCGCCAGAGCATTCGGCTGGCGGAGAAGAGTAGGGTCGACCACAAGGACAAAGGAGCAGAAACCCGGCCACAACATTCAGCTGACAGAGAAGGGTAGAGTCGGCCACAAGCGCAAAAGAGCAGACACCCAGCCAGAGCAGTCGGCTGGTGGAGAAAGGTAGAGTCGGCCACATTCGCCTGACAAAAGTCAAGGGGGGCCCCCACATGGTGTGTAACAGGGGGGTAGCCACCTGAGACTCCAGAATACTGCAAAAGAAAGGGGGACATCCTCAGCAGACAGAGAGTGTCGTGGGGGCTGCTGAACTGAAGACTGAATATGGAGGTGGGGCGGCGGTGAGCCCAGGCGAAGGTGGTCTGCCGTCGGAAGATAAAGTGACTAATCCAATCCAACACAAAGAGAGTAGTGCTATATAGACGGCCCCCATCGCGAGGAACATTGGGGTTGCCTCCCCATCAATGAACGACCCAGTGATATCCTCGATGAGGAAGAAAGGGGAAAGATCTCAGAAAGAGATGCTTACTAAAGGACCCCCTCCCGGGGACAGAGAGAATAGAATGTCCCCTGGCCAGAACACTCCCACAGGCCTGGAAGACGGAGAGGCTCCCATCACCCCGCCCTTCCTCAAAATCGCTTTTCAACGTTCTCAGAGATGACTTTCAAACACTTAAGGATGAGGTGAAGAGTGAGGTAGGAGACAATCACCCAATCCAGAACGACGGCCGAATTCGAACACTATAGTACAAGAAAGATTGGCAGCTCTTGAAGCAGTCCAGAAAGAAACCGCTGCGACGGCCCACCTGTGACTTTACCAGAGGGTTTGATTAGCATTGATATTGTCATGGAGAGGGGGTCCGGGCGGGGAGCCCGAGACACTTGGACCACATACTAATCCCAATTTTCTATTCACCACATGCCCACATCCTGGTGTGATGGGCAATGGACATTGAAGGGACTCCGGGGTCTTCATGTTGGGGTTAGAGAGGGCAGGGGGTTGGGGGGAGAGGCAAGGGGGGGAGGGGGCTCTCTGTTGATGAGGGGGGATGTTGGGGTTAGAGAGGGGAAGGGTGGGGGGAACTGGTGTGCTATACAGGGTGGGGGTCCCTCTGGGGCACATGCCCACATGCGAAGGGTGTCGAGAACCTATGGGGCGGTCAGGTGGACAAGGGGTTTTCCCCATCCAACTTAGCAGTTTGATTTTGTAATAACATTATGTCAGGGTCCACATTGCAAATTCTTGCCCTTAATGTGAAGGGAATGAACAACCCCATTAAAAGTAGAGCCATTCTATCTTATTTAGAGAACTCAGGGGCATCCGTATGCCTACTACAGGAGACCCATCTCCTCCCAAAGACTGGCATCATATGAGATCCCGCAACTTTCCCCATCAATTTTACTCCTCCACGCCAGATAAGAAGGCAGGGGTGGCCATTCTAATAGCTAAATCGTTCCAAGGTAAGGTGAGGAGCAAAGTTGCGGAAATAAAGGGCCGTCTACTGGCCTATACGTTTTGGGCGGGAGGTGCCCCCTTGGTTGTGGGCTCCATCTATGATCCAAACTCGGGACAAGAACAATTTCGGAAGATGGCAATGTCGGAGGTCCTGTGTTCCCAGGAACGGAGAATGGTTGTGGCGGGGACCTAAATTTGGTCATGAATGCGGAGGCAGAATAAAAAACAGAGTTAACCATAAAACAAGTTTTTATACATTTCCTTCTTTTGATCGGGTTGTTGGAGCGTTTTTTACAGCTAAATATTTTCGGGTTTTTATCGAGAGGATTGCTGCGTTGGATTTTTTTATCTACAGTTGTATTTTTCCATTTTTGGGGGTGTTTAGTTACTACATGGATTATTTTTTCCTTGGATTGTTTTTTATTTAATCTCTTTCGAGGATATTCTACAGCTCCACAACTGTAAGTCGTTTTTAATAATATTGAGGGAGGGCAATGTCTATTTGTGATTTTCCTTTTTTTATTAGTTATATTATGTCATTTGATATTGAGTTATATAGAACACTTATGAAATAATTTAACTAATATGAAAAGAAAAATACTTTGTGTGTTTGATATATTTGATATGTTTGCTATTTGTTTTACATTAAAGAATAGATTTTGATACTATGTCTAGGTATTCTAGACCTTGAATATTTGGATACATTCTCGTTTTTTGTTGGAGGTATTCATAAATATTAATTGTTTGTTTACTGAGTTTTGGTCCTATTTTTCTCAGAGATTGTTCCACTCTGAGCTCTTGATAACTTTGTTCTTTTTTTATTGCTTGTATAAGTTTGTGGAGTGTTAGTTGCCCTCTCTCATCTATTAGATTTTGCTTTTTATGCAATGGTGCTGGTGTAGACATTCCACCAGGGAATTTGAAATTTTGGTTGTCTACGGTGACCTCAACGATGTAACCTCCCCACCCAGGTGTCCTCAATGTAATCCAGCAATGGACTTAATTTTTTTTTCATTACTGCGGTAGAAAGGACTATCTATTAACAAGTTATAGTAATTTGCTACTTCTGTTGTTGGCACATATGCTAGTGAAATCATTTGTTTAATTTGATATGCAAAGTTGCTGTTAGTCGAGTACTCTATACATAAGGTAGATTTTTGATGGTGTCTCCACATACTTTGATTAAAATGGTAGTAACACCCTTGAATTGCAGTATGTGGGTATATTTTAAGAATAGATTGAATCATAGCTAGTTCCAAATCTATTATTATCCCTTGAGGATAATAATTATCAGTTAACCCCTTCTGTGCCCATGACGAGCTGGACTCGTCATGGGCCGCGGTTGCGCTGTGCCCATGACGAGTCCAGCTCGTCATGAACCCCGCCCGCTAATGCAACGCCCGGCACAGGGCGGGGAAAGGGCGTGGCACACAAGGGGTTAATTCTTTTATTGTTGTTAATAATTCAATATAAATGGGATTATTTTTATTTGGCAGCAATGCATAAATTGGTTTCCTCAAATTCACCATGAATGGTTTAAAGTTGGTAAAATGGTTTTGGACACACTTTAAAAGTTCCGTTCATCATCCATGTTTCGCAGTGTTTCAATTTTTGAAAGTAATTATTTGTTGCAAA
Source organism: Triturus cristatus (assembly GCF_964204655.1). NCBI lineage: Eukaryota > Metazoa > Chordata > Amphibia > Caudata > Salamandridae > Triturus > Triturus cristatus. The sequence goes on along the minus strand of NC_140581.1, from coordinate 72,254,420 downwards.
AACAAGAATTCTTTTATATTTACTTTGGTTTTCATATATCAAGAATTTGTCCTCTTTGTGGGTGATAGTATATTCAGGCAGTATTTTAATTTCTTCAAAGATTTGGGGGGTGGGTGGAGTTGCATCGGAAGCTCTTTTAGTTTTAGCGATTAATCGTTTCAGGTTGGAGATAGAGGGCAATTGTCCTGTGGCATATTCTGGTACTTTTGTCAATACATTCTTCAAGATTTCAGTGCTTGTCTGTTGGGAGCCTGTGCTTGCATCTCTAATTGTTTCTAAGGCTTCCCTCACTTCTAATTCTGTGACATTGGGTGGATGGTTGTGTTCTCTAACATTTACAACGTTGCTATCTATAGTTGTAGCTCAACCATAACATACAGTTGAATACTATTTGCTACATTTCCAATGTGTCTTATTATCTTTCACCTTTTCTTGGGTATAGGTATAACCCATGTAGCAAAGCATTAATTTTCCCTTTTGTGATGTAATGAAGCTTGCTCCTTCAGCCATTTCTAGGGTATATCTGTGAAGATATATACAAATGCCTAGAGTAAAATGCTTTTGTTAATTATAAATATGCTAGTTTTAGTAGTAATTTAAAGAAAATACTTACATTATTGTTCTTTCTGTTTTGTTGATGGTTTTATTTGCTGTTTTTCGCTTTTCACAGTTGTAATTTCTGTAGATAAGGTAGAAATAATTTATGTTAATTATATTAGAGATTATTTTTAGTTTCTTTGTCTTAATACTTTTCTTACAGGGAAAGCATACTTACTTTTTGTAGTAGATGAATTTCATTTGGTGGATGTTCTTTTGTAGATACAGTTTGTCAAAGCTGTGAAGAAAAATATATTTATTAGTTTTGTTTTTTTATTTTAATCTTGTAACAAAATTAGACAATTTTCTTTTATTTCTAATTTTTTTTTAATAGTTCATGAGTTAGATAAGGTACTTAATCATATTTGGATTTTATTTTTTTTCCTGTGGTTGTTAGCAAGTTTAGTTTTGGTTTAAAAAGAGGGGAACATTTAATTAATTTAGGTTGAGGCATTTATAATAATTAAAAAATACCTTTTCTTACATGTGTTGTAGTATAATCTGTTATAGTAGGTTTTGTAGATCTTCTTTCTCTCTCTCTTCAGCAAAGTAAAGCTCTCCCTCCGTGTTTGGCCAATAAACATTATTCTTTTTTTAGTTAATTCTTAGTTTCTATAGTATTTAGTTAATTACTTCTCAATTTTAATTGGTTTGTGCTTTTATAGTTTAAAATCATTGGTTGAGAAACGGTTTTTGAATTTTGTAGCAGTTACTTTTTAATTAGGCAAATATATGTGTTGTTTTTTTGATGTTTATAATATATTATTTGTAGTAGTTATTTAAATATATTTGTTAATACTTTTACTCTATAATGTTACTAATAGTTGTATATTATATGTATGTGAATAATTACGTGTTATTAAGTTTATTCATTGTTTTTGGTGAATTGATATATTTATTAGGGTTATTATAATTGTTTTAAATATACATTTATTTTATATATGTTAGTATTATTTAATATTATTTGTTTTAATATATTAAATATTATATAGTTATTAGTGTTTATTTAATGTTGAATAGTATTAACAATATTTTTTGTATAAGTTATAAGTATATTTGTAAGTCGATATTAGTGTTATCGGTATTTTTGTTGTGTCTCTTTATAATTTAAATTTTTTGATATTTTTGTTATCAATAAGTTTGTAGTCTATATTTTTGTTTTCGCTATTTATTACGCCGATATTTAAATATCGATATATGTGTAAAATCTTATTTAAGTATAGGATTGCGATATTTGTGTATACAATATTTTTACATCTATATTTTTGTACGTCGGTGTTTTTGTTATCGATATTTAAACAGTGATCCGATTGGAGAGTAGGAGAGTCTGAAATGTTCCTTACACTTGTTTTACATCATTGATTTTCTAGAACACCCTGACACACATTTAGATGAAGCCCTGATGGGAGTCCCAGTACTACACGCCTGGGTCTTGAACTGCGTTGGCATCTTCTAACATGGAGGAACTGTGAATTAGTATATGTCACTGCTTGAGGGAGATGGATTGAAAAATTATCCCCAGCTTGTACGCATAACTTATTTCCCTCTGTTCGGCATTTCCGTTGGCTCAAAACAGTTGATAGTTCAAGATTTGCCTATCTGTTAAGTGACATGGTGTATATAAAACATTGCTTTTGAATCAATTTAAATAATTATGTTGCATTTCACTGTTTGTCTATGAATGTCTTTTGTGAATTGTTTAAAGTATTGTTTGTAGATGTCTTTTGGAAATTAGTGTTGTTTTCCTTTCTCGCATTTGAATTTTGCTAAAAAATAGTTAAATAATTTGAAAAGGAAAAATGTAAAAGAGCATAAGCTGTGAAGGAGTCAGACCCCCCCTTTGTGTGTCTTTGATCATTATTATGGCCCTACCTGACCCCTGTCCTTTGGGCATAACCCCTCCAGTGTTGGAATTTTGCATTTCCTAAACTAGAAGTTGAGCCAACGTCCTGCGGCCTGCCAAGTGTCCATCTGCCCGGGACAAGGGTCCCTGGAGCAGAGCCCTCGAACCCTGCAAGGGCAGGTGGGAGCCCTACCGCTTTGGCTCGGCGCGGGTAGATAAGAGTCCTTTCGGTCCCGGCCATCTGGTCGCACCTTTCCCTCGGCCATCTGGTCGCACGCAATGATTTCCAATGGGGCGACCAGATGGCTGGGCTGCCCAGGAAGTCCCGATGGGGGCTCATTCGCCTCCCTGAGCCCAGCCAGGGCTCCAGGAGATCGGGTGCATCTGGGCCTATGGTCCCCTCCGTCAATCGGTGCGCACGGTTTACCAGAAAGGGGGGTAGTGTTACTCCTGATTACTAGGGGCAGGGTATGCCAGGACGCCCCTCCTGGGGATGGCGGTTCTCAGGCGGAGACTTCACCGGCGTCTGGTGCTCCCTCCTCCAGCCCGCGGTTTGGCAAAGTGCCCGGGATGGGATCCATGTGTCTCCCGGGCATTTGGGCCCCGGGAGCTCCTGCGGATCTCCCATGTCTGAGGCCCAGAGTGGGGTCTCCATGCTCCCCGAGCCCTGCAGCCCCAGAGCCCTGCAGCCCCGGAGCCCTGCAGCCCCGGAGACCTACAGCCCTGCAGCCCCGGAGCCCTGCAGCCCCGGAGCCCAGCAGCCCCAGAGCCCTGGAGCCCTGGAGCCCTGCAGTCCGGGAGCCCTGCAGCCCTGCAGCCCCCAAGCCCTGCAGCCCCCGAGCCCTGCAGCCCCTGAGCCCTGCAGCCCCCGAGCCCTACAGCTCCAGAGCCCTGCAGCCCTCGAGTCCTGCAGCCCCCAAGCCCTGCAGTCCCCGTGCCCTGAAGCCCCCGAGCACTGCAAGGGCAGGTGAGAGCCCTCCCGTGAAGGCTTGGGGCGGGCAGATTTGGGTCATTTTGGTCCCAGCCATCTGGTCGCACCTTTCCATCGGCCATCGGGTCACACGCAATGCTTTCCAATGAGGCGACCAGATGGCCGGGGTGACCTAGAAGTCCTGATGAGGGCTCATTCACCTCCCCGATCCCAGCCAGGGCTCCAGGAGGTCGGGTGCGTCTGGGCCTAGGGTCCCCTCCATCACTCGGTGTGCACGGTTTACCAGAAAGAGGAGTAGCCTTCCTCCAGATTACTAGGGTCAGGGTATGCCGGGACGCCACTCCTGGGGATGGCGGACTCAGGCGGGGATCAGATGGGCTAAGCCCGGACGACACCTCACCGGGCTGGTGCTCCCTCCTCCAGCCCGCGGTGAGACAAAGTGCCCGGGACAGGCTCCATGGTACCCCGGGTGTCTGGGCCCTGGGAGCTCCTGCGGGCCCCCTATGCCTGAGGCCCAGCATGGGGTCTCTGAGCCCCTCGAGCCAAGCCCTGCAGCCCCGGAGTCCTGCAGCCCTACAGCCCTGTAGCCCCAGAGCCCTGCAGCCCTGCAGCCCCCCGAGCCCTGCAGGCCACGTGCCCTGCAGCCCCTGTGCCCTGCAAGGGCAGGCGGGAGCCCTACCGTCTCGAGCGGGCAGATTGGCATCATTTCAGTTCCGGCCATCTGGTCGCACCTCTCTCATCGGCCATCTGGTCACACGCAATGCTTTCCAATGGGGCGACCAGATGGCCGGGCCGGCCTGGAAGTCCTGATGAGGGGCATTTGCCTCCCGGATCCCAGCCAGGGCTACAGGAGGTCAGGCACGTTCACGCCTATGATCCCCTGAGCCTCGCGGTGCGCATGGGTTAAAAGAAAGGGGGTAGCCTTCCTCTGGATTACTAGGGGCAGGGTATGCTGGGACGCTCCTCCTGGGGATGGCCGTTCTCAGGCGGGGACTAGATGGGCAATGCCCGGGCAACACCTCCCTAGGCATCCGGGGCCCCCTCCTCCGGTCCGCGGCATGGCAAAGTACCCAGTAGGGGCTCCATGGTTCCCGGGCAGTCATTCCCCAGGCGTCTGGGCCCAAGAGCTCCGGTGGTCCTTTTTCGGGCTTGAGTTCCAGCCGGGGTCCCCGAGCCCCCGGTAAGCTGAGCCCCTGAGCACTACATGGGCAGGCGGAAACCCTAGCGCGAAGGCTCGGGGTTGGACAGATAGGAGTCCTTTCGGTCCCGGGCATCTGGTTGCACCTCTCCGCCATCTGGTCGCGCACAATGCTTTCCAATGGGGCGACAAGATGGCCGGGCCGGCCTGGAAGTCCCGATGAGGACTCATTTGCCTCCCGGATCCCAGCCAGGGCTCCAGGATGTCGGGCAAGTTCGCGTCTAGGGTCCTCTGAGCCTTGCGGTGCTCGTGGGTTACAAGAAAGTGGGATAGCCTTCCTCTGGATTAGTAGGGGCAGGGTATGCCGGGACACCCCACCCGGGGCTGGCGGTTCTTTGCCGGGGACCAGATGGGCTATGCCAGGGCAACCTCCTCCCAGGCGCCCGGGCCCGAGACCTCCGGTGGTCCTCCCCATGCCTGAGTCCCAGCCGGGGTCCCCGAGCCCCCCAGGAAGCAGAGCCCCCCGAGCCCTGCATGGGTGGGCAGGCAGGAGCCCAACCGCTATAGCTCGGCTCAGGGCGGGCAGACGGGAGTCCTTTCAGGTGCCGACCATCTGGTCACTCCTTTCCTCTCGGCCACCTGGTTGCGCACAATTCTTTCCAATGGGGCGACGAGATGGCCGGGCCGGCCTGGAAGTCCCGATTAGGGCTCATTTTCCTCCCGGATCCCAGCCAGGGCTCCAGGAGGTCGGGCACATCCTCGCCTAGGATCCCCTCCATCACTCGGAGCACGCAGGTTGTAAGAAAGGGGAGTAGCCTTCCTCCGGATTAGTGTGGGCAGGGTGTGCCGAAACACCCCTTGGGGCTGGTGGTTCTTTGCCGGGGACCAGATGGGTTATGCCCAGGCAACATCTTTCCAGGCATCCGGGGCTCCCTCCTGCAGCCCGCCGTGTGGCAAAGTGCCCGGGAGTGGCTCCACAGGTCCCGGGCAGTCCTCCCCTGGGTGCCCGGGCCCGAGAGCTCCGGTGGTCCTCCACGTGCCCGAGGCCCAGCCGGGGTCCCCGAGCCCCCCAGGAAGCAGAGCCCCCCTGAGCCCTGCGTGGGTGGGCAAGTGGGGGCCCTACCGCTATAGCTCAGCTCGGGGCGGGCAGACGGGAGTCCTTTCAGGTGCTGGCCATCTGGTTGCATGCAATGCTTTCTAATGGGGCGACCAGATGGCCGGGCCAGCCTGGAAGTACAGATGAGGGTCCATTTGCCTCCCAGATCCCAGTCAGGGCTCCAGGAACTTGGGCGCGCCCGCGCCTAGGGTCCCCTCAGTCACTCGGAGCACGTGGGTTACAAGAAAGGGGGGTAGCCTTCCTCCAGATTAGTAGATGCAGGGTATGCCGGAACACCCCTCTGGTGCAGGTGGTTCTTTGCCGGGGACCAGATGGGCTATGCCCAGGTAACATCCTCCCAGGCGCCTGGAGCTCCCTCCTCTGGCTCGCGGCATGACAAACTGCCCGGGACTGGCTCCACATGACCCGGGCAGTCCTGCCCTGGGCACCCGGGCCCGAGAGCTCTGGTGGTCCTCCCCGTGCCTGAGGCCCAGCCGGGGTCCCCGAGCCTCCCGGGAAGCAGAGACCCCTGAGCCCTGCGTGGGTGGGCATGCGGGAGCCCTACCTCTATGGCTCAGCTCGGGGCGGGCAGACGGGAGTCCTTTCAGGTGCCGGCCATCTGGCCGCACCTTTCCCCTCGGCCATCTGGTCGTGCTCAATGCTTTCCAATGATGCTAAACCAGATTGGTCGCACACTGCTACACCTACCAGGCGTGTTCCCCCAATGAAAATGGTCCCTGAAGGTCAGCGTCGGCGGATACACCTATGCTCGAGTGTGAATGCAAGTATGCGTGGCGTGTGCCATCCCTGGACACGTGTTTCGAGGTAGTTGCCTCTCGTCAGCAGGGAGTAGGAAAATGTGTGGGGTTGCTGTGTAAGCTGCTAAAATCGTTATCAGGTCTAGTACCTCTCTTAGCGCGCAGGTGCGTAACCATGAGTCCGTCGACTCCACCGGCTCAAGGGAGCCTGAATATAAAGTTAAACCAGATTGGTCGCACACTGCTACACCTACCAGGCGTGTTCCCCCAATGAAAATGGTCCCTGAAGGTCACGCACCTGCGCGCTAAGAGAGGTACTAGACCTGATAATGTTTTTAGCAGCTTACACAGCAACCCCACTCTCATTTTCCTACTCCCTGCTGACGAGAGGCAACTACCTCGAAACACGTGTCCAGGGATGGCACACGCCACGCATACTTGCACGCACTCTTGAGCATAGGTGTATCCGCCGACGCTGACCTTCAGGGACCATTTTCATTGGGGGAACACGACTGGTAGGTGTAGCAGTGTGCGACCAATCTGATGTAACTTTATATTCAGGCTCCCATGAGCCGGTGGAGTCGACGGACTCATGGTTACGCACCTGCGCGCTAAGAGAGGTACTAGACCTGATAATGTTTTTAGCAGCTTACACAGCAACCCCACTCTCATTTTCCTACTCCCTGCTGACGAGAGGCAACTACCTCGAAACACGTGTCCAGGGATGGCACACGCCACGCATACTTGAACGCACTCTTGAGCATAGGTGTATCCGCCGACGCTGACCTTCAGGGACCATTTTCATTGGGGGAACACGACTGGTAGGTGTAGCAGTGTGCGACCAATCTGATGTAACTTTATATTCAGGCTCCCTTGAGCCGGTGGAGTCGACGGACTCATGGTTACGCACCTGCGCGCTAAGAGAGGTACTAGACCTGATAATGTTTTTAGCAGCTTACACAGCAACCCCACTCTCATTTTCCTACTCCCTGCTGACGAGAGGCAACTACCTCGAAACACGTGTCCAGGGATGGCACACGCCACGCATACTTGCACGCACTCTTGAGCATAGGTGTATCCGCCGACGCTGACCTTCAGGGACCATTTTCATTGGGGGAACACGACTGGTAGGTGTAGCAGTGTGCGACCAATCTGATGTAACTTTATATTCAGGCTCCCTTGAGCCGGTGGAGTCGACGGACTCATGGTTACGCACCTGCGCGCTAAGAGAGGTACTAGACCTGATAATGTTTTTAGCAGCTTACACAGCAACCCCACTCTCATTTTCCTACTCCCTGCTGACGAGAGGCAACTACCTCGAAACACGTGTCCAGGGATGGCACACGCCACGCATACTTGCACGCACTCTTGAGCATAGGTGTATCCGCCGACGCTGACCTTCAGGGACCATTTTCATTGGGGGAACACGACTGGTAGGTGTAGCAGTGTGCGACCAATCTGATGTAACTTTATATTCAGGCTCCCTTGAGCCGGTGGAGTCGACGGACTCATGGTTACGCACCTGCGCGCTAAGAGAGGTACTAGACCTGATAATGTTTTTAGCAGCTTACACAGCAACCCCACTCTCATTTTCCTACTCCCTGCTGACGAGAGGCAACTACCTCGAAACACGTGTCCAGGGATGGCACACGCCACGCATACTTGCACGCACTCTTGAGCATAGGTGTATCCGCCGACGCTGACCTTCAGGGACCATTTTCATTGGGGGAACACGACTGGTAGGTGTAGCAGTGTGCGACCAATCTGATGTAACTTTATATTCAGGCTCCCTTGAGCCGGTGGAGTCGACGGACTCATGGTTACGCACCTGCGCGCTAAGAGAGGTACTAGACCTGATAATGTTTTTAGCAGCTTACACAGCAACCCCACTCTCATTTTCCTACTCCCTGCTGACGAGAGGCAACTACCTCGAAACACGTGTCCAGGGATGGCACACGCCACGCATACTTGCACGCACTCTTGAGCATAGGTGTATCCGCCGACGCTGACCTTCAGGGACCATTTTCATTGGGGGAACACGACTGGTAGGTGTAGCAGTGTGCGACCAATCTGATGTAGCTTTCCAATGATGCGACCAGATGGCCGGGTCGGTCTGGAAGTCCCAATGAGGGTCCATTTGCCTCCTGGATCCCAGCCAGGGCTCCAGGAGGCCGGGCATGTTTTCCACTAGGGTCCCCTCCATCAATTGGAGCGTGCGGGTTGCCAGAAAGGGGGGTAGCCTTCCTCCGGATTACAAGGGACAGGGAACTCTGCGACCCCTCTTGGCCTAGCGGTCCTCAGCCGGCAGCTGGACAGGCCAGGATGCCGCTCCAGCAATGTGTCTGTCCTGGGGCCTGCCGCGTGGCAGGCTGTCCCAGATGAGACCCGGCAGGCCTCCCCCTGCAGGGCTGGGTCCAGGGGCCCCTGGGAGGGCGACCACCCCACCCCAGGCTCTGTCCTCGGTCCTGCCACGTGGCAGGGTGCCCGAACGAGTTCCCGCGGGCTCCGTCCTGGGTCGTGCCGCGTGGCAGTGTGCCCTGGATGGGGTCTGGCAGGCACGGGGAGACTTCCCCAGTGCCTCCGGGCCTGGGAGCCCCGGCTGGTGCCAGGGGCCTCGCCGTGTCCCAGGTTGAGGGCTCCGGCCCTGGGCCCCGTCCCCTGGCCTGCGGCACTGCCAAAGGCCTGGGACGGGGTTCCGTTGTGGCTGGGGAGCCTCCCCTTGCTTGGCTGGGTTTAGGAGCTCCGGTTGGGCACCTGAGGGCGCCGGGGAGGGCGGCCTCCCCACCCGAGCTCCATCCTGGGTCCTGCCACGTGGCAGGGTGCCCGGGACAGGGTCTGGCAGGCCTGGGAGGCTTCCCCTGCGCC